>NC_090311.1:87135200-87789806 GCF_039906515.1 Pseudorca crassidens | reverse complement strand
GTATTTGCCATGCACTGGACTACTAGTAGTAGCAGTAGTAGTAACAGTAGTAGCAGCAGCAGCACCAATAGTATTAATATTATTTGCTATGCACTGGACTGCTAGCAATAGTAGTATCAGTAGTAGCAGCAGGAGCAGTAATAGTAATAGTAGTAGTATTTGCCATGCAACAGACTAATAATAGTAGTAGTAGTAGCAGCAGTTAAAGTAGTAGCAGCAGTAGTGATAATATTAGTACTAGTTGAAATGCACTGGGCTAGTAGAAGTAGTAGTAGTTGCAGAAGCAGTAGAAGTGGCAGCAGCAGCAGTAGTACTATCAGCAGAATTGCCCTGCAGTGGCCATAAGTAGTAGTAGCAGTAGTAACAAGAGCAGTAGCAGTAGTAGTAATAGTAGAAGTATTTGCCATGCACCAGACTACTAGTAGTAGCAGTAGTATTAGCAGTATTATCAGCAGCACTAGTAGTAATAGTATTTGCTGTGCACTGGACTACTAGTAGTAGCAGTAGTAACAGCAGTAGAAGTAGCAGCAGAAGCAGTAGTAGTTATAGCAGCAGTATTTGCCATGCACTGGACTACTAGTTGTAGCATTAGTAGTGGCAGTACAAGCAATAGCAGTAGTATTAATAAATTTGCCAGGCACTGGACTAGTAATATTGATAGTATTATTAGCAGTAGTAGCAGCAGCAGCAGTAGTTGTAGTAGTAACAGAAGTAGTAGCAATAGTAGCAGCAGCAGCAGCAGTAGTAGTAATAGTAGTACTATTTGCCATACACTGCGCTAGTAGTAGTAATAGTAGCAGCAGCAGCAGTAGAAGTAGCAGCAGCAGTAGTAGTAGCAGCAATAGTGGTACTAACATCAGTAGTGGAAATAGTAGTAGGATTTGCCATGCACTGGGCTAGTAGTAGTATTAGTAGTGGTATCAGAAGAAGTAGAAGTGACAGCAGCATCACTAGTAGTAGCAGCAGATTTGCAATACAGTTGGCCAGTCATAGTAGTAGCAATAGCAGCAATATCAGTAGAAGAAGTATATTTGCCATGAACTGGGTTAGTAGACTTGATAGTAGTAGAAACAGTATAGCAGCAGCAGCAGTAGTAGTAATTGTGGTAGTATTTGCCATGCACTGGACTACTAGTTTTAGCAGTAGAAATAACATTACTAGGAGCAGCAGCAGCAGTAGGAGTAATAGCAGTAGTATTTGCCATGCCCTGGACTACTAGTAGTAGCAGTAGTAGTAGCACTATTAGCAGCAGCAACAGTAGTAGTAAAAGTAATAGTATTTGCCAAGCACTGGACTACTAGTAGTAGCATTAGTAGTAGTGGAAGCACCATCAATAGAAGTGGCATCAGCAGCAGTAGTAGTAGCAGCAGATTTGCCCTACAGTGGGGCAATAGTAGTAGTAGCAGTAGCAGCCATAGCAGTAGTAGTAGTAGGTTTGCCATACATAGGGCTAGAAGTATTGATAGTAGAAGTAGCAGTAGTAGAAGCATCAGGAGCAGTAGTAGTAGTAGTATTTGCAATGCACTGGGCTACTACTAGTAGCAGTAGTAGTAGAATTAGTACAAGCAGCAGCAGTAATAGTAGTATTTGTCATGCACTGGGCTAGTAGTAGTAGTAGTAGTAGCAGCAGCAGCAGTACAAGTAGCAGCAGCAGCAGCAGTAGTAGCAGCAGTAGTAGTAGTAGTATTTGCCATGCACCTACTAGTAGTAGTAGTACTAGTAGTAGTCATAGCAGCAGCACTAGAAGTGTCAGCAGCAGCAGTAGTAGTAGCAGCATGCCTCCAAGAGAAAGTCGGCTTGTGTTCTTACTGCAATGTAAGTCCTGTTTCTCCTGTGGCATTGCAGGCTTTTGAATAGCCACAGGCTGAGAGGAGTAGCTATGGCGTTACTTGGTTGAGGCAGTTTCCTTGATGCAGAATACCCTACTTCGAGAAGTGGTTCAGGGAAGGAAACACTGGGTAACCTGTGTCTCTTTTGACTTGTTAGAAACCACAGAGATGTATGCTGAGTGGGGCCATGGAAACGGGTTCCTGCTAGAACTAGCCTTGCTTTCCCATTTTCAAGGTGGTTCTCATGTTGCCTTGAATCAACCTGACATTCCCTGCTCTTGTAAGGCCTGTAAACCATGTAAGAGTGCTTCTGGGAAAAAAATGAGTTTGCTCTGTCTAAACCAGGTGCATCCATGGCCACGGTGGTGGTCAGCCTGACAAGCTCTAGTGCTGAAGGGAAACTCAACAAGAGAACTTGCCTCCAGGTTAGGCCCTGAGTAGCTGTGAAGAAAGGGAGGCATGTGGCACTTTCCATGATTTCTTAATCACTGTTCTACTTTATTTTAAAGGAAGTACCATTTTGAGGACCCCTAGGCCCCTCGGGTGTGCATCATTCTTCCTCCAAGGTCACTGAGTACCTCCAGACCCCTGTAGGCTGGCTGCTCAAACTCAAGGTACATTGGTCTGTTCGTCAGAGGCCCTCTGTTTGTGCTGAGTGATGGACAACACAATGAACGTTCCTTGAGGAGAGCTACATTTCCAGAGTGCTCGATCAGCCTCAGGACCACATTTCTGGTGAGTCCGAAAGGCCCAGGAAGTCTTTGTCATGGCCCTTGTGTGAGTTGCCATGAGAAAACACTCTGCTTGGAATACTTCAAGGACCTCTCACCAGAAGTCACTCTGCTCGAGGAGAAACTGAGCATCTTACCATGTTGTGTCACTAACTGGACACCCAACATGAACACATGCCTGGAGGTAAGGCCCTGATTTGCCCTACAGAGGCAGAGTCATGCAGCAATTTCCATTAGGCCGTCACCTCTGCTCTACATAATTTTAACTGCACAACAGTTTTCTGCACACCTAGGAGGATCGCTTGGGCAACCTGTTGCTGGCAGGTAAACTGAGTACTCGCAGGCCCCACTGGGTCTGCTAAGCAACATCCAGGCCAGTAGCACTTTGGAGCCACTCTGTGTGTGCAGAATGTTGGGCAACGCACTGCACTATCTTTAGGGAGAGCTTTATTTCCCCAGCACTCCCACACGTTCACGAACACAGTTCTGTCACGTGCAACATGCCGTTGAATTCTTACGCATTGCCCTAGTCTGAGCTGCACTCAGAGAAACCCTCGGCTTCGCATTCCTTCTAGGACCTCCTGCCTGAAGTCACCCTGCCTCCTAGAGAAAGTCGGCTTGCATTCTTACTGCAATTTAAGTCCTGTTCTTCCTGTGGCACTGCAGGCTTTTGAATAGCCACAGGCCCAGAGGCGTAGCTACAACGATCCTTCGTTGAGGCTGTTCGTTTGATGCTGAACAACCTACTTTGAGAAGTTGATTCAGGGAAGAAAACACAGGGTAAACTGTGTCTCTTTTGACTTGTTAGAAACCACAGGGATGTATGCTGGGTGTGCCCTTCAAAATTGGGGCTTGCTGGAACTAGTCTTGCTTCCCGGTTTTAAGGCTGCAGTCATGCTGCTTTGAAGCTACCTGACAATCACTGCTGTTGACAGGCATGTAGCCCTTCTACACATGCTTCTGGGAAAAAAATGAGCTTCCTCTGTTTAAACCAGGTGCTTCCATGGCTGCGGTGGGGCTCAGCCTGCCATGGTCTAGAGCTATAGGGAAACTCAACGTGAGAACTTGCCTCCAAGTTAGGCCCTGAATAGCCGAGCAGAAAAGGAGGCATGCAGCTGTTTCCATGTTGTCTTAGTCACTTTTCTGCTTTATTTTGAAGGAAGTACCCTTTAGAGGACTCCTAGCCCCTCAGATGTGCATCATTTTCCCTCCAATGTCACTGCGTACCTCCAGACACCTGTGGGCTGGCTGAGCAATATCGAGGACAATTGGTCGTTCCCTCGGAGGACATCTGTGCGTGCAGAGTGACGGGCAACACATGGCAGGTTCCTTAAGAGGAGCTACATTTCCAGAGCCCTTGAAGAGCCTAAGGGCCACATGTCTGGGGAGTCCGACATGCCGTGGAAGCATTTGTCATGGCCCTGGTGTGAGCTGCCATGAAAAAACACTGTGCTTTGAATACTTCGAGGACGTAGTACCTGAGGTCACTCTGCTTGAAGAGAAAGTCAGCTTCCTACCATGCTGCATCACTAACGGAACACTCAGCATGAGAACATATTGGGAGGTATGGCCCTGTTTTGCCATGCAGAAGTGGAGGCGTGCAGCACAGGCAAAGAGGCCGGGACCTCTGCTCTGCATATCTTTAACTGCAGCAGAGTCTTCTGGAAAGCTAGGAGGCTCTCATGAGCACCCTGTTCCCGGAAGGAACACTGAGTACCCACAGGACCCCGTGGGTCTGCTAATAAACATCCAGGCCAGTAGCCCTTTTGAGCCACTCTGTGTATGCCGCGTGAGGGAAATGCACTGCACCCTCTTTTGTAGCAGCTTAATATCCCCAGCACTCGCACACATTCAGGAACACCGTTCAAGCACGTCCCATGTGGCGTGGAAGTCTTACACATTGCCCTAGTCTGAGCTGCACTCAGAGAAACCCTCGGCTTCACATTCCATTTAGGACATCCTGCCTGAAGTCACCGTGCCTCCTAGAGAAAGTCAGCTTGCATTCTTACTGCAATTTAAGTCCTGTTCTTCCTGTGGCACTGCAGGCTTTTGAATAGCCACAGGCCCAGAGGCATAACTATGGTGTTCCTTGGTTGAGGCAGTTACTTTGATACAGAAAAGCCTACTTCAAGAAGTTGATTGAGGGAAGGAAACACAGGGTAACCTGTGTCTCTTTGGACTTGTTAGACACCACAAGGGTGTATGCTGAGGGTACACATGGAAACGAGGGCCTGCTGGAACTAGCCCTTCTTTCCCATTTTGAAGGCTGAATTCATACTGCCTTGCAGCTACCTGACATTCTCTGCTCCTGACAGGCCTGAGAACCCTGTAAAAATGCTGTGGGGAAAATTAAGAGTTTGCTCTGTCTAAACCAGGTGCTTCCATGGCCACAGTGGTGGTCCGCCTGACAAGCTCTAGAGCTAAAGGGAATCTCAACGTGAAAAGTTGCCTCCAGGTTAGGGCCTTAGTAGACGTGCAGAAAGGGAGGCATGCAGCAGTTTCCATGAGTTCTTAGTTGCTTATATGCTTTATTTTAAAGGAAGTACACATCTGAGGACTCCTAGGCCTCTCAGGGATGCATCATTTTCCCTCCCAGTTCACTGAGTACCTCCAGACACCTGTGGGCCGACTGAGCACCTTCGAGGCACATTGGTTGATTACCCGGAGGCCCTCTGTGTGTGCCCAGGGATGGGCAACACACTTTAAGTTCCTTGTGGAGAGCTATATTTCCAGAGTCTTCGAACGGCCTAAGGACAACATTGGTGGTGAACCCGAAGTGCCCAGGAAAACATTGTCATGGCATTTGTGTGAGATTCCATGAGAGAACACTGTGCTTGGAAAACTTCGAGGCCCTCGTACCTGAAGTCACTCTGCTCGAGGAGAAAGTCAGCATCCTGCCATGCTGCGTTGTTACCAGCACATCCAGCATGAACACATGCCTGGAGGTAAGGCCCTGAATTGCCATGCAGAAGCGGAGAAGTGCTGCATTTTCCATGAGGTGGTGGCCTCTGCTCTGTGTACCTTTAACGGTAGCTCAGTTTTCTAGACAGCTAGGAGGCTAGCGTGGGCACCCTGTTCCCAGCAGAAACACTGAGTACCCAGAGGCACATCTGGGTCTGCTATGGATCATCCAGGCTCGTAGCCCTTTAGAGACCCTATGTGTATGCCAAGCGTAGGGCAATGCACTGCCCTCTCTTTTGGAACAGCTTGATTTCCCCAGCACTCGCACACGTTCAGGAACACCGTTCTAGCACATTCCACCTGGTGTGGAAGGCTTACGCATTGCCCTAGTATGAGCTGCACTCAGAGAAACCCTCGGGGTCGCATTCCATGTAGAACGTCCTGCCTGAAGTCACTGTGCCACCTAGAGAAAGTCGGCTTGCTTTCTTACTGCAATTTAAGTCCTGTTCTTCCATGTGGCACTGCAGACAGCCCCAGGCCCAGAGGAGCAGCTACGGCGTTCCTTGGTTGAGACAGTTCACTTGATGCAGAACACCCTACTTCAAGAAGTTCATTCAGGGAAGGAAACACAGGGTAACCGAAGTCTCTTTGGACTTGTTAGAAACCACAGAGGTGTATGCTGAGTGTGTCTATGGAAACAGGGGCCTGCTGGAACTAGCCTTGCTTTCCCATTTTGAAGGCTGCATTCATGCTGCCTTGAAGCTACCTGACATTCCCTGCTCCAGACAGGCCTGTAAACCCTCTAAGAATGTTTCTGGGCATAAAATGACTTTGCTCTGTCTAAACCAGGTGCTTCCATGGCCGCGGTGGTGGTCAGCCTGACAAGCTCTAGAGCTAAAGAGAAACTAAATGTGAGACCTTGCCTCCAGTTTAGGTCCTGAGTAGCCGGGAAGAAAGGGAGGCATACAGCTGTTTAAATGATTTCTTAGTCGCTTATCTGCTTATTATAAAGGAAGTACCACTTTGAAGACTCCTAGGCCTCTCAGGAGTGCATCAATTTCCCTCCAAGTACACTGAGTACCTCCAGACCCCTGTGGGCACGCTGAGCAACTTCGAGGCCCATTGGTTGATCCCTCGGAGACCCCATGTGTGTGCCAAGTGAGGCGCAACAAACTGTAAGTTCCTTGAGGAGAGCTATATATCCAGAGCCCTCGAACGGCCTCAAGACAACATTGCTGCTGAGACCGAAGTGCCCAGGAAGACTCTGTCATGGCCCTTGTGTGAGCTGCCATGGGAGAACACTGATTGGAATACTTCAAGGCCCCGGTACCTGAAGTCACATTGCTCAAGGAGAAAGTCAGCATCTTAGCA
The DNA here is from genome assembly GCF_039906515.1 of Pseudorca crassidens. Lineage (NCBI taxonomy): Eukaryota > Metazoa > Chordata > Mammalia > Artiodactyla > Delphinidae > Pseudorca > Pseudorca crassidens. The sequence continues at coordinate 87,782,974 of NC_090311.1, read as the reverse complement.
TGCTGTGTCGCTACCGGCACACCCAGCATGAACCCATGCCTGGAAGTAAGGCCCTGATTTGCAGTGCAGAAACGGAGGCATGCTGCAGCTTCCAGGAGGCGGTGGACTCTGCTCTGCATACCTTTAATGGCAGCACAGCTTTCTGGACACCTGGGAGGCTACCCGGGGCACCCTGCTCCCGGCAGGAACATTGAGTACCTCCAGGTGTACCTGGGTCTGCTAAGCAACATCCAGGTCCGTAGCCCTTTAGAGCCCCTCTGTGCAGGCCGAGTATAGGGAAATGCACTGCCCTCTCCTTTGGAGCAGCTTAGTTTCCTCCGCACACACACACGTTCACAAAAACTGTTGTGGCACGTCCGACATTGCACGGAGGTCGTATGCATTGCCCCAATCGGAGCTGCACTCAGAGAAACCCTCATCTTCGCGTTCCATCCAGGACCTCCTGACTGAAGTCACCGGGCCTCCTAGAGGACGGTGGCTTGGGTTCTTACTGCACTTTATGTCCTGTTCCTTCTGTGGCACGGCGGGCAACCCCAGGCCCAGAGGAGCAGCTACGGCATTCCTCGGTTGAGACAGTTTGCTGGATGCGGGACTCCCTACTTCGATAAGTTGATTCAGGGAAGGAAACGCAGGGTAATCGGTGTCTCTTGGGACTCGTTAGAAACCACAGGGATGTACGCTGAGTGTGCCCATGAAAACGGGGGCCAGCTAGAACTAGCCCTGCTTTCCCATTTTGAGGGCTGCATTCATGCCTGCCTTGAAGCTACCTGACACTCCCGGCTTCCGACATGCCAGTGAGCCCAGGAAGAATGCTTCGGGGAAAATTATGAGTTTGCTCTCTCTAAACCAGGGGCTTCCGTGGCCGCGGTGGTGGTCCGCATGAGAGGCTCTAGAGCAAAAGGGAACCTCGACGTGAGAACTCGCCTCCAGGTTAGGCCCTGAGTAGCCGTGCAGAAAGGGAGGCATGCAGCTGTTTCCACAAGTTCTCAGTCACTTATGTGCTTTATTTTAAAGGAAGTACGCGTCCGGGGACTCCTAGGCCCCACGTGTGTGCATCGTTTCCCCTCGGAGGTCACTGAGTGCCTCCAGACACCTGTGGGCCAGCAGAGCAATGTCGAGGTCCATTGGTTGATCCCCCAGAGGACCTCTGTGCCTGTCGAGTGCTGGGCAGCAACACACTGCGCGTTCCTTGAGGAGCACTACATATCCAGAGCCCTCGAACGCCCTCAGGACAACATGGCTGGTGAGTGCGAAGTGCCCTGGAAGACTCTGTCATGGCCCTCGTGTGAGCTGCCATGAGAGAACACTGTGCTTGGAACACTGTGAGGCCCGCCCTCGTACCTGAAGTCACTCTGCTCGAGGAGAAAGTCAGCATCTTAGCACGCTGTGTCGCTACCGGCACACCCAGCATGAACCCATGCCTGGGAGTAAGGCCCTGATTTGCCGTGCAGAAGCGGAGGCGTGCTGCAGCTTCCAGGAGGTGGTGGTCTGCTCTGCATGCCTTTAACAGCAGCACAGCTTTCGGGAAACCTGGTAGGCTAGCCGGGGCACCCTGTTCCCGGCAGGAACACTGAGTACCCCCAGGTGCACCTGGGTCTGCTAAGCAACATCCAGGCCCGTAGCCCTTCAGAGCCCCCTGTGTGCATGCCGAGCATAAGGAAACGCACTGCCCCCTACTTTGGAGTAGCTTATTTTCCTCCAGAATCGCACACGTTCGCGAACACCGTTCTGGCACGTCCCACGTGGCGCGGAGGTCTTACGCGGTGCCCTAATCGGAGCTGCCCTCAGAGGAGCCCTCGTCTTCGCGTTCCAACCAGGACCTCCTGACTGAAGTCACCGTGCCTCCTAGAGGACGGCAGCTTGGGTTCTTACTGCACTTTAAGTCCTGTTCCTTCTGTGGCACTGCAGGCAGAACCAGGCCCAGAGGAGCAGCTCCGGCATTCCACGGTTGAGACAGTTCGCTGGATGAGGGACACCCTACTTCGATACGTTTATTCAGGGAAGGAAACGCAGGGTAACCGGTGTCTCTTGGGACTCATTAGAAGCCTCAGGGATGTACGCTGAGTGTGCCCATGAAAACGGGGGCCTGCTAGAACTAGCCCTGCTTTCCCATTTTGAGGGCTGCATTCATGCCTGCCATGAAGCTACCTGACATTCCCGGCTCCCGACAGACCACTGAGCCCTGGAAGAATGCTTCGGGGACAATTATGAGTTTGCTCTCTCTAAACCAGGGTCTTCTGTGGCCGCGGTGGCGGTTCATGACAGGCTCTAGAGCGAAAGGGAACCTCGACATGAGAACTCGCCTCCAGGTTAGGCCCTGAGTAGCCGTGCAGAAGGGGAGGCATGCAGCTGTTTCCATGAGTTCTCAGTCGCTTATGTGCTTTATTTTAAAGGAAATACGCGTCCGGGGACTCCTAGGCCCCACGGGTGTGCATCATTTCCCCTCGGAGGTCACTGAGTGCCTCCAGACACCTGTGGGCCAGCAGAGCAACGTCGAGGCCCATTGATTGATCCCCCGGTGGACCTCTGTGCCTGCCGAGTGCTGGGCAGCAAAACACTGCGCTTTCCTTGAGGAGCACTACATCTCCAGAGCTCTCGAACGCCCTCAGGAAAACATGGCTGGTGAGTGCGAAGTGCCCAGTAAGACTCTGTCATGGCCCTTGTGTGAGCTGCCGTGAGAGAACACTGTGCTTGGAACACTGCGAGGCCCGCCCACGTACCTGAAGTCACTCTGCTCGAGGAGAAAGCCAGCATCTTAGCATGCTGTGTCGCTACCGGCACACTCAGCATGAACCCATGCCTGGGAGTAAGGCCCTGATTCGCTGTGCAGAAACGGAGGCATGCTGCAGCTTCCAGGAGGCGGTGGCCTCTGCTCTGCATGCCTTTAATGGCAGCACAGCTTTCTGGACACCTGGGAGGCTAGCCGGGGCACCCTGCTCCCGGCAGGAACACTGAGTACCCCCAGGTGCACCTGGGTCTGCGAAGCAACATCCTGGCGCGTAGCCCTTCAGAGCCCCCTCTGTGCATGCAGAGCATGGGGAAACGCACTGCCCTCTCCATCGGAGCAGCTTAGTTTCCTCCGCACTGGCACACGTTCGCGAACACCGTTCTGGCACGTCTCACATGACGCGGAGGTCTTACACGGTGCCCTAATTGGAGCTGCCCTCAGAGGAGCCCTCGTCTTCGCGTTCCATCCAGGACATCCTGGCTGAAGTCACTGTGCCTCCTAAACGATGGTGGCTTGGGTTCTTACTTCACTTTATGTCCTGTTCCTTCTGTGGCACTGCAGGCAGCCCCAGGCCCAGAGGAGCAGCTACGGCGATCCTCGGTTGAGACAGTTGGCTGGATGCGGGACTCCCTACTTCGATAACTTGATTCAGGGAAGGAAACGCAGGGTAACCGGTGTCTCTTGGGACTCGTTAGAAGCCACAGGGATGTACGCTGAGTGTGCCCATGAAAACGGGAGCCAGCTGGAACTAGCCCTGCCTTCCCATTTTGAGGGCTGCATTCATGCCTGCCTTGAAGCTACCTGACATTCCCGGCTCCCGACAGGCCAGTGAGCCCTGGAAGAATGCTTCGGGGAAAATTATGAGTTTGCTCTCTCTAAACCAGGGGCTTCCGTGGCCGCGGTGGTGGTCCGCATGACAGGCTCTAGAGCGAAAGGGAACCTCGACGTGAGAACTCGCCTCCAGGTTAGGCCCTGAGTAGCCGTGCAGAAAGGGAGGCATGCAGCTCTTTCCATGAGTTCTCAGTCGCTTATGTGCTTTATTTTAAAGGAAGTACACGTCCGGGGACTCCTAGGACCAACGGGTGTGCATCGTTTCCCTCCGAGGTCACTGAGTGCTTCCAGACACCTGTGGGCCGGTGGAGCTACGTCGACGTCCATTGGTTGATCCCCCGGAGGACCTCTGTGCCTGCCGAGTGCTGAACAGCAACACACTGCGCGTTCCTTGAGGAGCGCTACATCTCCAGAGCCCTCGAACGCCCTCGGGACAACATGGCTGGTGAGTTCGAAGTGCCCAGGAAGACTCTGTCATGGCCCTTGTGTGAGCTGCCATGAGAGAACACTGTGCTTGGAACAGTGCGAGGCGGGCCCTCGTACCTGAAGTCACTCTGCTCGAGGAGAAAGTCAGCATCTTAGCATGCTGTGTCGCTACCGGCACACCCAGCATGAAGCCATGCCTGGAAGGAAGGCCCTGTTTCGCCGTGCAGAAGCGGAGGCGTGCTGCAGCTTCCAGGAGGCGGTGGCCTCTGCTCTGCATACCTTGAACGGCAGCACAGCTTTCTGGACACCTGGGAGGCTAGACGGGGCACCCTACTCCCGGCAGGAGCACTGAGTACCCCCAATGCACCTGAGTCTGCTAAGCAACATCCAGGCCCGTAGCCCTTTAGAGGACCTCTGTGCACGCCGAGTGTAGGGAAACGAACTGCCCTCTCCTTTGGAGCAGCTTAGTTTCCTCCACACTCGCACACATTCACAGCGTTCAGGCACGTCCCACGTGGCGCGGAGGTCTTACGCGTAGCCGTAATCGGAGCTGCCCTCAGAGGAGCCCTCGTCTTCGCGTTCCATCCAGGACCTCCTGACTGAAGTCACCGTGCCTCCTAGAGGACGGCGGCTTGGGTTCTTACTGCACTTTAAGTCCTGTTCCTTCTGCGGCACTGCAGGCAGCCCCAGGCCCAGAGGAGCAGCTACGGCGTTCCTCGGTTGAGACAGTTCGCCGGATGCGGGACTCCCTACTTCGATACGTTGATTCAGGGAAGGAAACGCAGGGTAACCGGTGTCTCTTGGGACTCGTTAGAAGCCACAGGGATGTACGCTGAGTGTGCCCATGAAAACGGGGGCCTGCTGGAACTAGCCCTGCTTTCCCATTTTGAGGGCGGCATTCATGCCTGCCTTGAAGCTACCTGACCTTCCCAGCTCCCGACAGGCCAGTGAGCCCTGGAAGAATGCTTCGGGGAAAACACTGTGCTTTGAATACTTTGAGGACCTCGGACCTGTAGTCACTCTACCCGTGGAGAAACTCAGCCTCTTAGCATGCTGTGTTGCTACCGGCACTCCCAGCATGAACACATGCCTGGAAGTAAGGCTCTGATTGGCCGCGCAGAAGCGGAGGCGTGCTGCAGTTTCCATGAGGCGGTGGCCTCTGCTCTGGTTATCTTTAACTGCAGCACAGTTTGCCGGACACCTAGGAGGCTCCTGGACATTCCCTGCTCCTGACAGGCCTGGAAACCCTGTAAGAAGGCTGCGGGGAAAATTATGAGTTTGCTCTGTCTGAACCAGGTGCTTCCATGGCCGCAGTGGTGGTCCGCCTGACAAGCTCTAGAGCTAAAGGGAATCCCAACGTGAGAACTTGCCTCCAGGTTAGGCCCTGAGTAGCCGTGCAGAAAGGGTGGCATGTAGCTGTTTCCATGAGTTCTTAGTGGCTTATGTGCTTTAATTTACAGGAAGTAGACTTTTGAGTACTCCTAGGCCTCTCGGGTATGCATCATTTTCCCTCCAATTTCACTGACTACCTCCGGCTAGCTCAACCTGGGCTGGCTGAGCAACTTCAAGGCCCATCGGTTGATCCCTCGGAGGCCCTCTGTGCATTTCCAGTGATGGGCAACACCCTGTACCTTCCTTGAGGAGACCTACATTTCCAGAGTCCTCGAATGGCCTCAGGACAACATTGCTGGTGAGTCCCAAGTGCCCAGGAAGACTTCGTCACGGCCCTTGTGTGAGCTGCCATGAGAAAACACTGTGCTTTGAATACTTGGAGGACCTCGTACCTGTAGTCACTCTATCCGAGGATAAACTCAGCCTCTTAGCATGCTGTGTCGCTACCGGCACACCTGGCATGAGCACATGCCTGGAAGTTAGGCCCCGATTGGCCACGCAGAAGCAGCGGTGTGCTGCAGTTTCCATGAGGCGGTGGCCTCTGCTTTACATATCTTTAACTGCAGCACCGTTTTCTGGACACCTTGGAAGCTAGCGTGGGCACCCTGTTCCCGACGGGAACACTGAGTACCCCCAGGCCCACCTGGGTCTGCTAAGCAACATCCAGGCCCGTAGCCCTTTAGAGCTCCTCTGTGTATGCCGAGCATAGGGAAACGCACCACACTCCTTTTTGGAGCAGCTTAATTTCACCAGCACTCGCACACGCTCAGGAACACTGTTCTAGCACATCCCACATGGCGTCCAAGTCTTACGCAATGCCCTAGTCCGAGCTGCACTCAGAGAAACCCTCGGCGTCGCATTCCATCTGGGACCTCCCGCCTGAAGTCACCGTGCCTCCTCGAGAAAGTTGGCTTGCGTTCTTACTGCAATTTAAGTCCTCTTCTTCCAGTGGCGCTGCAGGCTTTTGAATAGCCACAGGCCCAGAGGAGCAGCTACGCCGTTCCTTGGTTGAGGCAGTTCGCTTGATGCAGAACACCCTACTTCGAGAATTTGATTCAGGGTAGGAAACACAGGGTAACCTGTGTCTCTTTGGACTTGTTAGATACCGCAGGGGTGTATGATGAGGGTGCCCATGGAAACGGGGGCCTGCTGGAACTACCCTTGCTTTCCCATTTTGAAGGCTGCATTCATGCTGCCTTGAAGCTGCATGACGTTCCCTGCTGTTGACAGGCCTGTTAAACCCTGTAGGAATGCTTCTTGGAAAAAAATGAGTTTGTTCTGTCTAAACCAGGTGCCTCCGTGGCCGCGGCGGTGGTCTGCCTGACAAGCTCTAGAGCTAAAAGGATACTCAACGTGGGAACTTGCCTCCATTTTAGGTCCCGAGTAGCCGGGCAGAAAGGGAGGCATACAGCTGTTTCCATGAGTTCTTAGTCGCTGTTCTGCTTTATTTTCAAGGAAGTACCCCTTTGAAGACTCCTAGGCCTCTCGGGAGTGCATCATTGTCCCTCCAAAGTCACTGAGTACCTCCGGAACCCTGTGGGCCGGCTTAGCAACATCGAGGCCGGTTGGTCTGTCCGGTGGAGGCCCTCTGAGTGTGCCGAGTGACGGGCAACACACTGCACGTTCCTTGAGGAGAACTACATTTCCAGAGTCCTCGAACAGCCGCAGAACCTCATTTCTGGTGAGTCCGAAGTGCCCAGGAAGTCTTTGTCATGGCCTTTGTGTGAGCTGCCATGAGAAAACACTCTGCATTGAATACTTCGAGAACCTCGTACCTAAAGTCACTCTGCTCGAGGAGAAATTCAGCATCTTACCATGCTATGTCGCTAAAGGGGCACCCAGCATGAACACGTGACTGGAGGTAAGGCCCTGATTGGCCGCACAGAAGTGGAGGCATGCAGCAGTTTCCATGAGGCCGTGGCCTCTGCTCTGCATATATTTAACTTCAGCACAGTTTGCCGGACACCTAGGAGGCTCGCGTGGGCACCCTGTTCCCGGCAGGGACACTGAGTACCCCCCAGGCCCACCTGGGTCTGCTAAGCAACATCCAGGCCCGGAGCCCTTTAGAGCCCCTCTGTGTATGCCGAGCGTAGGGAAACGCACCGCACTCTCTTTTGGAGCAGCCTAATTTCCCCAGCACTCGCACACGCTCAGGAACACTGTTCTAGCACATCCCACATGGCGTCGAAGTCTTACGCAATGCCCTAGTCCGAGCTGCACTCAGAGAAACCCTCGGCGTCGCATTCCGTCTGGGACCTCCTGCCTGAAGTCACCGTGCCGCCTCGAGAAAGTTGGCTTGCGTTCTTACTGCAATTTAAGTCCTCTTCTTCCAGTGGCGCTGCAGGCTTTTGAATAGCCACAGGCCCAGAGGAGCAGCTACGCCGTTCCTTGGTTGAGGCAGTTCGCTTGATGCAGAACTCCCTACTTCGAGAAGTTGATTCAGGGTAGGAAACACAGGGTAACCTGTGTCTCTTTGGACTTGTTAGATACCACAGGGGTGTATGCTGAGGGTGCCCATGGAAACGGGGGCCTGCTGGAAATAGACTTGTTTTCCCACTTTCAAGGCCGCATTCACGCTGCCTTGCAGCTACTTGACATTCCCTGCTCCTGACAGGCCTGGAAACCCTGTAAGAAGGCTGCGGGGAAAATTGTGAGTTTGCTCTGTCTGAACCAAGTGCTTCCATGGCCGCGGTGGTGGTCCGCATGACAGGCTCTAGAGCGAAAGGGAACCTCGACGTGAGAACTCGCCTCCAGGTTAGGCCCTGAGTAGCCGTGCAGAAAGGGAGGCATGCAGCTGATTCCATGAGTTCTCAGTCGCTTATGTGCTTTATTTTAAAGGAAGTACGCGTCCGGGGACTCCTAGGCCCCACGGGTGTGCATCGTTTTCCCTCCGAGGTCACTGAGTACCTCCAGACACCTTTGGGCCAGCGGAGCAACGTCGAGGTCCATTGGTTGATCCCCCGGAAGACCTCTGTGCCTGCCGAGTGCTGGGCAGCAACACACTGCGCGTTCCTTGAGGAGCGCTACATATCCAGAGCCCTCGAACGCCCTCGGGACAACATGGCTGGTGAGTGCGAAGTGCCCAGGAAGACTCTGTCATGGCCCTTGTGTGAGCTGCCATGAGAGAACACTGTGCTTGGAACACTGCGAGGCCCGCCCTCGCACCTGAAGTCACTCTGCTCGAGGAGAAAGTCAGCATCTTAGCATGCTGTGTCGCTACCGGCACACCCAGCATGAACCCATGCCTGGAAGGAAGGCCCTGATTCGCCGTGCAGAAGCGGAGGCGTGCTGCAGCTTCCAGGAGGTGGTGGCCTCTGCTCTGCATGCCTTTAATGGCAGCACAGCTTTCTGGACACCTGGGAGGCTAGCCGGGGCACCCTGCTCCCGGCAGGAACACTGAGTACCCCCAGGTGCACCTGGGTCTGCTAAGCAACATCCAGGCCCGTAGCCCTTCAGAGCCCCCTGTGTGCAGGCCGAGCGTAGGGAACGCACTGCCCTCTCCTTTGGAGCAGCTTAGTTTCCTCCGCACTCGCACACGTTCGCGAACACCGTTCTGGCACGTCCCACGTGTCGCGGAGGTCTTACGCGGTGCCCTAGTAGGAGCTGCCCTCAGAGGAGCCCTCGTCTTCGCCTTCCATCCAGGACCTCCTGACTGAAGTCACCGTGCCTCCTAGAGGACGGCGGCTTGGGTTCTTACTGCACTTTAAGTCCTGTTCCTTCTGCGGCACTGCAGGCAGCCCCAGGCCCAGAGGAGCAGCTACGGCGTTCCTCGGTTGAGACAGTTCGCCAGATGCGGGACTCCCTACTTCGATAAGTTGATTCAGGGAAGGAAACGCAGGGTAACCGGTGTCTCTTGGGACTCGTTAGAAGCCACAGGGATGTACGCTGAGTGTGCCCATGAAAACGGGGGCCTGCTGGAACTAGCCCTGCTTTCCCATTTTGAGGGCGGCATTCATGCCTGCCTTGAAGCTACCTGACCTTCCCAGCTCCCGACAGGCCAGTGAGCCCTGGAAGAATGCTTCGGGGAAAACACTGTGCTTTGAATACTTTGAGGACCTCGGACCTGTAGTCACTCTACCCGTGGAGAAACTCAGCCTCTTAGCATGCTGTGTTGCTACCGGCACTCCCAGCATGAACACATGCCTGGAAGTAAGGCTCTGATTGGCCGCGCAGAAGCGGAGGCGTGCTGCAGTTTCCATGAGGCGGTGGCCTCTGCTCTGGTTATCTTTAACTGCAGCACAGTTTGCCGGACACCTAGGAGGCTCCTGGACATTCCCTGCTCCTGACAGGCCTGGAAACCCTGTAAGAAGGCTGCAGGGAAAATTATGAGTTTGCTCTGTCTGAACCAGGTGCTTCCATGGCCGCGGTGGTGGTCCGCCTGACAAGCTCTAGAGCTAAAGGGAATCCCAACGTGAGAACTTGCCTCCAGGTTAGGCCCTGAGTAGCCGTGCAGAAAGGGAGGCATGTAGCTGTTTCCATGAGTTCTTAGTGGCTTATGTGCTTTAATTTACAGGAAGTAGACTTTTGAGTACTCCTAGGCCTCTTGGGTATGCATCATTTTCCTTCCAATTTCACTGACTACCTCCGGCTAGCTCAACCTGGGCTGGCTGAGCAACTTCAAGGCCCATCGGTTGATCCCTCGGAGGCCCTCTGTGCGTTTCCAGTGATGGGCAACACCCTGTACCTTCCTTGAGGAGACCTACATTTCCAGAGTCCTCGAATGGCCTCAGGACAACATTGCTGGTGAGTCCCAAGTGCCCAGGAAGACTTCGTCATGGCCCTTGTGTGAGCTGCCATGAGAAAACACTGTGCTTTGAATACTTGGAGGACCTCGGACCTGTAGTCACTCTATCCGAGGATAAACTCAGCCTCTTAGCATGCTGTGTTGCTACCGGCACACCTGGCATGAGCACATGCCTGGAAGTTAGGCCCCGATTGGCCACGCAGAAGCAGCGGTGTGCTGCAGTTTCCATGAGGCGGTGGCCTCTGCTTTGCATATCTTTAACTGCAGCACCGTTTTCTGGACACCTTGGAAGCTAGCGTGGGCACCCTGTTCCCGACGGGAACACTGAGTACCCCCAGGCCCACCTGGGTCTGCTAAGCAACATCCAGGCCCGGAGCCCTTTAGAGCTCCTCTGTGTATGCCGAGCATAGGGAAACACACCACACTCCTTTTTGGAGCAGCTTAATTTCACCAGCACTCGCACACGCTCAGGAACACTGTTCTAGCACATCCCACATGGCGTCGACGTCTTACGCAATGCCCTAGTCCGAGCTGCACTCAGAGAAACCCTCGGCGTCGCATTCCATCTGGGACCTCCCGCCTGAAGTCACCGTGCCTCCTCGAGAAAGTTGGCTTGCGTTCTTACTGCAATTTAAGTCCTCTTCTTCCTGTGGCGCTGCAGGCTTTTGAATAGCCACAGGCCCAGAGGAGCAGCTACGCCGTTCCTTGGTTGAGGCAGTTCGCTTGATGCAGAACACCCTACTTCGAGAAGTTGATTCAGGGTAGGAAACACAGGGTAACCTGTGTCTCTTTGGACTTGTTAGAAACCACAGGGGTGTATGCTGAGGGTGCCCATGGAAACGGGGGCCTGCTGGAACTACCCTTGCTTTCCCATTTTGAAGGCTGCATTCATGCTGCCTTGAAGCTGCATGACGTTCCCTGCTGTTGACAGGCCTGTTAAACCCTGTAGGAATGCTTCTTGGAAAAAAATGAGTTTGTTCTGTCTAAACCAGGTGCCTCCGTGGCCGCGGCGGTGGTCTGCCTGACAAGCTCTAGAGCTAAAAGGATACTCAACGTGGGAACTTGCCTCCATTTTAGGTCCCGAGTAGCCGGGCAGAAAGGGAGGCATACAGCTGTTTCCATGAGTTCTTAGTCGCTGTTCTGCTTTATTTTCAAGGAAGTACCCCTTTGAAGACTCCTAGGCCTCTCGGGAGTGCATCATTGTCCCTCCAAAGTCACTGAGTACCTCCGGAACCCTGTGGGCCGGCTTAGCAACATCGAGGCCGGTTGGTCTGTCCGGTGGAGGCCCTCTGAGTGTGCCGAGTGACGGGCAACACACTGCACGTTCCTTGAGGAGAACTACATTTCCAGAGTCCTCGAACAGCCGCAGAACCTCATTTCTGGTGAGTCCGAAGTGCCCAGGAAGTCTTTGTCATGGCCTTTGTGTGAGCTGCCATGAGAAAACACTCTGCATTGAATACTTCGAGAACCTCGTACCTAAAGTCACTCTGCTCGAGGAGAAATTCAGCATCTTACCATGCTATGTCGCTAAAGGGGCACCCAGCATGAACACGTGACTGGAGGTAAGGCCCTGATTGGCCGCACAGAAGTGGAGGCATGCAGCAGTTTCCATGAGGCCGTGGCCTCTGCTCTGCATATATTTAACTTCAGCACAGTTTGCCGGACACCTAGGAGGCTCGCGTGGGCACCCTGTTCCCGGCAGGGACACTGAGTACCCCCCAGGCCCACCTGGGTCTGCTAAGCAACATCCAGGCCCGGAGCCCTTTAGAGCCCCTCTGTGTATGCCGAGCGTAGGGAAACGCACCGCACTCTCTTTTGGAGCAGCCTAATTTCCCCAGCACTCGCACACGCTCAGGAACACTGTTCTAGCACATCCCACATGGCGTCGAAGTCTTACGCAATGCCCTAGTCCGAGCTGCACTCAGAGAAACCCTCGGCGTCGCATTCCGTCTGGGACCTCCTGCCTGAAGTCACCGTGCCGCCTCGAGAAAGTTGGCTTGCGTTCTTACTGCAATTTAAGTCCTCTTCTTCCAGTGGCGCTGCAGGCTTTTGAATAGCCACAGGCCCAGAGGAGCAGCTACGCCGTTCCTTGGTTGAGGCACTTCGCTTGATGCAGAACTCCCTACTTCGAGAAGTTGATTCAGGGTAGGAAACACAGGGTAACCTGTGTCTCTTTGGACTTGTTAGATACCACAGGGGTGTATGCTGAGGGTGCCCATGGAAACGGGGGCCTGCTGGAAATAGACTTGCTTTCCCACTTTCAAGGCCGCATTCACGCTGCCTTGCAGCTACTTGACATTCCCTGCTCCTGACAGGCCTGGAAACCCTGTAAGAAGGCTGCGGGGAAAATTGTGAGTTTGCTCTGTCTGAACCAGGTGCTTCCATGGCCGCGGTGGTGGTCCGCATGACAGGCTCTAGAGCGAAAGGGAACCTCGACGTGAGAACTCGCCTCCAGGTTAGGCCCTGAGTAGCCGTGCAGAAAGGGAGGCATGCAGCTGATTCCATGAGTTCTCAGTCGCTTATGTGCTTTATTTTAAAGGAAGTACGCGTCCGGGGACTCCTAGGCCCCACGGGTGTGCATCGTTTTCCCTCCGAGGTCACTGAGTACCTCCAGACACCTTTGGGCCAGCGGAGCAACGTCGAGGTCCATTGGTTGATCCCCCGGAAGACCTCTGTGCCTGCCGAGTGCTGGGCAGCAACACACTGCGCGTTCCTTGAGGAGCGCTACATATCCAGAGCCCTCGAACGCCCTCGGGACAACATGGCTGGTGAGTGCGAAGTGCCCAGGAAGACTCTGTCATGGCCCTTGTGTGAGCTGCCATGAGAGAACACTGTGCTTGGAACACTGCGAGGCCCGCCCTCGCACCTGAAGTCACTCTGCTCGAGGAGAAAGTCAGCATCTTAGCATGCTGTGTCGCTACCGGCACACCCAGCATGAACCCATGCCTGGAAGGAAGGCCCTGATTCGCCGTGCAGAAGCGGAGGCGTGCTGCAGCTTCCAGGAGGTGGTGGCCTCTGCTCTGCATGCCTTTAATGGCAGCACAGCTTTCTGGACACCTGGGAGGCTAGCCGGGGCACCCTGCTCCCGGCAGGAACACTGAGTACCCCCAGGTGCACCTGGGTCTGCTAAGCAACATCCAGGCCCGTAGCCCTTCAGAGCCCCCTGTGTGCAGGCCGAGCGTAGGGAACGCACTGCCCTCTCCTTTGGAGCAGCTTAGTTTCCTCCGCACTCGCACACGTTCGCGAACACCGTTCTGGCACGTCCCACGTGTCGCGGAGGTCTTACGCGGTGCCCTAGTAGGAGCTGCCCTCAGAGGAGCCCTCGTCTTCGCCTTCCATCCAGGACCTCCTGACTGAAGTCACCGTGCCTCCTAGAGGACGGCGGCTTGGGTTCTTACTGCACTTTAAGTCCTGTTCCTTCTGCGGCACTGCAGGCAGCCCCAGGCCCAGAGGAGCAGCTACGGCGTTCCTCGGTTGAGACAGTTCGCCAGATGCGGGACTCCCTACTTCGATAAGTTGATTCAGGGAAGGAAACGCAGGGTAACCGGTGTCTCTTGGGACTCGTTAGAAGCCACAGGGATGTACGCTGAGTGTGCCCATGAAAACGGGGGCCTGCTGGAACTAGCCCTGCTTTCCCATTTTGAGGGCGGCATTCATGCCTGCCTTGAAGCTACCTGACCTTCCCAGCTCCCGACAGGCCAGTGAGCCCTGGAAGAATGCTTCGGGGAAAACACTGTGCTTTGAATACTTTGAGGACCTCGGACCTGTAGTCACTCTACCCGTGGAGAAACTCAGCCTCTTAGCATGCTGTGTTGCTACCGGCACTCCCAGCATGAACACATGCCTGGAAGTAAGGCTCTGATTGGCCGCGCAGAAGCGGAGGCGTGCTGCAGTTTCCATGAGGCGGTGGCCTCTGCTCTGGTTATCTTTAACTGCAGCACAGTTTGCCGGACACCTAGGAGGCTCCTGGACATTCCCTGCTCCTGACAGGCCTGGAAACCCTGTAAGAAGGCTGCAGGGAAAATTATGAGTTTGCTCTGTCTGAACCAGGTGCTTCCATGGCCGCGGTGGTGGTCCGCCTGACAAGCTCTAGAGCTAAAGGGAATCCCAACGTGAGAACTTGCCTCCAGGTTAGGCCCTGAGTAGCCGTGCAGAAAGGGAGGCATGTAGCTGTTTCCATGAGTTCTTAGTGGCTTATGTGCTTTAATTTACAGGAAGTAGACTTTTGAGTACTCCTAGGCCTCTTGGGTATGCATCATTTTCCTTCCAATTTCACTGACTACCTCCGGCTAGCTCAACCTGGGCTGGCTGAGCAACTTCAAGGCCCATCGGTTGATCCCTCGGAGGCCCTCTGTGCGTTTCCAGTGATGGGCAACACCCTGTACCTTCCTTGAGGAGACCTACATTTCCAGAGTCCTCGAATGGCCTCAGGACAACATTGCTGGTGAGTCCCAAGTGCCCAGGAAGACTTCGTCATGGCCCTTGTGTGAGCTGCCATGAGAAAACACTGTGCTTTGAATACTTGGAGGACCTCGGACCTGTAGTCACTCTATCCGAGGATAAACTCAGCCTCTTAGCATGCTGTGTTGCTACCGGCACACCTGGCATGAGCACATGCCTGGAAGTTAGGCCCCGATTGGCCACGCAGAAGCAGCGGTGTGCTGCAGTTTCCATGAGGCGGTGGCCTCTGCTTTGCATATCTTTAACTGCAGCACCGTTTTCTGGACACCTTGGAAGCTAGCGTTGGCACCCTGTTCCCGACGGGAACACTGAGTACCCCCAGGCCCACCTGGGTCTGCTAAGCAACATCCAGGCCCGGAGCCCTTTAGAGCTCCTCTGTGTATGCCGAGCATAGGGAAACACACCACACTCCTTTTTGGAGCAGCTTAATTTCACCAGCACTCGCACACGCTCAGGAACACTGTTCTAGCACATCCCACATGGCGTCGACGTCTTACGCAATGCCCTAGTCCGAGCTGCACTCAGAGAAACCCTCGGCGTCGCATTCCATCTGGGACCTCCCGCCTGAAGTCACCGTGCCTCCTCGAGAAAGTTGGCTTGCGTTCTTACTGCAATTTAAGTCCTCTTCTTCCTGTGGCGCTGCAGGCTTTTGAATAGCCACAGGCCCAGAGGAGCAGCTACGCCGTTCCTTGGTTGAGGCAGTTCGCTTGATGCAGAACACCCTACTTCGAGAAGTTGATTCAGGGTAGGAAACACAGGGTAACCTGTGTCTCTTTGGACTTGTTAGAAACCACAGGGGTGTATGCTGAGGGTGCCCATGGAAACGGGGGCCTGCTGGAACTACCCTTGCTTTCCCATTTTGAAGGCTGCATTCATGCTGCCTTGAAGCTGCATGACGTTCCCTGCTGTTGACAGGCCTGTTAAACCCTGTAGGAATGCTTCTTGGAAAAAAATGAGTTTGTTCTGTCTAAACCAGGTGCCTCCGTGGCCGCGGCGGTGGTCTGCCTGACAAGCTCTAGAGCTAAAAGGATACTCAACGTGGGAACTTGCCTCCATTTTAGGTCCCGAGTAGCCGGGCAGAAAGGGAGGCATACAGCTGTTTCCATGATTTCTTAGTCGCTGTTCTGCTTTATTTTCAAGGAAGTACCCCTTTGAAGACTCCTAGGCCTCTCGGGAGTGCATCATTGTCCCTCCAAAGTCACTGAGTACCTCCGGAACCCTGTGGGCCGGCTTAGCAACATCGAGGCCGGTTGGTCTGTCCGGTGGAGGCCCTCTGAGTGTGCCGAGTGACGGGCAACACACTGCACGTTCCTTGAGGAGAACTACATTTCCAGAGTCCTCGAACAGCCGCAGGACCTCATTTCTGGTGAGTCTCAAGTGCCCAGGAAGACTTCGTCATGGCCCTTGTGTGAGCAGCCATGAGAAAACACTCTGCATTGAATACTTCGAGAACCTCGTACCTAAAGTCACTCTGCTCGAGGAGAAATTCAGCATCTTACCATGCTATGTCGCTAAAGGGGCACCCAGCATGAACACGTGACTGGAGGTAAGGCCCTGATTGGCCGCACAGAAGTGGAGGCATGCAGCAGTTTCCATGAGGCCGTGGCCTCTGCTCTGCATATCTTTAACTGCAGCACAGTTTGCCGGACACCTAGGAGGCTCGCGTGGGCACCCTGTTCCCGGCAGGGACACTGAGTACCCCCCAGGCCCACCTAGGTCTGCTAAGCAACATCCAGGCCCGGAGCCCTTTAGAGCCCCTCTGTGTATGCCGAACGTAGGGAAACGCACCGCACTCTCTTTTGGAGAAGCCTAATTTCCCCAGCACTCGCACACGCTCAGGAACACTGTTCTAGCACATCCCACATGGCGTCAAAGTCTTACGCAATGCCCTAGTCCGAGCTGCACTCAGAGAAACCCTCGGCGTCGCATTCCATCTGGGACCTCCTGCCAGAAGTCACCGTGCCTCCTCGAGAAAGTTGGCTTGCGTTCTTACTGCAATTTAAGTCCTCTTCTTCCTGTGGCACTGCAGGCTTTTGAATAGCCACAGGCCCAGAGGAGCAGCTACGCCGTTCCTTGGTTGAGGCAGTTCGCTTGATGCAGAACACCCTACTTCGAGAATTTGATTCAGGGTAGGAAACACAGGGTAACCTGTGTCTCTTTGGACTTGTTAGATACCGCAGGGTTTTATGCTGAGGGTGCCCATGGAAAAGGGGGCCTGCTGGAAATATACTTGCTTTCCCACTTTGAAGGCCGCATTCACGCTGCCTTGCAGCTACTTGACATTCCCTGCTCCTGACAGGCCTGGAAACCCAGTAAGAAGGCTGCGGGGAAAATTGTGAGTTTGTTTTGTCTGAACCAGGTGCTTCCATGGCCGCGGTGGTGGTCCGCATGACAGGCTCTAGAGCGAAAGGGAACCTCGACGTGAGAACTCGCCTCCAGGTTAGGCCCTGAGTAGCTATGCAGAAAGGGAGGCATGCAGCTGATTCCATGAGTTCTCAGTCGCTTATGTGCTTTATTTTAAAGAAGTACGCGTCCGGGGACTCCTAGGCCCCACGGGTGTGCATCGTTTACCCTCCGAGGTCACTGAGTGCCTCCAGACACCTGTGGGCCGGCGGAGCAATGTCGAGGTCCATTGGTTGATCCCCCGGAGGACCTCTGTGCCTGCCGAGTGCTGGGCAGCAACACACTGCGCATTCCTTGAGGAGCGCTACATCTCCAGAGCCCTCGAACGCCCTCGGGACAACATGGCTGGTGAGTGCGAAGTGCCCAGGAAGACTCTGTCATGGCCCATGTGTGAGCTGCCATGAGAGAACACTGTGCTTGGAACACTGCGAGGCCCGCCCTCGCACCTGAAGTCACTCTGCTCGAGGAGAAAGTCAGCATCTTAGCACGCTGTGTCGCTACCGGCACACCCAGCATGAACCCATGCCTGGAAGGAAGGCCCTGATTCGCCGTGCAGAAGCGGAGGCCTGCTGCAGGTTCCAGGAGGCGGTGGCCTCTGCTCTGCATGCCTTTAACGGCAGCACAGCTTTCTGGACACCTGGGAGGCTAGCCGGGGCACCCTGCTCCCGGCAGGAACACTGAGTACCCCCAGGTGCACCTGGGTCTGCTAAGCAACATCCAGGCCCGTAGCCCTTCAGAGCCCCCTGTGTGCAGGCCGAGCGTTGGGAAACGCACTGCCCTCTCCTTTGGAGCAGCTTAGTTTCCTCCACACTCGCACACGTTCGCGAACACCGTTCTGGCACGTCCCACGTGTCGCGGAGGTCTTACGCGGTGCCCTAGTAGGAGCTGCCCTCAGAGGAGCCCTCGTCTTCGCCTTCCATCCAGGACCTCCTGACTGAAGTCACCGTGCCTCCTAGAGGACGGCGGCTTGGGTTCTTACTGCACTTTAAGTCCTGTTCCTTCTGCGGCACTGCAGGCAGCCCCAGGCCCAGAGGAGCAGCTACGGCGTTCCTCGGTTGAGACAGTTCGCTGGATGCGGGACTCCCTACTTCGTTACGTTGATTCAGGGAAGGAAACGCAGGGTAACCGGTGTCTCTTGGGACTCGTTAGAAGCCACAGGGATGTACGCTGAGTGTGCCCATGAAAACGGGGGCCTGCTAGAACTAGCCCTGCTTTCCCATTTTGAGGGCGGCATTCATGCCTGCCTTGAAGCTACCTGACCTTCCCAGCTCCCGACAGGCCAGTGAGCCCTGGAAGAATGCTTTGGGGAAAACACTGTGCTTTGAATACTTTGAGGACCTCGGACCTGTAGTCACTCTACCCGTGGAGAAACTCAGCCTCTTAGCATGCTGTGTTGCGACCGGCACTCCCAGCATGAACACATGCCTGGAAGTAAGGCTCTGATTGGCCGCGCAGAAGCGGAGGCGTGCTGCAGTTTCCATGAGGCGGTGGCCTCTGCTCTGGTTATCTTTAACTGCAGCACAGTTTGCCGGACACCTAGGAGGCTCCTGGACATTCCCTGCTCCTGACAGGCCTGGAAACCCTGTAAGAAGGCTGCGGGGAAAATTATGAGTTTGCTCTGTCTGAACCAGGTGCTTCCATGGCCGCGGTGGTGGTCCGCCTGACAAGCTCTAGAGCTAAAGGGAATCCCAACGTGAGAACTTGCCTCCACGTTAGGCCCTGAGTAGCCGTGCAGAAAGGGAGGCATGTAGCTGTTTCCATGAGTTCTTAGTGGCTTATGTGCTTTAATTTACAGGAAGTAGACTTTTGAGTACTCCTAGGCCTCTCGGGTATGTATCATTTTCCCTCCAATTTCACTGACTACCTCCGGCTAGCTCAACCTGGGCCCGCTGAGCAACTTCAAGGCCCATCGGTTGATCCCTCGGAGGCCCTCTGTGCGTTTCCAGTGATGGGCAACACCCTGTACCTTCCTTGAGGAGACCTACATTTCCAGAGTCCTCGAATGGCCTCAGGACAACATTGCTGGTGAGTCCCAAGTGCCCAGGAAGACTTCGTCATGGCCCTTGTGTGAGCTGCCATGAGAAAACACTGTGCTTTGAATACTTGGAGGACCTCGGACCTGTAGTCACTCTATCCGAGGATAAACTCAGCCTCTTAGCATGCTGTGTCGCTACCGGCACACCTGGCATGAGCACATGCCTGGAAGTTAGGCCCCGATTGGCCACGCAGAAGCAGCAGTGTGCTGCAGTTTCCATGAGGCGGTGGCCTCTGCTTTGCATATCTTTAACTGCAGCACCACTTTCTGGACACCTTGGAAGCTAGCGTGGGCACCCTGTTCCCGACGGGAACACTGAGTACCCCCAGGCCCACCTGGGTCTGCTAAGCAACATCCAGGCCCGGAGCCCTTTAGAGCCCCTCTGTGTATGCCGAGCATAGGGAAATACACCACACTCCTTTTTGGAGCAGCTTAATTTCACCAGTACTTGCACACGCTCAGGAACACTGTTCTAGCACATCCCACATGGCGTCGAAGTCTTACGCATTGCCCTAGTCCGAGCTGCACTCAGAGAAACCCTCGGCTTCGCATTCCATCTGGGACCTCCTGCCTGAAGTCACCATGCCTCCTAGAGAAAGTCGCCTTGTGTTCTTACTGCAATTTAAGTCCTCTTCTTCCTGTGGCACTGCAGGCTTTTGAATAGCTACAGGCCCAGAGGAGCAGCTACGGTGTTCCTTGGTTGAGGCAGTTCGCTTGATGCAGAACACCCTACTTCGAGATGTTGTTTCAGGGTAGGAAACACAGGGTAACCTGTGTCTCTTTGGACTTGTTAGAAACCACAGGGGTGTATGCTGAGGGTGCCCATGGAAACGGGGGCCTGCTGGAACTACCCTTGCTTTCCCATTTTGAAGGCTGCATTCATGCTGCCTTGAAGCTGCATGACGTTCCCTGCTGTTGACAGGCCTGTTAAACCTTGTAGGAATGCTTCTTGGAAAAAAATGAGTTTGTTCTGTCTAAACCAGGTGCCTCCGTGGCCGCGGCGGTGGTCTGCCTGACAAGCTCTAGAGCTAAAAGGATACTCAACGTGGGAACTTGCCTCCATTTTAGGTCCCGAGTAGCCGGGCAGAAAGGGAGGCATACAGCTGTTTCCATGAGTTCTTAGTCGCTGTTCTGCTTTATTTTCAAGGAAGTACCCCTTTGAAGACTCCTAGGCCTCTCGGGAGTGCATCATTGTCCCTCCAAAGTCACTGAGTACCTTCGGAACCCTGTGGGCTGGCTTAGCAACATCGAGGCCGGTTGGTCTGTCCGGTGGAGGCCCTCTGAGTGTGCCGAGTGACGGGCAACACACTGCACGTTCCTTGAGGAGAACTACATTTCCAGAGTCCTCGAACAGCCGCAGGACCTCATTTCTGGTGAGTCCGAAGTGCCCAGGAAGTCTTTGTCATGGCCCTTGTGTGAGCTGCCATGAGAAAACACTCTGCATTGAATACTTCGAGAACCTCGTACCTAAAGTCACTCTGCTCGAGGAGAAAGTCAGCATCTTACCATGCTGTGTCGCTAAAGGGGCACCCAGCATGAACACGTGACTGGAGGTAAGGCCCTGATTGGCCGCACAGAAGCGGAGGCGTGCTGCAGTTTCCATGAGGCCATGGCCTCTGCTCTGGTTATCTTTAACTGCAGCACAGTTTGCCGGACACCTAGGAGGCTCGCGTGGGCACCCTGTTTCCAGCAGGGACACTGAGTACCCCCAGGCCCACCTGGGTCTGCTAAGCAACATCCAGGCCCGGAGCCCTTTAGAGCCCCTCTGTGTATGCCGAGCGTAGGGAAACGCACCGCACTCTCTTTTGGAGCAGCCTAATTTCCCCAGCACTCGCACACGCTCAGGAACACTGTTCTAGCACATCCCACATGGCGTCGAAGTCTTACGCAATGCCCTAGTCCGAGCTGCACTCAGAGAAACCCTCGGCGTCGCATTCCGTCTGGGACCTCCTGCCTGAAGTCACCGTGCCTCCTCGAGAAAGTTGGCTTGCGTTCTTACTGCAATTTAAGTCCTCTTCTTCCAGTGGCGCTGCAGGCTTTTGAATAGCCACAGGCCCAGAGGAGCAGCTACGCCGTTCCTTGGTTGAGGCAGTTCGCTTGATGCAGAACTCCCTACTTCGAGAAGTTGATTCAGGGTAGGAAACACAGGGTAACCTGTGTCTCTTTGGACTTGTTAGATACCACAGGGGTGTATGCTGAGGGTGCCCATGGAAACGGGGGCCTGCTGGAAATAGACTTGCTTTCCCACTTTGAAGGCCGCATTCACGCTGCCTTGCAGCTACTTGACATTCCCTGCTCCTGACAGGCCTGGAAACCCTGTAAGAAGGCTGCGGGGAAAATTATGAGTTTGCTCTGTCTGAACCAGGTGCTTCCATGGCCGCGGTGGTGGTCCGCCTGACAGGCTCTAGAGCTAAAGGGAATCCCAACGTGAGAACTTGCCTCCAGGTTAGGCCCTGAGTAGCCGTGCAGAAAGGGAGGCATGTAGCTGTTTCCATGAGTTCTTAGTGGCTTATGTGCTTTAATTTACAGGAAGTAGACTTTTGAGTACTCCTAGGCCTCTCGGGTATGCATCATTTTCCCTCCAATTTCACTGACTACCTCCGGCTAGCTCAACCTGGGCCGGCTGAGCAACTTCAAGGCCCATCGGTTGATCCCTCGGAGGCCCTCTGTGCGTTTCCAGTGATGGGCAACACCCTGTACCTTCCTTGAGGAGACCTACATTTCCAGAGTCCTCGAATGGCCTCAGGACAACATTGCTGGTGAGTCCCAAGTGCCCAGGAAGACTTCGTCATGGCCCTTGTGTGAGCTGCCATGAGAAAACACTGTGCTTTGAATACTTGGAGGACCTCGGACCTGTAGTCACTCTATCCGAGGATAAACTCAGCCTCTTAGCATGCTGTGTCGCTACCGGCACACCTGGCATGAGCACATGCCTGGAAGTTAGGCCCCGATTGGCCACGCAGAAGCAGCGGTGTGCTGCAGTTTCCATGAGGCGGTGGCCTCTGCTTTGCATATCTTTAACTGCAGCACCGTTTTCTGGACACCTAGGAGGCTCACGTGGGCACCCTGTTTCTGGCAGGGACACTGAGTACCCCCAGGCCCACCTGGGTCTGCTAAGCAACATCCAGGCCCGGAGCCCTTTAGAGCCCCTCTGTGTATGCCGAGCGTAGGGAAACGCACCGCACTCTCTTTTGGAGCAGCCTAATTTCCCCAGCACTCGCACACGCTCAGGAACACTGTTCTAGCATATCCCACATGGCGTCCAAGTCTTACGCAATGCCCTAGTCCGAGCTGCACTCAGAGAAACCCTCGGTGTCGTATTCCGTCTGGGACCTCCTGCCTGAAGTCACCGAGCCTCCTCGAGAAAGTTGGCTTGCGTTCTTACTGCAATTTAAGTCCTCTTCTTCCAGTGGCGCTGCAGGCTTTTGAATAGCCACAGGCCCAGAGGAGCAGCTACGCCGTTCCTTGGTTGAGGCACTTCGCTTGATGCAGAACTCCCTACTTCGAGAAGTTGATTCAGGGTAGGAAACACAGGGTAACCTGTGTCTCTTTGGACTTGTTAGATACCACAGGGGTGTATGCTGAGGGTGCCCATGGAAACGGGGGCCTGCTGGAAATAGACTTGCTTTCCCACTTTGAAGGCCGCATTCACGCTGCCTTGCAGCTACTTGACATTCCCTGCTCCTGACAGGCCTGGAAACCCTGTAAGAAGGCTGCGGGGAAAATTATGAGTTTGCTCTGTCTGAACCAGGTGCTTCCATGGCCGCGGTGGTGGTCCGCCTGACAAGCTCTAGAGCTAAAGGGAATCCCAACGTGAGAACTTGCCTCCAGGTTAGGCCCTGGGTAGCCGTGCAGAAAGGGAGGCATGTAGCTGTTTCCATGAGTTCTTAGTGGCTTATGTGCTTTAATTTACAGGAAGTAGACTTTTGAGTACTCCTAGGCCTCTCGGGTATGCATCATTTTCCCTCCAATTTCACTGACTACCTCCGGCTAGCTCAACCTGTGCTGGCTGAGCAACTTCAAGGCCCATCGGTTGATCCCTCGGAGGCCCTCTGTGCGTTTCCAGTGATGGGAAACACCCTGTACCTTCCTTGAGGAGACCTACATTTCCAGAGTCCTCGAATGGCCTCAGGACAACATTGCTGGTGAGTCCCAAGTGCCCAGGAAGACTTCGTCATGGCCCTTGTGTGAGCTGCCATGAGAAAACACTGTGCTTTGAATACTTGGAGGACCTCGGACCTGTAGTCACTCTATCCGAGGATAAACTCAGCCTCTTAGCATGCTGTGTCGCTACCGGCACACCTGGCATGAGTACATGCCTGGAAGTTAGGCCCCGATTGGCCACGCAGAAGCAGCGGTGTGCTGCAGTTTCCATGAGGCGGTGGCCTCTGCTTTGCATATCTTTAACTGCAGCACCGTTTTCTGGACACGTAGGAGGCTCACGTGGGCACCCTGTTTCCGGCAGGGACACTGAGTACCCCCAGGCCCACCTGGGTCTGCTAAGCAACATCCAGGCCCGGAGCCCTTTAGAGCCCCTCTGTGTATGCCGAGCGTAGGGAAACGCACCGCACTCTCTTTTGGAGCAGCCTAATTTCCCCAGCACTCGCACACGCTCAGGAACACTGTTCTAGCACATCCCACATGGCGTCGAAGTCTTACGCAATGCCCTAGTCCGAGCTGCACTCAGAGAAACCCTCGGCGTCGCATTCCGTCTGGGACCTCCTGCCTGAAGTCACCGTGCCTCCTCGAGAAAGTTGGCTTGCGTTCTTACTGCAATTTAAGTCCTCTTCTTCCAGTGGCGCTGCAGGCTTTTGAATAGCCACAGGCCCAGAGGAGCAGCTACGCCGTTCCTTGGTTGAGGCAGTTCGCTTGATGCAGAACTCCCTACTTCGAGAAGTTGATTCAGGGTAGGAAACACAGGGTAACCTGTGTCTCTTTGGACTTGTTAGATACCACAGGGGTGTATGCTGAGGGTGCCCATGGAAACGGGGGCCTGCTGGAAATAGACTTGCTTTCCCACTTTGAAGGCCGCATTCACGCTGCCTTGCAGCTACTTGACATTCCCTGCTCCTGACAGGCCTGGAAACCCTGTAAGAAGGCTGCGGGGAAAATTATGAGTTTGCTCTGTCTGAACCAGGTGCTTCCATGGCCGCGGTGGTGGTCCGCCTGACAGGCTCTAGAGCTAAAGGGAATCCCAACGTGAGAACTTGCCTCCAGGTTAGGCCCTGAGTAGCCGTGCAGAAAGGGAGGCATGTAGCTGTTTCCATGAGTTCTTAGTGGCTTATGTGCTTTAATTTACAGGAAGTAGACTTTTGAGTACTCCTAGGCCTCTCGGGTATGCATCATTTTCCCTCCAATTTCACTGACTACCTCCAGCTAGCTCAACCTGGGCCGGCTGAGCAACTTCAAGGCCCATCGGTTGATCCCTCGGAGGCCCTCTGTGCGTTTCCAGTGATGGGCAACACCCTGTACATTCCTTGAGGAGACCTACATTTCCAGAGTCCTCGAATGGCCTCAGGACAACATTGCTGGTGAGTCCCAAGTGCCCAGGAAGACTTCGTCATGGCCCTTGTGTGAGCTGCCATGAGAAAACACTGTGCTTTGAATACTTGGAGGACCTCGGACCTGTAGTCACTCTATCCGAGGATAAACTCAGCCTCTTAGCATGCTGTGTCGCTACCGGCACACCTGGCATGAGCACATGCCTGGAAGTTAGGCCCCTATTGGCCCCGCAGAAGCAGCGGTGTGCTGCAGTTTCCATGAGGCGGTGGCCTCTGCTTTGCATATCTTTAACTGCAGCACCGTTTTCTGGACACCTAGGAGGCTCACGTGGGCACCCTGTTTCCGGCAGGGACACTGAGTACCCCCAGGCCCACCTGGGTCTGCTAAGCAACATCCAGGCCCGGAGCCCTTTAGAGCCCCTCTGTGTATGCGGAGCGTAGGGAAACGCACCGCACTCTCTTTTGGAGCAGCCTAATTTCCCCAGCACTCGCACACGCTCAGGAACACTGTTCTAGCACATCCCACATGGCGTCGAAGTCTTACGCAATGCCCTAGTCCGAGCTGCACTCAGAGAAACCCTCGGCATCTCATTCCGCCTGGGACCTCCTGCCTGAAGTCACCGTGCCTCCTAGAGAAAGTTGGCTTGCGTTCTTACTGCAATTTAAGTCCTCTTCTTCCAGTGGCGCTGCAGGCTTTTGAATAGCCACAGGCCCAGAGGAGCAGCTACGCCGTTCCTTGGTTGAGGCAGTTTGCTTGATGCAGAACTCCCTACTTCGAGAAGTTGATTCAGGGTAGGAAACACAGGGTAACCTTTGTCTCTTTGGACTTGTTAGATACCACAGGGGTGTATGCTGAGGGTGCCCATGGAAACGGGGGCCTGCTGGAAATAGACTTGCTTTCCCACTTTGAAGGCCGCATTCACGCTGCCTTGCAGCTACTTGACATTCCCTGCTCCTGACAGGCCTGGAAACCCTGTAAGAAGGCTGCGGGGAAAATTATGAGTTTGCTCTGTCTGAACCAGGTGCTTCCATGGCCGCGGTGGTGGTCTGCCTGACAGGCTCTAGAGCTAAAGGGAATCCCAACGTGAGAACTTGCCTCCAGGTTAGGCCCTGAGTAGCCGTGCAGAAAGGGAGGCATGTAGCTGTTTCCATGAGTTCTTAGTGGCTTATGTGCTTTAATTTACAGGAAGTAGACTTTTGAGTACTCCTAGGCCTCTCGGGTATGCATCATTTTCCCTCCAATTTCACTGACTACCTCCGGCTAGCTCAACCTGGGCCGGCTGAGCAACTTCAAGGCCCATCGGTTGATCCCTCGGAGGCCCTCTGTGCGTTTCCAGTGATGGGAAACACCCTGTACCTTCCTTGAGGAGACCTACATTTCCAGAGTCCTCGAATGGCCTCAGGACAACATTGCTGGTGAGTCCCAAGTGCCCAGGAAGACTTCGTCATGGCCCTTGTGTGAGCTGCCATGAGAAAACACTGTGCTTTGAATACTTGGAGGACCTCGGACCTGTAGTCACTCTATCCGAGGATAAACTCAGCCTCTTAGCATGCTGTGTCGCTACCGGCACACCTGGCATGAGCACATGCCTGGAAGTTAGGCCCCTATTGGCCACGCAGAAGCAGCGGTGTGCTGCAGTTTCCATGAGGCGGTGGCCTCTGCTTTGCATATCTTTAACTGCAGCACTGTTTTCTGGACACCTAGGAGGCTCACGTGGGCACCCTGTTTCCGGCAGGGACACTGAGTACCCCCAGGCCCACCTGGGTCTGCTAAGCAACATCCAGGCCCGGAGCCCTTTAGAGCCCCTCTGTGTATGCCGAGCGTAGGGAAACGCACCGCACTCTCTTTTGGAGCAGCCTAATTTCCCCAGCACTCGCACACGCTCAGGAACACTGTTCTAGCACATCCCACATGGCGTCCAAGTCTTACGCAATGCCCTAGTCCGAGCTGCACTCAGAGAAACCCTCGGCATCGCATTCCGTCTGGGACCTCCTGCCTGAAGTCACCGTGCCTCCTAGAGAAAGTTGGCTTGCGTTCTTACTGCAATTTAAGTCCTCTTCTTCCAGTGGCGCTGCAGGCTTTTGAATAGCCACAGGCCCAGAGGAACAGCTACGCCGTTCCTTGGTTGAGGCACTTCGCTTGATGCAGAACTCCCTACTTCGAGAAGTTGATTCAGGGTAGGAAACACAGGGTAACCTGTGTCTCTTTGGACTTGTTAGATACCACAGGGGTGTATGCTGAGGGTGCCCATGGAAACGGGGGCCTGCTGGAAATAGACTTGCTTTCCCACTTTGAAGGCCGCATTCACGCTGCCTTGCAGCTACTTGACATTCCCTGCTCCTGACAGGCCTGGAAACCCTGTAAGAAGGCTGCGGGGAAAATTATGAGTTTGCTCTGTCTGAACCAGGTGCTTCCATGGCCGCGGTGGTGGTCCGCCTGTCAGGCTCTAGAGCTAAAGGGAATCCCAACGTGAGAACTTGCCTCCAGGTTAGGCCCTGAGTAGCCGTGCAGAAAGGGAGGCATGTAGCTGTTTCCATGAGTTCTTAGTGGCTTATGTGCTTTAATTTACAGGAAGTAGACTTTTGAGTACTCCTAGGCCTCTCGGGTATGCATCATTTTCCCTCCAATTTCACTGACTACCTCCGGCTAGCTCAACCTGGGCCGGCTGAGCAACTTCAAGGCCCATCGGTTGATCCCTCGGAGGCCCTCTGTGCGTTTCCAGTGATGGGCAACACCCTGTACCTTCCTTGAGGAGACCTACATTTCCAGAGTCCTCGAATGGCCTCAGGACAACATTGCTGGTGAGTCCCAAGTGCCCAGGAAGACTTCGTCATGGCCCTTGTGTGAGCTGCCATGAGAAAACACTGTGCTTTGAATACTTGGAGGACCTCGGACCTGTAGTCACTCTATCCGAGGATAAACTCAGCCTCTTAGCATGCTGTGTCGCTACCGGCACACCTGGCATGAGCACATGCCTGGAAGTTAGGCCCCGATTGGCCACGCAGAAGCAGCGGTGTGCTGCAGTTTCCATGAGGCGGTGGCCTCTGCTTTGCATATCTCTAACTGCAGCACCGTTTTCTGGACACCTAGGAGGCTCACGTGGGCACCCTGTTTCCGGCAGGGACACTGAGTACCCCCAGGCCCACCTGGGTCTGCTAAGCAACATCCAGGCCCGGAGCCCTTTAGAGCCCCTCTGTGTATGCGGAGCGTAGGGAAACGCACCGCACTCTCTTTTGGAGCAGCCTAATTTCCCCAGCACTCGCACACGCTCAGGAACACTGTTCTAGCACATCCCACATGGCGTCGAAGTCTTACGCAATGCCCTAGTCCGAGCTGCACTCAGAGAAACCCTCGGCGTCGCATTCCGTCTGGGACCTCCAGCCTGAAGTCACCGTGCCTCCTCGAGAAAGTTGGCTTGCGTTCTTACTGCAATTTAAGTCCTCTTCTTCCAGTGGCGCTGCAGGCTTTTGAATAGCCACAGGCCCAGAGGAGCAGCTACGCCGTTCCTTGGTTGAGGCACTTCGCTTGATGCAGAACTCCCTACTTCGAGAAGTTGATTCAGGGTAGGAAACACAGGGTAACCTGTGTCTCTTTGGACTTGTTAGATACCACAGGGGTGTATGCTGAGGGTGCCCATGGAAACGGGGGCCTGCTGGAAATAGACTTGCTTTCCCACTTTGAAGGCCGCATTCACGCTGCCTTGCAGCTACTTGACATTCCCTGCTCCTGACAGGCCTGGAAACCCTGTAAGAAGGCTGCGGGGAAAATTATGAGTTTGCTCTGTCTGAACCAGGTGCTTCCATGGCCGCGGTGGTGGTCCGCCTGACAGGCTCTAGAGCTAAAGGGAATCCCAACGTGAGAACTTGCCTCCAGGTTAGGCCCTGAGTAGCCGTGCAGAAAGGGAGGCATGTAGCTGTTTCCATGAGTTCTTAGTGGCTTATGTGCTTTAATTTACAGGAAGTAGACTTTTGAGTACTCCTAGGCCTCTCGGGTATGCATCATTTTCCCTCCAATTTCACTGACTACCTCCGGCTAGCTCAACCTGGGCTGGCTGAGCAACTTCAAGGCCCATCGGTTGATCCCTCGGAGGCCCTCTGTGCGTTTCCAGTGATGGGCAACACCCTGTACCTTCCTTGAGGAGACCTACATTTCCAGAGTCCTCGAATGGCCTCAGGACAACATTGCTGGTGAGTCCCAAGTGCCCAGGAAGACTTCGTCATGGCCCTTGTGTGAGCTGCCATGAGAAAACACTGTGCTTTGAATACTTGGAGGACCTCGGACCTGTAGTCACTCTATCCGAGGATAAACTCAGCCTCTTAGCATGCTGTGTCGCTACCGGCACACCTGGCATGAGCACATGCCTGGAAGTTAGGCCCCGATTGGCCACGCAGAAGCAGCGGTGTGCTGCAGTTTCCATGAGGCGGTGGCCTCTGCTTTGCATATCTTTAACTGCAGCACCGTTTTCTGGACACCTAGGAGGCTCACGTGGGCACCCTGTTTCCGGCAGGGACACTGAGTACCCCCAGGCCCACCTGGGTCTGCTAAGCAACATCCAGGCCTGGAGCCCTTTAGAGCCCCTCTGTGTATGCCGAGCGTAGGGAAACGCACCGCACTCTCTTTTGGAGCAGCCTAATTTCCCCAGCACTCGCACACGCTCAGGAACACTGTTCTAGCACATCCCACATGGCGTCGAAGTCTTACGCAATGCCCTAGTCCGAGCTGCACTCAGAGAAACGCTCGGCGTCGCATTCCGTCTGGGACCTCCTGCCTGAAGTCACCGTGCCTCCTCGAGAAAGTTGGCTTGCGTTCTTACTGCAATTTAAGTCCTCTTCTTCCAGTGGCGCTGCAGGCTTTTGAATAGCCACAGGCCCAGAGGAGCAGCTACGCCGTTCCTTGGTTGAGGCACTTCGCTTGATGCAGAACTCCCTACTTCGAGAAGTTGATTCAGGGTAGGAAACACAGGGTAACCTGTGTCTCTTTGGACTTGTTAGATACCACAGGGGTGTATGCTGAGGGTGCCCATGGAAACGGGGGCCTGCTGGAAATAGACTTGCTTTCCCACTTTGAAGGCCGCATTCACGCTGCCTTGCAGCTACTTGACATTCCCTGCTCCTGACAGGCCTGGAAACCCTGTAAGAAGGCTGCGGGGAAAATTATGAGTTTGCTCTGTCTGAACCAGGTGCTTCCATGGCCGCGGTGGTGGTCCGCCTGACAGGCTCTAGAGCTAAAGGGAATCCCAACGTGAGAACTTGCCTCCAGGTTAGGCCCTGAGTAGCCGTGCAGAAAGGGAGGCATGTAGCTGTTTCCATGAGTTCTTAGTGGCTTATGTGCTTTAATTTACAGGAAGTAGACTTTTGAGTACTCCTAGGCCTCTCGGGTATGCATCATTTTCCCTCCAATTTCACTGACTACCTCCGGCTAGCTCAACCTGGGCCGGCTGAGCAACTTCAAGGCCCATCGGTTGATCCCTCGGAGGCCCTCTGTGCGTTTCCAGTGATGGGCAACACCCTGTACCTTCCTTGAGGAG
Organism: Pseudorca crassidens; assembly: GCF_039906515.1. Classification (NCBI taxonomy): domain Eukaryota; kingdom Metazoa; phylum Chordata; class Mammalia; order Artiodactyla; family Delphinidae; genus Pseudorca; species Pseudorca crassidens. The sequence goes on along the minus strand of NC_090311.1, from coordinate 87,752,925 downwards.
ACCTACATTTCCAGAGTCCTCGAATGGCCTCAGGACAACATTGCTGGTGAGTCCCAAGTGCCCAGGAAGACTTCGTCATGGCCCTTGTGTGAGCTGCCATGAGAAAACACTGTGCTTTGAATACTTGGAGGACCTCGGACCTGTAGTCACTCTATCCGAGGATAAACTCAGCCTCTTAGCATGCTGTGTCGCTACCGGAACACCTGGCATGAGCACATGCCTGGAAGTGAGGCCCCGATTGGCCACGCAGAAGCAGCGCTGTGCTGCAGTTTCCATGAGGCGGTGGCCTCTGCTTTGCATATCTTTAACTGCAGCACCGTTTTCTGGACACCTTGGAAGCTAGCGTGGGCACCCTGTTCCCGACGGGAACACTGAGTACCCCCAGGCCCACCTGGGTCTGCTAAGCAACATCCAGGCCCGGAGCCCTTTAGAGCTCCTCTGTGTATGCCGAGCATAGGGAAATACACCACACTCCTTTTTGGAGCAGCTTAATTTCACCAGCACTTGCACACGCTCAGGAACACTGTTCTAGCACATCCCACATGGCGTCGAAATCTTACGCATTGCCCTAGTCCGAGCTGCACTCAGAGAAACCCTCGGCTTCGCATTCCATCTGGGACCTCCTGCCTGAAGTCACCATGCCTCCTAGAGAAAGTCGGCTTGTGTTCTTACTGCAATTTAAGTCCTCTTCTTCCTGTGACACTGCAGGCTTTTGAATAGCTACAGGCCCAGAGGAACAGCTACGGTGTTCCTTGGTTGAGGCAGTTCGCTTGATGCAGAACACCCTACTTCGAGAAGTTGTTTCAGGGTAGGAAACACAGGGTAACCTGTGTCTCTTTGGACTTGTTAGAAACCACAGGGGTGTATGCTGAGGGTGCCCATGGAAACGGGGGCCTGCTGGAACTACCCTTGCTTTCCCATTTTGAAGGCTGCATTCATGCTGCCTTGAAGCTGCATGACGTTCCCTGCTGTTGACAGGCCTGTTAAACCCTGTAGGAATGCTTCTTGGAAAAAAATGAGTTTGCTCTGTCTAAACCAGGTGCCTCCGTGGCCGCGGCGGTGGTCTGCCTGACAAGCTCTAGAGCTAAAAGGATACTCAACGTGGGAACTTGCCTCCATTTTAGGTCCCGAGTAGCCGGGCAGAAAGGGAGGCATACAGCTGTTTCCATGATTTCTTAGTCGCTGTTCTGCTTTATTTTCAAGGAAGTACCCCTTTGAAGACTCCTAGGCCTCTCGGGAGTGCATCATTGTCCCTCCAAAGTCACTGAGTACCTTCGGAACCCTGTGGGCCGGCTTAGCAACATCGAGGCCGGTTGGTCTGTCCGGTGGAGGCCCTCTGAGTGTGCCGAGTGACGGGCAACACACTGCACGTTCCTTGAGGAGAACTACATTTCCAGAGTTCTCGAACAGCCGCAGGACCTCATTTCTGGTGAGTCCGAAGTGCCCAGGAAGTCTTTGTCATGGCCCTTGTGTGAGCTGCCATGAGAAAACACTCTGCATTGAATACTTCGAGAACCTCGTACCTAAAGTCACTCTGCTCGAGGAGAAAGTCAGCATCTTACCATGCTGTGTCGCTAAAGGGGCACCCAGCATGAACACGTGACTGGAGGTAAGGCCCTGATTGGCCGCACAGAAGCGGAGGCGTGCTGCAGTTTCCATGAGGCGGTGGCCTCTGCTCTGGTTATCTTTAACTGCAGCACAGTTTGCCGGACACCTAGGAGGCTCGCGTGGGCACACTGTTTCCAGAAGGGACACTGAGTACCCCCAGGCCCACCTGGGTCTGCTAAGCAACATCCAGGCCCAGAGCCCTTTAGAGCCCCTCTGTGTATGCCGAGCGTAGGGAAACGCACCGCACTCTCTTTTGGAGCAGCCTAATTTCCCCAGCACTCGCACACGCTCAGGAACACTGTTCTAGCACATCCCACATGGCATCGAAGTCTTACGCAATGCCCTAGTCCGAGCTGCACTCAGAGAAACCCTCGGCGTCACATTCCGTCTGGGACCTCCTGCCTGAAGTCACCGTGCCTCCTCGAGAAAGTTGGCTTGCATTCTTACTGCAATTTAAGTCCTCTTCTTCCAGTGGCGCTGCAGGCTTTTGAATAGCCACAGGCCCAGAGGAGCAGCTACGCCGTTCCTTGGTTGAGGCACTTCGCTTGATGCAGAACTCCCTACTTCGAGAAGTTGATTCAGGGTAGGAAACACAGGGTAACCTGTGTCTCTTTGGACTTGTTAGATACCACAGGGGTGTATGCTGAGGGTGCCCATGGAAACGGGGGCCTGCTGGAAATAGACTTGCTTTCCCACTTTGAAGGCCGCTTTCACGCTGCCTTGCAGCTACTTGACATTCCCTGCTCCTGACAGGCCTGGAAACCCTGTAAGAAGGCTGCGGGGAAAATTATGAGTTTGCTCTGTCTGAACCAGGTGCTTCCATGGCCGCGGTGGTGGTCCGCCTGACAGGCTCTAGAGCTAAAGGGAATCCCAACGTGAGAACTTGCCTCCAGGTTAGGCCCTGAGTAGCCGTGCAGAAAGGGAGGCATGTAGCTGTTTCCATGAGTTCTTAGTGGCTTATGTGCTTTAATTTACAGGAAGTAGACTTTTGAGTACTCCTAGGCCTCTCGGGTATGCATCATTTTCCCTCCAATTTCACTGACTACCTCCGGCTAGCTCAACCTGGGCCGGCTGAGCAACTTCAAGGCCCATCGGTTGATCCCTCGGAGGCCCTCTGTGCGTTTCCAGTGATGGGCAACACCCTGTACCTTCCTTGAGGAGACCTACATTTCCAGAGTCCTCGAATGGCCTCAGGACAACATTGCTGGTGAGTCCCAAGTGCCCAGGAAGACTTCGTCATGGCCCTTGTGTGAGCTGCCATGAGAAAACACTGTGCTTTGAATACTTGGAGGACCTCGGACCTGTAGTCACTCTATCCGAGGATAAACTCAGCCTCTTAGCATGCTGTGTCGCTACCGGCACACCTGGCATGAGCACGTGCCTGGAAGTTAGGCCCCGATTGGCCACGCAGAAGCAGCGGTGTGCTGCAGTTTCCATGAGGCGGTGGCCTCTGCTTTGCATATCTTTAACTGCAGCACCGTTTTCTGGACACCTAGGAGGCTCACGTGGGCACCCTGTTTCCGGCAGGGACACTGAGTACCCCCAGGCCCACCTGGGTCTGCTAAGCAACATCCAGGCCCGGAGCCCTTTAGAGCCCCTCTGTGTATGCGGAGCGTAGGGAAACGCACCGCACTCTCTTTTGGAGCAGCTTAATTTCACCAGCACTTGCACACGCTCAGGAACACTGTTCTAGCACATCCCACATGGCGTCGAAGTCTTACGCATTGCCCTAGTCCGAGCTGCACTCAGAGAAACCCTCGGCGTCGCATTCCATCTGGGACCTCCTGCCTGAAGTCACCATGCCTCCTAGAGAAAGTCGGCTTGTGTTCTTACTGCAATTTAAGTCCTCTTCTTCCTGTGACACTGCAGGCTTTTGAATAGCTACAGGCCCAGAGGAACAGCTACGGTGTTCCTTGGTTGAGGCAGTTCGCTTGATGCAGAACACCCTACTTCGAGAAGTTGTTTCAGGGTTGGAAACACAGGGTAACCTGTGTCTCTTTGGACTTGTTAGAAACCACAGGGATGTATGCTGAGGGTGCCCATGGAAACGGGGGCCTGCTGGAACTACCCTTGCTTTCCCATTTTGAAGGCTGCATTCATGCTGCCTTGAAGCTGCATGACGTTCCCTGCTGTTGACAGGACTGTTAAACCCTGTAGGAATGCTTCTTGGAAAAAAATGAGTTTGCTCTGTCTAAACCAGGTGCCTCAGTGGCCGCGGCGGTGGTCTGCCTGACAAGCTCTAGAGCTAAAAGGATACTCAACGTGGGAACTTGCCTCCATTTTAGGTCCCGAGTAGCCGGGCAGAAAGGGAGGCATACAGCTGTTTCCATGATTTCTTAGTCGCTGTTCTGCTTTATTTTCAAGGAAGTACCCCTTTGAAGACTCCTAGGCCTCTCGGGAGTGCATCATTGTCCCTCCAAAGTCACTGAGTACCTTCGGAACCCTGTGGGCCGGCTTAGCAACATCGAGGCCGGTTGGTCTGTCCGGTGGAGGCCCTCTGAGTGTGCCGAGTGACGGGCAACACACTGCACGTTCCTTGAGGAGAACTACATTTCCAGAGTCCTCGAACAGCCGCAGGACCTCATTTCTGGTGAGTCCGAAGTGCCCAGGAAGTCTTTGTCATGGCCCTTGTGTGAGCTGCCATGAGAAAACACTCTGCATTGAATACTTCGAGAACCTCGTACCTAAAGTCACTCTGCTCGAGGAGAAAGTCAGCATCTTACCATGCTGTGTCGCTAAAGGGGCACCCAGCATGAACACGTGACTGGAGGTAAGGCCCTGATTGGCTGCACAGAAGCGGAGGCGTGCTGCAGTTTCCATGAGGCGGTGGCCTCTGCTCTGGTTATCTTTAACTGCAGCACAGTTTGCCGGACACCTAGGAGGCTCGCGTGGGCACCCTGTTTCCAGCAGGGACACTGAGTACCCCCAGGCCCACCTGGGTCTGCTAAGCAACATCCAGGCCCGGAGCCCTTTAGAGCCCCTCTGTGTATGCCGAGCGTAGGGAAACGCACCGCACTCTCTTTTGGAGCAGCCTAATTTCCCCAGCACTCGCACACGCTCAGGAACACTGTTCTAGCACATCCCACATGGCGTCCAAGTCTTACGCAATGCCCTAGTCCGAGCTGCACTCAGAGAAACCCTCAGCGTCGCATTCCGTCTGGGACCTCCTGCCTGAAGTCACCGTGCCTCCTCGAGAAAGTTGGCTTGCGTTCTTACTGCAATTTAAGTCCTCTTCTTCCAGTGGTGCTGCAGGCTTTTGAATAGCCACAGGCCCAGAGGAGCAGCTACGCCGTTCCTTGGTTGAGGCAGTTCGCTTGATGCAGAACTCCCTACTTCGAGAAGTTGATTCAGGGTAGGAAACACAGGGTAACCTGTGTCTCTTTGGACTTGTTAGATACCACAGGGGTGTATGCTGAGGGTGCCCATTGAAACGGGGGCCTGCTGGAAATAGACTTGCTTTCCCACTTTGAAGGCCGCTTTCACGCTGCCTTGCAGCTACTTGACATTCCCTGCTCCTGACAGGCCTGGAAACCCTGTAAGAAGGCTGCGGGGAAAATTATGAGTTTGCTCTGTCTGAACCAGGTGCTTCCATGGCCGCGGTGGTGGTCCGCCTGACAGGCTCTAGAGCTAAAGGGAATCCCAACGTGAGAACTTGCCTCCAGGTTAGGCCCTGAGTAGCCGTGCAGAAAGGGAGGCATGTAGCTGTTTCCATGAGTTCTTAGTGGCTTATGTGCTTTAATTTACAGGAAGTAGACTTTTGAGTACTCCTAGGCCTCTCGGGTATGCATCATTTTCCCTCCAATTTCACTGACTACCTCCGGCTAGCTCAACCTGGGCCAGCTGAGCAACTTCAAGGCCCATCAGTTGATCCCTCGGAGGCCCTCTGTGCGTTTCCAGTGATGGGCAACACCCTGTACCTTCCTTGAGGAGACCTACATTTCCAGAGTCCTTGAATGGCCTCAGGACAACATTGCTGGTGAGTCCCAAGTGCCCAGGAAGACTTCGTCATGGCCCTTGTGTGAGCTGCCATGAGAAAACACTGTGCTTTGAATACTTGGAGGACCTCGGACCTGTAGTCACTCTATCCGAGGATAAACTCAGCCTCTTAGCATGCTGTGTCGCTACCGGCACACCTGGCATGAGCACATGCCTGGAAGTTAGGCCCCGATTGGCCACGCAGAAGCAGCGGTGTGCTGCAGTTTCCATGAGGCGGTGGCCTCTGCTTTGCATATCTTTAACTGCAGCACCGTTTTCTGGACACCTAGGAGGCTCACGTGGGCACCCTGTTTCCAGCACGGACACTGAGTACCCCCAGGCCCACCTGGGTCTGCTAAGCAACATCCAGGCCCGTAGCCCTTCAGAGACCCCTGTGTGCAGGCCGAGCATAGGGAAACGCACTGCCCTCTCCTTCGGAGCAGCTTAGTTTCCTCAGCACTCGCAGACGTTCGCAAACGCCGTTCTGGCACGTCCCACGTGGCCCGGAGGTCTTACGTGGTACCCTAGTTGGAGCTGCCCTCAGAGGAGCCCTCATCTTCGCGTTCCATCCAGGACATCCTGACTGAAGTCACCATGCCTCCTAGAGGACGGCGGCTTGGGTTCTTACTGCACTTTAAGTCCTGTTCCTTCTGCTGCATTGCAGGCATACCCAGGCCCAGAGGAGCAGCTACGGTGTTCCTCGGTTGAGACAGTTCGCCGGATGCGGGACTCCCTACTTCGATAAGTTGATTCAGGGAAGGAAACGCAGGGTAACCGGTGTCTCTTGGGACTCGTTAGAAGCCACAGGGATGTACGCTGAGTGTGCCCATGAAAACGGGGGCCTGGTGGAACAAGCCCTGCTTTCCCATTTTGAGGGCGGCATTCATGCCTGCCTTGAAGCTACCTGACATTCCCGGCTCCCGACAGGCCAGTGAGCCCTGGAAGAATGCTTCGGGGAAAATTATGAGTTTGCTCTCTCTAAACCAGGGGCTTCCGTGGCCGCGGCGGCGGTCCGCATGACAGGCTCTAGAGCGAAAGGGAAGCGCGACGTGAGAACTCGCCTCCAGAATAGGCCCTGAGTAGCCGTGCAGAAAGGGAGGCATGCATCTGTTTCCACAACTTCTCAGTCGCTTATGTGCTTTATTTTAAAGGAAGTACGCGTCCGGGGACTCCTAGGCCCCACGGGTGTGCATCGTTTTCCCTCCGAGGTCACTGAGTGCCTCCAGACACCTGTGGGCCGGCGGAGCAACGTCGAGGTCCATTGGTTGATCCCCCAGAGGACATCTGTGCCTGCCGAGTGCTGGGCAGCAACACACTGCGCGTTCCTTGAGGAGCGCTATATCTCCAGAGCCCTCGAACGCCCTCGGGACAACATGGCTGGTGAGTGCGAAGTGCCCAGGAAGACTCTGTCATGGCCCTTGTGTGAGCTGCCATGAGAGAACACTGTGCTTGGAAAACTGCGAGGCCCGCCCCGTACCTGAAGTCACTGTGCTCGAGGAGAAAGTCAGCATCTTAGCACGCTGTGTCGCTACCGGCACACCCAGCATGAACCCATGCCTGGAAGTAAGGCCCTGATTCGCCGTGCAGAAGCGGAGGCATGCTGCAGCTTCCAGGAGGCGGTGGCCTCTGCTCTGCATGCCTTTAACGGCAGCACAGCTTTCTGGACACCTGGGAGGCTAGCCGGGGCACCCTGCTCCCAGCAGGAACACTGAGTACCCCCAGGTGCACCTGGGTCTGCTAAGCAACATCCAGGCCCGTAGCCCTTCAGAGCCCCCTGTGTGCAGGCCGAGCGTAGGGAAACGCACTGCCCTCTCCATCGGAGCAGCTTAGTTTCCTCCGCACTCTCACACGTTCGCGAACACCGTTCTGGCACGTCCCACGTGGCGCGGAGTTCTTACGCGGTGCCCTAATCGGAGCTGTCCTCAGAGGAGCCCTCTTCTTCGCGTTCTATCCAGGACCTCCTGACTGAAGTCACCGTGCCTCCTAGAGGACGGCGGCTTGGGTTCTTACTGTACTTCAAGTCCTGTTCCTTCTGCGGCACTGCAGGCAGCCCCAGGCCCAGAGGAGCAGCTACGGCGTTCCTCGGTTGAGACAGTTCGCCGGATGCGGGACTCCCTACTTCGATAAGTTAATTCAGGGAAGGAAACGCAGGATAACCGGTGTCTCTTGGGACTCGTTAGAAGCCACAGGGATGTACGCTGAGTGTTCCCATGAAAACGGGGGCCTGCTGGAACTAGACCTGCTTTTCCATTTTGAGGGCGGCATTCATGCCTGCCTTGAAGCTACCTGACATTCCCGGCTCCTGACAGGCCAGTGAGCCCTGGAAGAATGCTTCGGGGAAAATTATGAGTTTGCTCTCTCTAAACCAGGGGCTTCCGTGGCCGCGGCGGCGGTCCGCATGACAGGCTCTAGAGCGAAAGGGAACCTCGAAGTGAGAACTCGCCTCCAGGTTAGGCCCTGAGTAGCCGTGCAGAAAGGGAGGCATGCAGCTGTTTCCACAACTTCTCAGTCGCTTATGTGCTTTATTTTAAAGGAAGTATGCGTCCGGGGACTCCTAGGCCCCACGGGTGTGCATCGTTTTCCCTCCGAGGTCACTGAGTGCCTCCAGACACCTGTGGGCTGGCGGAGCAACGTCGAGGTCCATTGGTTGATCCCCTGGAGGACCTCTGTGCCTGCCGAGTGCTGGGCAGCAACACACTGCGCGTTCCTTGAGGAGAGCTACATCTCCAGAGCCCTCGAACGCCCTCGGGACAACATGGCTGGTGAGTGCGAAGTACCCAGGAAGACTCTGTCATGGAGCTTGTGTGAGCTGCCATGAGAGAACACTGTGCTTGGAACACTGCGAGGCCCGCCCCGTACCTGAAGTCACTCTGCTCGAGGAGAAAGTCAGCATCTTAGCACGCTGTGTCGCTACCGGCACACCCAGCATGAACCCATGCCTGGAAGTAAGGCCCTGTTTCGCCGTGCAGAAGCGGAGGCGTGCTGCAGCTTCCAGGAGGCAGTCGGCTCTGCTCTGCATGCCTTTAATGGCAGCACAGCTTTCTGGACACCTGGGAGGCTAGCCGGGGCACCCTGCTCCCGGCAGGAACACTGAGTACCCCCAGGTGCACCTGGGTCTGCTAAGCAACATCCAGGCCCGTAGCCCTTCAGAGCCCCCTGTGTGCAGGCCGAGCGTAGGGAAACGCACTGCCCTCTCCATCGGAGCAGCTTAGTTTCCTCCGCACTCGCACACGTTCGCGAACACCGTTCTGGCACGTCCCACGTGGCCCGGAGGACTTACGTGGTGCCCTAATCGGACCTGCCCTCAGAGGAGACCTCGTCTTCGCGTTTCATCCAGGACCTCCTGACTGAAGTCACCGTGCCTCCTAGAGGACGGCGGCTTGGGTTCTTACTGCACTTTAAGTCCTGTTCCTTCTGCGACACTGCAGGCAGCCCCAGGCCCAGAGGAGCAGCTACGGCGTTCCTCGGTTGAGACAGTTCGCCGGATGCGGGACTCCCTACGTTGATACGTTGATTCAGGGAAGGAAACGCAGGGTAACCGGTGTCTCTTGGGACTCCTTAGAAGCCACAGGGATGTACGCTGAGTGTACCCATGAAAACGGGGGCCTGCTGGAACTAGCCCTGCTTTTCCAATTTGAGGGCGGCATTCATGCCTGCCTTGAAGCTACCTGACATTCCTGGCTCCCGACAGGCCAGTGAGCCCTGGAAGAATGCTTCGGGTAAAATTATGAGTTTGCTCTCTCTAAACCAGGGGCTTCCGTGGCCGCAGCTCGGTCCGCATGACAGTCTCTAGAGCGAAAGGGAACCTCGACGTGAAAACTCGCCTCCAGGTTAGGCCCTGAGTAGCCGTGCAGAAAGGGAGGCATGCAGCTGTTTAAAGGAGTTCTCAGTCGCTTATGTCCTTTATTTTAAAGGAAGTACGCGTCCGGGGACTCCTAGTCCCCACGGGTGTGCATCGTTTTCCCTCCGAGGTCACTGAGTGCCTCCAGACACCTGTGGGCCGGCGGAGCAACGTCGAGGTCCATTGGTTGATCCCCTGGAGGACCTCTGTGCCTGCCGAATGCTGCGCAGCAACACACTGCGCGTTCCTTGAGGAGCACTACATCTCCAGAGCCCTCGAACGCCCTCGGGACAACATGGCTGGTGAGTGCAAAGTGCCCAGGAAGACTCTGTCATGGCCCTTGTGTGAGCTGCCATGAGAGAACACTGTGCTTGGAACACTGCGAGGCCCGCCACGTACCTGAAGTCACTCTGCTCGAGGAGAAAGTCAGCATCTTAGCACGTTGTGTCGCTACCGGCACACCCAGCATGAACCCATGCCTGGAAGGAAGGCCCTGATTCGCCGTGCAGAAGCGGAGGCGTGCTGCAGCTTCCAGGAGGCGGTGCCCTCTGCTCTGCATGCCTTTAACGGCAGCACAGCTTTCTGGACACCTGGGAGGCTAGCCGGGGCACCCTGCTCCCAGCAGGAACACTGAGTACCCCCAGGTGCACCTGGGTCTGCTAAGCAACATCCAGGCCCGTAACCCTTCAGAGCCCCCTGTGTGCAGGCCGAGCGTAGGGAAACGCACTGCCCTCTCCATCGGAGCAGCTTAGTTTCCTCCGCACTCGCACACGTTCGCGAACACCGTTCTGGCACGTCCCACGTGGCGCGGAGTTCTTACGCGGTGCCCAAATCGGAGCTGCCCTCAGAGGAGCCCTCGTCTTCGCGTTCCATCCAGGACCTCCTGACTGAAGTCACCGTGCCTCCTAGAGGACGGCGGCTTGGGTTCTTACTGCACTTCAAGTCCTGTTCCTTCTGCGGCACTGCAGGCAGCCGCAGGCCCAGAGGAGCAGCTACGGCGTTCCTCGGTTGAGACAGTTCGCCGGATGCGGGACTCCCTACTTCGATAAGTTAATTCAGGGAAGGAAACGCAGGATAACCGGTGTCTCTTGGGACTCGTTAGAAGCCACAGGGATGTACGCTGAGTGTTCCCATGAAAACGGGGGCCTGCTGGAACTAGACCTGCTTTTCCATTTTGAGGGCGGCATTCATGCCTGCCTTGAAGCTACCTGACATTCCCGGCTCCCGACAGGCCAGTGAGCCCTGGAAGAATGCTTCGGGGAAAATTATGAATTTGCTCTCTCTAAACCAGGGGCTTCCGTGGGCGCGGCGGCGGTCCGCATGACAGGCTCTAGAGCGAAAGGGAACCTCGACGTGAAAACTCGCCTCCAGGTTACGCCCTGAGTAGCCGTGCAGAAAGGGAGGCATGCAGCTGTTTCCACAACTTCTCAGTCGCTTATGTGCTTTATTTTAAAGGAAGTACGCGTCCGGGGACTCCTAGGCCCCACGGGTGTGCATCGTTTTCCCTCCGAGGTCACTGAGTGCCTCCAGACACCTGTGGGCCGGCGGAGCAACGTCGAGGTCCATTGGTTGATCCCCTGGAGGACCTCTGTGCCTGCCGAGTGCTGGGCAGCAACACACTGCGCGTTCCTTGAGGAGAGCTACATCTCCAGAGCCCTCGAACGCCCTCGGGACAACATGGCTGGTGAGTGCGAAGTACCCAGGAAGACTCTGTCATGGACCTTGTGTGAGCTGCCATGAGAGAACACTGTGCTTGGAACACTGCGAGGCCCGCCCCGTACCTGAAGTCACTCTGCTCGAGGAGAAAGTCAGCATCTTAGCACGCTGTGTCGCTACCGGTACACCCAGCATGAACCCATGCCTGGAAGTAAGGCCCTGTTTTGCCGTGCAGAAGCGGAGGCGTGCTGCAGCTTCCAGGAGGCAGTCGGCTCTGCTCTGCATGCCTTTAATGGCAGCACAGCTTTCTGGACACCTGGGAGGCTAGCCGGGGCACCCTGCTCCCGGCAGGAACACTGAGTACCCCCAGGTGCACCTGGGTCTGCTAAGCAACATCCAGGCCCGTAGCCCTTCAGAGCCCCCTGTGTGCAGGCCGAGCATAGGGAAACGCACTGCCCTCTCCTTCGGAGCGGCTTAGTTTCCTCCGCACTCGCACACGTTCGCGAACACCGTTCTGGCACGTCCCACGTGGCCCGGAGGACTTACGTGGTGCCCTAATCGGACCTGCCCTCAGAGGAGACCTCGTCTTCGCGTTTCATCCAGGACCTCCTGACTGAAGTCACCGTGCCTCCTAGAGGACGGCGGCTTGGGTTCTTACTGCACTTTAAGTCCTGTTCCTTCTGCGGCACTGCAGGCAGCCCCAGGCCCAGAGGAGCAGCTACGGCGTTCCTCGGTTGAGACAGTTCGCCGGATGCGGGACTCCCTACTTCGATATGTTGATTCAGGGAAGGAAACGCAGGGTAACCGGTGTCTCTTGGGACTCCTTAGAAGCCACAGGGATGTACGCTGAGTGTACCCATGAAAACGGGGGCCTGCTGGAACTAGCCCTGCTTTCCCATTTTGGGGGTGGCATTCATGCCTGCCTTGAAGCTACCTGACATTCCCGGCTCCCGACAGGCCAGTGAGCCCTGGAAGAATGCTTCGGGTAAAATTATGAGTTTGCTCTCTCTAAACCAGGGGCTTCCGTGGCCGCAGCTCGGTCCGCATGACAGGCTCTAGAGCGAAAGGGAACCTCGACGTGAAAACTCGCCTCCAGGTTAGGCCCTGAGTAGCCGTGCAGAAAGGGAGGCATGCAGCTGTTTAAAGGAGTTCTCAGTCGCTTATGTCCTTTATTTTAAAGGAAGTACGCGTCCGGGGACTCCTAGGCCCCACGGGTGTGCATCGTTTTCCCTCCGAGGTCACTGAGTGCCTCCGGACACCTGTGGGCCGGCGGAGCAACGTCGAGGTCCATTGGTTGATCCCCTGGAGGACCTCTGTGCCTGCCGAATGCTGCGCAGCAACACACTGCACGTTCCTTGAGGAGCACTACATCTCCAGAGCCCTCGAACGCCCTCGGGACAACATGGCTGGTGAGTGCGAAGTGCCCAGGAAGACTCTGTCATGGCCCTTGTGTGAGCTGCCATGAGAGAACACTGTGCTTGGAAAACTGCGAGGCCCGCCACGTACCTGAAGTCACTCTGCTCGAGGAGAAAGTCAGCATCTTAGCACGCTGTGTCGCTACCGGCACACCCAGCATGAACCCATGCCTGGAAGGAAGGCCCTGATTCGCCGTGCAGAAGCGGAGGCGTGCTGCAGCTTCCAGGAGGCGGTGGCCTCTGCTCTGCATGCCTTTAACGGCAGCACAGCTTTCTGGACACCTGGGAGGCTAGCCGGGGCACCCTGCTCCCGGCAGGAACACTGAGTACCCCCAGGTGCACCTGGGTCTGCTAAGCAACATCCAGGCCCGTAACCCTTCAGAGCCCCCTGTGTGCAGGCCAAGTGTAGGGAAACGCACTGCCCTCTCCATCGGAGCAGCTTAGTTTCCTCCGCACTCGCACAGGTTCGCGAACACCGTTCTGGCACGTCCCACGTGGCGCGGAGTTCTTCCGCGGTGCCCTAATCGGAGCTGCCCTCAGAGGAGCCCTCGTCTTCGCGTTCCATCCAGGACCTCCTGACTGAAGTCACCGTGCCTCCTAGAGGACGGCGGCTTGGGTTCTTACTGCACTTCAAGTCCTGTTCCTTCTGCGGCACTGCAGGCAGCCGCAGGCCCAGAGGAGCAGCTACGGCATTCCTCGGTTGAGACAGTTCGCCGGATGCGGGACTCCCTACTTCGATAAGTTAATTCAGGGAAGGAAACGCAGGATAACCGGTGTCTCTTGGGACTCGTTAGAAGCCACAGGGATGTACGCTGAGTGTTCCCATGAAAACGGGGGCCTGCTGGAAGTAGACCTGCTTTTCCATTTTGAGGGCGGCATTCATGCCTGCCTTGAAGATACCTGACATTCCCGGCTCCCGACAGGCCAGTGAGCCCTGGAAGAATGCTTCGGGGAAAATTATGAATTTGCTCTCTCTAAACCAGGGGCTTCCGTGGGCGCGGCGGCGGTCCGCATGACAGGCTCTAGAGCGAAAGGGAACCTCGACGTGAAAACTCGCCTCCAGGTTAGGCCCTGAGTAGCCGTGCAGAAAGGGAGGCATGCAGCTGTTTCCACAACTTCTCAGTCGCTTATGTGCTTTATTTTAAAGGAAGTACGCGTCCGGGGACTCCTAGGCCCCACGGGTGTGCATCGTTTTCCCTCCGAGGTCACTGAGTGCCTCCAGACACCTGTGGGCTGGCGGAGCAACGTCGAGGTCCATTGGTTGATCCCCTGGAGGACCTCTGTGCCTGCCGAATGCTGCGCAGCAACACACTGCGCGTTCCTTGAGGAGCACTACATCTCCAGAGCCCTCGAACGCCCTCGGGCCAACATGGCTGGTGAGTGCGAAGTGCCCAGGAAGACTCTGTCATGGCCCTTGTGTGAGCTGCCATGAGAGAACACTGTGCTTGGAACACTGCGAGGCCCGCCCCGTACCTGAAGTCACTCTGCTCGAGGAGAAAGTCAGCATCTTAGCACGCTGTGTCGCTACCGGCACACCCAGCATGAACCCATGCCTGGAAGGAAGGCCCTGATTCGCCGTGCAGAAGCGGAGGCGTGCTGCAGCTTCCAGGAGGCGGTGGCCTCTGCTCTGCATGCCTTTAACGGCAGCACAGCTTTCTGGACACCTGGGAGGCTAGCCGGGGCACCCTGCTCCCAGCAGGAACACTGAGTACCCCCAGGTGCACCTGGGTCTGCTAAGCAACATCCAGGCCCGTAACCCTTCAGAGCCCCCTGTGTGCAGGCCGAGCGTAGGGAAACGCACTGCCCTCTCCATCGGAGCAGCTTAGTTTCCTCCGCACTCGCACAGGTTCGCGAACACCGTTCTGGCACGTCCCACGTGGCGCGGAGTTCTTACGCGGTGCCCTAATCGGAGCTGCCCTCAGAGGAGCCCTCGTCTTCGCGTTCCATCCAGGACCTCCTGACTGAAGTCACCGTGCCTCCTAGAGGACGGCGGCTTGGGTTCTTACTGCACTTCAAGTCCTGTTCCTTCTGCGGCACTGCAGGCAGCCGCAGGCCCAGAGGAGCAGCTACGGCGTTCCTCGGTTGAGACAGTTCGCCGGATGCGGGACTCCCTACTTCGATAAGTTAATTCAGGGAAGGAAACGCAGGATAACCGGTGTCTCTTGGGACTCGTTAGAAGCCACAGGGATGTACGCTGAGTTTTCCCATGAAAACGGGGGCCTGCTGGAACTAGACCTGCCTTTCCATTTTGAGGGCGGCATTCATGCCTGCCTTGAAGCTACCTGACATTCCCGGCTCCCGACAGGCCAGTGAGCCCTGGAAGAATGCTTCGGGGAAAATTATGAGTTTGCTCTCTCTAAACCAGGGGCTTCCGTGGCCGCGGCGGCGGTCCGCATGACAGGCTCTAGAACGAAAGGGAACCTCGAAGTGAGAACTCGCCTCCAGGTTAGGCCCTGAGTAGCCGTGCAGAAAGGGAGGCATGCAGCTGTTTCCACAACTTCTCAGTCGCTTATGTGCTTTATTTTAAAGGAAGTATGCGTCCGGGGACTCCTAGGCCCCACGGGTGTGCATCGTTTTCCCTCCGAGGTCACTGAGTGCCTCCAGACACCTGTGGGCCGGCGGAGCAACGTCGAGGTCCATTGGTTGATCCCCTGGAGGACCTCTGTGCCTGCCGAGTGCTGGGCAGCAACACACTGCGCGTTCCTTGAGGAGAGCTACATCTTCAGAGCCCTCGAACGCCCTCGGGACAACATGGCTGGTGAGTGCGAAGTACCCAGGAAGACTCTGTCATGGAGCTTGTGTGAGCTGCCATGAGAGAACACTGTGCTTGGAACACTGCGAGGCCCGCCCCGTACCTGAAGTCACTCTGCTCGAGGAGAAAGTCAGCATCTTAGCACGCTGTGTCGCTACCGGCACACCCAGCATGAACCCATGCCTGGAAGTAAGGCCCTGTTTCGCCGTGCAGAAGCGGAGGCGTGCTGCAGCTTCCAGGAGGCAGTCGGCTCTGCTCTGCATGCCTTTAATGGCAGCACAGCTTTCTGGACACCTGGGAGGCTAGCCGGGGCACCCTGCTCCCGGCAGGAACACTGAGTACCCCCAGGTGCACCTGGGTCTGCTAAGCAACATCCAGGCCCGTAGCCCTTCAGAGCCCCCTGTGTGCAGGCCGAGCGTAGGGAAACGCACTGCCCTCTCCATTGGAGCAGCTTAGTTTCCTCCGCACTCGCACACGTTCGCGAACACCGTTCTGGCACGTCCCACGTGGCCCGGAGGACTTACGTGGTGCCCTAATCGGACCTGCCCTCAGAGGAGACCTCGTCTTCGCGTTTCATCCAGGACCTCCTGACTGAAGTCACCGTGCCTCCTAGAGGACGGCGGCTTGGGTTCTTACTGCACTTTAAGTCCTGTTCCTTCTGCGACACTGCAGGCAGCCCCAGGCCCAGAGGAGCAGCTACGGCGTTCCTCGGTTGAGACAGTTCGCCGGATGCGGGACTCCCTACGTCGATACGTTGATTCAGGGAAGGAAACGCAGGGTAACCGGTGTCTCTTGGGACTCCTTAGAAGCCACAGGGATGTACGCTGAGTGTACCCATGAAAACGGGGGCCTGCTGGAACTAGCCCTGCTTTTCCATTTTGAGGGCGGCATTCATGCCTGCCTTGAAGCTACCTGACATTCCTGGTTCCCGACAGGCCAGTGAGCCCTGGAAGAATGCTTCGGGTAAAATTATGAGTTTGCTCTCTCTAAACCAGGGGCTTCCGTGGCCGCAGCTCGGTCCGCATGACAGTCTCTAGAGCGAAAGGGAACCTCGACGTGAAAACTCGCCTCCAGGTTAGGCCCTGAGTAGCCGTGCAGAAAGGGAGGCATGCAGCTGTTTAAAGGAGTTCTCAGTCGCTTATGTCCTTTATTTTAAAGGAAGTACGCGTCCGGGGACTCCTAGTCCCCACGGGTGTGCATCGTTTTCCCTCCGAGGTCACTGAGTGCCTCCAGACACCTGTGGGCCGGCGGAGCAACGTCGAGGTCCATTGGTTGATCCCCTGGAGGACCTCTGTGCCTGCCGAATGCTGCGCAGCAACACACTGCGCGTTCCTTGAGGAGCACTACATCTCCAGAGCCCTCGAACGCCCTCGGGACAACATGGCTGGTGAGTGCAAAGTGCCCAGGAAGACTCTGTCATGGCCCTTGTGTGAGCTGCCATGAGAGAACACTGTGCTTGGAACACTGCGAGGCCCGCCACGTACCTGAAGTCACTCTGCTCGAGGAGAAAGTCAGCATCTTAGCACGCTGTGTCGCTACCGGCACACCCAGCATGAACCCATGCCTGGAAGGAAGGCCCTGATTCGCCGTGCAGAAGCGGAGGCATGCTGCAGCTTCCAGGAGGCGGTGCCCTCTGCTCTGCATGCCTTTAACGGCAGCACAGCTTTCTGGACACCTGGGAGGCTAGCCGGGGCACCCTGCTCCCAGCAGGAACACTGAGTACCCCCAGGTGCACCTGGGTCTGCTAAGCAACATCCAGGCCCGTAACCCTTCAGAGCCCCCTGTGTGCAGGCCGAGCGTAGGGAAACGCACTGCCCTCTCCATCGGAGCAGCTTAGTTTCCTCCGCACTCGCACAGGTTCGCGAACACCGTTCTGGCACGTCCCACGTGGCGCGGAGTTCTTACGCGGTGCCCTAATGGGAGCTGCCCTCAGAGGAGACCTCGTCTTCGCGTTCCATCCAGGACCTCCTGACTGAAGTCACCGTGCCTCCTAGAGGACGGCGGCTTGGGTTCTTACTGCACTTCAAGTCCTGTTCCTTCTGCGGCACTGCAGGCAGCCGCAGGCCCAGAGGAGCAGCTACGGCGTTCCTCGGTTGAGACAGTTCGCCGGATGCGGGACTCCCTACTTCGATAAGTTAATTCAGGGAAGGAAACGCAGGATAACTGGTGTCTCTTGGGACTCGTTAGAAGCCACAGGGATGTACGCTGAGTGTTCCCATGAAAACGGGGGCCTGCTGGAACTAGACCTGCTTTTCCATTTTGAGGGCGGCATTCATGCCTGCCTTGAAGCTACCTGACATTCCCGGCTCCCGACAGGCCAGTGAGCCCTGGAAGAATGCTTCGGGGAAAATTATGAGTTTGCTAGCTCTAAACCAGGGGCTTCCGTGGCCGCGGCGGCGGTCCGCATGACAGGCTCTAGAGCGAAAGGGAACCGCGAAGTGAGAACTCGCCTCCAGGTTAGGCCCTGAGTAGCCGTGCAGAAAGGGAGGCATGCAGCTGTTTCCACAACTTCTCAGTCGCTTATGTGCTTTATTTTAAAGGAAGTACGCGTCCGGGGACTCCTAGGCCCCACGGGTGTGCATCGTTTTCCCTCCGAGGTCACTGAGTGCCTCCAGACACCTGTGGGTCGGCGGAGCAACGTCGAGGTCCATTGGTTGATCCCCTGGAGGAACTCTGTGCCTGCCGAGTGCTGGGCAGCAACACACTGCGCGTTCCTTGAGGAGAGCTACATCTCCAGAGCCCTCGAACGCCCTCGGGACAACATGGCTGGTGAGTGCGAAGTACCCAGGAAGACTCTGTCATGGAGCTTGTGTGAGCTGCCATGAGAGAACACTGTGCTTGGAACACTGCGAGACCCGCCCCGTACCTGAAGTCACTCTGCTCGAGGAGAAAGTCAGCATCTTAGCACGCTGTGTCGCTACCGGCACACACAGCATGAACCCATGCCTGGAAGGAAGGCCCTGATTCGCCGTGCAGAAGCGGAGGCGTGCTGCAGCTTCCAGGAGGCGGTGGCCTCTGCTCTGCATGCCTTTAACGGCAGCACAGCTTTCTGGACACATGGGAGGCTAGCCGGGGCACCCTGCTCCCGGCAGGAACACTGAGTACCCCCAGGTGCACCTGGGTCTGCTAAGCAACATCCAGGCCCGTAACCCTTCAGAGCCCCCTGTGTGCAGGCCGAGCGTAGGGAAACGCACTGCCCTCTCCATCGGAGCAGCTTAGTTTCCTCCGCACTCGCACAGGTTCGCGAACACCGTTCTGGCACGTCCCACGTGGCGCGGAGTTCTTACGCGGTGCCCTAATCGGAGCTGCCCTCAGAGGAGCCCTCGTCTTCGCGTTCCATCCAGGACCTCCTGACTGAAGTCACCGTGCCTCCTAGAGGACGGCGGCTTGGGTTCTTACTGCACTTCAAGTCCTGTTCCTCCTGCGGCACTGCAGGCAGCCGCAGGCCCAGAGGAGCAGCTACGGCGTTCCTCGGTTGAGACAGTTCGCCGGATGCGGGACTCCCTACTTCGATAAGTTAATTCAGGGAAGGAAATGCAGGATAACCGGTGTCTCTTGGGACTCGTTAGAAGCCACAGGGATGTACGCTGAGTGTTCCCATGAAAACGGGGGCCTGCTGGAACTAGACCTGCTTTTCCATTTTGAGGGCGGCATTCATGCCTGCCTTGAAGCTACCTGACATTCCCGGCTCCCGACAGGCCAGTGAGCCCTGGAAGAATGCTTCGGGGAAAATTATGAGTTTGCTCTCTCTAAACCAGGGGCTTCCGTGGCCGCGGCGGCGGTCCGCATGACAGGCTCTAGAGCGAAAGGGAACCTCGAAGTGAGAACTCGCCTCCAGGTTAGGCCCTGAGTAGCCGTGCAGAAAGGGAGGCATGCAGCTGTTTCCACAACTTCTCAGTCGCTTATGTGCTTTATTTTAAAGGAAGTACGCGTCCGGGGACTCCTAGGCCCCACGGGTGTGCATCGTTTTCCCTCCGAGGTCACTGAGTGCCTCCAGACACCTGTGGGCCGGCGGAGCAACGTCGAGGTCCATTGGTTGATCCCCTGGAGGACCTCTGTGCCTGCCGAGTGCTGGGCAGCAACACACTGCGCGTTCCTTGAGGAGCACTACATCTCCAGAGCCCTCGAACGCCCTCGGGACAACATGGCTGGTGAGTGCGAAGTGCCCAGGAAGACTCTGTCATGGCCCTTGTGTGAGCTGCCATGAGAGAACACTGTGCTTGGAACACTGCGAGGCCCGCCACGTGCCTGAAGTCACTGTGCTCGAGGAGAAAGTCAGCATCTTAGCACGCTGTGTCGCTACCGGCACACCCAGCATGAACCCATGCCTGGAAGGAAGGCCCTGATTCGCCGTGCAGAAGCGGAGGCGTGCTGCAGCTTCCAGGAGGCGGTGGCCTCTGCTCTGCATGCCTTTAACGGCAGCACAGCTTTCTGGACACCTGGGAGGCTAGCCGGGGCACCCTGCTCCCGGCAGGAACACTGAGTACCCCCAGGTGCACCTGGGTCTGCTAAGCAACATCCAGGCCCGTAACCCTTCAGAGCCACCTGTGTGCAGGCCGAGCGTAGGGAAACGCACTGCCCTCTCCATCGGAGCAGCTTAGTTTCCTCCACACTCGCACAGGTTCGCGAACACCGTTCTGGCACGTCCCACGTGGCGCGGAGTTCTTACGCGGTGCCCTAATGGGAGCTGCCCCCAGAGGAGCCCTCGTCTTCGCGTTCCATCCAGGACCTCCTGACTGAAGTCACCGTGCCTCCTAGAGGACGGCGGCTTGGGTTCTTACTGCACTTCAAGTCCTGTTCCTTCTGCGGCACTGCAGGCAGCCGCAGGCCCAGAGGAGCAGCTACGGCGTTCCTCGGTTGAGACAGTTCGCCGGATGCGGGACTCCCTACTTCGATAAGTTAATTCATGGAAGGAAACACAGGGTAACCGGTGTCTCCTGGGACTCGTTAGAAGCCACAGGGATGTACGCTGAGTGTTCCCATGAAAACGGGGGCCTGCTGGAACTAGACCTGCTTTTCC
The DNA here is from genome assembly GCF_039906515.1 of Pseudorca crassidens. NCBI lineage: Eukaryota > Metazoa > Chordata > Mammalia > Artiodactyla > Delphinidae > Pseudorca > Pseudorca crassidens. Next base: position 87,732,658 of record NC_090311.1, on the reverse strand, counting down.
ATTTTGAGGGCGGCATTCATGCCTGCCTTGAAGCTACCTGACATTCCCGGCTCCCGACAGGCCAGTGAGCCCTGGAAGAATGCTTCGGGGAAAATTATGAGTTTGCTCTCTCTAAACCAGGGGCTTCCGTGGCCGCGGCGGCGGTCCGCATGACAGGCTCTAGAGCGAAAGGGAACCTCGAAGTGAGAACTCGCCTCCAGGTTAGGCCCTGAGTAGCCGTGCAGAAAGGGAGGCATGCAGCTGTTTCCACAACTTCTCAGTCGCTTATGTGCTTTATTTTAAAGGAAGTACGCGTCCGGGGACTCCTAGGCCCCACGGGTGTGCATCGTTTTCCCTCCGAGGTCACTGAGTGCCTCCAGACACCTGTGGGCTGGCGGAGCAACGTCGAGGTCCATTGGTTGATCCCCTGGAGGACCTCTGTGCCTGCCGAGTGCTGGGCAGCAACACACTGCGCGTTCCTTGAGGAGAGCTACATCTCCAGAGCCCTCGAACGCCCTCGGGACAACATGGCTGGTGAGTGCGAAGTGCCCAGGAAGACTCTGTCATGGCCCTTGTGTGAGCTGCCATGAGAGAACACTGTGCTTGGAACACTGCGAGGCCCGCCGCGTGCCTGAAGTCACTGTGCTCGAGGAGAAAGTCAGCATCTTAGCACGCTGTGTCGCTACCGGCACACCCAGCATGAACCCATGCCTGGAAGGAAGGCCCTGATTCGCCGTGCAGAAGCGGAGGCGTGCTGCAGCTTCCAGGAGGCGGTGGCCTCTGCTCTGCATGCCTTTAACGGCAGCACAGCTTTCTGGACACCTGGGAGGCTAGCCGGGGCACCCTGCTCCCGGCAGGAACACTGAGTACCCCCAGGTGCACCTGGGTCTGCTAAGCAACATCCAGGCCCGTAACCCTTCAGAGCCCCCTGTGTGCAGGCCGAGCGTAGGGAAACGCACTGCCCTCTCCATCGGAGCAGCTTAGTTTCCTCCACACTCGCACAGGTTCGCGAACACCGTTCTGGCACGTCCCACGTGGCGCGGAGTTCTTACGCGGTGCCTTAATGGGAGCTGCCCCCAGAGGAGCTCTCGTCTTCGCGTTCCATCCAGGACCTCCTGACTGAAGTCACCGTGCCTCCTAGAGGACGGCGGCTTGGGTTCTTACTGCACTTCAAGTCCTGTTCCTTCTGCGGCACTGCAGGCAGCAGCAGGCCCAGAGGAGCAGCTACGGCGTTCCTCGGTTGAGACAGTTCGCCGGATGCGGGACTCCCTACTTCGATAAGTTAATTCATGGAAGGAAACACAGGGTAACCGGTGTCTCCTGGGACTCGTTAGAAGCCACAGGGATGTACGCTGAGTGTTCCCATGAAAACGGGGGCCTGCTGGAACTAGACCTGCTTTTCCATTTTGAGGGCGGCATTCATGCCTGCCTTGAAGCTACCTGACATTCCCGGCTCCCGACAGGCCAGTGAGCCCTGGAAGAATGCTTCGGGGAAAATTATGAGTTTGCTCTCTCTAAACCAGGGGCTTCCGTGGCCGCGGCGGCGGTCCGCATGACAGGCTCTAGAGCGAAAGGGAACCTCGAAGTGAGAACTCGCCTCCAGGTTAGGCCCTGAGTAGCCGTGCAGAAAGGGAGGCATGCAGCTGTTTCCACAACTTCTCAGTCGCTTATGTGCTTTATTTTAAAGGAAGTACGCGTCCGGGGACTCCTAGGCCCCACGGGTGTGCATCGTTTTCCCTCCGAGGTCACTGAGTGCCTCCAGACACCTGTGGGCCGGCGGAGCAACGTCGAGGTCCATTGGTTGATCCCCTGGAGGACCTCTGTGCCTGCCGAGTGCTGGGCAGCAACACACTGCGCGTTCCTTGAGGAGAGCTACATCTCCAGAGCCCTCGAACGCCCTCGGGACAACATGGCTGGTGAGTGCGAAGTACCCAGGAAGACTCTGTCATGGCCCTTGTGTGAGCTGCCATGAGAGAACACTGTGCTTGGAACACTGCGAGGCCCGCCCCGTACCTGGAGTCACTCTGCTCGAGGAGAAAGTCAGCATCTTAGCACGCTGTGTCGCTACCGGCACACCCAGCATGAACCCATGCCTGGAAGTAAGGCCCTGTTTCGCCGTGCAGAAGCGGAGGCGTGCTGCAGCTTCCAGAAGGCGGTGGCCTCTTCTCTGCATGCCTTTAACGGCAGCACAGCTTTCTGGACACCTGGGAGGCTAGCCGGGGCACCCTGCTCCCGGCAGGAACACTGAGTACCCCCAGGTGCACCTGGGTCTGCTAAGCAACATCCAGGCCCGTAACCCTTCAGAGCCCCCTGTGTGCAGGCCGAGCATAGGGAAACGCACTGCCCTCTCCATCGGAGCAGCTTAGTTTCCTCCGCACTCGCAAAGGTTCGCGAACACCGTTCTGGCACGTCCCACGTGGCGCGGAGTTCTTACGCGGTGCCCTAATGGGAGCTGCCCTCAGAGGAGACCTCGTCTTCGCGTTCCATCCAGGACCTCCTGACTGAAGTCACCGTGCCTCCTAGAGGACGGCGGCTTGGGTTCTTACTGCACTTCAAGTCCTGTTCCTTCTGCGGCACTGCAGGCAGCCGCAGGCCCAGAGGAGCAGCTACGGCGTTCCTCGGTTGAGACAGTTCGCCGGATGCGGGACTCCCTACTTCGATAAGTTAATTCAGGGAAGGAAACGCAGGATAACTGGTGTCTCTTGGGACTCGTTAGAAGCCACAGGGATGTACGCTGAGTGTTCCCATGAAAACGGGGGCCTGCTGGAACTAGACCTGCTTTTCCATTTTGAGGGCGGCATTCATGCCTGCCTTGAAGCTACCTGACATTCCCGGCTCCCGACAGGCCAGTGAGCCCTGGAAGAATGCTTCGGGGAAAATTATGAGTTTGCTCTCTCTAAACCAGGGGCTTCCGTGGCCGCGGCGGCGGTCCGCATGACAGGCTCTAGAGCGAAAGGGAACCGCGAAGTGAGAACTCGCCTCCAGGTTAGGCCCTGAGTAGCCGTGCAGAAAGGGAGGCATGCAGCTGTTTAAAGGAGTTCTCAGTCGCTTATGTGCTTTATTTTAAAGGAAGTACGCGTCCGGGGACTCCTAGGCCCCACGGGTGTGCATCGTTTTCCCTCCGAGGTCACTGAGTGCCTCCAGACACCTGTGGGTCGGCGGAGCAACGTCGAGGTCCATTGGTTGATCCCCTGGAGGAACTCTGTGCCTGCCGAGTGCTGGGCAGCAACACACTGCGCGTTCCTTGAGGAGAGCTACATCTCCAGAGCCCTCGAACGCCCTCGGGACAACATGGCTGGTGAGTGCGAAGTACCCAGGAAGACTCTGTCATGGAGCTTGTGTGAGCTGCCATGAGAGAACACTGTGCTTGGAACACTGCGAGACCCGCCCCGTACCTGAAGTCACTCTGCTCGAGGAGAAAGTCAGCATCTTAGCACGCTGTGTCGCTACCGGCACACACAGCATGAACCCATGCCTGGAAGGAAGGCCCTGATTCGCCGTGCAGAAGCGGAGGCGTGCTGCAGCTTCCAGGAGGCGGTGGCCTCTGCTCTGCATGCCTTTAACGGCAGCACAGCTTTCTGGACACCTGGGAGGCTAGCCGGGGCACCCTGCTCCCGGCAGGAACACTGAGTACCCCCAGGTGCACCTGGGTCTGCTAAGCAACATCCAGGCCCGTAACCCTTCAGAGCCCCCTGTGTGCAGGCCGAGCATAGGGAAACGCACTGCCCTCTCCATCGGAGCAGCTTAGTTTCCTCCGCACTCGCACAGGTTCGCGAACACCGTTCTGGCACGTCCCACATGGCGCGGAGTTCTTACGCGGTGCCCTAATGGGAGCTGCCCTCAGAGGAGACCTTGTCTTCGCGTTCCATCCAGGACCTCCTGACTGAAGTCACCGTGCCTCCTAGAGGACGGCGGCTTGGGTTCTTACTGCACTTCAAGTCCTGTTCCTTCTGCGGCACTGCAGGCAGCCGCAGGCCCAGAGGAGCAGCTACGGCGTTCCTCGGTTGAGACAGTTCGCCGGATGCGGGACTCCCTACTTCGATAAGTTAATTCAGGGAAGGAAACGCAGGATAACTGGTGTCTCTTGGGACTCGTTAGAAGCCACAGGGATGTACGCTGAGTGTTCCCATGAAAACGGGGGCCTGCTGGAACTAGACCTGCTTTTCCATTTTGAGGGCGGCATTCATGCCTGCCTTGAAGCTACCTGACATTCCCGGCTCCCGACAGGCCAGTGAGCCCTGGAAGAATGCTTCGGGGAAAATTATGAGTTTGCTCTCTCTAAACCAGGGGCTTCCGTGGCCGCGGCGGCGGTCCGCATGACAGGCTCTAGAGCGAAAGGGAACCGCGAAGTGAGAACTCGCCTCCAGGTTAGGCCCTGAGTAGCCGTGCAGAAAGGGAGGCATGCAGCTGTTTCCACAACTTCTCAGTCGCTTATGTGCTTTATTTTAAAGGAAGTACGCGTCCGGGGACTCCTAGGCCCCACGGGTGTGCATCGTTTTCCCTCCGAGGTCACTGAGTGCCTCCAGACACCTGTGGGCCGGCGGAGCAACGTCGAGGTCCATTGGTTGATCCCCTGGAGGACCTCTGTGCCTGCCGAGTGCTGGGCAGCAACACACTGCGCGTTCCTTGAGGAGAGCTACATCTCCAGAGCCCTCGAACGCCCTCGGGACAACATGGCTGGTGAGTGCGAAGTGCCCAGGAAGACTCTGTCATGGCCCTTGTGTGAGCTGCCATGAGAGAACACTGTGCTTGGAACACTGCGAGGCCCGCCGCGTGCCTGAAGTCACTGTGCTCGAGGAGAAAGTCAGCATCTTAGCACGCTGTGTCGCTACCGGCACACCCAGCATGAACCCATGCCTGGAAGGAAGGCCCTGATTCGCCGTGCAGAAGCGGAGGCGTGCTGCAGCTTCCAGAAGGCGGTGGCCTCTGCTCTGCATGCCTTTAACGGCAGCACAGCTTTCTGGACACCTGGGAGGCTAGCCGGGGCACCCTGCTCCCGGCAGGAACACTGAGTACCCCCAGGTGCACCTGGGTCTGCTAAGCAACATCCAGGCCCGTAACCCTTCAGAGCCACCTGTGTGCAGGCCGAGCGTAGGGAAACGCACTGCCCTCTCCATCGGAGCAGCTTAGTTTCCTCCACACTCGCACAGGTTCGCGAACACCGTTCTGGCACGTCCCACGTGGCGCGGAGTTCTTACGCGGTGCCCTAATGGGAGCTGCCCCCAGAGGAGCTCTCGTCTTCGCGTTCCATCCAGGACCTCCTGACTGAAGTCACCGTGCCTCCTAGAGGACGGCGGCTTGGGTTCTTACTGCACTTCAAGTCCTGTTCCTTTTGCGGCACTGCAGGCAGCCGCAGGCCCAGAGGAGCAGCTACGGCGTTCCTCGGTTGAGACAGTTCGCCGGATGCGGGACTCCCTACTTCGATAAGTTAATTCATGGAAGGAAACACAGGGTAACCGGTGTCTCCTGGGACTCGTTAGAAGCCACAGGGATGTACGCTGAGTGTTCCCATGAAAACGGGGGCCTGCTGGAACTAGACCTGCTTTTCCATTTTGAGGGCGGCATTCATGCCTGCCTTGAAGCTACCTGACATTCCCGGCTCCCGACAGGCCAGTGAGCCCTGGAAGAATGCTTCGGGGAAAATTATGAGTTTGCTCTCTCTAAACCAGGGGCTTCCGTGGCCGCGGCGGCGGTCCGCATGACAGGCTCTAGAGCGAAAGGGAACCTCGAAGTGAGAACTCGCCTCCAGGTTAGGCCCTGAGTAGCCGTGCAGAAAGGGAGGCATGCAGCTGTTTCCACAACTTCTCAGTCGCTTATGTGCTTTATTTTAAAGGAAGTACGCGTCCGGGGACTCCTAGGCCCCACGGGTGTGCATCGTTTTCCCTCCGAGGTCACTGAGTGCCTCCAGACACCTGTGGGCCGGCGGAGCAACGTCGAGGTCCATTGGTTGATCCCCTGGAGGACCTCTGTGCCTGCCGAGTGCTGGGCAGCAACACACTGCGCGTTCCTTGAGGAGAGCTACATCTCCAGAGCCCTCGAACGCCCTCGGGACAACATGGCTGGTGAGTGCGAAGTACCCAGGAAGACTCTGTCATGGACCTTGTGTGAGCTGCCATGAGAGAACACTGTGCTTGGAACACTGCGAGGCCCGCCCCGTACCTGGAGTCACTCTGCTCGAGGAGAAAGTCAGCATCTTAGCACGCTGTGTCGCTACCGGCACACCCAGCATGAACCCATGCCTGGAAGGAAGGCCCTGTTTCGCCGTGCAGAAGCGGAGGCGTGCTGCAGCTTCCAGAAGGCGGTGGCCTCTGCTCTGCATGCCTTTAACGGCAGCACAGCTTTCTGGACACCTGGGAGGCTAGCCGGGGCACCCTGCTCCCGGCAGGAACACTGAGTACCCCCAGGTGCACCTGGGTCTGCTAAGCAACATCCAGGCCCGTAACCCTTCAGAGCCCCCTGTGTGCAGGCCGAGCATAGGGAAACGCACTGCCCTCTCCATCGGAGCAGCTTAGTTTCCTCCGCACTCGCACAGGTTCGCGAACACCGTTCTGGCACGTCCCACGTGGCGCGGAGTTCTTACGCCGTGCCCTAATGGGAGCTGCCCTCAGAGGAGACCTCGTCTTCGCGTTCCATCCAGGACCTCCTGACTGAAGTCACCGTGCCTCCTAGAGGACGGCGGCTTGGGTTCTTACTGCACTTCAAGTCCTGTTCCTTCTGCGGCACTGCAGGCAGCCGCAGGCCCAGAGGAGCAGCTACGGCGTTCCTCGGTTGAGACAGTTCGCCGGATGCGGGACTCCCTACTTCGATAAGTTAATTCAGGGAAGGAAACGCAGGATAACTGGTGTCTCTTGGGACTCGTTAGAAGCCACAGGGATGTACGCTGAGTGTTCCCATGAAAACGGGGGCCTGCTGGAACTAGACCTGCTTTTCCATTTTGAGGGCGGCATTCATGCCTGCCTTGAAGCTACCTGACATTCCCGGCTCCCGACAGGCCAGTGAGCCCTGGAAGAATGCTTCGGGGAAAATTATGAGTTTGCTCTCTCTAAACCAGGGGCTTCCGTGGCCGCGGCGGCGGTCCGCATGACAGGCTCTAGAGCGAAAGGGAACCGCGAAGTGAGAACTCGCCTCCAGGTTAGGCCCTGAGTAGCCGTGCAGAAAGGGAGGCATGCAGCTGTTTCCACAACTTCTCAGTCGCTTATGTGCTTTATTTTAAAGGAAGTACGCGTCCGGGGACTCCTAGGCCCCACGGGTGTGCATCGTTTTCCCTCCGAGGTCACTGAGTGCCTCCAGACACCTGTGGGTCGGCGGAGCAACGTCGAGGTCCATTGGTTGATCCCCTGGAGGAACTCTGTGCCTGCCGAGTGCTGGGCAGCAACACACTGCGCGTTCCTTGAGGAGAGCTACATCTCCAGAGCCCTCGAACGCCCTCGGGACAACATGGCTGGTGAGTGCGAAGTACCCAGGAAGACTCTGTCATGGAGCTTGTGTGAGCTGCCATGAGAGAACACTGTGCTTGGAACACTGCGAGACCCGCCCCGTACCTGAAGTCACTCTGCTCGAGGAGAAAGTCAGCATCTTAGCACGCTGTGTCGCTACCGGCACACACAGCATGAACCCATGCCTGGAAGGAAGGCCCTGATTCGCCGTGCAGAAGCGGAGGCGTGCTGCAGCTTCCAGGAGGCGGTGGCCTCTGCTCTGCATGCCTTTAACGGCAGCACAGCTTTCTGGACACATGGGAGGCTAGCCGGGGCACCCTGCTCCCGGCAGGAACACTGAGTACCCCCAGGTGCACCTGGGTCTGCTAAGCAACATCCAGGCCCGTAACCCTTCAGAGCCCCCTGTGTGCAGGCCGAGCGTAGGGAAACGCACTGCCCTCTCCATCGGAGCAGCTTAGTTTCCTCCGCACTCGCACAGGTTCGCGAACACCGTTCTGGCACGTCCCACGTGGCGCGGAGTTCTTACGCGGTGCCCTAATCGGAGCTGCCCTCAGAGGAGCCCTCGTCTTCGCGTTCCATCCAGGACCTCCTGACTGAAGTCACCGTGCCTCCTAGAGGACGGCGGCTTGGGTTCTTACTGCACTTCAAGTCCTGTTCCTCCTGCGGCACTGCAGGCAGCCGCAGGCCCAGAGGAGCAGCTACGGCGTTCCTCGGTTGAGACAGTTCGCCGGATGCGGGACTCCCTACTTCGATAAGTTAATTCAGGGAAGGAAATGCAGGATAACCGGTGTCTCTTGGGACTCGTTAGAAGCCACAGGGATGTACGCTGAGTGTTCCCATGAAAACGGGGGCCTGCTGGAACTAGACCTGCTTTTCCATTTTGAGGGCGGCATTCATGCCTGCCTTGAAGCTACCTGACATTCCCGGCTCCCGACAGGCCAGTGAGCCCTGGAAGAATGCTTCGGGGAAAATTATGAGTTTGCTCTCTCTAAACCAGGGGCTTCCGTGGCCGCGGCGGCGGTCCGCATGACAGGCTCTAGAGCGAAAGGGAACCTCGAAGTGAGAACTCGCCTCCAGGTTAGGCCCTGAGTAGCCGTGCAGAAAGGGAGGCATGCAGCTGTTTCCACAACTTCTCAGTCGCTTATGTGCTTTATTTTAAAGGAAGTACGCGTCCGGGGACTCCTAGGCCCCACGGGTGTGCATCGTTTTCCCTCCGAGGTCACTGAGTGCCTCCAGACACCTGTGGGCCGGCGGAGCAACGTCGAGGTCCATTGGTTGATCCCCTGGAGGACCTCTGTGCCTGCCGAGTGCTGGGCAGCAACACACTGCGCGTTCCTTGAGGAGCACTACATCTCCAGAGCCCTCGAACGCCCTCGGGACAACATGGCTGGTGAGTGCGAAGTGCCCAGGAAGACTCTGTCATGGCCCTTGTGTGAGCTGCCATGAGAGAACACTGTGCTTGGAACACTGCGAGGCCCGCCGCGTGCCTGAAGTCACTGTGCTCGAGGAGAAAGTCAGCATCTTAGCACGCTGTGTCGCTACCGGCACACCCAGCATGAACCCATGCCTGGAAGGAAGGCCCTGATTCGCCGTGCAGAAGCGGAGGCGTGCTGCAGCTTCCAGGAGGTGGTGGCCTCTGCTCTGCATGCCTTTAACGGCAGCACAGCTTTCTGGACACCTGGGAGGCTAGCCGGGGCACCCTGCTCCCGGCAGGAACACTGAGTACCCCCAGGTGCACCTGGGTCTGCTAAGCAACATCCAGGCCCGTAACCCTTCAGAGCCACCTGTGTGCAGGCCGAGCGTAGGGAAACGCACTGCCCTCTCCATCGGAGCAGCTTAGTTTCCTCCACACTCGCACAGGTTCGCGAACACCGTTCTGGCACGTCCCACGTGGCGCGGAGTTCTTACGCGGTGCCCTAATGGGAGCTGCCCCCAGAGGAGCCCTCGTCTTCGCGTTCCATCCAGGACCTCCTGACTGAAGTCACCGTGCCTCCTAGAGGACGGCGGCTTGGGTTCTTACTGCACTTCAAGTCCTGTTCCTTCTGCGGCACTGCAGGCAGCCGCAGGCCCAGAGGAGCAGCTACGGCGTTCCTCGGTTGAGACAGTTCGCCGGATGCGGGACTCCCTACTTCGATAAGTTAATTCATGGAAGGAAACACAGGGTAACCGGTGTCTCCTGGGACTCGTTAGAAGCCACAGGGATGTACGCTGAGTGTTCCCATGAAAACGGGGGCCTGCTGGAACTAGACCTGCTTTTCCATTTTGAGGGCGGCATTCATGCCTGCCTTGAAGCTACCTGACATTCCCGGCTCCCGACAGGCCAGTGAGCCCTGGAAGAATGCTTCGGGGAAAATTATGAGTTTGCTCTCTCTAAACCAGGGGCTTCCGTGGCCGCGGCGGCGGTCCGCATGACAGGCTCTAGAGCGAAAGGGAACCTCGAAGTGAGAACTCGCCTCCAGGTTAGGCCCTGAGTAGCCGTGCAGAAAGGGAGGCATGCAGCTGTTTCCACAACTTCTCAGTCGCTTATGTGCTTTATTTTAAAGGAAGTACGCGTCCGGGGACTCCTAGGCCCCACGGGTGTGCATCGTTTTCCCTCCGAGGTCACTGAGTGCCTCCAGACACCTGTGGGCCGGCGGAGCAACGTCGAGGTCCATTGGTTGATCCCCTGGAGGACCTCTGTGCCTGCCGAGTGCTGGGCAGCAACACACTGCGCGTTCCTTGAGGAGAGCTACATCTCCAGAGCCCTCGAACGCCCTCGGGACAACATGGCTGGTGAGTGCGAAGTACCCAGGAAGACTCTGTCATGGACCTTGTGTGAGCTGCCATGAGAGAACACTGTGCTTGGAACACTGCGAGGCCCGCCCCGTACCTGGAGTCACTCTGCTCGAGGAGAAAGTCAGCATCTTAGCACGCTGTGTCGCTACCGGCACACCCAGCATGAACCCATGCCTGGAAGTAAGGCCCTGTTTCGCCGTGCAGAAGCGGAGGCGTGCTGCAGCTTCCAGAAGGCGGTGGCCTCTGCTCTGCATGCCTTTAACGGCAGCACAGCTTTCTGGACACCTGGGAGGCTAGCCGGGGCACCCTGCTCCCGGCAGGAACACTGAGTACCCCCAGGTGCACCTGGGTCTGCTAAGCAACATCCAGGCCCGTAACCCTTCAGAGCCCCCTGTGTGCAGGCCGAGCATAGGGAAACGCACTGCCCTCTCCATCGGAGCAGCTTAGTTTCCTCCGCACTCGCACAGGTTCGCGAACACCGTTCTGGCACGTCCCACGTGGCGCGGAGTTCTTACGCGGTGCCCTAATGGGAGCTGCCCTCAGAGGAGACCTCGTCTTCGCGTTCCATCCAGGACCTCCTGACTGAAGTCACCGTGCCTCCTAGAGGACGGCGGCTTGGGTTCTTACTGCACTTCAAGTCCTGTTCCTTCTGCGGCACTGCAGGCAGCCGCAGGCCCAGAGGAGCAGCTACGGCGTTCCTCGGTTGAGACAGTTCGCCGGATGCGGGACTCCCTACTTCGATAAGTTAATTCAGGGAAGGAAACGCAGGATAACTGGTGTCTCTTGGGAATCGTTAGAAGCCACAGGGATGTACGCTGAGTGTTCCCATGAAAACGGGGGCCTGCTGGAACTAGACCTGCTTTTCCATTTTGAGGGCGGCATTCATGCCTGCCTTGAAGCTACCTGACATTCCCGGCTCCCGACAGGCCAGTGAGCCCTGGAAGAATGCTTCGGGGAAAATTATGAGTTTGCTCTCTCTAAACCAGGGGCTTCCGTGGCCGCGGCGGCGGTCCGCATGACAGGCTCTAGAGCGAAAGGGAACCGCGAAGTGAGAACTCGCCTCCAGGTTAGGCCCTGAGTAGCCGTGCAGAAAGGGAGGCATGCAGCTGTTTCCACAACTTCTCAGTCGCTTATGTGCTTTATTTTAAAGGAAGTACGCGTCCGGGGACTCCTAGGCCCCACGGGTGTGCATCGTTTTCCCTCCGAGGTCACTGAGTGCCTCCAGACACCTGTGGGTCGGCGGAGCAACGTCGAGGTCCATTGGTTGATCCCCTGGAGGAACTCTGTGCCTGCCGAGTGCTGGGCAGCAACACACTGCGCGTTCCTTGAGGAGAGCTACATCTCCAGAGCCCTCGAACGCCCTCGGGACAACATGGCTGGTGAGTGCGAAGTACCCAGGAAGACTCTGTCATGGAGCTTGTGTGAGCTGCCATGAGAGAACACTGTGCTTGGAACACTGCGAGACCCGCCCCGTACCTGAAGTCACTGTGCTCGAGGAGAAAGTCAGCATCTTAGCACGCTGTGTCGCTACCGGCACACCCAGCATGAACCCATGCCTGGAAGGAAGGCCCTGATTCGCCGTGCAGAAGCGGAGGCGTGCTGCAGCTTCCAGGAGGCGGTGGCCTCTGCTCTGCATGCCTTTAACGGCAGCACAGCTTTCTGGACACATGGGAGGCTAGCCGGGGCACCCTGCTCCCGGCAGGAACACTGAGTACCCCCAGGTGCACCTGGGTCTGCTAAGCAACATCCAGGCCCGTAACCCTTCAGAGCCCCCTGTGTGCAGGCCGAGCGTAGGGAAACGCACTGCCCTCTCCATCGGAGCAGCTTAGTTTCCTCCGCACTCGCACAGGTTCGCGAACACCGTTCTGGCACGTCCCACGTGGCGCGGAGTTCTTACGCGGTGCCCTAATGGGAGCTGCCCTCAGAGGAGCCCTCGTCTTCGCGTTCCATCCAGGACCTCCTGACTGAAGTCACCGTGCCTCCTAGAGGACGGCGGCTTGGGTTCTTACTGCACTTCAAGTCCTGTTCCTCCTGCGGCACTGCAGGCAGCCGCAGGCCCAGAGGAGCAGCTACGGCGTTCCTCGGTTGAGACAGTTCGCCGGATGCGGGACTCCCTACTTCGATAAGTTAATTCAGGGAAGGAAATGCAGGATAACCGGTGTCTCTTGGGACTCGTTAGAAGCCACAGGGATGTACGCTGAGTGTTCCCATGAAAACGGGGGCCTGCTGGAACTAGACCTGCTTTTCCATTTTGAGGGCGGCATTCATGCCTGCCTTGAAGCTACCTGACATTCCCGGCTCCCGACAGGCCAGTGAGCCCTGGAAGAATGCTTCGGGGAAAATTATGAGTTTGCTCTCTCTAAACCAGGGGCTTCCGTGGCCGCGGCGGCGGTCCGCATGACAGGCTCTAGAGCGAAAGGGAACCTCGAAGTGAGAACTCGCCTCCAGGTTAGGCCCTGAGTAGCCGTGCAGAAAGGGAGGCATGCAGCTGTTTCCACAACTTCTCAGTCGCTTATGTGCTTTATTTTAAAGGAAGTACGCGTCCGGGGACTCCTAGGCCCCACGGGTGTGCATCGTTTTCCCTCCGAGGTCACTGAGTGCCTCCAGACACCTGTGGGCCGGCGGAGCAACGTCGAGGTCCATTGGTTGATCCCCTGGAGGACCTCTGTGCCTGCCGAATGCTGCGCAGCAACACACTGCGCGTTCCTTGAGGAGCACTACATCTCCAGAGCCCTCGAACGCCCTCGGGACAACATGGCTGGTGAGTGCGAAGTGCCCAGGAAGACTCTGTCATGGCCCTTGTGTGAGCTGCCATGAGAGAACACTGTGCTTGGAACACTGCGAGGCCCGCCGCGTGCCTGAAGTCACTGTGCTCGAGGAGAAAGTCAGCATCTTAGCACGCTGTGTCGCTACCGGCACACCCAGCATGAACCCATGCCTGGAAGGAAGGCCCTGATTCGCCGTGCAGAAGCGGAGGCGTGCTGCAGCTTCCAGGAGGCGGTGGCCTCTGCTCTGCATGCCTTTAACGGCAGCACAGCTTTCTGGACACCTGGGAGGCTAGCCGGGGCACCCTGCTCCCGGCAGGAACACTGAGTACCCCCAGGTGCACCTGGGTCTGCTAAGCAACATCCGGGCCCGTAACCCTTCAGAGCCCCCTGTGTGCAGGCCGAGCGTAGAGAAACGCACTGCCCTCTCCATCGGAGCAGCTTAGTTTCCTCCACACTCGCACAGGTTCGCGAACACCGTTCTGGCACGTCCCACGTGGCGCGGAGTTCTTACGCGGTGCCCTAATGGGAGCTGCCCCCAGAGGAGCCCTCGTCTTCGCGTTCCATCCAGGACCTCCTGACTGAAGTCACCGTGCCTCCTAGAGGACGGCGGCTTGGGTTCTTACTGCACTTCAAGTCCTGTTCCTTCTGCGGCACTGCAGGCAGCCGCAGGCCCAGAGGAGCAGCTACGGCGTTCCTCGGTTGAGACAGTTCGCCGGATGCGGGACTCCCTACTTCGATAAGTTAATTCAGGGAAGGAAACACAGGGTAACCGGTGTCTCCTGGGACTCGTTAGAAGCCACAGGGATGTACGCTGAGTGTTCCCATGAAAACGGGGGCCTGCTGGAACTAGACCTGCTTTTCCATTTTGAGGGCGGCATTCATGCCTGCCTTGAAGCTACCTGACATTCCCGGCTCCCGACAGGCCAGTGAGCCCTGGAAGAATGCTTCGGGGAAAATTATGAGTTTGCTCTCTCTAAACCAGGGGCTTCCGTGGGCGCGGCGGCGGTCCGCATGACAGGCTCTAGAGCGAAAGGGAACCTCGAAGTGAGAACTCGCCTCCAGGTTAGGCCCTGAGTAGCCGTGCAGAAAGGGAGGCATGCAGCTGTTTCCACAACTTCTCAGTCGCTTATGTGCTTTATTTTAAAGGAAGTACGCGTCCGGGGACTCCTAGGCCCCACGGGTGTGCATCGTTTTCCCTCCGAGGTCACTGAGTGCCTCCAGACACCTGTGGGCCGGCGGAGCAACGTCGAGGTCCATTGGTTGATCCCCTGGAGGACCTCTGTGCCTGCCGAGTGCTGGGCAGCAACACACTGCGCGTTCCTTGAGGAGAGCTACATCTCCAGAGCCCTCGAACGCCCTCGGGACAACATGGCTGGTGAGTGCGAAGTACCCAGGAAGACTCTGTCATGGACCTTGTGTGAGCTGCCATGAGAGAACACTGTGCTTGGAACACTGCGAGGCCCGCCCCGTACCTGAAGTCACTGTGCTCGAAGAGAAAGTCAGCATCTTAGCACGCTGTGTCGCTACCGGCACACCCAGCATGAACCCATGCCTGGAAGTAAGGCCCTGTTTCGCCGTGCAGAAGCGGAGGCGTGCTGCAGCTTCCAGGAGGCAGTCGGCTCTGCTCTGCATGCCTTTAATGGCAGCACAGCTTTCTGGACACCTGGGAGGCTAGCCGGGGCACCCTGCTCCCGGCAGGAACACTGAGTACCCCCAGGTGCACCTGGGTCTGCTAAGCAACATCCAGGCCCGTAGCCCTTCAGAGCCCCCTGTGTGCAGGCCGAGCGTAGGGAAACGCACTGCCCTCTCCTTCGGAGCAGCTTAGTTTCCTCCGCACTCGCACACGTTCGCGAACACCGTTCTGGCACGTCCCACGTGGCCTGGAGGACTTACGCGGTGCCCTAATCGGACCTGCCCTCAGAGGAGACCTCGTCTTCGCGTTTCATCCAGGACCTCCTGACTGAAGTCACCGTGCCTCCTAGAGGACGGCGGCTTGGGTTCTTACTGCACTTCAAGTCCTGTTCCTTCTGCGGCACTGCAGGCAGCCCCAGGCCCAGAGGAGCAGCTACGGCGTTCCTCGGTTGAGACAGTTCGCCGGATGCGGGACTCCCTACTTCGATATGTTGATTCAGGGAAGGAAACGCAGGGTAACCGGTGTCTCTTGGGACTCCTTAGAAGCCACAGGGATGTACGCTGAGTGTACCCATGAAAACGGGGGCCTGCTGGAACTAGCCCTGCTTTCCCATTTTGAGGGCGGCATTCATGCCTGCCTTGAAGCTACCTGACATTCCCGGCTCCCGACAGGCCAGTGAGCCCTGGAAGAATGCTTCGGGGAAAATTATGAGTTTGCTCTCTCTAAACCAGGGGCTTCCGTGGCCGCAGCTCGGTCCGCATGACAGGCTCTAGAGCGAAAGGGAACCTCGACGTGAAAACTCGCCTCCAGGTTAGGCCCTGAGTAGCCGTGCAGAAAGGGAGGCATGCAGCTGTTTAAAGGAGTTCTCAGTCGCTTATGTCCTTTATTTTAAAGGAAGTACGCGTCCGGGGACTCCTAGGCCCCACGGGTGTGCATCGTTTTCCCTCCGAGGTCACTGAGTGCCTCCAGACACCTGTGGGCCGGCGGAGCAACGTCGAGGTCCATTGGTTAATCCCCCGGAGGACCTCTGTGCCTGCCGAATGCTGCGCAGCAACACACTGCGCGTTCCTTGAGGAGCGCTACATCTCCAGAGCCCTCGAACGCCCTCGGGACAACATGGCTGGTGAGTGCGAAGTGCCCAGGAAGACACTGTCATGGCCCTTGTGTGAGCTGCCATTAGAGAACACTGTGCTTGGAACACTGCGAGGCCCGCCCCGTACCTGAAGTCACTCTGCTCGAGGAGAAAGTCAGCATCTTAGCACGCTGTGTCGCTACCGGCACACCCAGCATGAACCCATGCCTGGAAGGAAGGCCCTGATTCGCCGTGCAGAAGCGGAGGCGTGCTGCAGCTTCCAGGAGGCGGTGGCCTCTGCTCTGCATGCCTTTAACGGCAGCACAGCTTTCTGGACACCTGGGAGGCTAGCCGGGGCACCCTGCTCCCGGCAGGAACACTGAGTACCCCCAGGTGCACCTGGGTCTGCTAAGCAACATCCAGGCCCGTAACCCTTCAGAGCACCCTGTGTGCAGGCCGAGCGTAGGGAAACGCACTGCCCTCTCCATCGGAGCATCTTAGTTTCCTCCGCACTCGCACACGTTCGCGAACACCGTTCTGGCACGTCCCACGTGGCGCGGAGTTCTTACGCGGTGCCCTAATGGGAGCTGCCCTCAGAGGAGCCCTCGTCTTCGCGTTCCATCCAGGACCTCCTGACTGAAGTCACCGTGCCTCCTAGAGGACGGCGGCTTGGGTTCTTACTGCACTTCAAGTCCTGTTCCTTCTGCGGCACTGCAGGCAGCCGCAGGCCCAGAGGAGCAGCTACGGCGTTCCTCGGTTGAGACAGTTCGCCGGATGCGGGACTCCCTACTTCGATAAGTTGATTCAGGGAAGGAAACGCAGGATAACCGGTGTCTCTTGGGACTCGTTAGAAGCCACAGGGATGTACGCTGAGTGTTCCCATGAAAACGGGGGCCTGCTGGAACTAGACCTGCTTTTCCATTTTGAGGGCGGCATTCATGCCTGCCTTGAAGCTACCTGACATTCCCGGCTCCCGACAGGCCAGTGAGCCCTGGAAGAATGCTTCGGGGAAAATTATGAGTTTGCTCTCTCTAAACCAGGGGCTTCCGTGGGCGCGGCGGCGGTCCGCATGACAGGCTCTAGAGCGAAAGGGAACCTCGAAGTGAGAACTCGCCTCCAGGTTAGGCCCTGAGTAGCCGTGCAGAAAGGGAGGCATGCAGCTGTTTCCACAACTTCTCAGTCGCTTATGTGCTTTATTTTAAAGGAAGTACGCGTCCGGGGACTCCTAGGCCCCACGGGTGTGCATCGTTTTCCCTCCGAGGTCACTGAGTGCCTCCAGACACCTGTGGGCCGGCGGAGCAACGTCGAGGTCCATTGGTTGATCCCCTGGAGGACCTCTGTGCCTGCCGAGTGCTGGGCAGCAACACACTGCGCGTTCCTTGAGGAGAGCTACATCTCCAGAGCCCTCGAACGCCCTCGGGACAACATGGCTGGTGAGTGCGAAGTACCCAGGAAGACTCTGTCATGGAGCTTGTGTGAGCTGCCATGAGAGAACACTGTGCTTGGAACACTGCGAGGCCTGCCCCGTACCTGAAGTCACTCTGCTCGAGGAGAAAGTCAGCATCTTAGCACGCTGTGTCGCTACCGGCACACCCAGCATGAACCCATGCCTGGAAGTAAGGCCCTGTTTCGCCGTGCAGAAGCGGAGGCGTGCTGCAGCTTCCAGGAGGCAGTCGGCTCTGCTCTGCATGCCTTTAATGGCAGCACAGCTTTCTGGACACCTGGGAGGCTAGCCGGGGCACCCTGCTCCCGGCAGGAACACTGAGTACCCCCAGGTGCACCTGGGTCTGCTAAGCAACATCCAGGCCCGTAGCCCTTCAGAGCCCCCTGTGTGCAGGCCGAGCGTAGGGAAACGCACTGCCCTCTCCTTCGGAGCAGCTTAGTTTCCTCCGCACTCGCACACGTTCGCGAACACCGTTCTGGCACGTCCCACGTGGCCCGGAGGACTTACGCGGTGCCCTAATCGGACCTGCCCTCAGAGGAGACCTCGTCTTCGCGTTTCATCCAGGACCTCCTGACTGAAGTCACCGTGCCTCCTAGAGGACGGCGGCTTGGGTTCTTACTGCACTTTAAGTCCTGTTCCTTCTGCGGCACTGCAGGCAGCCCCAGGCCCAGAGGAGCAGCTACGGCGTTCCTCGGTTGAGACAGTTCGCCGGATGCGGGACTCCCTACTTCGATATGTTGATTCAGGGAAGGAAACGCAGGGTAACCGGTGTCTCTTGGGACTCCTTAGAAGCCACAGGGATGTACGCTGAGTGTACCCATGAAAACGGGGGCCTGCTGGAACTAGCCCTGCTTTCCCATTTTGAGGGCGGCATTCATGCCTGCCTTGAAGCTACCTGACATTCCCGGCTCCCGACAGGCCAGTGAGCCCTGGAAGAATGCTTCGGGGAAAATTATGAGTTTGCTCTCTCTAAACCAGGGGCTTCCGTGGCCGCAGCTCGGTCCGCATGACAGGCTCTAGAGCGAAAGGGAACCTCGACGTGAAAACTCGCCTCCAGGTTAGGCCCTGAGTAGCCGTGCAGAAAGGGAGGCATGCAGCTGTTTAAAGGAGTTCTCAGTCGCTTATGTCCTTTATTTTAAAGGAAGTACGCGTCCGGGGACTCCTAGGCCCCACGGGTGTGCATCGTTTTCCCTCCGAGGTCACTGAGTGCCTCCAGACACCTGTGGGCCGGCGGAGCAACGTCGAGGTCCATTGGTTGATCCCCTGGAGGACCTCTGTGCCTGCCGAATGCTGCGTAGCAACACACTGCGCGTTCCTTGAGGAGCACTACATCTCCTGAACCCTCGAACGCCCTCGGGACAACATGGCTGGTGAGTGCGAAGTACCCAGGAAGACTCTGTCATGGCCCTTGTGTGAGCTGCCATGAGAGAACACTGTGCTTGGAACACTGCGAGGCCCGCCCTGTACCTGAAGTCACTCTGCTCGAGGAGAAAGTCAGCATCTTAGCACGCTGTGTCGCTACCGGCACACCCAGCATGAACCCATGCCTGGAAGGAAGTCCCTGATTCGCCGTGCAGAAGCGGAGGCGTGCTGCAGCTTCCAGGAGGCGGTGGCCTCTGCTCTGCATGCCTTTAATGGCAGCACAGCTTTCTGGACACCTGGGAGGCTAGCCGGGGCACCCTGCTCCCGGCAGGAACACTGAGTACCCCCAGGTGCACCTGGGTCTGCTAAGCAACATCCAGGCCCGTAACCCTTCAGAGCCCCCTGTGTGCAGGCCGAGCGTAGGGAAACGCACTGCCCTCTCCATCGGAGCAGCTTAGTTTCCTCCGCACTCGCACAGGTTCGTGAACACCGTTCTGGCACGTCCCACGTGGCGCGGAGTTCTTACGCGGTGCCCTAATCGGAGCTGCCCTCAGAGGAGCCCTCGTCTTCGCGTTCCATCCAGGACCTCCTGACTGAAGTCACCGTGCCTCCTAGAGGACGGCGGCTTGGGTTCTTACTGCACTTCATGTCCTGTTCCTTCTGCGGCACTGCAGGCAGCCGCAGGCCCAGAGGAGCAGCTACGGCGTTCCTCGGTTGAGACAGTTCGCCGGATGCGGGACTCCCTAATTCGATAAGTTAAATCAGGGAAGGAAACGCAGGATAACCGGTGTCTCTTGGGACTCGTTAGAAGCCACAGGGATGTACGCTGAGTGTTCCCATGAAAAGGGGGGCCTGCTGGAACTAGACCTGCTTTTCCATTTTCAGGGCGGCATTCATGCCTGCCTTGAAGCTACCTGACATTCCCGGCTCCCGACAGGCCAGTGAGCCCTGGAAGAATGCTTCGGGGAAAATTATGAGTTTGCTCTCTCTAAACCAGGGGCTTCCGTGGCCGCGGCGGCGGTCCGCATGACAGGCTCTAGAGCGAAAGGGAACCTCGAAGTGAGAACTCGCCTCCAGGTTAGGCCCTGAGTAGCCGTGCAGAAAGGGAGGCATGCAGCTGTTTCCACAACTTCTCAGTCGCTTATGTGCTTTATTTTAAAGGAAGTACGCGTCCGGGGACTCCTAGGCCCCACGGGTGTGCATCGTTTTCCCTCCGAGGTCACTGAGTGCCTCCAGACACCTGTGGGTCGGCGGAGCAACGTCGAGGTCCATTGGTTGATCCCCTGGAGGACCTCTGTGCCTGCCGAGTGCAGGGCAGCAACACACTGCGCGTTCCTTGAGGAGAGCTACATCTCCAGAGCCCTCGAACGCCCTCGGGACAACATGGCTGGTGAGTGCGAAGTACCCAGGAAGACCCTGTCATGGCCCTTGTGTGAGCTGCCATGAGAGAACACTGTGCTTGGAACACTGCGAGGCCCGCCCCGTACCTGAAGTCACTCTGCTCGAGGAGAAAGTCAGCATCTTAGCACGCTGTGTCGCTACCGGCACACCCAGCATGAACCCATGCCTGGAAGTAAGGCCCTGTTTCGCCGTGCAGAAGCGGAGGCGTGCTGCAGCTTCCAGGAGGCAGTCGGCTCTGCTCTGCATGCCTTTAACGGCAGCACAGCTTTCTGGACACCTGGGAGGCTAGCCGGGGCACCCTGCTCCCGGCAGGAACACTGAGTACCCCCAGGTGCACCTGGGTCTGCTAAGCAACATCCAGGCCCGTAGCCCTTCAGAGCCCCCTGTGTGCAGGCCGAGCGTAGGGAAACGCACTGCCCACTCCTTCAGAGCAGCTTAGTTTCCTCCGCACTCGCACACGTTCGCGAACACCGTTCTGGCACGTCCCACGTGGCCCGGAGGACTTACGCGGTGCCCTAATCGGACCTGCCCTCAGAGGAGACCTCGTCTTCGCGTTTCATCCAGGACCTCCTGACTGAAGTCACCGTGCCTCCTAGAGGACGGCGGCTTGGGTTCTTACTGCACTTCAAGTCCTGTTCCTTCTGCGGCACTTCAGGCAACCCCAGGCCCAGAGGAGCAGCTACGGCGTTCCTCGGTTGAGACAGTTCGCCGGATGCGGGACTCCCTACTTCGATATGTTGATTCAGGGAAGGAAACGCAGGGTAACCGGTGTCTCTTGGGACTCCTTAGAAGCCACAGGGATGTACGCTGAGTGTACCCATGAAAACGGGGGCCTGCTGGAACTAGCCCTGCTTTCCCATTTTGAGGGCGGCATTCATGCCTGCCTTGAAGCTACCTGACATTCCCGGCTCCCGACAGGCCAGTGAGCCCTGGAAGAATGCTTCGGGGAAAATTATGAGTTTGCTCTCTCTAAACCAGGGGCTTCCGTGGCCGCAGCTCGGTCCGCATGACAGGCTCTAGAGCGAAAGGGAACCTCGACGTGAAAACTCGCCTCCAGGTTAGGCCCTGAGTAGCCGTGCAGAAAGGGAGGCATGCAGCTGTTTAAAGGAGTTCTCAGTCGCTTATGTCCTTTATTTTAAAGGAAGTACGCGTCCGGGGACTCCTAGGCCCCACGGGTGTGCATCGTTTTCCCTCCGAGGTCACTGAGTGCCTCCAGACACCTGTGGGCCGGCGGAGCAACGTCGAGGTCCATTGGTTGATCCCCTTGAGGACCTCTGTGCCTGCCGAGTGCTGGGCAGCAACACACTGCGCGTTCCTTGAGGAGAGCTACATCTCCAGAGCCCTCGAACGCCCTCGGGACAACATGGCTGGTGAGTGCGAAGTGCCCAGGAAGACACTGTCATGGCCCTTGTGTGAGCTGCCATGAGAGAACACTGTGCTTGGAACACTGCGAAGCCCGCCCCGTACCTGAAGTCACTCTGCTCGAGGAGAAAGTCAGCATCTTAGCACGCTGTGTCGCTACCGGCACACCCAGCATGAACCCATGCCTGGAAGGAAGGCCCTGATTCGCCGTGCAGAAGCGGAGGCGTGCTGCAGCTTCCAGGAGGCGGTGGCCTCTGCTCTGCATGCCTTTAACGGCAGCACAGCTTTCTGGACACCTGGGAGGCTAGCCGGGGCACCCTGCTCCCGGCAGGAACACTGAGTACCCCCAGGTGCACTTGGGTCTGCTAAGCAACATCCAGGCCCGTAACCCTTCAGAGCCCCCTGTGTGCAGGCCGAGCGTAGGGAAACGCACTGCCCTCTCCATCGGAGCAGCTTAGTTTCCTCCGCACTCGCACAGGTTCGCGAACACCGTTCTGGCACATCCCACGTGGCGCGGAGTTCTTACGCGGTGCCCTAATCGGAGCTGCCCTCAGAGGAGCCCTCGTCTTCGCGTTCCATCCAGGACCTCCTGACTGAAGTCACCGTGCCTCCTAGAGGACGGCGGCTTGGGTTCTTACTGCACTTCAAGTCCTGTTCCTTCTGCGGCACTGCAGGCAGCCGCAGGCCCAGAGGAGCAGCTACGGCGTTCCTCGGTTGAGACAGTTCGCCGGATGCGGGACTCCCTACTTCGATAAGTTGATTCAGGGAAGGAAACGCAGGATAACCGGTGTCTCTTGGGACTCGTTAGAAGCCACAGGGATGTACGCTGAGTGTTCCCATGAAAACGGGGGCCTGCTGGAACTAGACCTGCTTTTCCATTTTGAGGGCGGCATTCATGCCTGCCTTGAAGCTACCTGACATTCCCGGCTCCCGACAGGCCAGTGAGCCCTGGAAGAATGCTTCGGGGAAAATTATGAGTTTGCTCTCTCTAAACCAGGGGCTTCCGTGGCCGCGGCAGCGGTCAGCATGACAGGCTCTAGAGCGAAAGGGAACCTCGAAGTGAGAACTCGCCTCCAGGTTAGGCCTTGAGTAGCCGTGCAGAAAGGGAGGCATGCAGTTGTTTCCACAACTTCTCAGTCGCTTATGTGCTTTATTTTAAAGGAAGTACGCGTCCGGGGACTCCTAGGCCCCACGGGTGTGCATCGTTTTCCCTCCGAGGTCACTGAGTGCCTCCAGACACCTGTGGGCCGGCGGAGCAACGTCGAGGTCCATTGGTTGATCCCCTGGAGGACCTCTGTGCCTGCCGAGTGCTGGGCAGCAACACACTGCGCGTTCCTTGAGGAGAGCTACATCTCCAGAGCCCTCGAACGCCCTCGGGACAACATGGCTGGTGAGTGCGAAGTACCCAGGAAGACTCTGTCATGGACCTTGTGTGAGCTGCCATGAGAGAACACTGTGCTTGGAACACTGCGAGGCCCGCCCCGTACCTGAAGTCACTGTGCTCGAAGAGAAAGTCAGCATCTTAGCACGCTGTGTCGCTACCGGCACACCCAGCATGAACCCATGCCTGGAAGTAAGGCCCTGTTTCGCCGTGCAGAAGCGGAGGCGTGCTGCAGCTTCCAGGAGGCAGTCGGCTCTGCTCTGCATGCCTTTAATGGCAGCACAGCTTTCTGGACACCTGGGAGGCTAGCCGGGGCACCCTGCTCCCGGCAGGAACACTGAGTACCCCCAGGTGCACCTGGGTCTGCTAAGCAACATCCAGGCCCGTAGCCCTTCAGAGCCCCCTGTGTGCAGGCCGAGCATAGGGAAACGCACTGCCCTCTCCTTCGGAGCAGCTTAGTTTCCTCCGCACTCGCACACGTTCGCGAACACCGTTCTGGCACGTCCCACGTGGCCCGGAGGACTTACGCGGTGCCCTAATCGGACCTGCCCTCAGAGGAGACCTCGTCTTCGCGTTTCATCCAGGACCTCCTGACTGAAGTCACCGTGCCTCCTAGAGGACGGCGGCTTGGGTTCTTACTGCACTTTAAGTCCTGTTCCTTCTGCGGCACTGCAGGCAGCCCCAGGCCCAGAGGAGCAGCTACGGCGTTCCTCGGTTGAGACAGTTCGCCGGATGCGGGACTCCCTACTTCGATATGTTGATTCAGGGAAGGAAACGCAGGGTAACCGGTGTCTCTTGGGACTCCTTAGAAGCCACAGGGATGTACGCTGAGTGTACCCATGAAAACGGGGGCCTGCTGGAACTAGCCCTGCTTTCCCATTTTGAGGGCGGCATTCATGCCTGCCTTGAAGCTACCTGACATTCCCGGCTCCCGACAGGCCAGTGAGCCCTGGAAGAATGCTTCGGGGAAAATTATGAGTTTGCTCTCTCTAAACCAGGGGCTTCCGTGGCCGCAGCTCGGTCCGCATGACAGGCTCTAGAGCGAAAGGGAACCTCGACGTGAAAACTCGCCTCCAGGTTAGGCCCTGAGTAGCCGTGCAGAAAGGGAGGCATGCAGCTGTTTAAAGGAGTTCTCAGTCGCTTATGTCCTTTATTTTAAAGGAAGTACGCGTCCGGGGACTCCTAGGCCCCACGGGTGTGCATCGTTTTCCCTCCGAGGTCACTGAGTGCCTCCAGACACCTGTGGGCCGGCGGAGCAACGTCGAGGTCCATTGGTTAATCCCCCGGAGGACCTCTGTGCCTGCCGAATGCTGCGCAGCAACACACTGCGCGTTCCTTGAGGAGCGCTACATCTCCAGAGCCCCCGAACGCCCTCGGGACAACATGGCTGGTGAGTGCGAAGTGCCCAGGAAGACACTGTCATGGCCCTTGTGTGAGCTGCCATGAGAGAACACTGTGCTTGGAACACTGCGAAGCCCGCCCCGTACCTGAAGTCACTCTGCTCGAGGAGAAAGTCAGCATCTTAGCACGCTGTGTCGCTACCGGCACACCCAGCATGAACCCATGCCTGGAAGGAAGGCCCTGATTCGCCGTGCAGAAGCGGAGGCGTGCTGCAGCTTCCAGGAGGCGGTGGCCTCTGCTCTGCATGCCTTTAACGGCAGCACAGCTTTCTGGACACCTGGGAGGCTAGCCGGGGCACCCTGCTCCCGGCAGGAACACTGAGTACCCCCAGGTGCACCTGGGTCTGCTAAGCAACATCCAGGCCCGTAGCCCTTCAGAGCCCCCTGTGTGCAGGCCGAGCGTAGGGAAACGCACTGCCCTCTCCATCGGAGCAGCTTAGTTTCCTCCGCACTCGCACAGGTTCGCGAACACCGTTCTGGCACATCCCACGTGGCGCGGAGTTCTTACGCGGTGCCCTAATCGGAGCTGCCCTCAGAGGAGCCCTCGTCTTCGCGTTCCATCCAGGACCTCCTGACTGAAGTCACCGTGCCTCCTAGAGGACGGCGGCTTGGGTTCTTACTGCACTTCAAGTCCTGTTCCTTCTGCGGCACTGCAGGCAGCCGCAGGCCCAGAGGAGCAGCTACGGCGTTCCTCGGTTGAGACAGTTCGCCGGATGCGGGACTCCCTACTTCGATAAGTTGATTCAGGGAAGGAAACGCAGGATAACCGGTGTCTCTTGGGACTCGTTAGAAGCCACAGGGATGTACGCTGAGTGTTCCCATGAAAACGGGGGCCTGCTGGAACTAGACCTGCTTTTCCATTTTGAGGGCGGCATTCATGCCTGCCTTGAAGCTACCTGACATTCCCGGCTCCCGACAGGCCAGTGAGCCCTGGAAGAATGCTTCGGGGAAAATTATGAGTTTGCTCTCTCTAAACCAGGGGCTTCCGTGGCCGCGGCGGCGGTCTGCATGACAGGCTCTAGAGCGAAAGGGAACCTCGAAGTGAGAACTCGCCTCCAGGTTAGGCCTTGAGTAGCCGTGCAGAAAGGGAGGCATGCAGTTGTTTCCACAACTTCTCAGTCGCTTATGTGCTTTATTTTAAAGGAAGTACGCGTCCGGGGACTCCTAGGCCCCACGGGTGTGCATCGTTTTCCCTCCGAGGTCACTGAGTGCCTCCAGACACCTGTGGGCCGGCGGAGCAACGTCGAGGTCCATTGGTTGATCCCCTGGAGGACCTCTGTGCCTGCCGAGTGCTGGGCAGCAACACACTGCGCGTTCCTTGAGGAGAGCTACATCTCCAGAGCGCTCGAACGCCCTCGGGACAACATGGCTGGTGAGTGCGAAGTACCCAGGAAGACTCTGTCATGGACCTTGTGTGAGCTGCCATGAGAGAACACTGTGCTTGGAACACTGTGAGGCCCGCCCCGTACCTGAAGTCACTCTGCTCGAGGAGAAAGTCAGCATCTTAGCACGCTGTGTCGCTACCGGCACACCCAGCATGAACCCATGCCTGGAAGTAAGGCCCTGTTTCGCCGTGCAGAAGCGGAGGTGTGCTGCAGCTTCCAGGAGTCAGTCGGCTCTGCTCTGCATGCCTTTAATGGCAGCACAGCTTTCTGGACACCTGGGAGGCTAGCCGGGGCACCCTGCTCCCGGCAGGAACACTGAGTACCCCCAGGTGCACCTGGGTCTGCTAAGCAACATCCAGGCCCGTAGCCCTTCAGAGCCCCCTGTGTGCAGGCCGAGCGTAGGGAAACGCACTGCCCTCTCCATCGGAGCAGCTTAGTTTCCTCCGCACTCGCACAGGTTCGCGAACACCGTTCTGGCACGTCCCACGTGGCGCGGAGTTCTTACGCGGTGCCCTAATCGGAGCTGCCCTCAGAGGAGCCCTCGTCTTCGCGTTCCATCCAGGACCTCCTGACTGAAGTCACCGTGCCTCCTAGAGGACGGCGGCTTGGGTTCTTACTGCACTTCAAGTCCTGTTCCTTCTGCGGCACTGCAGTCAGCCGCAGGCCCAGAGGAGCAGCTACGGCGTTCCTCGGTTGAGACAGTTCGCCGGATGCGGGACTCCCTACTTCGATAAGTTAATTCAGGGAAGGAAACGCAGGATAACCGGTGTCTCTTGGGACTCGTTAGAAGCCACAGGGATGTACGCTGAGTGTTCCCATGAAAACGGGGGCCTGCTGGAACTAGACCTGCTTTTCCATTTTGAGGGCGGCATTCATGCCTGCCTTGAAGCTACCTGACATTCCCGGCTCCCGACAGGCCAGTGAGCCCTGGAAGAATGTTTCGGGTAAAATTATGAGTTTGCTCTCTCTAAACCAGGGGCTTCCGTGGCCGCAGCTCGGTCCGCATGACAGGCTCTAGAGCGAAAGGGAACCTCGACGTGAAAACTCGCCTCCAGGTTAGGCCCTGAGTAGCCGTGCAGAAAGGGAGGCATGCAGCTGTTTCCACAACTTCTCAGTCGCTTATGTGCTTTATTTTAAAGGAAGTACGCATCCGGGGACTCCTAGGCCCCACGGGTGTGCATCGTTTTCCCTCCGAGGTCACTGAGTGCCTCCAGACACCTGTGGGCCGGCGGAGCAACGTCGAGGTCCATTGGTTGATCCCCTGGAGGACCTCTGTGCCTGCCGAGTGCTGGGCAGCAACACACTGCGCGTTCCTTGAGGAGAGCTACATCTCCAGAGCCCTCGAACGCACTCGGGACAACATGGCTGGTGAGTGCGAAGTACCCAGGAAGACCCTGTCATGGACCTTGTGTGAGCTGCCATGAGAGAACACTGTGCTTGGAACACTGCGAGGCCTGCCCCGTACCTGAAGTCACTCTGCTCGAGGAGAAAGTCAGCATCTTAGCACGCTGTGTCGCTACCGGCACACCCAGCATGAACCCATGCCTGGAAGTAAGGCCCTGTTTCGCCGTGCAGAAGCGGAGGCGTGCTGCAGCTTCCAGGAGGCAGTCGGCTCTGCTCTGCATGCCTTTAATGGCAGCACAGCTTTCTGGACACCTGGGAGGCTAGCCGGGGCACCCTGCTCCCGGCAGGAACACTGAGTACCCCCAGGTGCACCTGGGTCTGCTAAGCAACATCCAGGCCCGTAGCCCTTCAGAGCCCCCTGTGTGCAGGCCGAGCGTAGGGAAACGCACTGCCCTCTCCTTCGGAGCAGCTTAGTTTCCTCCGCACTCGCACACGTTCGCGAACACCGTTCTGGCACGTCCCACGTGGCCCGGAGGACTTACGCGGTGCCCTAATCGGACCTGCCCTCAGAGGAGACCTCGTCTTCGCGTTTCATCCAGGACCTCCTGACTGAAGTCACCGTGCCTCCTAGAGGACAGTGGCTTGGGTTCTTACTGCACTTTAAGTCCTGTTCCTTCTGCGGCACTGCAGGCAGCCCCAGGCCCAGAGGAGCAGCTACGGCGTTCCTCGGTTGAGACAGTTCGCCGGATGCGGGACTCCCTACTTCGATATGTTGATTCAGGGAAGGAAACGCAGGGTAACCGGTGTCTCTTGGGACTCCTTAGAAGCCACAGGGATGTACGCTGAGTGTACCCATGAAAACGGGGGCCTGCTGGAACTAGCCCTGCTTTCCCATTTTGAGGGCGGCATTCATGCCTGCCTTGAAGCTACCTGACATTCCCGGCTCCCGACAGGCCAGTGAGCCCTGGAAGAATGCTTCGGGGAAAATTATGAGTTTGCTCTCTCTAAACCAGGGGCTTCCGTGGCCGCAGCTCGGTCCGCATGACAGGCTCTAGAGCGAAAGGGAACCTCGACGTGAAAACTCGCCTCCAGGTTAGGCCCTGAGTAGCCGTGCAGAAAGGGAGGCATGCAGCTGTTTAAAGGAGTTCTCAGTCGCTTATGTCCTTTATTTTAAAGGAAGTACGCGTCCGGGGACTCCTAGGCCCCACGGGTGTGCATCGTTTTCCCTCCGAGGTCACTGAGTGCCTCCAGACACCTGTGGGCCGGCGGAGCAACGTCGAGGTCCATTGGTTGATCCCCTGGAGGACCTCTGTGCCTGCCGAATGCTGCGCAGCAACACACTGCGCGTTCCTTGAGGAGCACTACATCTCCAGAGCCCTCGAACGCCCTCGGGACAACATGGCTGGTGAGTGCGAAGTGCCCAGGAAGACTCTGTCATGGCCCTTGTGTGAGCTGCCATGAGAGAACACTGTGCTTGGAACACTGCGAGGCCCGCCGCGTACCTGAAGTCACTGTGCTCGAGGAGAAAGTCAGCATCTTAGCACGCTGTGTCGCTACCGGCACACCCAGCATGAACCCATGCCTGGAAGGAAGGCCCTGATTCGCCGTGCAGAAGCGGAGGCGTGCTGCAGCTTCCAGGAGGCGGTGGCCTCTGCTCTGCATGCCTTTAACGGCAGCACAGCTTTCTGGACACCTGGGAGGCTAGCCGGGGCACCCTGCTCCCGGCAGGAACACTGAGTACCCCCAGGTGCACCTGGGTCTGCTAAGCAACATCCAGGCCCGTAACCCTTCAGAGCCCCCTGTGTGCAGGCCGAGCGTAGGGAAACGCACTGCCCTCTCCATCGGAGCAGCTTAGTTTCCTCCGCACTCGCACACGTTCGCGAACACCGTTCTGGCACGTCCCACGTGGCCCGGAGTTCTTACGCGGTGCCCTAATCGGAGCTGCCCTCAGAGGAGCCCTCGTCTTCGCGTTCCATCCAGGACCTCCTGACTGAAGTCACCGTGCCTCCTAGAGGACGGCGGCTTGGGTTCTTACTGCACTTCAAGTCCTGTTCCTTCTGCGGCACTGCAGGCAGCCGCAGGCCCAGAGGAGCAGCTACGGCGTTCCTCGGTTGAGACAGTTCGCCGGATGCGGGACTCCCTACTTCGATAAGTTGATTCAGGGAAGGAAACGCAGGATAACCGGTGTCTCTTGGGACTCGTTAGAAGCCACAGGGATGTACGCTGAGTGTTCCCATGAAAACGGGGGCCTGCTGGAACTAGACCTGCTTTTCCATTTTGAGGGCGGCATTCATGCCTGCCTTGAAGCTACCTGACATTCCCGGCTCCCGACAGGCCAGTGAGCCCTGGAAGAATGCTTCGGGGAAAATTATGAGTTTGCTCTCTCTAAACCAGGGGCTTCCGTGGCCGCGGCGGCGGTCCGCATGACAGGCTCTAGAGCGAAAGGGAACCTCGAAGTGAGAACTCGCCTCCAGGTTAGGCCCTGAGTAGCCGTGCAGAAAGGGAGGCATGCAGCTGTTTCCACAACTTCTCAGTCGCTTATGTGCTTTATTTTAAAGGAAGTACGCGTCCGGGGACTCCTAGGCCCCACGGGTGTGCATCGTTTTCCCTCCGAGGTCACTGAGTGCCTCCAGACACCTGTGGGCCGGCGGAGCAACGTCGAGGTCCATTGGTTGATCCCCTGGAGGACCTCTGTGCCTGCCGAGTGCTGGGCAGCAACACACTGCGCGTTCCTTGAGGAGAGCTACATCTCCAGAGCCCTCGAACGCCCTCGGGACAACATGGCTGGTGAGTGCGAAGTACCCAGGAAGACTCTGTCATGGAGCTTGTGTGAGCTGCCATGAGAGAACACTGTGCTTGGAACACTGCGAGGCCCGCCCCGTACCTGAAGTCACTCTGCTCGAGGAGAAAGTCAGCATCTTAGCACGCTGTGTCGCTACCGTCACACCCAGCATGAACCCATGCCTGGAAGTAAGGCCCTGTTTCGCCGTGCAGAAGCGGAGGCGTGCTGCAGCTTCCAGGAGGCAGTCGGCTCTGCTCTGCATGCCTTTAATGGCAGCACAGCTTTCTGGACACCTGGGAGGCTAGCCGGGGCACCCTGCTCCCGGCAGGAACACTGAGTACCCCCAGGTGCACCTGAGTCTGCTAAGCAACATCCAGGCCCGTAGCCCTTCAGAGCCCCCTGTGTGCAGGCCGAGCGTAGGGAAACGCACTGCCCTCTCCTTCGGAGCAGCTTAGTTTCCTCCGCACTCGCACACGTTCGCGAACACCGTTCTGGCACGTCCCACGTGGCCCGGAGGACTTACGCGGTGCCCTAATCGGACCTGCCCTCAGAGGAGACCTCGTCTTCGCGTTTCATCCAGGACCTCCTGACTGAAGTCACCGTGCCTCCTAGAGGACGGCGGCTTGGGTTCTTACTGCACTTTAAGTCCTGTTCCTTCTGCGGCACTGCAGGCAGCCCCAGGCCCAGAGGAGCAGCTACGGCGTTCCTCGGTTGAGACAGTTCGCCGGATGCGGGACTCCCTACTTCGATATGTTGATTCAGGGAAGGAAACGCAGGGTAACCGGTGTCTCTTGGGACTCCTTAGAAGCCACAGGGATGTACGCTGAGTGTACCCATGAAAACGGGGGCCTGCTGGAACTAGACCTGCTTTCCCATTTTGAGGGCGGCATTCATGCCTGCCTTGAAGCTACCTGACATTCCCGGCTCCCGACAGGCCAGTGAGCCCTGGAAGAATGCTTCGGGGAAAATTATGAGTTTGCTCTCTCTAAACCAGGGGCTTCCGTGGCCGCAGCTCGGTCCGCATGACAGGCTCTAGAGCGAAAGGGAACCTCGACGTGAAAACTCGCCTCCAGGTTAGGCCCTGAGTAGCCGTGCAGAAAGGGAGGCATGCAGCTGTTTAAAGGAGTTCTCAGTCGCTTATGTCCTTTATTTTAAAGGAAGTACGCGTCCGGGGGCTCCTAGGCCCCACGGGTGTGCATCGTTTTCCCTCCGAGGTCACTGAGTGCCTCCAGACACCTGTGGGCCGGCGGAGCAACGTCGAGGTCCATTGGTTGATCCCCTGGAGGACCTCTGTGCCTGCCGAATGCTGCGCAGCAACACACTGCGCGTTCCTTGAGGAGCACTGCATCTCCAGAGCCCTCGAACGCCCTCGGGACAACATGGCTGGTGAGTGCGAAGTGCCCAGGAAGACTCTGTCATGGCCCTTCTGTGAGCTGCCATGAGAGAACACTGTGCTTGGAACACTGCGAGGCCCGCCCCGTACCTGAAGTCACTGTGCTCGAGGAGAAAGTCAGCATCTTAGCACGCTGTGTCGCTACCGGCACACCCAGCATGAACCCATGCCTGGAAGGAAGTCCCTGATTCGCCGTGCAGAAGCGGAGGTGTGCTGCAGCTTCCAGGAGGCGGTGGCCTCTGCTCTGCATGCCTTTAACGGCAGCACAGCTTTCTGGACACCTGGGAGGCTAGCCGGGGCACCCTGCTCCCGGCAGGAACACTGAGTACCCCCAGGTGCACCTGGGTCTGCTAAGCAACATCCAGGCCCGTAACCCTTCAGAGCCCCCTGTGTGCAGGCCGAGCATAGGGAAACGCACGGCCCTCTCCATCGGAGCAGCTTAGTTTCCTCCGCACTCGCACAGGTTCGCGAACACCGTTCTGGCACGTCCCACGTGGCGCGGCGTTCTTACGCGGTGCCCTAATGGGAGCTGCCCTCAGAGGAGCCCTCGTCTTCGCGTTCCATCCAGGACCTCCTGACTGAAGTCACCGTGCCTCCTAGAGGACGGCGGCTTGGGTTCTTACTGCACTTCAAGTCCTGTTCCTTCTGCGGCACTGCAGGCAGCCGCAGGCCCAGAGGAGCAGCTACGGCGTTCCTCGGTTGAGACAGTTCGCCGGATGCGGGACTCCCTACTTCGATAAGTTAATTCAGGGAAGGAAACGCAGGATAACCGGTGTCTCTTGGGACTCGTTAGAAGCCACAGGGATGTACGCTGAGTGTTCCCATGAAAACGGGGGCCTGCTGGAACTAGACCTGCTTTTCCATTTTGAGGGCGGCATTCATGCCTGCCTTGAAGCTACCTGACATTCCCGGCTCCCGACAGGCCAGTGAGCCCTGGAAGAATGCTTCGGGGAAAATTATGAGTTTGCTCTCTCTAAACCAGGGGCTTCCGTGGCCGCGGCGGCGGTCCGCATGACAGGCTCTAGAGCGAAAGGGAACCTCGAAGTGAGAACTCGCCTCCAGGTTAGGCCCTGAGTAGCCGTGCAGAAAGGGAGGCATGCAGCTGTTTCCACAACTTCTCAGTCGCTTATGTGCTTTATTTTAAAGGAAGTACGCGTCCGGGGACTCCTAGGCCCCACGGGTGTGCATCGTTTTCCCTCCGAGGTCACTGAGTGCCTCCAGACACCTGTGGGCCGGCGGAGCAACGTCGAGGTCCATTGGTTGATCCCCTGGAGGACCTCTGTGCCTGCCGAGTGCTGGGCAGCAACACACTGCGCGTTCCTTGAGGAGAGCTACATCTCCAGAGCCCTCGAACGCCCTCGGGACAACATGGCTGGTGAGTGCGAAGTACCCAGGAAGACTCTGTCATGGAGCTTGTGTGAGCTGCCATGAGAGAACACTGTGCTTGGAACACTGCGAGGCCCGCCCCGTACCTGAAGTCACTCTGCTCGAGGAGAAAGTCAGCATCTTAGCACGCTGTGTCGCTACCGGCACACCCAGCATGAACCCATGCCTGGAAGTAAGGCCCTGTTTCGCCGTGCAGAAGCGGAGGCGTGCTGCAGCTTCCAGGAGGCAGTCGGCTCTGCTCTGCATGCCTTTAATGGCAGCACAGCTTTCTGGACACCTGGGAGGCTAGCCGGGGCACCCTGCTCCCGGCAGGAACACTGAGTACCCCCAGGTGCACCTGGGTCTGCTAAGCAACATCCAGGCCCGTAGCCCTTCAGAGCCCCCTGTGTGCAGGCCGAGCGTAGGGAAACGCACTGCCCTCTCCTTCGGAGCAGCTTAGTTTCCTCCGCACTTGCACACGTTCGCGAACACCGTTCTGGCACGTCCCACGTGGCCCGGAGGACTTACGCGGTGCCCTAATCGGACCTGCCCTCAGAGGAGACCTCGTCTTCGTGTTTCATCCAGGACCTCCTGACTGAAGTCACCGTGCCTCCTAGAGGACGGCGGCTTGGGTTCTTACTGCACTTTAAGTCCTGTTCCTTCTGCGGCACTGCAGGCAGCCCCAGGCCCAGAGGAGCAGCTACGGCGTTCCTCGGTTGAGACAGTTCGCCGGATGCGGGACTCCCTACTTCGATATGTTGATTCAGGGAAGGAAACGCAGGGTAACCGGTGTCTCTTGGGACTCCTTAGAAGCCACAGGGATGTACGCTGAGTGTACCCATGAAAACGGGGGCCTGCTGGAACTAGCCCTGCTTTCCCATTTTGAGGGCGGCATTCATGCCTGCCTTGAAGCTACCTGACATTCCCGGCTCCCGACAGGCCAGTGAGCCCTGGAAGAATGCTTCGGGGAAAATTATGAGTTTGCTCTCTCTAAACCAGGGGCTTCCGTGGCCGCAGCTCGGTCCGCATGACAGGCTCTAGAGCGAAAGGGAACCTCGACGTGAAAACTCGCCTCCAGGTTAGGCCCTGAGTAGCCGTGCAGAAAGGGAGGCATGCAGCTGTTTCCACAACTTCTCAGTCGCTTATGTGCTTTATTTTAAAGGAAGTACGCGTCCGGGGACTCCTAGGCCCCACGGGTGTGCATCGTTTTCCCTCCGAGGTCACTGAGTGCCTCCAGACACCTGTGGGCCGGCGGAGCAACGTCGAGGTCCATTGGTTGATCCCCTGGAGGACCTCTGTGCCTGCCGAGTGCTGGGCAGCAACACACTGCGCGTTCCTTGAGGAGAGCTACATCTCCAGAGCCCTCGAACGCCCTCGGGACAACATGGCTGGTGAGTGCGAAGTACCCAGGAAGACTCTGTCATGGAGCTTGTGTGAGCTGCCATGAGAGAACACTGTGCTTGGAACACTGCGAGGCCCGCCCCGTACCTGAAGTCACTCTGCTCGAGGAGAAAGTCAGCATCTTAGCACGCTGTGTCGCTACCGGCACACCCAGCATGAACCCATGCCTGGAAGTAAGGCCCTGTTTCGCCGTGCAGAAGCGGAGGCGTGCTGCAGCTTCCAGGAGGCAGTCGGCTCTGCTCTGCATGCCTTTAATGGCAGCACAGCTTTCTGGACACCTGGGAGGCTAGCCGGGGCACCCTGCTCCCGGCAGGAACACTGAGTACCCCCAGGTGCACCTGGGTCTGCTAAGCAACATCCAGGCCCGTAGCCCTTCAGAGCCCCCTGTGTGCAGGCCGAGCGTAGGGAAACGCACTGCCCACTCCTTCAGAGCAGCTTAGTTTCCTCCGCACTCGCACACGTTCGCGAACACCGTTCTGGCACGTCCCACGTGGCCCGGAGGACTTACGCGGTGCCCTAATCGGACCTGCCCTCAGAGGAGACCTCGTCTTCGTGTTTCATCCAGGACCTCCTGACTGAAGTCACCGTGCCTCCTAGAGGACGGCGGCTTGGGTTCTTACTGCACTTTAAGTCCTGTTCCTTCTGCGGCACTGCAGGCAGCCCCAGGCCCAGAGGAGCAGCTACGGCGTTCCTCGGTTGAGACAGTTCGCCGGATGCGGGACTCCCTACTTCGATATGTTGATTCAGGGAAGGAAACGCAGGGTAACCGGTGTCTCTTGGGACTCCTTAGAAGCCACAGGGATGTACGCTGAGTGTACCCATGAAAACGGGGGCCTGCTGGAACTAGCCCTGCTTTCCCATTTTGAGGGCGGCATTCATGCCTGCCTTGAAGCTACCTGACATTCCCGGCTCCCGACAGGCCAGTGAGCCCTGGAAGAATGCTTCGGGGAAAATTATGAGTTTGCTCTCTCTAAACCAGGGGCTTCCGTGGCCGCAGCTCGGTCCGCATGACAGGCTCTAGAGCGAAAGGGAACCTCGACGTGAAAACTCGCCTCCAGGTTAGGCCCTGAGTAGCCGTGCAGAAAGGGAGGCATGCAGCTGTTTCCACAACTTCTCAGTCGCTTATGTGCTTTATTTTAAAGGAAGTACGCGTCCGGGGACTCCTAGGCCCCACGGGTGTGCATCGTTTTCCCTCCGAGGTCACTGAGTGCCTCCAGACACCTGTGGGCCGGCGGAGCAACGTCGAGGTCCATTGGTTGATCCCCTGGAGGACCTCTGTGCCTGCCGAGTGCTGGGCAGCAACACACTGCGCGTTCCTTGAGGAGAGCTACATCTCCAGAGCCCTCGAACGCCCTCGGGACAACATGGCTGGTGAGTGCGAAGTACCCAGGAAGACTCTGTCATGGAGCTTGTGTGAGCTGCCATGAGAGAACACTGTGCTTGGAACACTGCGAGGCCCGCCCCGTACCTGAAGTCACTCTGCTCGAGGAGAAAGTCAGCATCTTAGCACGCTGTGTCGCTACCGGCACACCCAGCATGAACCCATGCCTGGAAGTAAGGCCCTGTTTCGCCGTGCAGAAGCGGAGGCGTGCTGCAGCTTCCAGGAGGCAGTCGGCTCTGCTCTGCATGCCTTTAATGGCAGCACAGCTTTCTGGACACCTGGGAGGCTAGCCGGGGCACCCTGCTCCCGGCAGGAACACTGAGTACCCCCAGGTGCACCTGGGTCTGCTAAGCAACATCCAGGCCCGTAGCCCTTCAGAGCCCCCTGTGTGCAGGCCGAGCGTAGGGAAACGCACTGCCCACTCCTTCGGAGCAGCTTAGTTTCCTCCGCACTCGCACACGTTCGCGAACACCGTTCTGGCACGTCCCACGTGGCCCGGAGGACTTACGCGGTGCCCTAATCGGACCTGCCCTCAGAGGAGACCTCGTCTTCGTGTTTCATCCAGGACCTCCTGACTGAAGTCACCGTGCCTCCTAGAGGACGGCGGCTTGGGTTCTTACTGCACTTTAAGTCCTGTTCCTTCTGCGGCACTGCAGGCAGCCCCAGGCCCAGAGGAGCAGCTACGGCGTTCCTCGGTTGAGACAGTTCGCCGGATGCGGGACTCCCTACTTCGATATGTTGATTCAGGGAAGGAAACGCAGGGTAACCGGTGTCTCTTGGGACTCCTTAGAAGCCACAGGGATGTACGCTGAGTGTACCCATGAAAACGGGGGCCTGCTGGAACTAGCCCTGCTTTCCCATTTTGAGGGCGGCATTCATGCCTGCCTTGAAGCTACCTGACATTCCCGGCTCCCAACAGGCCAGTGAGCCCTGGAAGAATGCTTCGGGGAAAATTATGAGTTTGCTCTCTCTAAACCAGGGGCTTCCGTGGCCGCAGCTCGGTCCGCATGACAGGCTCTAGAGCGAAAGGGAACCTCGACGTGAAAACTCGCCTCCAGGTTAGGCCCTGAGTAGCCGTGCAGAAAGGGAGGCATGCAGCTGTTTAAAGGAGTTCTCAGTCGCTTATGTCCTTTATTTTAAAGGAAGTACGCGTCCGGGGACTCCTAGGCCCCACGGGTGTGCATCGTTTTCCCTCCGAGGTCACTGAGTGCCTCCAGACACCTGTGGGCCGGCGGAGCAACGTCGAGGTCCATTGGTTGATCCCCTGGAGGACCTCTGTGCCTGCCGAATGCTGCGCAGCAACACACTGCGCGTTCCTTGAGGAGCGCTACATCTCCAGAGCCCTCGAACGCCCTCGGGACAACATGGCTGGTGAGTGCGAAGTGCCCAGGAAGACTCTGTCATGGCCCTTGTGTGAGCTGCCATGAGAGAACACTGTGCTTGGAACACTGCGAGGCCCGCCCCGTACCTGAAGTCAGTGTGCTCGAGGAGAAAGTCAGCATCT
Source organism: Pseudorca crassidens (assembly GCF_039906515.1). Classification (NCBI taxonomy): domain Eukaryota; kingdom Metazoa; phylum Chordata; class Mammalia; order Artiodactyla; family Delphinidae; genus Pseudorca; species Pseudorca crassidens. The sequence continues at coordinate 87,696,090 of NC_090311.1, read as the reverse complement.
TAGCACGCTGTGTCGCTACCGGCACACCCAGCATGAACCCATGCCTGGAAGGAAGGCCCTGATTCGCCGTGCAGAAGCGGAGGCGTGCTGCAGCTTCCAGGAGGCGGTGGCCTCTGCTCTGCATGCCTTTAACGGCAGCACAGCTTTCTGGACACCTGGGAGGCTAGCCGGGGCACCCTGCTCCCGGCAGGAACACTGAGTACCCCCAGGTGCACCTGGGTCTGCTAAGCAACATCCAGGCCCGTAGCCCTTCAGAGCCCCCTGTGTGCAGGCCGAGCGTAGGGAAACGCACTGCCCTCTCCTTCGGAGCAGCTTAGTTTCCTCCGCACTTGCACACGTTCGCGAACACCGTTCTGGCACGTCCCACGTGGCCCGGAGGACTTACGCGGTGCCCTAATCGGACCTGCCCTCAGAGGAGACCTCGTCTTCGTGTTTCATCCAGGACCTCCTGACTGAAGTCACCGTGCCTCCTAGAGGACGGCGGCTTGGGTTCTTACTGCACTTTAAGTCCTGTTCCTTCTGCGGCACTGCAGGCAGCCCCAGGCCCAGAGGAGCAGCTACGGCGTTCCTCGGTTGAGACAGTTCGCCGGATGCGGGACTCCCTACTTCGATATGTTGATTCAGGGAAGGAAACGCAGGGTAACCGGTGTCTCTTGGGACTCCTTAGAAGCCACAGGGATGTACGCTGAGTGTACCCATGAAAACGGGGGCCTGCTGGAACTAGCCCTGCTTTCCCATTTTGAGGGCGGCATTCATGCCTGCCTTGAAGCTACCTGACATTCCCGGCTCCCGACAGGCCAGTGAGCCCTGGAAGAATGCTTCGGGGAAAATTATGAGTTTGCTCTCTCTAAACCAGGGGCTTCCGTGGCCGCAGCTCGGTCCGCATGACAGGCTCTAGAGCGAAAGGGAACCTCGACGTGAAAACTCGCCTCCAGGTTAGGCCCTGAGTAGCCGTGCAGAAAGGGAGGCATGCAGCTGTTTCCACAACTTCTCAGTCGCTTATGTGCTTTATTTTAAAGGAAGTACGCGTCCGGGGACTCCTAGGCCCCACGGGTGTGCATCGTTTTCCCTCCGAGGTCACTGAGTGCCTCCAGACACCTGTGGGCCGGCGGAGCAACGTCGAGGTCCATTGGTTGATCCCCTGGAGGACCTCTGTGCCTGCCGAGTGCTGGGCAGCAACACACTGCGCGTTCCTTGAGGAGAGCTACATCTCCAGAGCCCTCGAACGCCCTCGGGACAACATGGCTGGTGAGTGCGAAGTACCCAGGAAGACTCTGTCATGGAGCTTGTGTGAGCTGCCATGAGAGAACACTGTGCTTGGAACACTGCGAGGCCCGCCCCGTACCTGAAGTCACTCTGCTCGAGGAGAAAGTCAGCATCTTAGCACGCTGTGTCGCTACCGGCACACCCAGCATGAACCCATGCCTGGAAGTAAGGCCCTGTTTCGCCGTGCAGAAGCGGAGGCGTGCTGCAGCTTCCAGGAGGCAGTCGGCTCTGCTCTGCATGCCTTTAATGGCAGCACAGCTTTCTGGACACCTGGGAGGCTAGCCGGGGCACCCTGCTCCCGGCAGGAACACTGAGTACCCCCAGGTGCACCTGGGTCTGCTAAGCAACATCCAGGCCCGTAGCCCTTCAGAGCCCCCTGTGTGCAGGCCGAGCGTAGGGAAACGCACTGCCCACTCCTTCAGAGCAGCTTAGTTTCCTCCGCACTCGCACACGTTCGCGAACACCGTTCTGGCACGTCCCACGTGGCCCGGAGGACTTACGCGGTGCCCTAATCGGACCTGCCCTCAGAGGAGACCTCGTCTTCGTGTTTCATCCAGGACCTCCTGACTGAAGTCACCGTGCCTCCTAGAGGACGGCGGCTTGGGTTCTTACTGCACTTTAAGTCCTGTTCCTTCTGCGGCACTGCAGGCAGCCCCAGGCCCAGAGGAGCAGCTACGGCGTTCCTCGGTTGAGACAGTTCGCCGGATGCGGGACTCCCTACTTCGATATGTTGATTCAGGGAAGGAAACGCAGGGTAACCGGTGTCTCTTGGGACTCCTTAGAAGCCACAGGGATGTACGCTGAGTGTACCCATGAAAACGGGGGCCTGCTGGAACTAGCCCTGCTTTCCCATTTTGAGGGCGGCATTCATGCCTGCCTTGAAGCTACCTGACATTCCCGGCTCCCGACAGGCCAGTGAGCCCTGGAAGAATGCTTCGGGGAAAATTATGAGTTTGCTCTCTCTAAACCAGGGGCTTCCGTGGCCGCAGCTCGGTCCGCATGACAGGCTCTAGAGCGAAAGGGAACCTCGACGTGAAAACTCGCCTCCAGGTTAGGCCCTGAGTAGCCGTGCAGAAAGGGAGGCATGCAGCTGTTTCCACAACTTCTCAGTCGCTTATGTGCTTTATTTTAAAGGAAGTACGCGTCCGGGGACTCCTAGGCCCCACGGGTGTGCATCGTTTTCCCTCCGAGGTCACTGAGTGCCTCCAGACACCTGTGGGCCGGCGGAGCAACGTCGAGGTCCATTGGTTGATCCCCTGGAGGACCTCTGTGCCTGCCGAGTGCTGGGCAGCAACACACTGCGCGTTCCTTGAGGAGAGCTACATCTCCAGAGCCCTCGAACGCCCTCGGGACAACATGGCTGGTGAGTGCGAAGTACCCAGGAAGACTCTGTCATGGAGCTTGTGTGAGCTGCCATGAGAGAACACTGTGCTTGGAACACTGCGAGGCCCGCCCCGTACCTGAAGTCACTCTGCTCGAGGAGAAAGTCAGCATCTTAGCACGCTGTGTCGCTACCGGCACACCCAGCATGAACCCATGCCTGGAAGTAAGGCCCTGTTTCGCCGTGCAGAAGCGGAGGCGTGCTGCAGCTTCCAGGAGGCAGTCGGCTCTGCTCTGCATGCCTTTAATGGCAGCACAGCTTTCTGGACACCTGGGAGGCTAGCCGGGGCACCCTGCTCCCGGCAGGAACACTGAGTACCCCCAGGTGCACCTGGGTCTGCTAAGCAACATCCAGGCCCGTAGCCCTTCAGAGCCCCCTGTGTGCAGGCCGAGCGTAGGGAAACGCACTGCCCACTCCTTCGGAGCAGCTTAGTTTCCTCCGCACTCGCACACGTTCGCGAACACCGTTCTGGCACGTCCCACGTGGCCCGGAGGACTTACGCGGTGCCCTAATCGGACCTGCCCTCAGAGGAGACCTCGTCTTCGTGTTTCATCCAGGACCTCCTGACTGAAGTCACCGTGCCTCCTAGAGGACGGCGGCTTGGGTTCTTACTGCACTTTAAGTCCTGTTCCTTCTGCGGCACTGCAGGCAGCCCCAGGCCCAGAGGAGCAGCTACGGCGTTCCTCGGTTGAGACAGTTCGCCGGATGCGGGACTCCCTACTTCGATATGTTGATTCAGGGAAGGAAACGCAGGGTAACCGGTGTCTCTTGGGACTCCTTAGAAGCCACAGGGATGTACGCTGAGTGTACCCATGAAAACGGGGGCCTGCTGGAACTAGCCCTGCTTTCCCATTTTGAGGGCGGCATTCATGCCTGCCTTGAAGCTACCTGACATTCCCGGCTCCCAACAGGCCAGTGAGCCCTGGAAGAATGCTTCGGGGAAAATTATGAGTTTGCTCTCTCTAAACCAGGGGCTTCCGTGGCCGCAGCTCGGTCCGCATGACAGGCTCTAGAGCGAAAGGGAACCTCGACGTGAAAACTCGCCTCCAGGTTAGGCCCTGAGTAGCCGTGCAGAAAGGGAGGCATGCAGCTGTTTAAAGGAGTTCTCAGTCGCTTATGTCCTTTATTTTAAAGGAAGTACGCGTCCGGGGACTCCTAGGCCCCACGGGTGTGCATCGTTTTCCCTCCGAGGTCACTGAGTGCCTCCAGACACCTGTGGGCCGGCGGAGCAACGTCGAGGTCCATTGGTTGATCCCCTGGAGGACCTCTGTGCCTGCCGAGTGCTGGGCAGCAACACACTGCGCGTTCCTTGAGGAGAGCTACATCTCCAGAGCCCTCGAACGCCCTCGGGACAACATGGCTGGTGAGTGCGAAGTACCCAGGAAGACTCTGTCATGGAGCTTGTGTGAGCTGCCATGAGAGAACACTGTGCTTGGAACACTGCGAGGCCCGCCCCGTACCTGAAGTCACTCTGCTCGAGGAGAAAGTCAGCATCTTAGCACGCTGTGTCGCTACCGGCACACCCAGCATGAACCCATGCCTGGAAGTAAGGCCCTGTTTCGCCGTGCAGAAGCGGAGGCGTGCTGCAGCTTCCAGGAGGCAGTCGGCTCTGCTCTGCATGCCTTTAATGGCAGCACAGCTTTCTGGACACCTGGGAGGCTAGCCGGGGCACCCTGCTCCCGGCAGGAACACTGAGTACCCCCAGGTGCACCTGGGTCTGCTAAGCAACATCCAGGCCCGTAGCCCTTCAGAGCCCCCTGTGTGCAGGCCGAGCGTAGGGAAACGCACTGCCCACTCCTTCGGAGCAGCTTAGTTTCCTCCGCACTCGCACACGTTCGCGAACACCGTTCTGGCACGTCCCACGTGGCCCGGAGGACTTACGCGGTGCCCTAATCGGACCTGCCCTCAGAGGAGACCTCGTCTTCGTGTTTCATCCAGGACCTCCTGACTGAAGTCACCGTGCCTCCTAGAGGACGGCGGCTTGGGTTCTTACTGCACTTTAAGTCCTGTTCCTTCTGCGGCACTGCAGGCAGCCCCAGGCCCAGAGGAGCAGCTACGGCGTTCCTCGGTTGAGACAGTTCGCCGGATGCGGGACTCCCTACTTCGATATGTTGATTCAGGGAAGGAAACGCAGGGTAACCGGTGTCTCTTGGGACTCCTTAGAAGCCACAGGGATGTACGCTGAGTGTACCCATGAAAACGGGGGCCTGCTGGAACTAGCCCTGCTTTCCCATTTTGAGGGCGGCATTCATGCCTGCCTTGAAGCTACCTGACATTCCCGGCTCCCAACAGGCCAGTGAGCCCTGGAAGAATGCTTCGGGGAAAATTATGAGTTTGCTCTCTCTAAACCAGGGGCTTCCGTGGCCGCAGCTCGGTCCGCATGACAGGCTCTAGAGCGAAAGGGAACCTCGACGTGAAAACTCGCCTCCAGGTTAGGCCCTGAGTAGCCGTGCAGAAAGGGAGGCATGCAGCTGTTTAAAGGAGTTCTCAGTCGCTTATGTCCTTTATTTTAAAGGAAGTACGCGTCCGGGGACTCCTAGGCCCCACGGGTGTGCATCGTTTTCCCTCCGAGGTCACTGAGTGCCTCCAGACACCTGTGGGCCGGCGGAGCAACGTCGAGGTCCATTGGTTGATCCCCTGGAGGACCTCTGTGCCTGCCGAATGCTGCGCAGCAACACACTGCGCGTTCCTTGAGGAGCGCTACATCTCCAGAGCCCTCGAACGCCCTCGGGACAACATGGCTGGTGAGTGCGAAGTGCCCAGGAAGACTCTGTCATGGCCCTTGTGTGAGCTGCCATGAGAGAACACTGTGCTTGGAACACTGCGAGGCCCGCCCCGTACCTGAAGTCAGTGTGCTCGAGGAGAAAGTCAGCATCTTAGCACGCTGTGTCGCTACCGGCACACCCAGCATGAACCCATGCCTGGAAGGAAGGCCCTGATTCGCCGTGCAGAAGCGGAGGCGTGCTGCAGCTTCCAGGAGGCGGTGGCCTCTGCTCTGCATGCCTTTAACGGCAGCACAGCTTTCTGGACACCTGGGAGGCTAGCCGGGGCACCCTGCTCCCGGCAGGAACACTGAGTACCCCCAGGTGCACCTGGGTCTGCTAAGCAACATCCAGGCCCGTAGCCCTTCAGAGCCCCCTGTGTGCAGGCCGAGCGTAGGGAAACGCACTGCCCTCTCCTTCGGAGCAGCTTAGTTTCCTCCGCACTTGCACACGTTCGCGAACACCGTTCTGGCACGTCCCACGTGGCCCGGAGGACTTACGCGGTGCCCTAATCGGACCTGCCCTCAGAGGAGACCTCGTCTTCGTGTTTCATCCAGGACCTCCTGACTGAAGTCACCGTGCCTCCTAGAGGACGGCGGCTTGGGTTCTTACTGCACTTTAAGTCCTGTTCCTTCTGCGGCACTGCAGGCAGCCCCAGGCCCAGAGGAGCAGCTACGGCGTTCCTCGGTTGAGACAGTTCGCCGGATGCGGGACTCCCTACTTCGATATGTTGATTCAGGGAAGGAAACGCAGGGTAACCGGTGTCTCTTGGGACTCCTTAGAAGCCACAGGGATGTACGCTGAGTGTACCCATGAAAACGGGGGCCTGCTGGAACTAGCCCTGCTTTCCCATTTTGAGGGCGGCATTCATGCCTGCCTTGAAGCTACCTGACATTCCCGGCTCCCGACAGGCCAGTGAGCCCTGGAAGAATGCTTCGGGGAAAATTATGAGTTTGCTCTCTCTAAACCAGGGGCTTCCGTGGCCGCAGCTCGGTCCGCATGACAGGCTCTAGAGCGAAAGGGAACCTCGACGTGAAAACTCGCCTCCAGGTTAGGCCCTGAGTAGCCGTGCAGAAAGGGAGGCATGCAGCTGTTTCCACAACTTCTCAGTCGCTTATGTGCTTTATTTTAAAGGAAGTACGCGTCCGGGGACTCCTAGGCCCCACGGGTGTGCATCGTTTTCCCTCCGAGGTCACTGAGTGCCTCCAGACACCTGTGGGCCGGCGGAGCAACGTCGAGGTCCATTGGTTGATCCCCTGGAGGACCTCTGTGCCTGCCGAGTGCTGGGCAGCAACACACTGCGCGTTCCTTGAGGAGAGCTACATCTCCAGAGCCCTCGAACGCCCTCGGGACAACATGGCTGGTGAGTGCGAAGTACCCAGGAAGACTCTGTCATGGAGCTTGTGTGAGCTGCCATGAGAGAACACTGTGCTTGGAACACTGCGAGGCCCGCCCCGTACCTGAAGTCACTCTGCTCGAGGAGAAAGTCAGCATCTTAGCACGCTGTGTCGCTACCGGCACACCCAGCATGAACCCATGCCTGGAAGTAAGGCCCTGTTTCGCCGTGCAGAAGCGGAGGCGTGCTGCAGCTTCCAGGAGGCAGTCGGCTCTGCTCTGCATGCCTTTAATGGCAGCACAGCTTTCTGGACACCTGGGAGGCTAGCCGGGGCACCCTGCTCCCGGCAGGAACACTGAGTACCCCCAGGTGCACCTGGGTCTGCTAAGCAACATCCAGGCCCGTAGCCCTTCAGAGCCCCCTGTGTGCAGGCCGAGCGTAGGGAAACGCACTGCCCACTCCTTCAGAGCAGCTTAGTTTCCTCCGCACTCGCACACGTTCGCGAACACCGTTCTGGCACGTCCCACGTGGCCCGGAGGACTTACGCGGTGCCCTAATCGGACCTGCCCTCAGAGGAGACCTCGTCTTCGTGTTTCATCCAGGACCTCCTGACTGAAGTCACCGTGCCTCCTAGAGGACGGCGGCTTGGGTTCTTACTGCACTTTAAGTCCTGTTCCTTCTGCGGCACTGCAGGCAGCCCCAGGCCCAGAGGAGCAGCTACGGCGTTCCTCGGTTGAGACAGTTCGCCGGATGCGGGACTCCCTACTTCGATATGTTGATTCAGGGAAGGAAACGCAGGGTAACCGGTGTCTCTTGGGACTCCTTAGAAGCCACAGGGATGTACGCTGAGTGTACCCATGAAAACGGGGGCCTGCTGGAACTAGCCCTGCTTTCCCATTTTGAGGGCGGCATTCATGCCTGCCTTGAAGCTACCTGACATTCCCGGCTCCCGACAGGCCAGTGAGCCCTGGAAGAATGCTTCGGGGAAAATTATGAGTTTGCTCTCTCTAAACCAGGGGCTTCCGTGGCCGCAGCTCGGTCCGCATGACAGGCTCTAGAGCGAAAGGGAACCTCGACGTGAAAACTCGCCTCCAGGTTAGGCCCTGAGTAGCCGTGCAGAAAGGGAGGCATGCAGCTGTTTCCACAACTTCTCAGTCGCTTATGTGCTTTATTTTAAAGGAAGTACGCGTCCGGGGACTCCTAGGCCCCACGGGTGTGCATCGTTTTCCCTCCGAGGTCACTGAGTGCCTCCAGACACCTGTGGGCCGGCGGAGCAACGTCGAGGTCCATTGGTTGATCCCCTGGAGGACCTCTGTGCCTGCCGAGTGCTGGGCAGCAACACACTGCGCGTTCCTTGAGGAGAGCTACATCTCCAGAGCCCTCGAACGCCCTCGGGACAACATGGCTGGTGAGTGCGAAGTACCCAGGAAGACTCTGTCATGGAGCTTGTGTGAGCTGCCATGAGAGAACACTGTGCTTGGAACACTGCGAGGCCCGCCCCGTACCTGAAGTCACTCTGCTCGAGGAGAAAGTCAGCATCTTAGCACGCTGTGTCGCTACCGGCACACCCAGCATGAACCCATGCCTGGAAGTAAGGCCCTGTTTCGCCGTGCAGAAGCGGAGGCGTGCTGCAGCTTCCAGGAGGCAGTCGGCTCTGCTCTGCATGCCTTTAATGGCAGCACAGCTTTCTGGACACCTGGGAGGCTAGCCGGGGCACCCTGCTCCCGGCAGGAACACTGAGTACCCCCAGGTGCACCTGGGTCTGCTAAGCAACATCCAGGCCCGTAGCCCTTCAGAGCCCCCTGTGTGCAGGCCGAGCGTAGGGAAACGCACTGCCCACTCCTTCGGAGCAGCTTAGTTTCCTCCGCACTCGCACACGTTCGCGAACACCGTTCTGGCACGTCCCACGTGGCCCGGAGGACTTACGCGGTGCCCTAATCGGACCTGCCCTCAGAGGAGACCTCGTCTTCGTGTTTCATCCAGGACCTCCTGACTGAAGTCACCGTGCCTCCTAGAGGACGGCGGCTTGGGTTCTTACTGCACTTTAAGTCCTGTTCCTTCTGCGGCACTGCAGGCAGCCCCAGGCCCAGAGGAGCAGCTACGGCGTTCCTCGGTTGAGACAGTTCGCCGGATGCGGGACTCCCTACTTCGATATGTTGATTCAGGGAAGGAAACGCAGGGTAACCGGTGTCTCTTGGGACTCCTTAGAAGCCACAGGGATGTACGCTGAGTGTACCCATGAAAACGGGGGCCTGCTGGAACTAGCCCTGCTTTCCCATTTTGAGGGCGGCATTCATGCCTGCCTTGAAGCTACCTGACATTCCCGGCTCCCAACAGGCCAGTGAGCCCTGGAAGAATGCTTCGGGGAAAATTATGAGTTTGCTCTCTCTAAACCAGGGGCTTCCGTGGCCGCAGCTCGGTCCGCATGACAGGCTCTAGAGCGAAAGGGAACCTCGACGTGAAAACTCGCCTCCAGGTTAGGCCCTGAGTAGCCGTGCAGAAAGGGAGGCATGCAGCTGTTTAAAGGAGTTCTCAGTCGCTTATGTCCTTTATTTTAAAGGAAGTACGCGTCCGGGGACTCCTAGGCCCCACGGGTGTGCATCGTTTTCCCTCCGAGGTCACTGAGTGCCTCCAGACACCTGTGGGCCGGCGGAGCAACGTCGAGGTCCATTGGTTGATCCCCTGGAGGACCTCTGTGCCTGCCGAATGCTGCGCAGCAACACACTGCGCATTCCTTGAGGAGCGCTACATCTCCAGAGCCCTCGAACGCCCTCGGGACAACATGGCTGGTGAGTGCGAAGTGCCCAGGAAGACTCTGTCATGGCCCTTGTGTGAGCTGCCATGAGAGAACACTGTGCTTGGAACACTGCGAGGCCCGCCCCGTACCTGAAGTCAGTGTGCTCGAGGAGAAAGTCAGCATCTTAGCACGCTGTGTCGCTACCGGCACACCCAGCATGAACCCATGCCTGGAAGGAAGGCCCTGATTCGCCGTGCAGAAGCGGAGGCGTGCTGCAGCTTCCAGGAGGCGGTGGCCTCTGCTCTGCATGCCTTTAACGGCAGCACAGCTTTCTGGACACCTGGGAGGCTAGCCGGGGCACCCTGCTCCCGGCAGGAACACTGAGTACCCCCAGGTGCACCTGGGTCTGCTAAGCAACATCCAGGCCCGTAACCCTTCAGAGCCCCCTGTGTGCAGGCCGAGCATAGGGAAACACACTGCCCTCTTCATCGGAGCAGCTTAGTTTCCTCCGCACTCGCACAGGTTCGCGAACACCGTTCTGGCACGTCCCACGTGGCGCGGAGTTCTTACGCGGTGCCCTAATGGGAGCTGCCCTCAGAGGAGCCCTCGTCTTCGCGTTCCATCCAGGACCTCCTGACTGAAGTCACCGTGCCTCCTAGAGGACGGCGGCTTGGGTTCTTACTGCACTTCAAGTCCTGTTCCTTCTGCGGCACTGCAGGCAGCCGCAGGCCCAGAGGAGCAGCTACGGCGTTCCTCGGTTGAGACAGTTCGCCGGATGCAGGACTCCCTACTTCGATAAGTTAATTCAGGGAAGGAAACGCAGGATAACCGGTGTCTCTTGGGACTCGTTAGAAGCCACAGGGATGTACGCTGAGTGTTCCCATGAAAACGGGGGCCTGCTGGAACTAGACCTGCTTTTCCATTTTGAGGGCGGCATTCATGCCTGCCTTGAAGCTACCTGACATTCCCGGCTCCCGACAGGCCAGTGAGCCCTGGAAGAATGCTTCGGGGAAAATTATGAGTTTGCTCTCTCTAAACCAGGGGCTTCCGTGGCCGCGGCGGCGGTCCGCATGACAGGCTCTAGAGCGAAAGGGAACCTCGAAGTGAGAACTCGCCTCCAGGTTAGGCCCTGAGTAGCCGTGCAGAAAGGGAGGCATGCAGCTGTTTCCACAACTTCTCAGTCGCTTATGTGCTTTATTTTAAAGGAAGTACGCGTCCGGGGACTCCTAGGCCCCACGGGTGTGCATCGTTTTCCCTCCGAGGTCACTGAGTGCCTCCAGACACCTGTGGGCCGGCGGAGCAACGTCGAGGTCCATTGGTTGATCCCCTGGAGGACCTCTGTGCCTGCCGAGTGCTGGGCAGCAACACACTGCGCGTTCCTTGAGGAGAGCTACATCTCCAGAGCCCTCGAACGCCCTCGGGACAACATGGCTGGTGAGTGCGAAGTACCCAGGAAGACTCTGTCATGGACCTTGTGTGAGCTGCCATGAGAGAACACTGTGCTTGGAACACTGCGAGGCCCGCCCCGTACCTGAAGTCACTCTGCTCGAGGAGAAAGTCAGCATCTTAGCACGCTGTGTCGCTACCGGCACACCCAGCATGAACCCATGCCTGGAAGTAAGGCCCTGTTTCGCCGTGCAGAAGCAAAGGCGTGCTGCAGCTTCCAGGAGGCAGTCGGCTCTGCTCTGCATGCCTTTAATGGCAGCACAGCTTTCTGGACACCTGGGAGGCTAGCCGGGGCACCCTGCTCCCGGCAGGAACACTGAGTACCCCCAGGTGCACCTGGGTCTGCTAAGCAACATCCAGGCCCGTAGCCCTTCAGAGCCCCCTGTGTGCAGGCCGAGCGTAGGGAAACGCACTGCCCTCTCCTTCGGAGCAGCTTAGTTTCCTCCGCACTCGCACACGTTCGCGAACACCGTTCTGGCACGTCCCACGTGGCCCGGAGGACTTACGCGGTGCCCTAATCGGACCTGCCCTCAGAGGAGACCTCGTCTTCGCGTTTCATCCAGGACCTCCTGACTGAAGTCACCGTGCCTCCTAGAGGACGGCGGCTTGGGTTCTTACTGCACTTTAAGTCCTGTTCCTTCTGCGGCACTGCAGGCAGCCCCAGGCCCAGAGGAGCAGCTACGGCGTTCCTCGGTTGAGACAGTTCGCCGGATGCGGGACTCCCTACTTCGATATGTTGATTTAGGGAAGGAAACGCAGGGTAACCGGTGTCTCTTGGGACTCCTTAGAAGCCACAGGGATGTACGCTGAGTGTACCCATGAAAACGGGGGCCTGCTGGAACTAGCCCTGCTTTCCCATTTTGAGGGCGGCATTCATGCCTGCCTTGAAGCTACCTGACATTCCCGGCTCCCGACAGGCCAGTGAGCCCTGGAAGAATGCTTCGGGGAAAATTATGAGTTTGCTCTCTCTAAACCAGGGGCTTCCGTGGCCGCAGCTCGGTCCGCATGACAGGCTCTAGAGCGAAAGGGAACCTCGACGTGAAAACTCGCCTCCAGGTTAGGCCCTGAGTAGCCGTGCAGAAAGGGAGGCATGCAGCTGTTTAAAGGAGTTCTCAGTCGCTTATGTCCTTTATTTTAAAGGAAGTACGCGTCCGGGGACTCCTAGGCCCCACGGGTGTGCATCGTTTTCCCTCCGAGGTCACTGAGTGCCTCCAGACACCTGTGGGCCGGCGGAGCAACGTCGAGGTCCATTGGTTGATCCCCTGGAGGACCTCTGTGCCTGCCGAATGCTGCGCAGCAACACACTGCGCGTTCCTTGAGGAGCACTGCATCTCCAGAGCCCTCGAACGCCCTCGGGACAACATGGCTGGTGAGTGCGAAGTGCCCAGGAAGACTCTGTCATGGCCCTTGTGTGAGCTGCCATGAGAGAACACTGTGCTTGGAACACTGCGAGGCCCGCCCCGTACCTGAAGTCACTCTGCTCGAGGAGAAAGTCAGCATCTTAGCACGCTGTGTCGCTACCGGCACACCCAGCATGAACCCATGCCTGGAAGGAAGGCCCTGATTCGCTGTGCAGAAGCGGAGGCGTGCTGCAGCTTCCAGGAGGCGGTGGCCTCTGCTCTGCATGCCTTTAACGGCAGCACAGCTTTCTGGACACCTGGGAGGCTAGCCGGGGCACCCTGCTCCCGGCAGGAACACTGAGTACCCCCAGGTGCACCTGGGTCTGCTAAGCAACATCCAGGCCCGTAACCCTTCAGAGCCCCCTGTGTGCAGGCCGAGCATAGGGAAACGCACTGCCCTCTCCATCGGAGCAGCTTAGTTTCCTCCGCACTCGCACAGGTTCGCGAACACCGTTCTGGCACGTCCCACGTGGCGCGGAGTTCTTACGCGGTGCCCTAATGGGAGCTGCCCTCAGAGGAGCCCTCGTCTTCGCGTTCCATCCAGGACCTCCTGACTGAAGTCACCGTGCCTCCTAGAGGACGGCGGCTTGGGTTCTTACTGCACTTCAAGTCCTGTTCCTTCTGCGGCACTGCAGGCAGCCGCAGGCCCAGAGGATCAGCTACGGCGTTCCTCGGTTGAGACAGTTCGCCGGATGCGGGACTCCCTACTTCGATAAGTTAATTCAGGGAAGGAAACTCAGGATAACCGGTGTCTCTTGGGACTCGTTAGAAGCCACAGGGATGTACGCTGAGTGTTCCCATGAAAACGGGGGCCTGCTGGAACTAGACCTGCTTTTCCATTTTGAGGGCGGCATTCATGCCTGCCTTGAAGCTACCTGACATTCCCGGCTCCCGACAGGCCAGTGAGCCCTGGAAGAATGCTTCGGGGAAAATTATGAGTTTGCTCTCTCTAAACCAGGGGCTTCCGTGGCCGCGGGGGCGGTCCGCATGACAGGCTCTAGAGCGAAAGGGAACCTCGAAGTGAGAACTCGCCTCCAGGTTAGGCCCTGAGTAGCCGTGCAGAAAGGGAGGCATGCAGCTGTTTCCACAACTTCTCAGTCGCTTATGTGCTTTATTTTAAAGGAAGTACGCGTCCGGGGACTCCTAGGCCCCACGGGTGTGCATCGTTTTCCCTCCGAGGTCACTGAGTGCCTCCAGACACCTGTGGGCCGGCGGAGCAACGTCGAGGTCCATTGGTTGATCCCCTGGAGGACCTCTGTGCCTGCCGAGTGCTGGGCAGCAACACACTGCGCGTTCCTTGAGGAGAGCTACATCTCCAGAGCCCTCGAACGCCCTCGGGACAACATGGCTGGTGAGTGCGAAGTACCCAGGAAGACTCTGTCATGGACCTTGTGTGAGCTGCCATGAGAGAACACTGTGCTTGGAACACTGCGAGACCCGCCCCGTACCTGAAGTCACTCTGCTCGAGGAGAAAGTCAGCATCTTAGCACGCTGTGTCGCTACCGGCACACCCAGCATGAACCCATGCCTGGAAGGAAGGCCCTGATTCGCCGTGCAGAAGCGGAGGCGTGCTGCAGCTTCCAGGAGGCGGTGGCCTCTGCTCTGCATGCCTTTAACGGCAGCACAGCTTTCTGGACACCTGGGAGGCTAGCCGGGGCACCCTGCTCCCGGCAGGAACACTGAGTACCCCCAGGTGCACCTGGGTCTGCTAAGCAACATCCAGGCCCGTAACCCTTCAGAGCCCCCTGTGTGCAGGCCGAGCATAGGGAAACGCACTGCCCTCTCCATTGGAGCAGCTTAGTTTCCTCCGCACTCGCACAGGTTCGCGAACACCGTTCTGGCACGTCCCACGTGGCGCGGAGTTCTTACGCGGTGCCCTAATGGGAGCTGCCCTCAGAGGAGCCCTCGTCTTCGCGTTCCATCCAGGACCTCCTGACTGAAGTCACCGTGCCTCCTAGAGGACGGCGGCTTGGGTTCTTACTGCACTTCAAGTCCTGTTCCTTCTGCGGCACTGCAGGCAGCCGCAGGCCCAGAGGATCAGCTACGGCGTTCCTCGGTTGAGACAGTTCGCCGGATGCGGGACTCCCTACTTCAATAAGTTAATTCAGGGAAGGAAACTCAGGGTAACCGGTGTCTCTTGGGACTCCTTAGAAGCCACAGGGATGTACGCTGAGTGTACCCATGAAAACGGGGGCCTGCTGGAACTAGCCCTGCTTTCCCATTTTGAGGGCGGCATTCATGCCTGCCTTGAAGCTACCTGACATTCCCGGCTCCCGACAGGCCAGTGAGCCCTGGAAGAATGCTTCAGGGAAAATTATGAGTTTGCTCTCTCTAAACCAGGGGCTTCCGTGGCCGCAGCTCGGTCCGCATGACAGGCTCTAGAGCGAAAGGGAACCTCGACGTGAAAACTCGCCTCCAGGTTAGGCCCTGAGTAGCCGTGCAGAAAGGGAGGCATGCAGCTGTTTCCACAACTTCTCAGTCGCTTATGTGCTTTATTTTAAAGGAAGTACGCGTCCGGGGACTCCTAGGCCCCACGGGTGTGCATCGTTTTCCCTCCGAGGTCACTGAGTGCCTCCAGACACCTGTGGGCCTGCGGAGCAACGTCGAGGTCCATTGGTTGATCCCCTGGAGGACCTCTGTGCCTGCCGAATGCTGCGCAGCAACACACTGCGCGTTCCTTGAGGAGCACTACATCTCCAGAGCCCTCGAACGCCCTCGGGACAACATGGCTGGTGAGTGCGAAGTGCCCAGGAAGACTCTGTCATGGCCCTTGTGTGAGCTGCCATGAGAGAACACTGTGCTTGGAACACTGCGAGGCCCGCCCCGTACCTGAAGTCACTGTGCTCGAGGAGAAAGTCAGCATCTTAGCACGCTGTGTCGCTACCGGCACACCCAGCATGAACCCATGCCTGGAAGGAAGGCCCTGATTCGCCGTGCAGAAGCGGAGGCGTGCTGCAGCTTCCAGGAGGCGGTGGCCTCTGCTCTGCATGCCTTTAACGGCAGCACAGCTTTCTGGACACCTGGGAGGCTAGCCGGGGCACCCTGCTCCCGGCAGGAACACTGAGTAACCCCAGGTGCACCTGGGTCTGCTAAGCAACATCCAGGCCCGTAACCCTTCAGAGCCCCCTGTGTGCAGGCCGAGCATAGGGAAACGCACTGCCCTCTCCATCGGAGCAGCTTAGTTTCCTCCGCACTCGCACAGGTTCGCGAACACCGTTCTGGCACGTCCCACGTGGCGCGGAGTTCTTACGCGGTGCCCTAATGGGAGCTGCCCTCAGAGGAGCCCTCGTCTTCGCGTTCCATCCAGGACCTCCTGACTGAAGTCACCGTGCCTCCTAGAGGACGGCGGCTTGGGTTCTTACTGCACTTCAAGTCCTGTTCCTTCTGCGGCACTGCAGGCAGCCGCAGGCCCAGAGGAGCAGCTACGGCGTTCCTCGGTTGAGACAGTTCGCCGGATGCGGGACTCCCTACTTCGATAAGTTAATTCAGGGAAGGAAACGCAGGATAACCGGTGTCTCTTGGGACTCGTTAGAAGCCACAGGGATGTACGCTGAGTGTTCCCATGAAAACGGGGGCCTGCTGGAACTAGACCTGCTTTTCCATTTTGAGGGCGGCATTCATGCCTGCCTTGAAGCTACCTGACATTCCCGGCTCCCGACAGGCCAGTGAGCCCTGGAAGAATGCTTCGGGGAAAATTATGAGTTTGCTCTCTCTAAACCAGGGGCTTCCGTGGCCGCGGCGGCGGTCCGCATGACAGGCTCTAGAGCGAAAGGGAACCTCGAAGTGAGAACTCGCCTCCAGGTTAGGCCCTGAGTAGCCGTGCAGAAAGGGAGGCATGCAGCTGTTTCCACAACTTCTCAGTCGCTTATGTGCTTTATTTTAAAGGAAGTACGCATCCGGGGACTCCTAGGCCCCACGGGTGTGCATCGTTTTCCCTCCGAGGTCACTGAGTGCCTCCAGACACCTGTGGGCCGGCGGAGCAACGTCGAGGTCCATTGGTTGATCCCCTGGAGGACCTCTGTGCCTGCCGAGTGCTGGGCAGCAACACACTGCGCGTTCCTTGAGGAGCACTACATCTCCAGAGCCCTCGAACGCCCTCGGGACAACATGGCTGGTGAGTGCGAAGTGCCCAGGAAGACTCTGTCATGGCCCTTGTGTGAGCTGCCATGAGAGAACACTGTGCTTGGAACACTGCGAGGCCCGCCGCGTGCCTGAAGTCACTGTGCTCGAGGAGAAAGTCAGCATCTTAGCACGCTGTGTCGCTACCGGCACACCCAGCATGAACCCATGCCTGGAAGGAAGGCCCTGATTCGCCGTGCAGAAGCGGAGGCGTGCTGCAGCTTCCAGGAGGCGGTGGCCTCTGCTCTGCATGCCTTTAACGGCAGCACAGCTTTCTGGACACCTGGGAGGCTAGCCGGGGCACCCTGCTCCCGGCAGGAACACTGAGTACCCCCAGGTGCACCTGGGTCTGCTAAGCAACATCCAGGCCCGTAACCCTTCAGAGCCACCTGTGTGCAGGCCGAGCGTAGGGAAACGCACTGCCCTCTCCATCGGAGCAGCTTAGTTTCCTCCACACTCGCACAGGTTCGCGAACACCGTTCTGGCACGTCCCACGTGGCGCGGAGTTCTTACGCGGTGCCCTAATGGGAGCTGCCCCCAGAGGAGCCCTCGTCTTCGCGTTCCATCCAGGACCTCCTGACTGAAGTCACCGTGCCTCCTAGAGGACGGCGGCTTGGGTTCTTACTGCACTTCAAGTCCTGTTCCTTCTGCGGCACTGCAGGCAGCCGCAGGCCCAGAGGAGCAGCTACGGCGTTCCTCGGTTGAGACAGTTCGCCGGATGCGGGACTCCCTACTTCGATAAGTTAATTCAGGGAAGGAAACACAGGGTAACCGGTGTCTCCTGGGACTCGTTAGAAGCCACAGGGATGTACGCTGAGTGTTCCCATGAAAACGGGGGCCTGCTGGAACTAGACCTGCTTTTCCATTTTGAGGGCGGCATTCATGCCTGCCTTGAAGCTACCTGACATTCCCGGCTCCCGACAGGCCAGTGAGCCCTGGAAGAATGCTTCGGGGAAAATTATGAGTTTGCTCTCTCTAAACCAGGGGCTTCCGTGGCCGCGGCGGCGGTCCGCATGACAGGCTCTAGAGCGAAAGGGAACCTCGAAGTGAGAACTCGCCTCCAGGTTAGGCCCTGAGTAGCCGTGCAGAAAGGGAGGCATGCAGCTGTTTCCACAACTTCTCAGTCGCTTATGTGCTTTATTTTAAAGGAAGTACGCGTCCGGGGACTCCTAGGCCCCACGGGTGTGCATCGTTTTCCCTCCGAGGTCACTGAGTGCCTCCAGACACCTGTGGGCCGGCGGAGCAACGTCGAGGTCCATTGGTTGATCCCCTGGAGGACCTCTGTGCCTGCCGAGTGCTGGGCAGCAACACACTGCGCGTTCCTTGAGGAGAGCTACATCTCCAGAGCCCTCGAACGCCCTCGGGACAACATGGCTGGTGAGTGCGAAGTGCCCAGGAAGACTCTGTCATGGCCCTTGTGTGAGCTGCCATGAGAGAACACTGTGCTTGGAACACTGCGAGACCCGCCCCGTACCTGAAGTCACTCTGCTCGAGGAGAAAGTCAGCATCTTAGCACGCTGTGTCGCTACCGGCACACCCAGCATGAACCCATGCCTGGAAGTAAGGCCCTGTTTCGCCGTGCAGAAGCGGAGGCGTGCTGCAGCTTCCAGGAGGCAGTCGGCTCTGCTCTGCATGCCTTTAATGGCAGCACAGCTTTCTGGACACCTGGGAGGCTAGCCGGGGCACCCTGCTCCCGGCAGGAACACTGAGTACCCCCAGGTGCACCTGGGTCTGCTAAGCAACATCCAGGCCCGTAGCCCTTCAGAGCCCCCTGTGTGCAGGCCGAGCGTAGGGAAACGCACTGCCCTCTCCTTCGGAGCAGCTTAGTTTCCTCTGCACTCGCACAGGTTCGCGAACACCGTTCTGGCACGTCCCACGTGGCCCGGAGGACTTACGCGGTGCCCTAATCGGACCTGCCCTCAGAGGAGACCTCGTCTTCGCGTTTCATCCAGGACCTCCTGACTGAAGTCACCGTGCCTCCTAGAGGACGGCGGCTTGGGTTCTTACTGCACTTTAAGTCCTGTTCCTTCTGCGGCACTGCAGGCAGCCCCAGGCCCAGAGGAGCAGCTACGGCGTTCCTCAGTTGAGACAGTTCGCCGGATGCGGGACTCCCTACTTCGATATGTTGATTCAGGGAAGGAAACGCAGGGTAACCGGTGTCTCTTGGGACTCCTTAGAAGCCACAGGGATGTACGCTGAGTGTACCCATGAAAACGGGGGCCTGCTGGAACTAGCCCTGCTTTCCCATTTTGAGGGCGGCATTCATGCCTGCCTTGAAGCTACCTGACATTCCCGGCTCCCGACAGGCCAGTGAGCCCTGGAAGAATGCTTCAGGGAAAATTATGAGTTTGCTCTCTCTAAACCAGGGGCTTCCGTGGCCGCAGCTCGGTCCGCATGACAGGCTCTAGAGCGAAAGGGAACCTCGACGTGAAAACTCGCCTCCAGGTTAGGCCCTGAGTAGCCGTGCAGAAAGGGAGGCATGCAGCTGTTTCCACAACTTCTCAGTCGCTTATGTGCTTTATTTTAAAGGAAGTACGCGTCCGGGGACTCCTAGGCCCCACGGGTGTGCATCGTTTTCCCTCCGAGGTCACTGAGTGCCTCCAGACACCTGTGGGCCGGCGGAGCAACGTCGAGGTCCATTGGTTGATCCCCTGGAGGACCTCTGTGCCTGCCGAATGCTGCGCAGCAACACACTGCGCGTTCCTTGAGGAGCACTACATCTCCAGAGCCCTCGAACGCCCTCGGGACAACATGGCTGGTGAGTGCGAAGTGCCCAGGAAGACTCTGTCATGGCCCTTGTGTGAGCTGCCATGAGAGAACACTGTGCTTGGAACACTGCGAGGCCCGCCCCGTACCTGAAGTCACTGTGCTCGAGGAGAAAGTCAGCATCTTAGCACGCTGTGTCGCTACCGGCACACCCAGCATGAACCCATGCCTGGAAGGAAGGCCCTGATTCGCCGTGCAGAAGCGGAGGCGTGCTGCAGCTTCCAGGAGGCGGTGGCCTCTGCTCTGCATGCCTTTAACGGCAGCACAGCTTTCTGGACACCTGGGAGGCTAGCCGGGGCACCCTGCTCCCGGCAGGAACACTGAGTAACCCCAGGTGCACCTGGGTCTGCTAAGCAACATCCAGGCCCGTAACCCTTCAGAGCCCCCTGTGTGCAGGCCGAGCATAGGGAAACGCACTGCCCTCTCCATCGGAGCAGCTTAGTTTCCTCCGCACTCGCACAGGTTCGCGAACACCGTTCTGGCACGTCCCACGTGGCGCGGAGTTCTTACGCGGTGCCCTAATGGGAGCTGCCCTCAGAGGAGCCCTCGTCTTCGCGTTCCATCCAGGACCTCCTGACTGAAGTCACCGTGCCTCCTAGAGGACGGCGGCTTGGGTTCTTACTGCACTTCAAGTCCTGTTCCTTCTGCGGCACTGCAGGCAGCCGCAGGCCCAGAGGAGCAGCTACGGCGTTCCTCGGTTGAGACAGTTCGCCGGATGCGGGACTCCCTACTTCGATAAGTTAATTCAGGGAAGGAAACGCAGGATAACCGGTGTCTCTTGGGACTCGTTAGAAGCCACAGGGATGTACGCTGAGTGTTCCCATGAAAACGGGGGCCTGCTGGAACTAGACCTGCTTTTCCATTTTGAGGGCGGCATTCATGCCTGCCTTGAAGCTACCTGACATTCCCGGCTCCCGACAGGCCAGTGAGCCCTGGAAGAATGCTTCGGGGAAAATTATGAGTTTGCTCTCTCTAAACCAGGGGCTTCCGTGGCCGCGGCGGCGGTCCGCATGACAGGCTCTAGAGCGAAAGGGAACCTCGAAGTGAGAACTCGCCTCCAGGTTAGGCCCTGAGTAGCCGTGCAGAAAGGGAGGCATGCAGCTGTTTCCACAACTTCTCAGTCGCTTATGTGCTTTATTTTAAAGGAAGTACGCATCCGGGGACTCCTAGGCCCCACGGGTGTGCATCGTTTTCCCTCCGAGGTCACTGAGTGCCTCCAGACACCTGTGGGCCGGCGGAGCAACGTCGAGGTCCATTGGTTGATCCCCTGGAGGACCTCTGTGCCTGCCGAGTGCTGGGCAGCAACACACTGCGCGTTCCTTGAGGAGCACTACATCTCCAGAGCCCTCGAACGCCCTCGGGACAACATGGCTGGTGAGTGCGAAGTGCCCAGGAAGACTCTGTCATGGCCCTTGTGTGAGCTGCCATGAGAGAACACTGTGCTTGGAACACTGCGAGGCCCGCCGCGTGCCTGAAGTCACTGTGCTCGAGGAGAAAGTCAGCATCTTAGCACGCTGTGTCGCTACCGGCACACCCAGCATGAACCCATGCCTGGAAGGAAGGCCCTGATTCGCCGTGCAGAAGCGGAGGCGTGCTGCAGCTTCCAGGAGGCGGTGGCCTCTGCTCTGCATGCCTTTAACGGCAGCACAGCTTTCTGGACACCTGGGAGGCTAGCCGGGGCACCCTGCTCCCGGCAGGAACACTGAGTACCCCCAGGTGCACCTGGGTCTGCTAAGCAACATCCAGGCCCGTAACCCTTCAGAGCCACCTGTGTGCAGGCCGAGCGTAGGGAAACGCACTGCCCTCTCCATCGGAGCAGCTTAGTTTCCTCCACACTCGCACAGGTTCGCGAACACCGTTCTGGCACGTCCCACGTGGCGCGGAGTTCTTACGCGGTGCCCTAATGGGAGCTGCCCCCAGAGGAGCCCTCGTCTTCGCGTTCCATCCAGGACCTCCTGACTGAAGTCACCGTGCCTCCTAGAGGACGGCGGCTTGGGTTCTTACTGCACTTCAAGTCCTGTTCCTTCTGCGGCACTGCAGGCAGCCGCAGGCCCAGAGGAGCAGCTACGGCGTTCCTCGGTTGAGACAGTTCGCCGGATGCGGGACTCCCTACTTCGATAAGTTAATTCAGGGAAGGAAACACAGGGTAACCGGTGTCTCCTGGGACTCGTTAGAAGCCACAGGGATGTACGCTGAGTGTTCCCATGAAAACGGGGGCCTGCTGGAACTAGACCTGCTTTTCCATTTTGAGGGCGGCATTCATGCCTGCCTTGAAGCTACCTGACATTCCCGGCTCCCGACAGGCCAGTGAGCCCTGGAAGAATGCTTCGGGGAAAATTATGAGTTTGCTCTCTCTAAACCAGGGGCTTCCGTGGCCGCGGCGGCGGTCCGCATGACAGGCTCTAGAGCGAAAGGGAACCTCGAAGTGAGAACTCGCCTCCAGGTTAGGCCCTGAGTAGCCGTGCAGAAAGGGAGGCATGCAGCTGTTTCCACAACTTCTCAGTCGCTTATGTGCTTTATTTTAAAGGAAGTACGCGTCCGGGGACTCCTAGGCCCCACGGGTGTGCATCGTTTTCCCTCCGAGGTCACTGAGTGCCTCCAGACACCTGTGGGCCGGCGGAGCAACGTCGAGGTCCATTGGTTGATCCCCTGGAGGACCTCTGTGCCTGCCGAGTGCTGGGCAGCAACACACTGCGCGTTCCTTGAGGAGAGCTACATCTCCAGAGCCCTCGAACGCCCTCGGGACAACATGGCTGGTGAGTGCGAAGTACCCAGGAAGACTCTGTCATGGATCTTGTGTGAGCTGCCATGAGAGAACACTGTGCTTGGAACACTGCGAGACCCGCCCCGTACCTGAAGTCACTCTGCTCGAGGAGAAAGTCAGCATCTTAGCACGCTGTGTCGCTACCGGCACACCCAGCATGAACCCATGCCTGGAAGTAAGGCCCTGTTTCGCCGTGCAGAAGCGGAGGCGTGCTGCAGCTTCCAGGAGGCAGTCGGCTCTGCTCTGCATGCCTTTAATGGCAGCACAGCTTTCTGGACACCTGGGAGGCTAGCCGGGGCACCCTGCTCCCGGCAGGAACACTGAGTACCCCCAGGTGCACCTGGGTCTGCTAAGCAACATCCAGGCCCGTAGCCCTTCAGAGCACCCTGTGTGCAGGCCGAGCGTAGGGAAACGCACTGCCCTCTCCTTCGGAGCAGCTTAGTTTCATCTGCACTCGCACACGTTCGCGAACACCGTTCTGGCACGTCCCACGTGGCCCGGAGGACTTACGCGGTGCCCTAATCGGACCTGCCCTCAGAGGAGACCTCGTCTTCGCGTTTCATCCAGGACCTCCTGACTGAAGTCACCGTGCCTCCTAGAGGACGGCGGCTTGGGTTCTTACTGCACTTTAAGTCCTGTTCCTTCTGCGGCACTGCAGGCAGCCCCAGGCCCAGAGGAGCAGCTACGGCGTTCCTCAGTTGAGACAGTTCGCCGGATGCGGGACTCCCTACTTCGATATGTTGATTCAGGGAAGGAAACGCAGGGTAACCGGTGTCTCTTGGGACTCCTTAGAAGCCACAGGGATGTACGCTGAGTGTACCCATGAAAACGGGGGCCTGCTGGAACTAGCCCTGCTTTCCCATTTTGAGGGCGGCATTCATGCCTGCCTTGAAGCTACCTGACATTCCCGGCTCCCGACAGGCCAGTGAGCCCTGGAAGAATGCCTCAGGGAAAATTATGAGTTTGCTCTCTCTAAACCAGGGGCTTCCGTGGCCGCAGCTCGGTCCGCATGACAGGCTCTAGAGCGAAAGGGAACCTCGACGTGAAAACTCGCCTCCAGGTTAGGCCCTGAGTAGCCGTGCAGAAAGGGAGGCATGCAGCTGTTTCCACAACTTCTCAGTCGCTTATGTGCTTTATTTTAAAGGAAGTACGCGTCCGGGGACTCCTAGGCCCCACGGGTGTGCATCGTTTTCCCTCCGAGGTCACTGAGTGCCTCCAGACACCTGTGGGCCGGCGGAGCAACGTCGAGGTCCATTGGTTGATCCCCTGGAGGACCTCTGTGCCTGCCGAATGCTGCGCAGCAACACACTGCGCGTTCCTTGAGGAGCACTACATCTCCAGAGCCCTCGAACGCCCTCGGGACAACATGGCTGGTGAGTGCGAAGTGCCCAGGAAGACTCTGTCATGGCCCTTGTGTGAGCTGCCATGAGAGAACACTGTGCTTGGAACACTGCGAGGCCCGCCCCGTACCTGAAGTCACTGTGCTCGAGGAGAAAGTCAGCATCTTAGCACGCTGTGTCGCTACCGGCACACCCAGCATGAACCCATGCCTGGAAGGAAGGCCCTGATTCGCCGTGCAGAAGCGGAGGCGTGCTGCAGCTTCCAGGAGGCGGTGGCCTCTGCTCTGCATGCCTTTAACGGCAGCACAGCTTTCTGGACACCTGGGAGGCTAGCCGGGGCACCCTGCTCCCGGCAGGAACACTGAGTAACCCCAGGTGCACCTGGGTCTGCTAAGCAACATCCAGGCCCGTAACCCTTCAGAGCCCCCTGTGTGCAGGCCGAGCATAGGGAAACGCACTGCCCTCTCCATCGGAGCAGCTTAGTTTCCTCCGCACTCGCACAGGTTCGCGAACACCGTTCTGGCACGTCCCACGTGGCGCGGAGTTCTTACGCGGTGCCCTAATGGGAGCTGCCCTCAGAGGAGCCCTCGTCTTCGCGTTCCATCCAGGACCTCCTGACTGAAGTCACCGTGCCTCCTAGAGGACGGCGGCTTGGGTTCTTACTGCACTTCAAGTCCTGTTCCTTCTGCGGCACTGCAGGCAGCCGCAGGCCCAGAGGAGCAGCTACGGCGTTCCTCGGTTGAGACAGTTCGCCGGATGCGGGACTCCCTACTTCGATAAGTTAATTCAGGGAAGGAAACGCAGGATAACCGGTGTCTCTTGGGACTCGTTAGAAGCCACAGGGATGTACGCTGAGTGTTCCCATGAAAACGGGGGCCTGCTGGAACTAGACCTGCTTTTCCATTTTGAGGGCGGCATTCATGCCTGCCTTGAAGCTACCTGACATTCCCGGCTCCCGACAGGCCAGTGAGCCCTGGAAGAATGCTTCGGGGAAAATTATGAGTTTGCTCTCTCTAAACCAGGGGCTTCCGTGGCCGCGGCGGCGGTCCGCATGACAGGCTCTAGAGCGAAAGGGAACCTCGACGTGAAAACTCGCCTCCAGGTTAGGCCCTGAGTAGCCGTGCAGAAAGGGAGGCATGCAGCTGTTTAAAGGAGTTCTCAGTCGCTTATGTCCTTTATTTTAAAGGAAGTACGCGTCCGGGGACTCCTAGGCCCCACGGGTGTGCATCGTTTTCCCTCCGAGGTCACTGAGTGCCTCCAGACACCTGTGGGCCGGCGGAGCAACGTCGAGGTCCATTGGTTGATCCCCTGGAGGACCTCTGTGCCTGCCGAATGCTGCGCAGCAACACACTGCGCGTTCCTTGAGGAGCACTACATCTCCAGAGCCCTCGAACGCCCTCGGGACAACATGGCTGCTGAGTGCAAAGTGCCCAGGAAGACTCTGTCATGGCCCTTGTGTGAGCTGCCATGAGAGAACACTGTGCTTGGAACACTGCGAGGCCCGCCACGTACCTGAAGTCACTCTGCTCGAGGAGAAAGTCAGCATCTTAGCACGCTGTGTCGCTACCGGCACACCCAGCATGAACCCATGCCTGGAAGTAAGGCCCTGATTCGCCGTGCAGAAGCGGAGGCGTGCTGCAGCTTCCAGGAGGCGGTGCCCTCTGCTCTGCATGCCTTTAACGGCAGCACAGCTTTCTGGACACCTGGGAGGCTAGCCGGGGCACCCTGCTCCCAGCAGGAACACTGAGTACCCCCAGGTGCACCTGGGTCTGCTAAGCAACATCCAGGCCCGTAACCCTTCAGAGCCCCCTGTGTGCAGGCCGAGCGTAGGGAAACGCACTGCCCTCTCCTTCGGAGCAGCTTAGTTTCCTCCGCACTCGCACACGTTCGCGAACACCGTTCTGGCACGTCCCACGTGGCCCGGAGGACTTACGCGGTGCCCTAATCGGACCTGCCCTCAGAGGAGACCTCGTCTTCGCGTTTCATCCAGGACCTCCTGACTGAAGTCACCGTGCCTCCTAGAGGACGGCGGCTTGGGTTCTTACTGCACTTCAAGTCCTGTTCCTTCTGCGGCACTGCAGGAAGCCCCAGGCCCAGAGGAGCAGCTACGGCGTTCCTCGGTTGAGACAGTTCGCCGTATGCGGGACTCCCTACTTCGATATGTTGATTCAGGGAAGGAAACGCAGGGTAACCGGTGTCTCTTGGGACTCCTTAGAAGCCACAGGGATGTACGCTGAGTGTACCCATGAAAACGGGGACCTGCTGGAACTAGCCCTGCTTTCCCATTTTGAGGGCAGCATTCATGCCTGCCTTGAAGCTACCTGACATTCCCGGCTCCCGACAGGCCAGTGAGCCCTGGAAGAATGCTTCGGGGAAAATTATGAGTTTGCTCTCTCTAAACCAGGGGCTTCCGTGGCCACGGCGGCGGTCCGCATGACAGGCTCTAGAGCGAAAGGGAACCTCGAAGTGAGAACTCGCCTCCAGGTTAGGCCCTGAGTAGCCGTGCAGAAAGGGAGGCATGCAGCTGTTTCCACAACTTCTCAGTCGCTTATGTGCTTTATTTTAAAGGAAGTACGCGTCCGGGGACTCCTAGGCCCCACGGGTGTGCATCGTTTTCCCTCCGAGGTCACTGAGTGCCTCCAGACACCTGTGGGCTGGCGGAGCAACGTCGAGGTCCATTGGTTGATCCCCTGGAGGACCTCTGTGCCTGCCGAGTGCTGGGCAGCAACACACTGCGCGTTCCTTGAGGAGAGCTACATCTCCAGAGCCCTCGAACGCCCTCGGGACAACATGGCTGGTGAGTGCGAAGTACCCAGGAAGACTCTGTCATGGACCTTGTGTGAGCTGCCATGAGAGAACACTGTGCTTGGAACACTGCGAGGCCCGCCCCGTACCTGAAGTCACTCTGCTCGAGGAGAAAGTCAGCATCTTAGCACGCTGTGTCGCTACCGGCACACCCAGCATGAACCCATGCCTGGAAGTAAGGCCCTGTATTGCCGTGCAGAAGCGGAGGCATGCTGCAGCTTCCAGGAGGCAGTCGGCTCTGCTCTGCATGCCTTTAATGGCAGCACAGCTTTCTGGACACCTGGGAGGCTAGCCGGGGCACTCTGCTCCCGGCAGGAACACTGAGTACCCCCAGGTGCAACTGGGTCTGCTAAGCAACATCCAGGCCCGTAACCCTTCAGAGCCCCCTGTGTGCAGGCCAAGCGTAGGGAAACGCACTGCCCTCTCCATCGGAGCAGCTTAGTTTCCTCCGCACTCGCACAGGTTCGCGAACACCGTTCTGGCACGTCCCACGTGGCACGGAGGACTTACGCGGTGCCCTAATCGGACCTGCCCTCAGAGGAGACCTCGTCTTCGCGTTTCATCCAGGACCTCCTGACTGAAGTCACCGTGCCTCCTAGAGGACGGCGGCTTGGGTTCTTACTGCACTTTAAGTCCTGTTCCTTCTGCGGCACTGCAGGCAGCCCCAGGCCCAGAGGAGCAGCTACGGCGTTCCTCGGTTGAGACAGTTCGCCGTATGCGGGACTCCCTACTTCGATATGTTCATTCAGGGAAGGAAACGCAGGGTAACCGGTGTCTCTTGGGACTCCTTAGAAGCCACAGGGATGTACACTGAGTGTACCCATGAAAACGGGGGCCTGCTGGAACTAGCCCTGCTTTCCCATTTTGAGGGCGGCATTCATGCCTGCCTTGAAGCTACCTGACATTCCCGGCTCCCGACAGGCCAGTGAGCCCTGGAAGAATGCTTCGGGGAAAATTATGAGTTTGCTCTCTCTAAACCAGGGGCTTCCATGGCCGCAGCTCGGTCCGCATGACAGGCTCTAGAGCGAAAGGGAACCTCGACATGAAAACTCGCCTCCAGGTTAGGCCCTGAGTAGCCGTGCAGAAAGGGAGGCATGCAGCTGTTTAAAGGAGTTCTCAGTCGCTTATGTCCTTTATTTTAAAGGAAGTACGCGTCCGGGGACTCCTAGGCCCCACGGGTGTGCATCGTTTTCCCTCCGAGGTCACTGAGTGCCTCCAGACACCTGTGGGCCGGCGGAGCAACGTCGAGGTCCATTGGTTGATCCCCTGGAGGACCTCTGTGCCTGCCGAATGCTGCGCAGCAACACACTGCGCGTTCCTTGCGGAGCACTACATCTCCAGAGCCCTCGAACGCCCTCGGGACAACATGGCTGGTGAGTGCGAAGTGCCCAGGAAGACTCTGTCATGGCCCTTGTGTGAGCTGCCATGAGAGAACACTGTGCTTGGAACACTGCGAGGCCCGCCCCGTACCTGAAGTCACTCTGCTCGAGGAGAAAGTCAGCATCTTAGCACGCTGTGTCGCTACCGGCACACCCAGCATGAACCCATGCCTGGAAGGAAGGCCCTGATTCGCCGTGCAGAAGCGGAGGCGTGCTGCAGCTTCCAGGAGGCGGTGGCCTCTGCTCTGCATGCCTTTAACGGCAGCACAGCTTTCTGGACACCTGGGAGGCTAGCCGGGGCACCCTGCTCCCGGCAGGAACACTGAGTACCCCCAGGTGCACCTGGGTCTGCTAAGCAACATCCAGGCCCGTAACCCTTCAGAGCCCCCTGTGTGCAGGCCAAGCGTAGGGAAACACACTGCCCTCTCCATCGGAGCAGCTTAGTTTCCTCCGCACTCGCACAGGTTCGCGAACACCGTTCTGGCACGTCCCACGTGGCGCGGAGTTCTTACGCGGTGCCCTAATCGGAGCTGCCCTCAGAGGAGCCCTCGTCTTCGCGTTTCAACCAGGACCTCCTGACTGAAGTCACCGTGCCTCCTAGAGGACGGCGGCTTGGGTTCTTACTGCACTTCAAGTCCTGTTCCTTCTGCGGCACTGCAGGCAGCCGCAGGCCCAGATGAGCAGCTACGGCGTTCCTCGGTTGAGACAGTTCGCCGGATGCGGGACTCCCTACTTCGATAAGTTAATTCAGGGAAGGAAACGCAGGATAACCGGTGTCTCTTGGGACTCGTTAGAAGCCACAGGGATGTACGCTGAGTGTTCCCATGAAAACGGGGGCCTGCTGGAACTAGACCTGCTTTTCCCTTTTGAGGGCGGCATTCATGCCTGCCTTGAAGCTACCTGACATTCCCGGCTCCTGACAGGCCAGTGAGCCCTGGAAGAATGCTTCGGGGAAAATTATGAGTTTGCTCTCTCTAAACCAGGGGCTTCCGTGGCCGCGGCGGCGGTCCGCATGACAGGCTCTAGAGCGAAAGGGAACCTCGAAGTGAGAACTCGCCTCCAGGTTAGGCCCTGAGTAGCCGTGCAGAAAGGGAGGCATGCAGCTGTTTCCACAACTTCTCAGTCGCTTATGTGCTTTATTTTAAAGGAAGTACGCGTCCGGGGACTCCTAGGCCCCACGGGTGTGCATCGTTTTCCCTCCGAGGTCACTGAGTGCCTCCAGACACCTGTGGGCCGGCGGAGCAACGTCGAGGTCCATTGGTTGATCCCCTGGAGGACCTCTGTGCCTGCCGAGTGCTGGGCAGCAACACACTGCGCGTTCCTTGAGGAGAGCTACATCTCCAGAGCCCTCGAACGCCCTCGGGACAACATGGTTGGTGAGTGCGAAGTACCCAGGAAGACTCTGTCATGGACCTTGTGTGAGCTGCCATGAGAGAACACTGTGCTTGGAACACTGCGAGGCCCGCCCCGTACCTGAAGTCACTCTGCTCGAGGAGAAAGTCAGCATCTTAGCATGCTGTGTCGCTACCGGCACACCCAGCATGAACCCATGCCTGGAAGTAAGGCCCTGTTTCGCCGTGCAGAAGCGGAGGCGTGCTGCAGCTTCCAGGAGGCAGTCGGCTCTGCTCTGCATGCCTTTAATGGCAGCACAGCTTTCTGGACACCTGGGAGGCTAGCCGGGGCACCCTGCTCCCGGCAGGAACACTGAGTACCCCCAGGTGCACCTGGGTCTGCTAAGCAACATCCAGGCCCGTAGCCCTTCAGAGCCCCCTGTGTGCAGGCCGAGCGTAGGGAAACGCACTGCCCTCTCCTTCGGAGCAGCTTAGTTTCCTCCGCACTCGCACAGGTTCGCGAACACCGTTCTGGCACGTCCCACGTGGCGCGGAGTTCTTACGCGGTGCCCTAATCGGAGCTGCCCTCAGAGGAGCCCTCGTCTTCGCGTTTCATCCAGGACCTCCTGACTGAAGTCACCGTGCCTCCTAGAGGACGGCGGCTTGGGTTCTTACTGCACTTCAAGTCCTGTTCCTTCTGCGGCACTGCAGGCAGCCGCAGGCCCAGAGGAGCAGCTACGGCGTTCCTCGGTTGAGACAGTTCGCCGGATGCGGGACTCCCTACTTCGATAAGTTAATTCAGGGAAGGAAACGCAGGATAACAGGTGTCTCTTGGGACTCGTTAGAAGCCACAGGGATGTACGCTGAGTGTTCCCATGAAAACGGGGGCCTGCTGGAACTAGACCTGCTTTTCCATTTAGAGGGCAGCATTCATGCCTGCCTTGAAGCTACCTGACATTCCCGGCTCCCGACATGCCAGTGAGCCCTGGAAGAATGCTTCGGGGAAAATTATGAGTTTGCTCTCTCTAAACCAGGGGCTTCCGTGGGTGCGGCGGTGGTCTGCATGACAGGCTCTAGAGCGAAAGGGAACCTCGAAGTGAGAACTCGCCTCCAGGTTAGGCCCTGAGTAGCCGTGCAGAAAGGGAGGCATGCAGCTGTTTAAAGGAGTTCTCAGTCGCTTATGTCCTTTATTTTAAAGGAAGTACGCGTCCGGGGACTCCTAGGCCCCACGGGTGTGCATCGTTTTCCCTCCGAGGTCACTGAGTGCCTCCAGACACCTGTGGGCCGGCGGAGCAACATCGAGGTCCATTGGTTGATCCCCTGGAGGACCTCTGTGCCTGCCGAATGCTGCGCAGCAACACACTGCGCGTTCCTTGAGGAGCACTACATCTCCAGAGCCCTCGAACGCCCTCGGGACAACATGGCTGGTGAGTGCGAAGTGCCCAGGAAGACTCTGTCATGGCCCTTGTGTGAGCTGCCATGAGAGAACACTGTGCTTGGAACACTGCGAGGCCCGCCCCGTACCTGAAGTCACTCTGCTCGAGGAGAAAGTCAGCATCTTAGCACGCTGTGTCGCTACCGGCACACCCAGTATGAACCCATGCCTGGAAGTAAGGCCCTGTTTCGCCGTGCAGAAGCGGAGGCGTGCTGCAGCTTCCAGGAGGCAGTCGGCTCTGCTCTGCATGCCTTTAATGGCAGCACAGCTTTCTGGACACCTGGGAGGCTAGCCGGGGCATCCTGCTCCCGGCAGGAACACTGAGTACCCCCAGGTGCACCTGGGTCTGCTAAGCAACATCCAGGCCCGTAGCCCTTCAGAGCCCCCTGTGTGCAGGCCGAGCGTAGGGAAACGCACTGCCCTCTCCTTCGGAGCAGCTTAGTTTCCTCCGCACTCGCACAGGTTCGCGAACACCGTTCTGGCACGTCCCACGTGGCGCGGAGTTCTTACGCGGTGCCCTAATCGGAGCTGCCCTCAGAGGAGCCCTCGTCTTCGCGTTTCATCCAGGACCTCCTGACTGAAGTCACCGTGCCTCCTAGAGGACGGCGGCTTGGGTTCTTACTGCACTTCAAGTCCTGTTCCTTCTGCGGCACTGCAGGCAGCCGCAGGCCCAGAAGAGCAGCTACGGCGTTCCTCGGTTGAGACAGTTCGCCGGATGCGGGACTCCTTACTTCGATATGTTGATTCAGGGAAGGAAACGCAGGGTAACCGGTGTCTCTTGGGACTCCTTAGAAGCCACAGGGATGTACGCTGAGTGTACCCATGAAAACGGGGGCCTGCTGGAACTAGCCCTGCTTTCCCATTTTGAGGGCGGCATTCATGCCTGCCTTGAAGCTACCTGACATTCCCGGCTCCCGACAGGCCAGTGAGCCCTGGAAGAATGCTTCGGGGAAAATTATGAGTTTGCTCTCTCTAAACCAGGGGCTTCCGTGGCCGCAGCTCGGTCCGCATGACAGGCTCTAGAGCGAAAGGGAACCTCGACGTGAAAACTCGCCTCCAGGTTAGGCCCTGAGTAGCCGTGCAGAAAGGGAGGCATGCAGCTGTTTAAAGGAGTTCTCAGTCGCTTATGTCCTTTATTTTAAAGGAAGTACGCGTCCGGGGACTCCTAGGCCCCACGGGTGTGCATCGTTTTCCCTCCGAGGTCACTGAGTGCCTCCAGACACCTGTGGGCCGGCGGAGCAATGTCGAGGTCCATTGGTTGATCCCCTGGAGGACCTCTGTGCCTGCCGAATGCTGCGCAGCAACACACTGCGCGTTCCTTGAGGAGCACTACATCTCCAGAGCCCTCGAACGCCCTCGGGACAACATGGCTGGTGAGTGCAAAGTGCCCAGGAAGACTCTGTCATGGCCCTTGTGTGAGCTGCCATGAGAGAACACTGTGCTTGGAACACTGCGAGGCCCGCCCCGTACCTGAAGTCACTGTGTTCGAGGAGAAAGTCAGCATCTTAGCACGCTGTGTCGCTACCGGCACACCCAGCATGAACCCATGCCTGGAAGGAAGGCCCTGATTCGCCGTGCAGAAGCGGAGGCGTGCTGCAGCTTCCAGGAGGCGGTGGCCTCTGCTCTGCATGCCTTTAACGGCAGCACAGCTTTCTGGACACCTGGGAGGCTAGCCGGGGCACCCTGCTCCCGGCAGGAACACTGAGTACCCCCAGGTGCACCTGGGTCTGCTAAGCAACATCCAGGCCCGTAACACTTCAGAGCCCCCTGTGTGCAGGCCAAGCGTAGGGAAACGCACTGCCCTCTCCATCGGAGCAGCTTAGTTTCCTCCGCACTCGCACAGGTTCGCGAACACCGTTCTGGCACGTCCCACGTGGCGCGGAGTTCTTACGCGGTGCCCTAATCGGAGCTGCCCTCAGAGGAGCCCTCGTCTTCGCGTTCCATCGAGGACCTCCTGACTGAAGTCACCGTGCCTCCTAGAGGACAGCGGCTTGGATTCTTACTGCACTTTAAGTCCTGTTCCTTCTGCGGCACTGCAGGCAGCCGCAGGCCCAGAGGAGCAGCTACGGCGTTCCTCGGTTGAGACAGTTCGCCGGGTGCGGGACTCCCTACTTCGATAAGTTAATTCAGGGAAGGAAACGCAGGATAACCGGTGTCTCTTGGGACTCGTTAGAAGCCACAGGGATGTACGCTGAGTGTTCCCATGAAAACGGGGGCCTGCTGGAAATGGACCTGCTTTTCCATTTTGAGGGCGGCATTCATGCCTGCCTTGAAGCTACCTGACATTCCCGGCTCCCGACAGGCCAGTGAGCCCGGGAAGAATGCTTCGTGGAAAATTATGAGTTTGCTCTCTCTAAACCAGGGGCTTCCGTGGCCGCGGCGGCGGTCCGCATGACAGGCTCTAGAGCGAAAGGGAACCTCGAAGTGAGAACTCGCCTCCAGGTTAGGCCCTGAGTAGCCGTGCAGAAAGGGAGGCATGCAGCTGTTTCCACAAATTCTCAGTCGCTTATGTGCTTTATTTTAAAGGAAGTACGCGTCCGGGGACTCCTAGGCCCCACGGGTGTGCATCGTTTTCCCTCCAAGGTCACTGAGTGCCTCCAGACACCTGTGGGCCAGCGGAGCAACGTCGAGGTCCATTGGTTGATCCCCTGGAGGACCTCTGTGCCTGCCGAGTGCTGGGCAGCAACACACTGCGCGTTCCTTGAGGAGAGCTACATCTCCAGAGCCCTCGAACGCCCTCGGGACAACATGGCTGGTGAGTGCGAAGTACCCAGGAAGACTCTGTCATGGACCTTGTGTGAGCTGCCATGAGAGAACACTGTGCTTGGAACACTGCGAGGCCCGCCCCGTACCTGAAGTCACTCTGCTCGAGGAGAAAGTCAGCATCTTAGCACGCTGTGTCGCTACCGGCACACCCAGCATGAACCCATGCCTGGAAGTAAGGCCCTGTTTCGCCGTGCAGAAGCGGAGGCGTGCTGCAGCTTCCAGGAGGCAGTCGGCTCTGCTCTGCATGCCTTTAATGGCAGCACAGCTTTCTGGACACCTGGGAGGCTAGCCGGGGCACCCTGCTCCCGGCAGGAACACTGAGTACCCCCAGGTGCACCTGGGTCTGCTAAGCAACATCCAGGCCCGTAGCCCTTCAGAGCCCCCTGTGTGCAGGCCGAGCGTAGGGAAACGCACTGCCCTCTCCTTCGGAGCAGCTTAGTTTCCTCTGCACTCGCACAGGTTCGCGAACACCGTTCTGGCACGTCCCACGTGGCCCGGAGGACTTACGCGGTGCCCTAATCGGACCTGCCCTCAGAGGAGACCTCGTCCTCGCGTTCCATCCAGGACCTCCTGACTGAAGTCACCGTGCCTCCTAGAGGACGGCGGCTTGGGTTCTTACTGCACTTCAAGTCCTGTTCCTTCTGCGGCACTGCAGGCAGCCGCAGGCCCAGAGGAGCAGCTACGGCGTTCCTCGGTTGAGACAGTTCGCCGGATGCGGGACTCCCTACTTCGATATGTTGATTCAGGGAAGGAAACGCAGGGTAACCGGTGTCTCTTGGGACTCCTTAGAAGCCACAGGGATGTACGCTGAGTGTACCCATGAAAACGGGGGCCTGCTGGAACTAGCCCTGCTTTCCCATTTTGAGGGCGGCATTCATGCCTGCCTTGAAGCTACCTGACATTCCCGGCTCCCGACAGGCCAGTGAGCCCTGGAAGAATGCTTCGGGTAAAATTATGAGTTTGCTCTCTCTAAACCAGGGGCTTCCGTGGCCGCAGCTCGGTCCGCATGACAGGCTCTAGAGCGAAAGGGAACCTCGACGTGAAAACTTGCCTCCAGGTTAGGCCCTGAGTAGCCGTGCAGAAAGGGAGGCATGCAGCTGTTTAAAGGAGTTCTCAGTCGCTTATGTCCTTTATTTTAAAGGAAGTACGCGTCCGGGGACTCCTAGGCCCCACGGGTGTGCATCGTTTTCCCTCCGAGGTCACTGAGTGCCTCCAGACACCTGTGGGCTGGCGGAGCAACGTCGAGGTCCATTGGTTGATCCCCTGGAGGACCTCTGTGCCTGCCGAGTGCTGGGCAGCAACACACTGCGCGTTCCTTGAGGAGAGCTACATCTCCAGAGCCCTCGAACGCCCTCGGGACAACATGGCTGGTGAGTGCGAAGTGCCCAGGAAGACTCTGTCATGGCCCTTGTGTGAGCTGCCATGAGAGAACACTGTGCTTGGAACACTGCGAGGCCCGCCCCGTACCTGAAGTCACTCTGCTCGAGGAGAAAGTCAGCATCTTAGCACGTTGTGTCGCTACCGGCACACCCAGCATGAACCCATGCCTGGAAGGAAGGCCCTGATTCGCCGTGCAGAAGCGGAGGCGTGCTGCAGCTTCCAGGAGGTGGTGGCCTCTGCTCTGCATGCCTTTAACGGCAGCACAGCTTTCTGGACACCTGGGAGGCTAGCCGGGGCACCCTGCTCCCGGCAGGAACACTGAGTATCCCCAGGTGCACCTGGGTCTGCTAAGCAACATCCGGGCCCGTAACACTTCAGAGCCCCCTGTGTGCAGGCCGAGCGTAGGTAAACGCACTGCCCTCTCCATCGGAGCAGCTTAGTTTCCTCCGCACTCGCACACGTTCGCGAACACCGTTCTGGCACGTCCCACGTGGCCCGGAGTTCTTACGCGGTGCCCTAATCGGAGCTGCCCTCAGAGGAGCCCTCGTCTTCGCGTTCCATCCAGGACCTCCTGACTGAAGTCACCGTGCCTCCTAGAGGACGGCGGCTTGGGTTCTTACTGCACTTTAAGTCCTGTTCCTTCTGCGGCACTGCAGGCAGCCCCAGGCCCAGAGGAGCAGCTACGGCGTTCCTCGGTTGAGACAGTTCGCCGGATGCGGGACTCCCTACTTCGATATGTTGATTCAGGGAAGGAAACGCAGGGTAACCGGTGTCTCTTGGGACTCCTTAGAAGCCACAGGGATGTACGCTGAGTGTACCCATGAAAACGGGGGCCTGCTGGAACTAGCCCTGCTTTCCCATTTTGAGGGCGGCATTCATGCCTGCCTTGAAGCTACCTGACATTCCCGGCTCCCGACAGGCCAGTGAGCCCTGGAAGAATGCTTCGGGGAAAATTATGAGTTTGCTCTCTCTAAACCAGGGGCTTCCGTGGCCGCAGCTCGGTCCGCATGACAGGCTCTAGAGCGAAAGGGAACCTCGACGTGAAAACTCGCCTCCAGGTTAGGCCCTGAGTAGCCGTGCAGAAAGGGAGGCATGCAGCTGTTTAAAGGAGTTCTCAGTCGCTTATGTCCTTTATTTTAAAGGAAGTACGCGTCCGGGGACTCCTAGGCCCCACGGGTGTGCATCGTTTTCCCTCCGAGGTCACTGAGTGCCTCCAGACACCTGTGGGCCGGCGGAGCAACGTCGAGGTCCATTGGTTGATCCCCTGGAGGACCTCTGTGCCTGCCGAATGCTGCGCAGCAACACACTGCGCGTTCCTTGAGGAGCACTACATCTCCAGAGCCCTCGAACGCCCTCGGGACAACATGGCTGGTGAGTGCGAAGTGCCCAGGAAGACTCTGTCATGGCCCTTGTGTGAGCTGCCATGAGAGAACACTGTGCTTGGAACACTGCGAGGCCCGCCGCGTGCCTGAAGTCACTCTGTTCGAGGAGAAAGTCAGCATCTTAGCACGCTGTGTCGCTACCGGCACACCCAGCATGAACCCATGCCTGGAAGGAAGGCCCTGATTCGCCGTGCAGAAGCGGAGGCGTGCTGCAGCTTCCAGGAGGTGGTGGCCTCTGCTCTGCATGCCTTTAACGGCAGCACAGCTTTCTGGACACCTGGGAGGCTAGCCGGGGCACCCTGCTCCCGGCAGGAACACTGAGTACCCCCAGGTGCACCTGGGTCTGCTAAGCAACATCCGGACCCGTAACCTGTCAGAGCCCCCTGTGTGCAGGCCGAGCGTAGGGAAACGCACTGCCCTCTCCATCGGAGCAGCTTAGTTTCCTCCGCACTCGCACACGTTCGCGAACACCGTTCTGGCACGTCCCACGTGGCGCGGAGTTCTTATGCGGTGCCCTAATAGGAGCTGCCCTCAGAGGAGCCCTCGTCTTCGCGTTCCATCCAGAACCTCCTGACTGAAGTCACCGTGCCTCCTAGAGGACGGCGGCTTGGGTTCTTACTGCACTTCAAGTCCTGTTCCTTCTGCGGCACTGCAGGCAGCCCCAGGCCCAGAGGAGCAGCTACGGCGTTCCTCGGTTGAGACAGTTCGCCGGATGCGGGACTCCCTACTTCGATAAGTTAATTCAGGGAAGGAAACGCAGGATAACCGGTGTCTCTTGGGACTCGTTAGAAGCCACAGGGATGTACGCTGAGTGTTCCCATGAAAACGGGGGCCTGCTGGAACTAGACCTGCTTTTCCATTTTGAGGGCGGCATTCATGCCTGCCTTGAAGCTACCTGACATTCCCGGCTCCCGACAGGCCAGTGAGCCCTGGAAGAATGCTTCGGGGAAAATTATGAGTTTGCTCTCTCTAAACCAGGGGCTTCCGTGGCCACGGCGGCGGTCCGCATGACAGGCTCTAGAGCGAAAGGGAACCTCGAAGTGAGAACTCGCCTCCAGGTTAGGCCCTGAGTAGCCGTGCAGAAAGGGAGGCATGCAGCTGTTTCCACAACTTCTCAGTCGCTTATGTGCTTTATTTTAAAGGAAGTACGCGTCCGGGGACTCCTAGGCCCCATGGGTGTGCATCGTTTTCCCTCTGAGGTCACTGAGTGCCTCCAGACACCTGTGGGCCGGCGGAGCAACGTCGAGGTCCAGTGGTTGATCCCCTGGAGGACCTCTGTGCCTGCCGAGTGCTGGGCAGCAACACACTGCGCGTTCCTTGAGGAGAGCTACATCTCCAGAGCCCTCGAACGCCCTCGGGACAACATGGCTGGTGAGTGCGAAGTACCCAGGAAGACTCTGTCATGGCCCTTGTGTGAGCTGCCATGAGAGAACACTGTGCTTGGAACACTGCGAGGCCCGCCCCGTACCTGAAGTCACTCTGCTCGAGGAGAAAGTCAGCATCTTAGCACGCTGTGTCGCTACCGGCACACCCAGCATGAACCCATGCCTGGAAGGAAGGCCCTGATTCGCCGTGCAGAAGCGGAGGCGTGCTGCAGCTTCCAGGAGGCGGTGGCCTCTGCTCTCCATGCCTTTAACGGCAGCACAGCTTTCTGGACACCTGGGAGGCTAGCCGGGGCACCCTGCTCCCGGCAGGAACACTGAGTACCCCCAGGTGCACCTGGGTCTGCTAAGCAACATCCAGGCCCGTAACCCTTCAGAGCCCCCTGTGTGCAGGCCGAGCGTAGGGAAACGCACTGCCCTCTCCATCGGAGCAGCTTAGTTTCCTCCGCACTCGCACAGGTTCACGAACACCGTTCTGGCACGTCCCACGTGGCGCGGAGTTCTTACGCGGTGCCCTAATCGGAGCTGCCCTCAGAGGAGCCCTCGTCTTCGCGTTCCATCCAGGACCTCCTGACTGAAGTCACCGTGCCTCCTAGAGGACGGCGGCTTGGGTTCTTACTGCACTTCAAGTCCTGTTCCTTCTGCGGCACTGCAGGCCGCCGCAGGCCCAGAGGAGCAGCTACGGCGTTCCTCGGTTGAGACAGTTCGCCGGATGCGGGACTCCCTACTTCGATAAGTTAATTCAGGGAAGGAAACGCAGGATAACCGGTGTCTCTTGGGACTCGTTAGAAGCCACAGGGATGTACGCTGAGTGTTCCCATGAAAACGGGGGCCTGCTGGAACTAGAACTGCTTTTCCATTTTGAGGGCGGCATTCATGCCTGCCTTGAAGCTACCTGACATTCCCGGCTCCCGACAGGCCAGTGAGCCCTGGAAGAATGCTTCGGAGAAAATTATGAGTTTGCTCTCTCTAAACCAGGGGCTTCCGTGGGCGCGGCGGTGGTCCGCATGACAGGCTCTAGAGCGAAATGGAACCTCGAAGTGAGAACTCGCCTTCAGGTTAGGCCCTGAGTAGCCGTGCAGAAAGGGAGGCATGCAGCTGTTTCCACAACTTCTCAGTCGCTTATGTGCTTTATTTTAAAGGAAGTACGCGTCCGGGGACTCCTAGGCCCCACGGGTGTGCATCGTTTTCCCTCCGAGGTCACTGAGTGCCTCCAGACACCTGTGGGCCGGCGGAGCAACGTCGAGGTCCATTGGTTGATCCCCTGGAGGACCTCTGTGCCTGCCGAGTGCTGGGCAGCAACACACTGCACGTTCCTTGAGGAGAGCTATCTCCAGAGCCCTCGAACGCCCTCGGGACAACATGGCTGGTGAGTGCGATGTACCCAGGAAGACTCTGTCATGGACCTTGTGTGAGCTGCCATGAGAGAACACTGTGCTTGGAACACTGCGAGGCCCGCCCCGTACCTGAAGTCACTGTGTTCGAAGAGAAAGTCAGCATCGTAGCACGCTGTGTCGCTACCGGCACACCCAGCATGAACCCATGACTGGAAGGAAGGCCCTGATTCGCCGTGCAGAAGCGGAGGCGTGCTGCAGCTTCCAGGAGGCAGTCGGCTCTGCTCTGCATGCCTTTAATGGCAGCACAGCTTTCTGGACCCCTGGGAGGCTAGCCGGGGCACCCTGCTCCCGGCAGGAACACTGAGTACCCCCAGGTGCACCTGGGTCTGCTAAGCAACATCCAGGCCCGTAGCCCTTCAGAGCCCCCTGTGTGCAGGCCGAGCGTAGGGAAACGCACTGCCCTCTCCTTCGGAGCAGCTTAGTTTCCTCCGCACTCGCACACGTTTGCGAACACCGTTCTGGCACGTCCCACGTGGCCCGGAGGACTTACGCGGTGCCCTAATCGGACCTGCCCTCAGAGGAGACCTCGTCTTCGCGTTTCATCCAAGACCTCCTGACTGAAGTCACCGTGCCTCCTAGAGGACGGCGGCTTGGGTTCTTACTGCACTTCAAGTCCTGTTCCTCCTGCGGCACTGCAGGCAGCCGCAGGCCCAGAGGAGCAGCTACGGCGTTCCTCAGTTGAGACAGTTCGCCGGATGCGGGACTCCCTACTTCGATATGTTGATTCAGGGAAGGAAACGCAGGGTAACCGGTGTCTCTTGGGACTCCTTAGAAGCCACAGGGATGTACGCTGAGTGTACCCATGAAAACGGGGGCCTGCTGGAACTAGCCCTGCTTTCCCATTTTGAGGGCGGCATTCATGCCTGCCTTGAAGCTACCTGACATTCCCGGCTCCCGACAGGCCAGTGAGCCCTGGAAGAATGCTTCGGAGAAAACTATGAGTTTGCTCTCTCTAAACCAGGGGCTTCCGTGGCCGCAGCTCGGTCCGCATGACAGGCTCTAGAGCGAAAGGGAACCTCGACGTGAAAACTCGCCTCCAGGTTAGGCCCTGAGTAGCCGTGCAGAAAGGGAGGCATGCAGCTGTTTAAAGGAGTTCTCAGTCGCTTATGTCCTTTATTTTAAAGGAAGTACGCGTCCGGGGACTCCTAGGCCCCACGGGTGTGCATCGTTTTCCCTCCGAGGTCACTGAGTGCCTCCAGACACCTGTGGGCCGGCGGAGCAACGTCGAGGTCCATTGGTTAATCCCCCGGAGGACCTCTGTGCCTGCCGAATGCTGCGCAGCAACACACTGCGCGTTCCTTGAGGAGCACTATATCTCCAGAGCCCTCGAACGCCCTCGGGACAACATGGCTGGTGAGTGCGAAGTGCCCAGGAAGACTCTGTCATGGCCCTTGTGTGAGCTGCCATGAGAGAACACTGTGCTTGGAACACTGCGAGGCCCGCCCCGTACCTGAAGTCACTGTGCTCGAGGAGAAAGTCAGCATCTTAGCACGCTGTGTCGCTACCGGCACACCCAGCATGAACCCATGCCTGGAAGGAAGGCCCTGATTCGCCGTGCAGAAGCGGAGGCGTGCTGCAGCTTCCAGGAGGTGGTGGTCTCTGCTCTGCATGCCTTTAACGGCAGCACAGCTTTCTGGACACCTGGGAGGCTAGCCGGGGCACCCTGCTCCCGGCAGGAACACTGAGTACCCCCAGGTGCACCTGGGTCTGCTAAGCAACATCCAGGCCCGTAACCGTTCAGAGCCCCCTGTGTGCAGGCCGAGCATAGGGAAACGCACTGCCCTCTCCATCGGAGCAGCTTAGTTTCCTCCGCACTCGCACAGGTTCGCGAACACCGTTCTGGCACGTCCCACGTGGCGCGGAGTTCTTACGCGGTGCCCTAATCGGAGCTGCCCTCAGAGGAGCCCTCGTCTTCGCGTTCCATCCAGGACCTCCTGACTGAAGTCACCGTGCCTCCTAGAGGATGGCGGCTTGGGTTCTTACTGCACTTCAAGTCCTGTTCCTTCTGCGGCACTGCAGGCAGCCGCAGGCCCAGAGGAGCAGCTACGGCGTTCCTCGGTTGAGACAGTTCGCCGGATGCGGGACTCCCTACTTCGATAAGTTAATTCAGGGAAGGAAACGCAGGATAACCGGTGTCTCTT
The DNA here is from genome assembly GCF_039906515.1 of Pseudorca crassidens. NCBI lineage: Eukaryota > Metazoa > Chordata > Mammalia > Artiodactyla > Delphinidae > Pseudorca > Pseudorca crassidens. The sequence continues at coordinate 87,655,375 of NC_090311.1, read as the reverse complement.
GGGACTCGTTAGAAGCCACAGGGATGTACGCTGAGTGTTCCCATGAAAACGGGGGCCTGCTGGAACTAAACCTGCTTTTCCATTTTGAGGGCGGCATTCATGCCTGCCTTGAAGCTACCTGACATTCCGGGCTCCCGACAGGCCAGTGAGCCCTGGAAGAATGCTTCGGGGAAAATTATGAGTTTGCTCTCTCTAAACCAGGGGCTTCCGTGGCCGCGGCGGCGGTCCGCATGACAGGCTCTAGAGCGAAAGGGAACCTCGAAGTGAGAACTCGCCTCCAGGTTAGGCCCTGAGTAGCCGTGCAGAAAGGGAGGCATGCAGCTGTTTCCACAAATTCTCAGTCACTTATGTGCTTTATTTTAAAGGAAGTACGCGTCCGGGGACTCCTAGGCCCCACGGGTGTGCATCGTTTTCCCTCCGAGGTCACTGAGTGCCTCCAGACACCTGTGGGCCGGCGGAGCAACGTCGAGGTCCATTGGTTGATCCCCTGGAGGACCTCTGTGCCTGCCGAGTGCTGGGCAGCAACACACTGCGCGTTCCTTGAGGAGAGCTACATCTCCAGAGCCCTCGAACGCCCTCGGGACAACATGGCTGGTGAGTGCGAAGTACCCAGGAAGACTCTGTCATGGACCTTGTGTGAGCTGCCATGAGAGAACACTGTGCTTGGAACACTGCGAGGCCCGCCCCGTACCTGAAGTCACTCTGCTCGAGGAGAAAGTCAGCATCTTAGCACGCTGTGTCGCTACCGGCACACCCAGCATGAACCCATGCCTGGAAGTAAGGCCCTGTTTCGCCGTGCAGAAGCGGAGGCGTGCTGCAGCTTCCAGGAGGCAGTCGGCTCTGCTCTGCATGCCTTTAATGGCAGCACAGCTTTCTGGACACCTGGGAGGCTAGCCGGGGCACCCTGCTCCCGGCAGGAACACTGAGTACCCCCAGGTGCACCTGGGTCTGCTAAGCAACATCCAGGCCCGTAACCCTTCAGAGCCCCCTGTGTGCAGGCCGAGCGTAGGGAAACGCACTGCCCTCTCCATCGGAGCAGCTTAGTTTCCTCCGCACTCGCACAGTTTCGCGAACACCGTTCTGGCACGTCCCACGTGGCGCGGAGTTCTTACGCGGTGCCCTAATCGGAGCTGCCCTCAGAGGAGCCCTCGTCTTCGCGTTCCATCCAGGACCTCCTGACTGAAGTCACCGTGCCTCCTAGAGGACGGCGGCTTGGGTTCTTACTGCACTTCAAGTCCTGTTCCTTCTGCGGCACTGCAGGCCGCCGCAGGCCCAGAGGAGCAGCTACGGCGTTCCTCGGTTGAGACAGTTCGCCGGATGCGGGACTCCCTACTTCGATAAGTTAATTCAGGGAAGGAAACGCAGGATAACCGGTGTCTCTTGGGACTCGTTAGAAGCCACAGGGATGTACGCTGAGTGTTCCCATGAAAACGGGGGCCTGCTGGAACTAGAACTGCTTTTCCATTTTGAGGGCGGCATTCATGCCTGCCTTGAAGCTACCTGACATTCCCGGCTCCCGACAGGCCAGTGAGTCCTGGAAGAATGCTTCGGAGAAAATTATGAGTTTGCTCTCTCTAAACCAGGGGCTTCCGTGGGCGCGGCGGTGGTCCGCATGACAGGCTCTAGAGCGAAAGGGAACCTCGAAGTGAGAACTCGCCTTCAGGTTAGGCCCTGAGTAGCCGTGCAGAAAGGGAGGCATGCAGCTGTTTCCACAACTTCTCAGTCGCTTATGTGCTTTATTTTAAAGGAAGTACGCGTCCGGGGACTCCTAGGCCCCACGGGTGTGCGTTTTCCCTCCGAGGTCACTGAGTGCCTCCAGACACCTGTGGGCCGGCGGAGCAACGTCGAGGTCCATTGGTTGATCCCCTGGAGGACCTCTGTGCCTGCCGAGTGCTGGGCAGCAACACACTGCGCGTTCCTTGAGGAGAGCTATCTCCAGAGCCCTCGAACGCCCTCGGGACAACATGGCTGGTGAGTGCGATGTACCCAGGAAGACTCTGTCATGGACCTTGTGTGAGCTGCCATGAGAGAACACTGTGCTTGGAACACTGCGAGGCCCGCCCCGTACCTGAAGTCACTGTGCTCGAAGAGAAAGTCAGCATCGTAGCACGCTGTGTCGCTACCGGCACACCCAGCATGAACCCATGACTGGAAGGAAGGCCCTGATTCGCCGTGCAGAAGCGGAGGCGTGCTGCAGCTTCCAGGAGGCAGTCGGCTCTGCTCTGCATGCCTTTAATGGCAGCACAGCTTTCTGGACCCCTGGGAGGCTAGCCGGGGCACCCTGCTCCCGGCAGGAACACTGAGTACCCCCAGGTGCACCTGGGTCTGCTAAGCAACATCCAGGCCCGTAACCCTTCAGAGCACCCTGTGTGCAGGCCGAGCGTAGGGAAACGCACTGCCCTCTCCATCGGAGCAGCTTAGTTTCCTCCGCACTCGCACAGTTTCGCGAACACCGTTCTGGCACGTCCCACGTGGCGCGGAGTTCTTACGCGGTGCCCTAATCGGAGCTGCCCTCAGAGGAGCCCTCGTCTTCGCGTTCCATCCAGGACCTCCTGACTGAAGTCACCGTGCCTCCTAGAGGACGGCGGCTTGGGTTCTTACTGCACTTCAAGTCCTGTTCCTTCTGCGGCACTGCAGGCAGCCGCAGGCCCAGAGGAGCAGCTACGGCGTTCCTCGGTTGAGACAGTTCGCCGGATGCGGGACTCCCTACTTCGATAAGTTAATTCAGGGAAGGAAACGCAGGATAACCGGTGTCTCTTGGGACTCGTTAGAAGCCACAGGGATGTACGCTGACTGTTCCCATGAAAATGGGGACCTGCTGGAACTAGACCTGCTTTTCCATTTTGAGGGCAGCATTCATGCCTGCCTTGAAGCTACCTGACATTCCCGGCTCCCGACAGGCCAGTGAGCCCTGGAAGAATGCTTCGGGGAAAATTATGAGTTTGCTCTCTCTAAACCAGGGGCTTCCGTGGCCGCGGCGGCGGTCCGCATGACAGGCTCTAGAGCGAAAGGGAACCTCGAAGTGAGAACTCGCCTCCAGGTTAGGCCCTGAGTAGCCGTGCAGAAAGGGAGGCATGCAGCTGTTTTCACAACTTCTCAGTCGCTTATGTGCTTTATTTTAAAGGAAGTACGCGTCCGGGGACTCCTAGGCCCCACGGGTGTGCATCGTTTTCCCTCCGAGGTCACTGAGTGCCTCCAGACACCTGTGGGCCGGCGGAGCAACGTCGAGGTCCATTGGTTGATCCCCCGGAGGACCTCTGTGCCTGCCGAATGCTGCGCAGCAACACACTGCGCGTTCCTTGAGGAGCACTACATCTCCAGAGCCCTCGAACGCCCTCGGGACAACATGGCTGGTGAGTGCGAAGTGCCCAGGAAGACTCTGTCATGGCCCTTGTGTGAGCTGCCATGAGAGAACACTGTGCTTGGAACACTGCGAGGCCCGCCCCGTACCTGAAGTCACTCTGCTCGAGGAGAAAGTCAGCATCTTAGCACGCTGTGTCGCTACCGGCACACCCAGCATGAACCCATGCCTGGAAGGAAGGCCCTGATTCGCCGTGCAGAAGCGGAGGCGTGCTGCAGCTTCCAGGAGGCGGTGGCCTCTGCTCTGCATGCCTTTAACGGCAGCACAGCTTTCTGGACACCTGGGAGGCTAGCCGGGACACCCTGCTCCCGGCAGGAACACTGAGTACCCCCAGGTGCACCTGGGTCTGCTAAGCAACATCCAGGCCCGTAGCCCTTCAGAGCCCCCTGTGTGCAGGCCGAGCGTAGGGAAACGCACTGCCCTCTCCTTCGGAGCAGCTTAGTTTCCTCCGCACTCGCACACGTTCGTGAACACCGTTCTAGCACGTCCCACGTGGCCCGGAGGACTTACGCGGTGCCCTAATCGGACCTGCCCTCAGAGGAGACCTCGTCTTCGCGTTTCATCCAGGACCTCCTGACTGAAGTCACCGTGCCTCCTAGAGGACGGCGGCTTGGGTTCTTACTGCACTTTAAGTCCTGTTCCTTCTGCGGCACTGAAGGCAGCCCCAGGCCCAGAGGAGCAGCTATGGCGTTCCTCGGTTGAGACAGTTCGCCGGATGCGGGACTCCCTACTTCGATATGTTGATTCAGGGAAGGAAACTCAGGGTAACCGGTGTCTCTTGGGACTCCTTAGAAGCCACAGGGATGTACGCTGAGTGTACCCATGAAAACGGGGGCCTGCTGGAACTAGCCCTGCTTTCCCATTTTGAGGGCGGCATTCATGCCTGCCTTGAAGCTACCTGACATTCCCGGCTCCCGACAGGCCAGTGAGCCCTGGAAGAATGCTTCGGGGAAAATTATGAGTTTGCTCTCTCTAAACCAGGGGCTTCCGTGGCCGCAGCTCGGTCCGCATGACAGGCTCTAGAGCGAAAGGGAACCTCGACGTGAAAACTCGCCTCCAGGTTAGGCCCTGAGTAGCCATGCAGAAAGGGAGGCACGCAGCTGTTTAAAGGAGTTCTCAGTCGCTTATGTCCTTTATTTTAAAGGAAGTACGCGTCCGGGGACTCCTAGGCCCCACGGGTGTGCATCGTTTTCCCTCCGAGGTCACTGAGTGCCTCCAGACATCTGTGGGCCGGCGGAGCAACGTCGAGGTCCATTGGTTGATCCCCCGGAGGACCTCTGTGCCTGCCGAATGCTGCGCAGCAACACACTGCGCGTTCCTTGAGGAGCACTACATCTCCAGAGCCCTCGAACGCCCTCGGGACAACATGGCTGGTGAGTGCGAAGTGCCCAGGAAGACTCTGTCATGGCCCTTGTGTGAGCTGCCATGAGAGAACACTGTGCTTGGAACACTGCGAGGCCCGCCCCGTACCTGAAGTCACTGTGCTCGAGGAGAAAGTCAGCATCTTAGCACGCTGTGTCGCTACCGGCACACCCAGCATGAACCCATGCCTGGAAGGAAGGCCCTGATTCGCCGTGCAGAAGCGGAGGCGTGCTGCAGCTTCCAGGAGGCGGTGGCCTCTGCTCTGCATGCCTTTAACGGCAGCACAGCTTTCTGGACACCTGGGAGGCTAGCCGGGGCACCCTGCTCCCGGCAGGAACACTGAATACCCCCAGGTGCACCTGGGTCTGCTAAGCAACATCCAGGCCCGTAACCCTTCAGAGCCCCCTGTGTGCAGGCCGAGCGTAGGGAAATGCACTGCCCTCTCCATCGGAGCAGCTTAGTTTCCTCCGCACTCGCACAGGTTCGCGAACACCGTTCTGGCACGTCCCACGTGGCGCGGAGTTCTTACGCGGTGCCCTAATCGGACCTGCCCTCAGAGGAGCCCTCGTCTTCGCGTTCCATCCAGGACCTCCTGACTGAAGTCACCGTGCCTCCTAGAGGACGGCGGCTTGGGTTCTTACTGCACTTCAAGTCCTGTTCCTTCTGCGGCACTGCAGGCAGCCGCAGGCCCAGAGGAGCAGCTACGGCGTTCCTCGGTTGAGACAGTTCGCCGGATGCGGGACTCCCTACTTCGATAAGTTAATTCAGGGAAGGAAACGCAGGATAACCGGTGTCTCTTGGGACTCGTTAGAAGCCACAGGGATGTACGCTGAGTGTTCCCATGAAAACGGGGGCCTGCTGGAACTAGACCTGCTTTTCCATTTTGAGGGCGGCATTCATGCCTGCCTTGAAGCTACCTGACATTCCCGGCTCCCGACAGGCCAGTGAGCCCTGGAAGAATGCTTCGGGGAAAATTATGAATTTGCTCTCTCTAAACCAGGGGCTTCCGTGGCCGCGGCGGCGGTCCGCATGACAGGCTCTAGAGTGAAAGGGAACCTCGACGTGAGAACTCGCCTCCAGGTTAGGCCCTGAGTAGCCGTGCAGAAAGGGAGGCATGCAGCTGTTTCCACAACTTCTCAGTCGCTTATGTGCTTTATTTTAAAGGAAGTACGCGTCCGGGGACTCCTAGGCCCCACGGGTGTGCATCGTTTTCCCTCCGAGGTCACTGAGTGCCTCCAGACACCTGTGGGCGGGCAGAGCAACGTCGAGGTCCATTGGTTGATCCCCTGGAGGACCTCTGTGCCTGCTGAGTGCTGGGCAGCAGCACACTGCGCGTTCCTTGAGGAGAGCTACATCTCCAGAGCCCTCGAACGCCCTCGGGACAACATGGCTGGTGAGTGCGAAGTACCCAGGAAGACTCTGTCATGGACCTTGTGTGAGCTGCCATGAGAGAACACTGTGCTTGGAACACTGCGAGGCCCGCCCCGTACCTGAAGTCACTCTGCTCGAGGAGAAAGTCAGCATCTTAGCACGCTGTGTCGCTACCGGCACACCCAGCATGAACCCATGCCTGGAAGTAAGGCCCTGTTTCGCCGTGCAGAAGCGGAGGCGTGCTGCAGCTTCCAGGAGGCAGTCGGCTCTGCTCTGCATGCCTTTAATGGCAGCACAGCTTTCTGGACACCTGGGAGGCTAGCCGGGGCACCCTGCTCCCGGCAGGAACACTGAGTACCCCCAGGTGCACCTGGGTCTGCTAAGCAACATCCAGGCCCGTAGCCCTTCAGAGCCCCCTGTGTGCAGGCCGAGCGTAGGGAAACGCACTGCCCTCTCCTTCGGAGCAGCTTAGTTTCCTCCGCACTCGCACACGTTCGCGAAAACCGTTCTGGCACGTCCCACGTGGCCCGGAGGACTTACGCGGTGCCCTTATCGGACCTGCCCTCAGAGGAGACCTCGTCTTCGCGTTTCATCCAGGACCTCCTGACTGAAGTCACCGTGCCTCCTAGAGGACGGCGGCTTGGGTTCTTACTGCACTTTAAGTCCTGTTCCTTCTGCGGCACTGCAGGCAGCCCCAGGCCCAGAGGAGCAGCTACGGCATTCCTCGGTTGAGACAGTTCGCCGGATGCGGGACTCCCTACTTCGATATGTTGATTCAGGGAAGGAAACGCAGGGTAACCGGTGTCTCTTGGGACTCCTTAGAAGCCACAGGGATGTACGCTGAGTGTACCCATGAAAACGGGGGCCTGCTGGAACTAGCCCTGCTTTCCCATTTTGAGGGTGGCATTCATGCCTGCCTTGAAGCTACCTGACATTCCCGGCTCCCGACAGGCCAGTGAGCCCTGGAAGAATGCTTCGGGGAAAATTATGAGTTTGCTCTCTCTAAACCAGGGGCTTCCGTGGCCGCGGCGGCGGTCCGCATGACAGGCTCTAGAGCGAAAGGGAACCTCGACGTGAAAACTCGCCTCCAGGTTAGGCCCTGAGTAGCCGTGCAGAAAGGGAGGCATGCAGCTGTTTAAAGGAGTTCTCAGTCGCTTATGTCCTTTATTTTAAAGGAAGTACGCGTCCGGGGACTCCTAGGCCCCACGGGTGTGCATCGTTTTCCCTCCGAGGTCACTGAGTGCCTCCAGACACCTGTGGGCCGGCGGAGCAACGTCGAGGTCCATTGGTTGATCCCCTGGAGGACCTCTGTGCCTGCCGAGTGCTGGGCAGCAACACACTGCGCGTTCCTTGAGGAGAGCTACATCTCCAGAGCCCTCGAACGCCCTCGGGACAACATGGCTGGTGAGTGCGAAGTACCCAGGAAGACTCTGTCATGGACCTTGTGTGAGCTGCCATGAGAGAACACTGTGCTTGGAACACTGCGAGGCCCGCCCCGTACCTGAAGTCACTCTGCTCGAGGAGAAAGTCAGCATCTTAGCACGCTGTGTCGCTACCGGCACACCCAGCATGAACCCATGCCTGGAAGTAAGGCCCTGTTTCGCCGTGCAGAAGCGGAGGCGTGCTGCAGCTTCCAGGAGGCAGTCGGCTCTGCTCTGCATGCCTTTAATGGCAGCACAGCTTTCTGGACACCTGGGAGGCTAGCCGGGGCACCCTGCTCCCGGCAGGAACACTGAGTACTCCCAGGTGCACCTGGGTCTGCTAAGCAACATCCAGGCCCGTAGCCCTTCAGAGCCCCCTGTGTGCAGGCCGAGCGTAGGGAAACGCACTGCCCTCTCCATCGGAGCAGCTTAGTTTCCTCCGCACTCGCACAGGTTCGCGAACACCGTTCTGGCACGTCCCACGTGGCGCGGAGTTCTTACGCGGTGCCCTAATCGGACCTGCCCTCAGAGGAGCCCTCGTCTTCGCGTTCCATCCAGGACCTCCTGACTGAAGTCACCGTGCCTCCTAGAGGACGGCGGCTTGGGTTCTTACTGCACTTCAAGTCCTGTTCCTTCTGCGGCACTGCAGGCAGCCGCAGGCCCAGAGGAGCAGCTACGGCGTTCCTCGGTTGAGACAGTTCGCCGGATGCGGGACTCCCTACTTCGATAAGTTAATTCAGGGAAGGAAACGCAGGATAACCGGTGTCTCTTCGGACTCGTTAGAAGCCACAGGGATGTACGCTTAGTGTTCCCATGAAAACGGGGGCCTGCTGGAACTAGACCTGCTTTTCCATTTTGAGGGTGGCATTCATGCCTGCCTTGAAGCTACCTGACATTCCCGGCTCCCGACAGGCCAGTGAGCCCTGGAAGAATGCTTCGGGGAAAATTATGAGTTTGCTCTCTCTAAACCAGGGGCTTCCGTGGCCGCGGCGGCGGTCCGCATGACAGGCTCTAGAGCGAAAGAGAACCTCGAAGTGAGAACTCGCCTCCAGGTTAGGCCCTGAGTAGCCGTGCAGAAAGGGAGGCATGCAGCTGTTTCCACAACTTCTCAGTCGCTTATGTGCTTTATTTTAAAGGAAGTACGCGTCCGGGGACTCCTAGGCCCCACGGGTGTGCATCGTTTTCCCTCCGAGGTCACTGAGTGCCTCCAGACACCTGTGGGCCGGCGGAGCAACGTCGAGGTCCATTGGTTGATCCCCTGGAGGACCTCTGTGCCTGCCGAGTGCTGGGCAGCAACACACTGCGCGTTCCTTGAGGAGAGCTACATCTCCAGAGCCCTCGAACGCCCTCGGGACAACATGGCTGGTGAGTGCGAAGTACCCAGGAAGACTCTGTCATGGACCTTGTGTGAGCTGCCATGAGAGAACACTGTGCTTGGAACACTGCGAGGCCCGCCCCGTACCTGAAGTCACTCTGCTCGAGGAGAAAGTCAGCATCTTAGCACGCTGTGTCGCTACCGGCACACCCAGCATGAACCCATGCCTGGAAGTAAGGCCCTGTTTCGCCGTGCAGAAGCGGAGGCATGCTGCAGCTTCCAGGAGGCAGTCGGCTCTGCTCTGCATGCCTTTAATGGCAGCACAGCTTTCTGGACACCTGGGAGGCTAGCCGGGGCACCCTGCTCCCGGCAGGAACACTGAGTACCCCCAGGTGCACCTGGGTCTGCTAAGCAACATCCAGGCCCGTAGCCCTTCAGAGCCCCCTGTGTGCAGGCCGAGCGTAGGGAAACGCACTGCCCTCTCCTTCGGAGCAGCTTACTTTCCTCCGCACTCGCACACGTTCGCGTACACCGTTCTGGCACGTCCCACGTGGCGCGGAGTTCTTACGCGGTGCCCTAATGGGAGCTGCCCTCAGAGGAGCCCTAGTCTTCGCGTTTCATCCAGGACCTCCTGACTGAAGTCACCGGGCCTCCTAGAGGACGGCGGCTTGGGTTCTTACTGCACTTTAAGTCCTGTTCCTTCTGCGACACTGCAGGCAGCCCCAGGCCCAGAGGAGCAGCTACGGCGTTCCTCGGTTGAGACAGTTCGCCGGATGCGGGACTCCCTACTTCGATATGTTGATTCAGGGAAGGAAACGCAGGGTAACCGGTGTCTCTTGGGACTCCTTAGAAGCCACAGGGATGTACGCTGAGTGTACCCATGAAAACGGGGGCCTGCTGGAACTAGCCCTGCTTTCCCATTTTGAGGGCGGCATTCATGCCTGCCTTGAAGCTACCTGACATTCCCGGCTCCCGACAGGCCAGTGAGCACTGGAAGAATGCTTCGGGGAAAATTATGAGTTTGCTCTCTCTAAACCAGGGGCTTCCGTGGCCGCAGCTCGGTCCGCATGACAGGCTCTAGAGCGAAAGGGAACCTCGACGTGAAAACTCGCCTCCAGGTTAGGCCCTGAGTAGCCGTGCAGAAAGGGAGGCATGCAGCTGTTTAAAGGAGTTCTCAGTCGCTTATGTCCTTTATTTTAAAGGAAGTACGTGTCCGGGGACTCCTAGGCCCCACGGGTGTGCATCGTTTTCCCTCCGAGGTCACTGAGTTCCTCCAGACACCTGTGGGCCGGCGGAGCAACGTCGAGGTCCATTGGTTGATCCCCTGGAGGACCTCTGTGCCTGCCGAATGCTGCGCAGCAACACACTGCGCGTTCCTTGAGGAGCACTACATCTCCAGAGCCCTCGAACGCCCTCGGGACAACATGGCTGGTGAGTGCGAAGTGCCCAGGAAGACTCTGTCATGGCCCTTGTGTGAGCTGCCATGAGAGAACACTGTGCTTGGAACACTGCGAGGCCCGCCCCATACCTGAAGTCACTGTGCTCGAGGAGAGAGTCAGCATCTTAGCACGCTGTGTCGCTACCGGCACACCCAGCATGAACCCATGCCTGGAAGGAAGGCCCTGATTCGCCGTGCAGAAGGGGAGGCGTGCTGCAGCTTCCAGGAGGCGGTGGCCTCTGCTCTGCATGCCTTTAACGGCAGCACAGCTTTCTGGACACCTGGGAGGCTAGCCGGGGCACCCTGCTCCCGGCAGGAACACTGAGTACCCCCAGGTGCACCTGGGTCTGCTAAGCAACATCCAGGCCCGTAACCCTTCAGAGCCCCCTGTGTGCAGGCCGAGCGTAGGGAAACGCACTGCCCTCTCCATCGGAGCAGCTTTGTTTCCTCCGCACTCGCACAGGTTCGCGAACACCGTTCTGGCACGTCCCACGTGGCGCGGAGTTCTTACGCGGTGCCCTAATCAGAGCTGCCCTCAGAGGAGCCCTCGTCTTCGCGTTCCATCCAGGACCTCCTGACTGAAGTCACCGTGCCTCCTAGAGGACGGCGGCTTGGGTTCTTACTGCACTTCAAGTCCTGTTCCTTCTGCGGCACTGCAGGCAGCCGCAGGCCCAGAGGAGCAGCTACGGCGTTCCTCGGTTGAGACAGTTCGCCGGATGCGGGACTCCCTACTTCGATAAGTTAATTCAGGGAAGGAAACGCAGGATAACCGGTGTCTCTTGGGACTCGTTAGAAGCCACAGGGATGTACGCTTAGTGTTCCCATGAAAACGGGGGCCTGCTGGAACTAGACCTGCTTTTCCATTTTGAGGGTGGCATTCATGCCTGCCTTGAAGCTACCTGACATTCCCGGCTCCCGACAGGCCAGTGAGCCCTGGAAGAATGCTTCGGGGAAAATTATGAATTTGCTCTCTCTAAACCAGGGGCTTCCGTGGGCGCGGCGGCGGTCCGCATGACAGGCTCTAGAGCGAAAGGGAACCTCGAAGTGAGAACTCGCCTCCAGGTTAGGCCCTGAGTAGCCGTGCAGAAAGGGAGGCATGCAGCTGTTTCCACAACTTCTCAGTCGCTTATGTGCTTTATTTTAAAGGAAGTACGCGTCCGGGGACTCCTAGGCCCCACGGGTGTGCATCGTTTTCCCTCCGAGGTCACTGAGTGCCTCCAGACACCTGTGGGCCAGCGGAGCAACGTCGAGGTCCATTGGTTGATCCCCTGGAGGACCTCTGTGCCTGCCGAGTGCTGGGCAGCAACACACTGCGCGTTCCTTGAGGAGAGCTACATCTCCAGAGCCCTCGAACGCCCTCGGGACAACATGGCTGGTGAGTGCGAAGTACCCAGGAAGACTCTGTCATGGACCTTGTGTGAGCTGCCATGAGAGAACACTGTGCTTGGAACACTGCGAGGCCCGCCCCGTACCTGAAGTCACTCTGCTCGAGGAGAAAGTCAGCATCTTAGCACGCTGTGTCGCTACCGGCACACCCAGCATGAACCCATGCCTGGAAGGAAGGCCCTGTTTCGCCGTGCAGAAGCGGAGGCGTGCTGCAGCTTCCAGGAGGCAGTCGGCTCTGCTCTGCATGCCTTTAATGGCAGCACAGCTTTCTGGACACCTGGGAGGCTAGCCGGGGCACCCTGCTCCCGGCAGGAACACTGAGTACCCCCAGGTGCACCTGGGTCTGCTAAGCAACATCCAGGCCCGTAGCCCTTCAGAGCCCCCTGTGTGCAGGCCGAGCGTAGGGAAACGCACTGCCCTCTCCTTCGGAGCAGCTTAGTTTCCTCCGCACTCGCACACGTTCGCGAACACCGTTCTGGCACGTCCCATGTGGCCCGGAGGACTTACGCGGTGCCCTAATCGGACCTGCCCTCAGAGGAGACCTCGTCTTCGCATTTCATCCAGGACCTCCTGACTGAAGTCACCGTGCCTCCTAGAGGACGGCGGCTTGGGTTCTTACTGCACTTTAAGTCCTGTTCCTTCTGCGGCACTGCAGGCAGCCCCAGGCCCAGAGGAGCAGCTACGGCGTTCCTCGGTTGAGACAGTTCGCCGGATGCGGGACTCCCTACTTCGATATGTTGATTCAGGGAAGGAAACGCAGGGTAACCGGTGTCTCTTGGGACTCCTTAGAAGCCACAGGGATGTACGCTGAGTGTACCCATGAAAACGGGGGCCTGCTGGAACTAGCCCTGCTTTCCCATTTTGAGGGCGGCATTCATGCCTGCCTTGAAGCTACCTGACATTCCCGGCTCCCGACAGGCCAGTGAGCCCTGGAAGAATGCTTCGGGGAAAATTATGAGTTTGCTCTCTCTAAACCAGGGGCTTCCGTGGCCGCAGCTCGGTCCGCATGACAGGCTCTAGAGCGAAAGGGAACCTCGACGTGAAAACTCGCCTCCAGGTTAGGCCCTGAGTAGCCGTGCAGAAAGGGAGGCATGCAGCTGTTTAAAGGAGTTCTCAGTCGCTTATGTGCTTTATTTTAAAGGAAGTACGCGTCCGGGGACTCCTAGGCCCCACGGGTGTGCATCGTTTTCCCTCCGAGGTCACTGAGTGCCTCCAGACACCTGTGGGCCGGCGGAGCAACGTCGAGGTCCATTGGTTGATCCCCTGGAGGACCTCTGTGCCTACCGAATGCTGCGCAGCAACACACTGCGCGTTCCTTGAGGAGCACTACATCTCCAGAGCCCTCGAACGCCCTCGGGACAACATGGCTGGTGAGTGCGAAGTGCCCAGGAAGACTCTGTCATGGCCCTTGTGTGAGCTGCCATGAGAGAACACTGTGCTTGGAACACTGTGAGGCCCGCCCCGTACCTGAAGTCACTGTGCTCGAGGAGAAAGTCAGCATCTTAGCACGCTGTGTCGCTACCGGCACACCCAGCATGAACCCATGCCTGGAAAGAAGGCCCTGATTCGCCGTGCAGAAGCGGAGGCGTGCTGCAGCTTCCAGGAGGCAGTCGGCTCTGCTCTGCATGCCTTTAATGGCAGCACAGCTTTCTGGACACCTGGGAGGCTAGCCGGGGCACCCTGCTCCCGACAGGAACACTGAGTACCCCCAGGTGCACCTGGGTCTGCTAAGCAACATCCAGGCCCGTAATCCTTCAGAGCCCCCTGTGTGCAGGCCGAGCGTAGGGAAACGCACTGCCCTCTCCATCGGAGCAGCTTAGTTTCCTCCGCACTCGCACAGGTTCGCGAACACCGTTCTGGCATGTCCCACGTGGCGCGGAGTTCTTACGCGGTAGCCTAATCGGAGCTGCCCTCAGAGGAGCCCTCGTCTTCGCGTTCCATCCAGGACCTCCTGACTGAAGTCACCGTGCCTCCTAGAGGACGGCGGCTTGGGTTCTTACTGCACTTCAAGTCCTGTTCCTTCTGCGGCACTGCAGGCAGCCGCAGGCCCAGAGGAGCAGCTACGGCGTTCCTCGGTTGAGACAGTTCGCCGGATGCGGGACTCCCTACTTCGATAAGTTAATTCAGGGAAGGAAACGCAGGATAACCGGTGTCTCTTGGGACTCGTTAGAAGCCACAGGGATGTACGCTGAGTGTTCCCATGAAAACGGGGGCCTGCTGGAACTAGACCTGCTTTTCCATTTTGAGGGCGGCATTCATGCCTGCCTTGAAGCTACCTGACATTCCCGTTTCCCGACAGGCCAGTGAGCCCTGGAAGAATGCTTCGGGGAAAATTATGAATTTGCTCTCTCTAAACCAGGGGCTTCCGTGGGAGCGGCGGCGGTCCGCATGACAGGCTCTAGAGCGAAAGGGAACCTCGAAGTGAGAACTCGCCTCCAGGTTAGGCCCTGAGTAGCCGTGCAGAAAGGGAGGCATGCAGCTGTTTCCACAACTTCTCAGTCGCTTATGTGCTTTATTTTAAAGGAAGTACGCGTCCGGGGACTCCTAGGCCCCACGGGTGTGCATCGTTTTCCCTCCGAGGTCACTGAGTGCCTCCAGACACCTGTGGGCCGGCGGAGCAACGTCGAGGTCCATTGGTTGATCCCCTGGAGGACCTCTGTGCCTGCCGAGTGCTGGGCAGCAACACACTGCGCGTTCCTTGAGGAGAGCTACATCTCCAGAGCCCTCGAACGCCCTCGGGACAACATGGCTGGTGAGTGCGAAGTACCCAGGAAGACTCTGTCATGGACCTTGTGTGAGCTGCCATGAGAGAACACTGTGCTTGGAACACTGCGAGGCCCGCCCCGTACCTGAAGTCACTCTGCTCGAGGAGAAAGTCAGCATCTTAGCACGCTGTGTCGCTACCGGCACACCCAGCATGAACCCATGCCTGGAAGTAAGGCCCTGTTTCGCCGTGCAGAAGCGGAGGCATGCTGCAGCTTCCAGGAGGCAGTCGGCTCTGCTCTGCATGCCTTTAATGGCAGCAGAGCTTTCTGGACACCTGGGAGGCTAGCCGGGGCACCCTGCTCCCGGCAGGAACACTGAGTACCCCCAGGTGCACCTGGGTCTGCTAAGCAACATCCAGGCCCGTAGCCCTTCAGAGCCCCCTGTGTGCATTCCGAGCGTAGGGAAACGCACTGCCCTCTCCTTCGGAGCAGCTTACTTTCCTCCGCACTCGCACACGTTTGCGTACACCGTTCTGGCACGTCCCACGTGGCGCGGAGTTCTTACGCGGTGCCCTAATGGGAGCTGCCCTCAGAGGAGCCCTAGTCTTCGCGTTTCATCCAGGACCTCCTGACTGAAGTCACCGTGCCTCCTAGAGGACGGCGGCTTGGGTTCTTACTGCACTTTAAGTCCTGTTCCTTCTGCGGCACTGCAGGCAGCCCCAGGCCCAGAGGAGCAGCTACGGCGTTCCTCGGTTGAGACAGTTCGCCGGATGCGGGACTCCCTACTTCGATATGTTGATTCAGGGAAGGAAACGCAGGGTAACCGGTGTCTCTTGGGACTCCTTAGAAGCCACAGGGATGTACGCTGAGTGTACCCATGAAAACGGGGGCCTGCTTGAACTAGACCTGCTTTCCCATTTTGAGGGCGGCATTCATGCCTGCCTTGAAGCTACCTGACATTCCCGGCTCCCGACAGGCCAGTGAGCACTGGAAGAATGCTTCGGGGAAAATTATGAGTTTGCTCTCTCTAAACCAGGGGCTTCCGTGGCCGCAGCTCGGTCCGCATGACAGGCTCTAGAGCGAAAGGGAACCTCGACGTGAAAACTCGCCTCCAGGTTAGGCCCTGAGTAGCCGTGCAGAAAGCGAGGCATGCAGCTGTTTCCACAACTTCTCAGTCGCTTATGTGCTTTATTTTAAAGGAAGTACGCGTCCGGGGACTCCTAGGCCCCACGGGTGTGCATCGTTTTCCCTCCGAGGTCACTGAGTGCCTCCAGACACCTGTGGGCCGGCGGAGCAACGTCGAGGTCCATTGGTTGATCCCCTGGAGGACCTCTGTGCCTGCCGAGTGCTGGGCAGCAACACACTGCGCGTTCCTTGAGGAGAGCTACATCTCCAGAGCCCTCGAACGCCCTCGGGACAACATGGCTGGTGAGTGCGAAGTACCCAGGAAGACTCTGTCATGGACCTTGTGTGAGCTGCCATGAGAGAACACTGTGCTTGGAACACTGCGAGGCCCGCCCCGTACCTGAAGTCACTGTGCTCGAGGAGAAAGTCAGCATCTTAGCACGCTGTGTCGCTACCGGCACACCCAGCATGAACCCATGCCTGGAAGTAAGGCCCTGTTTCGCCGTGCAGAAGCGGAGGCATGCTGCAGCTTCCAGGAGGCAGTCAGCTCTGCTCTGCATGCCTTTAATGGCAGCACAGCTTTCTGGACACCTGGGAGGCTAGCCGGGGCACCCTGCTCCCGGCAGGAACACTGAGTACCCCCAGGTGCACCTGGGTCTGCTAAGCAACATCCAGGCCCGTAGCCCTTCAGAGCCCCCTGTGTGCAGGCCGAGCGTAGGGAAACGCACTGCCCTCTCCTTTGGAGCAGCTTAGTTTCCTCCGCACTCGCACACGTTCGCGAACACCGTTCTGGCACGTCCCACGTGGCCCAGAGGACTTACGCGGTGCCCTAATCGGACCTGCCCTCAGAGGAGACCTCGTCTTCGCGTTTCATCCAGGACCTCCTGACTGAAGTCACCGTGCCTCCTAGAGGACGGCGGCTTGGGTTCTTACTGCACTTTAAGTCCTGTTCCTTCTGCGGCACTGCAGGCAGCCCCAGGCCCAGAGGAGCAGCTACGGCGTTCCTCGGTTGAGACAGTTCGCCGGATGCGGGACTCCCTACTTCGATATGTTGATTCAGGGAAGGAAACGCAGGGTAACCGGTGTCTCTTGGGACTCCTTAGAAGCCACAGGGATGTACGCTGAGTGTACCCATGAAAACGGGGACCTGCTGGAACTAGCCCTGCTTTCCCATTTTGAGGGCGGCATTCATGCCTGCCTTGAAGCTACCTGACATTCCCGGCTCCCGACAGGCCAGTGAGCCCTGGAAGAATGCTTCGGGGAAAATTATGAGTTTGCTCTCTCTAAACCAGGGGCTTCCGTGGCCGCAGCTCGGTCTGCATGACAGGCTCTAGAGCGAAAGGGAACCTCGAAGTGAGAACTCGCCTCCAGGTTAGGCCCTGAGTAGCCGTGCAGAAAGGGAGGCATGCAGCTGTTTCCACAACTTCTCAGTCGCTTATGTGCTTTATTTTAAAGGAAGTACGCGTCCGGGGACTCCTAGGCCCCACGGGTGTGCATCGTTTTCCCTCCGAGGTCACTGAGTGCCTCCAGACACCTGTGGGCCAGCGGAGCAACGTCGAGGTCCATTGGTTGATCCCCTGGAGGACCTCTGTGCCTGCCGAGTGCTGGGCAGCAACACACTGCGCGTTCCTTGAGGAGAGCTACATCTCCAGAGCCCTCGAACGCCCTCGGGACAACATGGCTGGTGAGTGCGAAGTACCCAGGAAGACTCTGTCATGGACCTTGTGTGAGCTGCCATGAGAGAACACTGTACTTGGAACACTGCGAGGCCCGCCCCGTACCTGAAGTCACTCTGCTCGAGGAGAAAGTCAGCATCTTAGCACGCTGTGTCGCTACCGGCACACCCAGCATGAACCCATGCCTGGAAGTAAGGCCCTGTTTCGCCGTGCAGAAGCGGAGGCGTGCTGCAGCTTCCAGGAGGCAGTCGGCTCAGCTCTGCATGCCTTTAATGGCAGCACAGCTTTCTGGACACCTGGGAGGCTAGCCGGGGCACCCTGCTCCCGGCAGGAACACTGAGTACCCCCAGGTGCACCTGGGTCTGCTAAGCAACATCCAGGCCCGTAGCCCTTCAGAGCCCCCTGTGTGCAGGCCGAGCGTAGGGAAACGCACTGCCCTCTCCTTTGGAGCAGCTTAGTTTCCTCCGCACTCGCACACGTTCGCGAACACCGTTCTGGCACGTCCCACGTGGCCCGGAGGACTTACGCGGTGCCCTAATCGGACCTGCCCTCAGAGGAGACCTCGTCTTCGCGTTTCATCCAGGACCTCCTGACTGAAGTCACCGTGCCTCCTAGAGGATGGCGGCTTGGGTTCTTACTGCACTTTAAGTCCTGTTCCTTCTGCGGCACTGCAGGCAGCCCCAGGCCCAGAGGAGCAGCTACGGCGTTCCTCGGTTGAGACAGTTCGCCGGATGCGGGACTCCCTACTTCGATATGTTGATTCAGGGAAGGAAACGCAGGGTAACCGGTGTCTCTTGGGACTCCTTAGAAGCCACAGGGATGTACGCTGAGTGTTCCCATGAAAACGGGGGCCTGCTGGAACTAGCCCTGCTTTCCCATTTTGAGGGCGGCATTCATGCCTGCCTTGAAGCTACCTGACATTCCCGGCTCCCGACAGGCCAGTGAGCCCTGGAAGAATGCTTCGGGGAAAATTATGAGTTTGCTCTCTCTAAACCAGGGGCTTCCGTGGCCGCAGCTCGGTCCGCATGACAGGCTCTAGAGCGAAAGGGAACCTCGACGTGAAAACTCGCCTCCAGGTTAGGCCCTGAGTAGCCGTGCAGAAAGGGAGGCATGCAGCTGTTTAAAGGAGTTCTCAGTCGCTTATGTCCTTTATTTTAAAGGAAGTATGCGTCCGGGGACTCCTAGGCCCCACGGGTGTGCATCGTTTTCCCTCCGAGGTCACTGAGTGCCTCCAGACACCTGTGGGCCGGCGGAGCAACGTCGAGGTCCATTGGTTGATCCCCTGGAGGACCTCTGTGCCTGCCGAATGCTGCGCAGCAACACACTGCGCATTCCTTGAGGAGCACTACATCTCCAGAACCCTCGAACGCCATCGGGACAACATGGCTGGTGAGTGCGAAGTGCCCAGGAAGACTCTGTCATGGCCCTTGTGTGAGCTGCCATGAGAGAACACTGTGCTTGGAACACTGCGAGGCCCGCCCCATACCTGAAGTCACTGTGCTCGAGGAGAAAGTCAGCATCTTAGCACGCTGTGTCGCTACCGGCACACCCAGCATGAACCCATGCCTGGAAGGAAGGCCCTGATTCGCCGTGCAGAAGCGGAGGCGTGCTGCAGCTTCCAGGAGGCGGTGGCCTCTGCTCTGCATGCCTTTAACGGCAGCACAGCTTTCTGGACACCTGGGAGGCTAGCCGGGGCACCCTGCTCCCGGCAGGAACACTGAGTACCCCCAGGTGCACCTGGGTCTGCTAAGCAACATCCAGGCCCGTAACCCTTCAGAGCCCCCTGTGTGCAGGCCGAGCGTAGGGAATCGCACTGCCCTCTCCATCGGAGCAGCTTAGTTTCCTCTGCACTCGCACAGGTTCGCGAACACCGTTCTGGCACGTCCCACGTGGCGCGGAGTTCTTACGCGGTGCCCTAAACGGAGCTGCCCTCAGAGGAGCCCTCGTCTTCGCGTTCCATCCAGGACCTCCTGACTGAAGTCACCGTGCCTCCTAGAGGACGGCGGCTTGGGTTCTTACTGCACTTCAAGTCCTGTTCCTCCTGCGGCACTGCAGGCAGCCGCAGGCCCAGAGGAGCAGCTACGGCGTTCCTCGGTTGAGACAGTTCGCCGGATGCGGGACTCCCTACTTCGATAAGTTAATTCAGGGAAGGAAACGCAGGATAACTGGTGTCTCTTGGGACTCGTTAGAAGCCACAGGGATGTACGCTGAGTGTTCCCATGAAAACGGGGGCCTGCTGGAACTAGCCCTGCTTTTCCATTTTGAGGGCGGCATTCATGCCTGCCTTGAAGCTACCTGACATTCCCGGCTCCCGACAGGCCAGTGAGCCCTGGAAGAATGCTTCGGGGAAAATTATGAGTTTGCTCTCTCTAAACCAGGGGCTTCCGTGGCCACGGCGGCGGTCCGCATGACAGGCTCTAGAGCGAAAGGGAACCTCGAAGTGAGAACTCGCCTCCAGGTTAGGCCCTGAGTAGCCGTGCAGAAAGGGAGGCATGCAGCTGTTTCCACAACTTCTCAGTCGCTTATGTGCTTTATTTTAAAGGAAGTACGCGTCCGGGGACTCCTAGGCCCCACGGGTGTGCATCGTTTTCCCTCCGAGGTCACTGAGTGCCTCCAGACACCTGTGGGCCGGCGGAGCAACGTCGAGGTCCATTGGTTGATCCCCTGGAGGACTTCTGTGCCTGCCGAGTGCTGGGCAGCAACACACTGCGCGTTCCTTGAGGAGAGCTACATCTCCAGAGCCCTCGAACGCCCTCGGGACAACATGGCTGGTGAGTGCGAAGTACCCAGGAAGACTCAGTCATGGCCCTTGTGTGAGCTGCCATGAGAGAACACTGTGCTTGGAACACTGCGAGGCCCGCCCCGTACCTGAAGTCACTCTGCTCGAGGAGAAAGTCAGCATCTTAGCACGCTGTGTCGCTACCGGCACACCCAGCATGAACCCATGCCTGGAAGTAAGGCCCTGTTTCGCCGTGCAGAAGCGGAGGCGTGCTGCAGCTTCCAGGAGGCAGTCGGCTCTGCTCTGCATGCCTTTAATGGCAGCACAGCTTTCTGGACACCTGGGAGGCTAGCCGGGGCACCCTGCTCCCGGCAGGAACACTGAGTACCCCCAGGTGCACCTGGGTCTGCTAAGCAACATCCAGGCCCGTAGCCCTTCAGAGACCCCTGTGTGCAGGCCGAGCGTAGGGAAACGCACTGCCCTCTCCTTCGGAGCAGCTTAGTTTCCTCCGCACTCGCACACGTTCGCGAACACCGTTCTGGCACGTCCCACGTGGCCCGGAGGACTTAACGCGGTGCCCTAATCGGACCTGCCCTCAGAGGAGACCTCGTCTTCGCGTTTCATCCAGGACCTCCTGACTGAAGTCACCGTGCCTCCTAGAGGACGGTGGCTTGGGTTCTTACTGCACTTTAAGTCCTGTTCCTTCTGCGGCACTGCAGGCAGCCCCAGGCCCAGAGGAGCAGCTACGGCGTTCCTCGGTTGAGACAGTTCGCCGGATGCGGGACTCCCTACTTCGATATGTTGATTCAGGGAAGGAAACGCAGGGTAACCGGTGTCTCTTGGGACTCCTTAGAAGCCACAGGGATGTACGCTGAGTGTACCCATGAAAACGGGGGCCTGCTGGAACTAGCCCTGCTTTCCCATTTTGAGGGCGGCATTCATGCCTGCCTTGAAGCTACCTGACATTCCCGGCTCCCGACAGGCCAGTGAGCCCTGGAAGAATGCTTCGGGTAAAATTATGAGTTTGCTCTCTCTAAACCAGGGGCTTCCGTGGCCGCAGCTCGGTCCGCATGACAGGCTCTAGAGCGAAAGGGAACCTCGAAGTGAGAACTCGCCTCCAGGTTAGGCCCTGAGTAGCCGTGCAGAAAGGGAGGCATGCAGCTGTTTCCACAACTTCTCAGTCGCTTATGTGCTTTATTTTAAAGGAAGTACGCGTCCGGGGACTCCTAGGCCCCACGGGTGTGCATCGTTTTCCCTCCGAGGTCACTGAGTGCCTCCAGACACATGTGGGCCAGCGGAGCAACGTCGAGGTCCATTGGTTGATCCCCTGGAGGACCTCTGTGCCTGCCGAGTGCTGGGCAGCAACACACTGCGCGTTCCTTGAGGAGAGCTACATCTCCAGAGCCCTCGAACGCCCTCGGGACAACATGGCTGGTGAGTGCGAAGTACCCAGGAAGACTCTGTCATGGACCTTGTGTGAGCTGCCATGAGAGAACACTGTGCTTGGAACACTGCGAGGCCCGCCCCGTACCTGAAGTCACTCTGCTCGAGGAGAAAGTCAGCATCTTAGCACGCTGTGTCGCTACCGGCACACCCAGCATGAACCCATGCCTGGAAGTAAGGCCCTGTTTCGCCGTGCAGAAGCGGAGGTGTGCTGCAGCTTCCAGGAGGCAGTCGGCTCTGCTCTGCATGCCTTTAATGGCAGCACAGCTTTCTGGACACCTGGGAGGCTAGCCGGGGCACCCTGCTCCCGGCAGGAACACTGAGTACCCCCAGGTGCACCTGGGTCTGCTAAGCAACATCCAGGCCCGTAGCCCTTCAGAGCCCCCTGTGTGCAGGCCGAGCGTAGGGAAACGCACTGCCCTCTCCTTCGGAGCAGCTTAGTTTCCTCCGCACTCGCACACGTTCGCGAACACCGTTCTGGCACGTCCCACGTGGCCCGGAGGACTTACGCGGTGCCCTAATCGGACCTGCCCTCAGAGGAGACCTCGTCTTCGCGTTTCATCCAGGACCTCCTGACTGAAGTCACCGTGCCTCCTAGAGGACGGCGGCTTGGGTTCTTACTGCACTTTAAGTCCCGTTCCTTCTGCGGCACTGCAGGCAGCCCCAGGCCCAGAGGAGCAGCTACGGCGTTCCTCGGTTGAGACAGTTCGCCGGATGCGGGACTCGCTACTTCGATATGTTGATTCAGGGAAGGAAACGCAGGGTAACCGGTGTCTCTTGGGACTCCTTAGAAGCCACAGGGATGTACGCTGAGTGTACCCATGAAAACGGGGGCCTGCTGGAACTAGCCCTGCTTTCCCATTTTGAGGGCGGCATTCATGCCTTCCTTGAAGCTACCTGATATTCCCGGCTCCCGACAGGCCAGTGAGCCCTGGAAGAATGCTTCGGGGAAAATTATGAGTTTGCTCTCTCTAAACCAGGGGCTTCCGTGGCCGCAGCTCGGTCCGCATGACAGGCTCTAGAGCGAAAGGGAACCTCGACGTGAAAACTCGCCTCCAGGTTAGGCCCTGAGTAGCCGTGCAGAAAGGGAGGCATGCAGCTGTTTAAAGGAGTTCTCAGTTGCTTATGTCCTTTATTTTAAAGGAAGTACGCGTCCGGGGACTCCTAGGCCCCACGGGTGTGCATCGTTTTCCCTCCGAGGTCACTGAGTGCCTCCAGACACCTGTGGGCCGGCGGAGCAACGTCGAGGTCCATTGGTTGTTCCCCTGGAGGACCTCTGTGCCTGCCGAATGCTGCGCAGCAACACACTGCGCATTCCTTGAGGAGCACTACATCTCCAGAACCCTCGAACGCCCTCGGGACAACATGGCTGGTGAGTGCGAAGTGCCCAGGAAGACTCTGTCATGGCCCTTGTGTGAGCTGCCATGAGAGAACACTGTGCTTGGAACACTGCGAGGCCCGCCCCATAACTGAAGTCACTGTGCTCGAGGAGAAAGTCAGCATCTTAGCACGCTGTGTCGCTACCGGCACACCCAGCATGAACCCATGCCTGGAAGGAAGGCCCTGATTCGCCGTGCAGAAGCGGAGGCGTGCTGCAGCTTCCAGGAGGCGGTGGCCTCTGCTCTGCATGCCTTTAACGGCAGCACAGCTTTCTGGACACCTGGGAGGCTAGCCGGGGCACCCTGCTCCCGGCAGGAACACTGAGTACCCCCAGGTGCACCTGGGTCTGCTAAGCAACATCCAGGCCCGTAACCCTTCAGAGCCCCCTGTGTGCAGGCCGAGCGTAGGGAATTGCACTGCCCTCTCCATCAGAGCAGCTTAGTTTCCTCCGCACTCGCACAGGTTCGCGAACACCGTTCTGGCACGTCCCACGTGGCGCGGAGTTCTTACGCGGTGCCCTAATGGGAGCTGCCCTCAGAGGAGCCCTCGTCTTCGCGTTCCATCCAGGACCTCCTGACTGAAGTCACCGTGCCTCCTAGAGGACGGCGGCTTGGGTTCTTACTGCACTTCAAGTCCTGTTCCTTCTGCGGCACTGCAGGCAGCCGCAGGCCCAGAGGAGCAGCTACGGCGTTCCTCGGTTGAGACAGTTCGCCGGATGCGGGACTCCCTACTTCGATATGTTGATTCAGGGAAGGAAACGCAGGGTAACCGGTGTCTCTTGGGACTCCTTAGAAGCCACAGGGATGTACGCTGAGTGTACCCATGAAAACGGGGGCCTGCTGGAACTAGCCCTGCTTTCCCATTTTGAGGGCGGCATTCATGCCTGCCTTGAAGCTACCTGACATTCCCGGCTCCCGACAGGCCAGTGAGCCCTGGAAGAATGCTTCGGGGAAAATTATGAGTTTGCTCTCTCTAAACCAGGGGCTTCCGTGGCCGCAGCTCGGTCCGCATGACAGGCTCTAGAGCGAAAGGGAACCTCGACGTGAAAACTCGCCTCCAGGTTAGGCCCTGAGTAGCCGTGCAGAAAGGGAGGCATGCAGCTGTTTAAAGGAGTTCTCAGTCGCTTATGTCCTTTATTTTAAAGGAAGTATGCGTCCGGGGACTCCTAGGCCCCACGGGTGTGCATCGTTTTCCCTCCGAGGTCACTGAGTGCCTCCAGACACCTGTGGGCCGGCGGAGCAACGTCGAGGTCCATTGGTTGATCCCCTGGAGGACCTCTGTGCCTGCCGAATGCTGCGCAGCAACACACTGCGCATTCCTTGAGGAGCACTACATCTCCAGAACCCTCGAACGCCCTCGGGACAACATGGCTGGTGAGTGCGAAGTGCCCAGGAAGACTCTGTCATGGCCCTTGTGTGAGCTGCCATGAGAGAACACTGTGCTTGGAACACTGCGAGGCCCGCCCCATACCTGAAGTCACTGTGCTCGAGGAGAAAGTCAGCATCTTAGCACGCTGTGTCGCTACCGGCACACCCAGCATGAACCCATGCCTGGAAGGAAGGCCCTGATTCGCCGTGCAGAAGCGGAGGCGTGCTGCAGCTTCCAGGAGGCGGTGGCCTCTGCTCTGCATGCCTTTAACGGCAGCACAGCTTTCTGGACACCTGGGAGGCTAGCCGGGGCACCCTGCTCCCGGCAGGAACACTGAGTACCCCCAGGTGCACCTGGGTCTGCTAAGCAACATCCAGGCCCGTAACCCTTCAGAGCCCCCTGTGTGCAGGCCGAGCGTAGGGAATCGCACTGCCCTCTCCATCGGAGCAGCTTAGTTTCCTCTGCACTCGCACAGGTTCGCGAACACCGTTCTGGCACGTCCCACGTGGCGCGGAGTTCTTACGCGGTGCCCTAAACGGAGCTGCCCTCAGAGGAGCCCTCGTCTTCGCGTTCCATCCAGGACCTCCTGACTGAAGTCACCGTGCCTCCTAGAGGACGGCGGCTTGGGTTCTTACTGCACTTCAAGTCCTGTTCCTCCTGCGGCACTGCAGGCAGCCGCAGGCCCAGAGGAGCAGCTACGGCGTTCCTCGGTTGAGACAGTTCGCCGGATGCGGGACTCCCTACTTCGATAAGTTAATTCAGGGAAGGAAACGCAGGATAACTGGTGTCTCTTGGGACTCGTTAGAAGCCACAGGGATGTACGCTGAGTGTTCCCATGAAAACGGGGGCCTGCTGGAACTAGCCCTGCTTTTCCATTTTGAGGGCGGCATTCATGCCTGCCTTGAAGCTACCTGACATTCCCGGCTCCCGACAGGCCAGTGAGCCCTGGAAGAATGCTTCGGGGAAAATTATGAGTTTGCTCTCTCTAAACCAGGGGCTTCCGTGGCCACGGCGGCGGTCCGCATGACAGGCTCTAGAGCGAAAGGGAACCTCGAAGTGAGAACTCGCCTCCAGGTTAGGCCCTGAGTAGCCGTGCAGAAAGGGAGGCATGCAGCTGTTTCCACAACTTCTCAGTCGCTTATGTGCTTTATTTTAAAGGAAGTACGCGTCCGGGGACTCCTAGGCCCCACGGGTGTGCATCGTTTTCCCTCCGAGGTCACTGAGTGCCTCCAGACACCTGTGGGCCGGCGGAGCAACGTCGAGGTCCATTGGTTGATCCCCTGGAGGACTTCTGTGCCTGCCGAGTGCTGGGCAGCAACACACTGCGCGTTCCTTGAGGAGAGCTACATCTCCAGAGCCCTCGAACGCCCTCGGGACAACATGGCTGGTGAGTGCGAAGTACCCAGGAAGACTCAGTCATGGCCCTTGTGTGAGCTGCCATGAGAGAACACTGTGCTTGGAACACTGCGAGGCCCGCCCCGTACCTGAAGTCACTCTGCTCGAGGAGAAAGTCAGCATCTTAGCACGCTGTGTCGCTACCGGCACACCCAGCATGAACCCATGCCTGGAAGTAAGGCCCTGTTTCGCCGTGCAGAAGCGGAGGCGTGCTGCAGCTTCCAGGAGGCAGTCGGCTCTGCTCTGCATGCCTTTAATGGCAGCACAGCTTTCTGGACACCTGGGAGGCTAGCCGGGGCACCCTGCTCCCGGCAGGAACACTGAGTACCCCCAGGTGCACCTGGGTCTGCTAAGCAACATCCAGGCCCGTAGCCCTTCAGAGACCCCTGTGTGCAGGCCGAGCGTAGGGAAACGCACTGCCCTCTCCTTCGGAGCAGCTTAGTTTCCTCCGCACTCGCACACGTTCGCGAACACCGTTCTGGCACGTCCCACGTGGCCCGGAGGACTTAACGCGGTGCCCTAATCGGACCTGCCTTCAGAGGAGACCTCGTCTTCGCGTTTCATCCAGGACCTCCTGACTGAAGTCACCGTGCCTCCTAGAGGACGGTGGCTTGGGTTCTTACTGCACTTTAAGTCCTGTTCCTTCTGCGGCACTGCAGGCAGCCCCAGGCCCAGAGGAGCAGCTACGGCGTTCCTCGGTTGAGACAGTTCGCCGGATGCGGGACTCCCTACTTCGATATGTTGATTCAGGGAAGGAAACGCAGGGTAACCGGTGTCTCTTGGGACTCCTTAGAAGCCACAGGGATGTACGCTGAGTGTACCCATGAAAACGGGGGCCTGCTGGAACTAGCCCTGCTTTCCCATTTTGAGGGCGGCATTCATGCCTGCCTTGAAGCTACCTGACATTCCCGGCTCCCGACAGGCCAGTGAGCCCTGGAAGAATGCTTCGGGTAAAATTATGAGTTTGCTCTCTCTAAACCAGGGGCTTCCGTGGCCGCAGCTCGGTCCGCATGACAGGCTCTAGAGCGAAAGGGAACCTCGAAGTGAGAACTCGCCTCCAGGTTAGGCCCTGAGTAGCCGTGCAGAAAGGGAGGCATGCAGCTGTTTCCACAACTTCTCAGTCGCTTATGTGCTTTATTTTAAAGGAAGTACGCGTCCGGGGACTCCTAGGCCCCACGGGTGTGCATCGTTTTCCCTCCGAGGTCACTGAGTGCCTCCAGACACATGTGGGCCAGCGGAGCAACGTCGAGGTCCATTGGTTGATCCCCTGGAGGACCTCTGTGCCTGCCGAGTGCTGGGCAGCAACACACTGCGCGTTCCTTGAGGAGAGCTACATCTCCAGAGCCCTCGAACGCCCTCGGGACAACATGGCTGGTGAGTGCGAAGTACCCAGGAAGACTCTGTCATGGACCTTGTGTGAGCTGCCATGAGAGAACACTGTGCTTGGAACACTGCGAGGCCCGCCCCGTACCTGAAGTCACTCTGCTCGAGGAGAAAGTCAGCATCTTAGCACGCTGTGTCGCTACCGGCACACCCAGCATGAACCCATGCCTGGAAGTAAGGCCCTGTTTCGCCGTGCAGAAGCGGAGGTGTGCTGCAGCTTCCAGGAGGCAGTCGGCTCTGCTCTGCATGCCTTTAATGGCAGCACAGCTTTCTGGACACCTGGGAGGCTAGCCGGGGCACCCTGCTCCCGGCAGGAACACTGAGTACCCCCAGGTGCACCTGGGTCTGCTAAGCAACATCCAGGCCCGTAGCCCTTCAGAGCCCCCTGTGTGCAGGCCGAGCGTAGGGAAACGCACTGCCCTCTCCTTCGGAGCAGCTTAGTTTCCTCCGCACTCGCACACGTTCGCGAACACCGTTCTGGCACGTCCCACGTGGCCCGGAGGACTTACGCGGTGCCCTAATCGGACCTGCCCTCAGAGGAGACCTCGTCTTCGCGTTTCATCCAGGACCTCCTGACTGAAGTCACCGTGCCTCCTAGAGGACGGCGGCTTGGGTTCTTACTGCACTTTAAGTCCCGTTCCTTCTGCGGCACTGCAGGCAGCCCCAGGCCCAGAGGAGCAGCTACGGCGTTCCTCGGTTGAGACAGTTCGCCGGATGCGGGACTCGCTACTTCGATATGTTGATTCAGGGAAGGAAACGCAGGGTAACCGGTGTCTCTTGGGACTCCTTAGAAGCCACAGGGATGTACGCTGAGTGTACCCATGAAAACGGGGGCCTGCTGGAACTAGCCCTGCTTTCCCATTTTGAGGGCGGCATTCATGCCTTCCTTGAAGCTACCTGATATTCCCGGCTCCCAACAGGCCAGTGAGCCCTGGAAGAATGCTTCGGGGAAAATTATGAGTTTGCTCTCTCTAAACCAGGGGCTTCCGTGGCCGCAGCTCGGTCCGCATGACAGGCTCTAGAGCGAAAGGGAACCTCGACGTGAAAACTCGCCTCCAGGTTAGGCCCTGAGTAGCCGTGCAGAAAGGGAGGCATGCAGCTGTTTAAAGGAGTTCTCAGTTGCTTATGTCTTTTATTTTAAAGGAAGTACGCGTCCGGGGACTCCTAGGCCCCACGGGTGTGCATCGTTTTCCCTCCGAGGTCACTGAGTGCCTCCAGACACCTGTGGGCCGGCGGAGCAACGTCGAGGTCCATTGGTTGTTCCCCTGGAGGACCTCTGTGCCTGCCGAATGCTGCGCAGCAACACACTGCGCATTCCTTGAGGAGCACTACATCTCCAGAACCCTCGAACGCCCTCGGGACAACATGGCTGGTGAGTGCGAAGTGCCCAGGAAGACTCTGTCATGGCCCTTGTGTGAGCTGCCATGAGAGAACACTGTGCTTGGAACACTGCGAGGCCCGCCCCATAACTGAAGTCACTGTGCTCGAGGAGAAAGTCAGCATCTTAGCACGCTGTGTCGCTACCGGCACACCCAGCATGAACCCATGCCTGGAAGGAAGGCCCTGATTCGCCGTGCAGAAGCGGAGGCGTGCTGCAGCTTCCAGGAGGCGGTGGCCTCTGCTCTGCATGCCTTTAACGGCAGCACAGCTTTCTGGACACCTGGGAGGCTAGCCGGGGCACCCTGCTCCCGGCAGGAACACTGAGTACCCCCAGGTGCACCTGGGTCTGCTAAGCAACATCCAGGCCCGTAACCCTTCAGAGCCCCCTGTGTGCAGGCCGAGC
Source organism: Pseudorca crassidens (assembly GCF_039906515.1). Classification (NCBI taxonomy): domain Eukaryota; kingdom Metazoa; phylum Chordata; class Mammalia; order Artiodactyla; family Delphinidae; genus Pseudorca; species Pseudorca crassidens. Next base: position 87,626,744 of record NC_090311.1, on the reverse strand, counting down.
GTAGGGAATTGCACTGCCCTCTCCATCAGAGCAGCTTAGTTTCCTCCGCACTCGCACAGGTTCGCGAACACCGTTCTGGCACGTCCCACGTGGCGCGGAGTTCTTACGCGGTGCCCTAATGGGAGCTGCCCTCAGAGGAGCCCTCGTCTTCGCGTTCCATCCAGGACCTCCTGACTGAAGTCACCGTGCCTCCTAGAGGACGGCGGCTTGGGTTCTTACTGCACTTCAAGTCCTGTTCCTTCTGCGGCACTGCAGGCAGCCGCAGGCCCAGAGGAGCAGCTACGGCGTTCCTCGGTTGAGACAGTTCGCCGGATGCGGGACTCCCTACTTCGATATGTTGATTCAGGGAAGGAAACGCAGGGTAACCGGTGTCTCTTGGGACTCCTTAGAAGCCACAGGGATGTACGCTGAGTGTACCCATGAAAACGGGGGCCTGCTGGAACTAGCCCTGCTTTCCCATTTTGAGGGCGGCATTCATGCCTGCCTTGAAGCTACCTGACATTCCCGGCTCCCGACAGGCCAGTGAGCCCTGGAAGAATGCTTCGGGGAAAATTATGAGTTTGCTCTCTCTAAACCAGGGGCTTCCGTGGCCGCAGCTCGGTCCGCATGACAGGCTCTAGAGCGAAAGGGAACCTCGAAGTGAGAACTCGCCTCCAGGTTAGGCCCTGAGTAGCCGTGCAGAAAGGGAGGCATGCAGCTGTTTCCACAACTTCTCAGTCGCTTATGTGCTTTATTTTAAAGGAAGTACGCGTCCGGGGACTCCTAGGCCCCACGGGTGTGCATCGTTTTCCCTCCGAGGTCACTGAGTGCCTCCAGACACCTGTGGGCCGGCGGAGCAACGTCGAGGTCCATTGGTTGATCCCCTGGAGGACCTCTGTGCCTGCCGAGTGCTGGGCAGCAACACACTGCGCGTTCCTTGAGGAGAGCTACATCTCCAGAGCCCTCGAACGCCCTCGGGACAACATGGCTGGTGAGTGCGAAGTACCCAGGAAGACTCTGTCATGGACCTTGTGTGAGCTGCCATGAGAGAACACTGTGCTTGGAACACTGCGAGGCCCGCCCCGTACCTGAAGTCACTGTGCTCGAGGAGAAAGTCAGCATCTTAGCACGCTGTGTCGCTACCGGCACACCCAGCATGAACCCATGCCTGGAAGTAAGGCCCTGTTTCGCCGTGCAGAAGCGGAGGCGTGCTGCAGCTTCCAGGAGGCAGTCGGCTCTGCTCTGCATGCCTTTAATGGCAGCACAGCTTTCTGGACACCTGGGAGGCTAGCCGGGGCACCCTGCTCCCGGCAGGAACACTGAGTACCCCCAGGTGCACCTGGGTCTGCTAAGCAACATCCAGGCCCGTAGCCCTTCAGAGCCCCCTGTGTGCAGGCCGAGCGTAGGGAAACGCACTGCCCTCTCCTTCGGAGCAGCTTAGTTTCCTCCGCACTCGCACACGTTCGCGAACACCGTTCTGGCACGTCCCACGTGGCCCGGAGGACTTACGCGGTGCCCTAATCGGACCTGCCCTCAGAGGAGACCTCGTCTTCGCGTTTCATCCAGGACCTCCTGACTGAAGTCACCGTGCCTCCTAGAGGACGGCGGCTTGGGTTCTTACTGCACTTTAAGTCCTGTTCCTTCTGCGGCACTGCAGGCAGCCCCAGGCCCAGAGGAGCAGCTACGGCGTTCCTCGGTTGAGACAGTTCGCCGGATGCGGGACTCCCTACTTCGATATGTTGATTCAGGGAAGGAAACGCAGGGTAACCGGTGTCTCTTGGGACTCCTTAGAAGCCACAGGGATGTACGCTGAGTGTACCCATGAAAACGGGGGCCTGCTGGAACTAGCCCTGCTTTCCCATTTTGAGGGCGGCATTCATGCCTTTCTTGAAGCTACCTGATATTCCCGGCTCCCGACAGGCCAGTGAGCCCTGGAAGAATGCTTCGGGGAAAATTATGAGTTTGCTCTCTCTAAACCAGGGGCTTCCGTGGCCGCAGCTCGGTCCGCATGACAGGCTCTAGAGCGAAAGGGAACCTCGACGTGAAAACTCGCCTCCAGGTTAGGCCCTGAGTAGCCGTGCAGAAAGGGAGGCATGCAGCTGTTTAAAGGAGTTCTCAGTTGCTTATGTCCTTTATTTTAAAGGAAGTACGCGTCCGGGGACTCCTAGGCCCCACGGGTGTGCATCGTTTTCCCTCCGAGGTCACTGAGTGCCTCCAGACACCTGTGGGCCGGCGGAGCAACGTCGAGGTCCATTGGTTGTTCCCCTGGAGGACCTCTGTGCCTGCCGAATGCTGCGCAGCAACACACTGCGCATTCCTTGAGGAGCACTACATCTCCAGAACCCTCGAACGCCCTCGGGACAACATGGCTGGTGAGTGCGAAGTGCCCAGGAAGACTCGGTCATGGCCCTTGTGTGAGCTGCCATGAGAGAACACTGTGCTTGGAACACTGCGAGGCCCGCCCCGTACCTGAAGTCACTGTGCTCGAGGAGAAAGTCAGCATCTTAGCACGCTGTGTCGCTACCGGCACACCCAGCATGAACCCATGCCTGGAAGGAAGGCCCTGATTCGCCGTGCAGAAGCGGAGGCGTGCTGCAGCTTCCAGGAGGCGGTGGCCTCTGCTCTGCATGCCTTTAATGGCAGCACAGCTTTCTGGACACCTGGGAGGCTAGCCGGGGCACCCTGCTCCCAGCAGGAACACTGAGTACCCCCAGGTGCACCTGGGTCTGCTAAGCAACATCCAGGCCCGTAACCCTTCAGAGCCCCCTGTGTGCAGGCCGAGCGTAGGGAATCGCACTGCCCTCTCCATCGGAGCAGCTTAGTTTCCTCCGCACTCGCACAGGTTCGCGAACACCGTTCTGGCACGTCCCACGTGGCGCGGAGTTCTTACGCGGTGCCCTAATGGGAGCTGCCCTCAGAGGAGCCCTCGTCTTCGCGTTCCATCCAGGACCTCCTGACTGAAGTCACCGTGCCTCCTAGAGGACGGCGGCTTGGGTTCTTACTGCTCTTCAAGTCCTGTTCCTTCTGCGGCACTGCAGGCAGCCGCAGGCCCAGAGGAGCAGCTACGGCGTTCCTCGGTTGAGACAGTTCGCCGGATGCGGGACTCCCTACTTCGATAAGTTAATTCAGGGAAGGAAACGCAGGATAACCGGTGTCTCTTGGGACTCGTTAGAAGCCACAGGGATGTACGCTGAGTGTTCCCATGAAAACGGGGGCCTGCTGGAACTAGACCTGCTTTTCCATTTTGAGGGCGGCATTCATGCCTGCCTTGAAGCTACCTGACATTCCCGGCTCCCGACAGGCCAGTGAGCCCTGGAAGAATGCTTCGGGGAAAATTATGAGTTTGCTCTCTCTAAACCAGTGGCTTCCGTGGCCGCAGCTCGGTCCGCATGACAGGCTCTAGAGCGAAAGGGAACCTCGAAGTGAGAACTCGCCTCCAGGTTAGGCCCTGAGTAGCCGTGCAGAAAGGGAGGCATGCAGCTGTTTCCACAACTTCTCAGTCGCTTATGTGCTTTATTTTAAAGGAAGTACGTGTCCGGGGACTCCTAGGCCCCACGGGTGTGCATCGTTTTCCCTCCGAGGTCACTGAGTGCCTCCAGACACCTGTGGGTCGGCGGAGCAACGTCGAGGTCCATTGGTTGATCCCCTGGCGGACTTCTGTGCCTGCCAAGTGCTGGGCAGCAACACACTGCGCGTTCCTTGAGGAGAGCTACATCTCCAGAGCCCTCGAACGCCCTCGGGACAACATGGCTGGTGAGTGCGAAGTACCCAGGAAGACTCTGTCATGGACCTTGTGTGAGCTGCCATGAGAGAACACTGTGCTTGGAACACTGCGAGGCCCGCCCCGTACCTGAAGTCACTCTGCTCGAGGAGAAAGTCAGCATCTTATCACGCTGTGTCGCTACCGGCACACCCAGCATGAACCCATGCCTGGAAGGAAGGCCCTGTTTCGCCGTGCAGAAGCGGAGGCGTGCTGCAGCTTCCAGGAGGCAGTCGGCTCTGCTCTGCATGCCTTTAATGGCAGCACAGCTTTCTGGACACCTGGGAGGCTAGCCGGGGCACCCTGCTCTGGGCAGGAACACTGAGTACCCCCAGGTGCACCTGGGTCTGCTAAGCAACATCCAGGCCCGTAGCCCTTCAGAGCCCCCTGTGTGCAGGCCGAGCGTAGGGAAACGCACTGCCCTCTCCTTCGGAGCAGCTTAGTTTCCTCCGCACTCGCACACGTTCGCGAACACCGTTCTGGCACGTCCCACGTGGCCCGGAGGACTTAACGCGGTGCCCTAATCGGACCTGCCCTCAGAGGAGACCTCGTCTTCGCGTTTCATCCAGGACCTCCTGACTGAAGTCACCGTGCCTCCTAGAGGACGGCGGCTTGGGTTCTTACTGCACTTCAAGTCCTGTTCCTCCTGCGGCACTGCAGGCAGCCGCAGGCCCAGAGGAGCAGCTACGGCGTTCCTCGGTTGAGACAGTTCGCCGGATGCGGGACTCCCTACTTCGATAAGTTAATTCAGGGAAGGAAACGCAGGATAACCGGTGTCTCTTGGGACTCGTTAGAAGCCACAGGGATGTACGCTGAGTGTTCCCATGAAAACGGGGGCCTGCTGGAACTAGACCTGCTTTTCCATTTTGAGGGCGGCATTGATGCCTGCCTTGAAGCTACCTGACATTCCCGGCTCCCGACAGGCCAGTGAGCCCTGGAAGAATGCTTCGGGGAAAATTATGAGTTTGCTCTCTCTAAACCAGGGGCTTCCGTGGCCGCGGCGGCGGTCCGCATGACAGGCTCTAGAGCGAAAGGGAACCTCGAAGTGAGAACTCGCCTCCAGGTTAGGCCCTGAGTAGCCGTGCAGAAAGGGAGGCATGCAGCTGTTTCCACAACTTCTCAGTCGCTTATGTGCTTTATTTTAAAGGAAGTACGCGTCCGGGGACTCCTAGGCCCCACGGGTGTGCATCGTTTTCCCTCCGAGGTCACTGAGTGCCTCCAGACACCTGTGGGCCGGCGGAGCAACGTCGAGGTCCATTGGTTGATCCCCTGGAGGACCTCTGTGCCTGCCGAGTGCTGGGCAGCAACACACTGCGCGTTCCTTGAGGAGAGCTACATCTCCAGAGCCCTCGAACGCCCTCGGGACAACATGGCTGGTGAGTGCGAAGTACCCAGGAAGACTCTGTCATGGACCTTGTGTGAGCTGCCATGAGAGAACACTGTGCTTGGAACACTGCGAGGCCCGCCCCGTACCTGAAGTCACTGTGCTCGAGGAGAAAGTCAGCATCTTAGCACGCTGTGTCGCTACCGGCACACCCAGCATGAACCCATGCCTGGAAGTAAGGCCCTGTTTCGCCGTGCAGAAGCGGAGGCGTGCTGCAGCTTCCAGGAGGCAGTCGGCTCTGCTCTGCATGCCTTTAATGGCAGCACAGCTTTCTGGACACCTGGGAGGCTAGCCGGGGCACCCTGCTCCCGGCAGGAACACTGAGTACCCCCAGGTGCACCTGGGTCTGCTAAGCAACATCCAGGCCCGTAGCCCTTCAGAGCCCCCTGTGTGCAGGCCGAGCGTAGGGAAACGCACTGCCCTCTCCTTCGGAGCAGCTTAGTTTCCTCCGCACTCGCACACGTTCGCGAACACCGTTCTGGCACGTCCCACGTGGCCCGGAGGACTTACGCGGTGCCCTAATCGGACCTGCCCTCAGAGGAGACCTCGTCTTCGCGTTTCATCCAGGACCTCCTGACTGAAGTCACCGTGCCTCCTAGAGGACGGCGGCTTGGGTTCTTACTGCACTTTAAGTCCTGTTCCTTCTGCGGCACTGCAGGCAGCCCCAGGCCCAGAGGAGCAGCTACGGCGTTCCTCGGTTGAGACAGTTCGCCGGATGCGGGACTCCCTACTTCGATATGTTGATTCAGGGAAGGAAACGCAGGGTAACCGGTGTCTCTTGGGACTCCTTAGAAGCCACAGGGATGTACGCTGAGTGTACCCATGAAAACGGGGGCCTGCTGGAACTAGCCCTGCTTTCCCATTTTGAGGGCGGCATTCATGCCTTCCTTGAAGCTACCTGATATTCCCGGCTCCCGACAGGCCAGTGAGCCCTGGAAGAATGCTTCGGGGAAAATTATGAGTTTGCTCTCTCTAAACCAGGGGCTTCCGTGGCCGCAGCTCGGTCCGCATGACAGGCTCTAGAGCGAAAGGGAACCTCGACGTGAAAACTCGCCTCCAGGTTAGGCCCTGAGTAGCCGTGCAGAAAGGGAGGCATGCAGCTGTTTAAAGGAGTTCTCAGTTGCTTATGTCCTTTATTTTAAAGGAAGTACGCGTCCGGGGACTCCTAGGCCCCACGGGTGTGCATCGTTTTCCCTCCGAGGTCACTGAGTGCCTCCAGACACCTGTGGGCCGGCGGAGCAACGTCGAGGTCCATTGGTTGTTCCCCTGGAGGACCTCTGTGCCTGCCGAATGCTGCGCAGCAACACACTGCGCATTCCTTGAGGAGCACTACATCTCCAGAACCCTCGAACGCCCTCGGGACAACATGGCTGGTGAGTGCGAAGTGCCCAGGAAGACTCGGTCATGGCCCTTGTGTGAGCTGCCATGAGAGAACACTGTGCTTGGAACACTGCGAGGCCCGCCCCGTACCTGAAGTCACTGTGCTCGAGGAGAAAGTCAGCATCTTAGCACGCTGTGTCGCTACCGGCACACCCAGCATGAACCCATGCCTGGAAGGAAGGCCCTGATTCGCCGTGCAGAAGCGGAGGCGTGCTGCAGCTTCCAGGAGGCGGTGGCCTCTGCTCTGCATGCCTTTAATGGCAGCACAGCTTTCTGGACACCTGGGAGGCTAGCCGGGGCACCCTGCTCCCAGCAGGAACACTGAGTACCCCCAGGTGCACCTGGGTCTGCTAAGCAACATCCAGGCCCGTAACCCTTCAGAGCCCCCTGTGTGCAGGCCGAGCGTAGGGAATCGCACTGCCCTCTCCATCGGAGCAGCTTAGTTTCCTCCGCACTCGCACAGGTTCGCGAACACCGTTCTGGCACGTCCCACGTGGCGCGGAGTTCTTACGCGGTGCCCTAATGGGAGCTGCCCTCAGAGGAGCCCTCGTCTTCGCGTTCCATCCAGGACCTCCTGACTGAAGTCACCGTGCCTCCTAGAGGACGGCGGCTTGGGTTCTTACTGCTCTTCAAGTCCTGTTCCTTCTGCGGCACTGCAGGCAGCCGCAGGCCCAGAGGAGCAGCTACGGCGTTCCTCGGTTGAGACAGTTCGCCGGATGCGGGACTCCCTACTTCGATAAGTTAATTCAGGGAAGGAAACGCAGGATAACCGGTGTCTCTTGGGACTCGTTAGAAGCCACAGGGATGTACGCTGAGTGTTCCCATGAAAACGGGGGCCTGCTGGAACTAGACCTGCTTTTCCATTTTGAGGGCGGCATTCATGCCTGCCTTGAAGCTACCTGACATTCCCGGCTCCCGACAGGCCAGTGAGCCCTGGAAGAATGCTTCGGGGAAAATTATGAGTTTGCTCTCTCTAAACCAGTGGCTTCCGTGGCCGCAGCTCGGTCCGCATGACAGGCTCTAGAGCGAAAGGGAACCTCGAAGTGAGAACTCGCCTCCAGGTTAGGCCCTGAGTAGCCGTGCAGAAAGGGAGGCATGCAGCTGTTTCCACAACTTCTCAGTCGCTTATGTGCTTTATTTTAAAGGAAGTACGCGTCCGGGGACTCCTAGGCCCCACGGGTGTGCATCGTTTTCCCTCCGAGGTCACTGAGTGCCTCCAGACACCTGTGGGTCGGCGGAGCAACGTCGAGGTCCATTGGTTGATCCCCTGGCGGACTTCTGTGCCTGCCAAGTGCTGGGCAGCAACACACTGCGCGTTCCTTGAGGAGAGCTACATCTCCAGAGCCCTCGAACGCCCTCGGGACAACATGGCTGGTGAGTGCGAAGTACCCAGGAAGACTCTGTCATGGACCTTGTGTGAGCTGCCATGAGAGAACACTGTGCTTGGAACACTGCGAGGCCCGCCCCGTACCTGAAGTCACTCTGCTCGAGGAGAAAGTCAGCATCTTATCACGCTGTGTCGCTACCGGCACACCCAGCATGAACCCATGCCTGGAAGGAAGGCCCTGTTTCGCCGTGCAGAAGCGGAGGCGTGCTGCAGCTTCCAGGAGGCAGTCGGCTCTGCTCTGCATGCCTTTAATGGCAGCACAGCTTTCTGGACACCTGGGAGGCTAGCCGGGGCACCCTGCTCTGGGCAGGAACACTGAGTACCCCCAGGTGCACCTGGGTCTGCTAAGCAACATCCAGGCCCGTAGCCCTTCAGAGCCCCCTGTGTGCAGGCCGAGCGTAGGGAAACGCACTGCCCTCTCCTTCGGAGCAGCTTAGTTTCCTCCGCACTCGCACACGTTCGCGAACACCGTTCTGGCACGTCCCACGTGGCCCGGAGGACTTAACGCGGTGCCCTAATCGGACCTGCCCTCAGAGGAGACCTCGTCTTCGCGTTTCATCCAGGACCTCCTGACTGAAGTCACCGTGCCTCCTAGAGGACGGCGGCTTGGGTTCTTACTGCACTTCAAGTCCTGTTCCTCCTGCGGCACTGCAGGCAGCCGCAGGCCCAGAGGAGCAGCTACGGCGTTCCTCGGTTGAGACAGTTCGCCGGATGCGGGACTCCCTACTTCGATAAGTTAATTCAGGGAAGGAAACGCAGGATAACCGGTGTCTCTTGGGACTCGTTAGAAGCCACAGGGATGTACGCTGAGTGTTCCCATGAAAACGGGGGCCTGCTGGAACTAGACCTGCTTTTCCATTTTGAGGGCGGCATTGATGCCTGCCTTGAAGCTACCTGACATTCCCGGCTCCCGACAGGCCAGTGAGCCCTGGAAGAATGCTTCGGGGAAAATTATGAGTTTGCTCTCTCTAAACCAGGGGCTTCCGTGGCCGCGGCGGCGGTCCGCATGACAGGCTCTAGAGCGAAAGGGAACCTCGAAGTGAGAACTCGCCTCCAGGTTAGGCCCTGAGTAGCCGTGCAGAAAGGGAGGCATGCAGCTGTTTCCACAACTTCTCAGTCGCTTATGTGCTTTATTTTAAAGGAAGTACGCGTCCGGGGACTCCTAGGCCCCACGGGTGTGCATCGTTTTCCCTCCGAGGTCACTGAGTGCCTCCAGACACCTGTGGGCCGGCGGAGCAACGTCGAGGTCCATTGGTTGATCCCCTGGAGGACTTCTGTGCCTGCCAAGTGCTGGGCAGCAACACACTGCGCGTTCCTTGAGGAGAGCTACATCTCCAGAGCCCTCGAACGCCCTCGGGACAACATGGCTGGTGAGTGCGAAGTACCCAGGAAGACTCTGTCATGGACCTTGTGTGAGCTGCCATGAGAGAACACTGTGCTTGGAACACTGCGAGGCCCGCCCCGTACCTGAAGTCACTCTGCTCGAGGAGAAAGTCAGCATCTTATCACGCTGTGTCGCTACCGGCACACCCAGCATGAACCCATGCCTGGAAGGAAGGCCCTGTTTCGCCGTGCAGAAGCGGAGGCGTGCTGCAGCTTCCAGGAGGCAGTCGGCTCTGCTCTGCATGCCTTTAATGGCAGCACAGCTTTCTGGACACCTGGGAGGCTAGCCGGGGCACCCTGCTCCGGGCAGGAACACTGAGTACCCCCAGGTGCACCTGGGACTGCTAAGCAACATCCAGGCCCGTAGCCCTTCAGAGCCCCCTGTGTGCAGGCCGAGCGTAGGGAAACGCACTGCCCTCTCCTTCGGAGCAGCTTAGTTTCCTCCGCACTCGCACACGTTCGCGAACACCGTTCTGGCACGTCCCACGTGGCCCGGAGGACTTAACGCGGTGCCCTAATCGGACCTGCCCTCAGAGGAGACCTCGTCTTCGCGTTTCATCCAGGACCTCCTGACTGAAGTCACCGTGCCTCCTAGAGGACGGCGGCTTGGGTTCTTACTGCACTTCAAGTCCTGTTCCTCCTGCGGCACTGCAGGCAGCCGCAGGCCCAGAGGAGCAGCTACGGCGTTCCTCGGTTGAGACAGTTCGCCGGATGCGGGACTCCCTACTTCGATAAGTTAATTCAGGGAAGGAAACGCAGGATAACCGGTGTCTCTTGGGACTCCTTAGAAGCCACAGGGATGTACGCTGAGTGTACCCATGAAAACGGGGGCCTGCTGGAACTAGCCCTGCTTTCCCATTTTGAGGGCGGCATTCATGCCTGCCTTGAAGCTACCTGACATTCCCGGCTCCCGACAGGCCAGTGAGCTCTGGAAGAATGCTTCGGGGAAAATTATGAGTTTGCTCTCTCTAAACCAGGGGCTTCCGTGGCCGCAGCTCGGTCCGCATGACAGGCTCTAGAGCGAAAGGGAACCTCGACGTGAAAACTCGCCTCCAGGTTAGGCCCTGAGTAGCCGTGCAGAAAGGGAGGCATGCAGCTGTTTAAAGGAGTTCTCAGTCGCTTATGTCCTTTATTTTAAAGGAAGTACGCGTCCGGGGACTCCTAGGCCCCACGGGTGTGCATCGTTTTCCCTCCGAGGTCACTGAGTGCCTCCAGACACCTGTGGGCCGGCGGAGCAACGTCGAGGTCCATTGGTTGATCCCCTGGAGGACCTCTGTGCCTGCCGAGTGCTGGGCAGCAACACACTGCGCGTTCCTTGAGGAGAGCTACATCTCCAGAGCCCTCGAACGCCCTCGGGACAACATGGCTGGTGAGTGCGAAGTACCCAGGAAGACTCTGTCATGGACCTTGTGTGAGCTGCCATGAGAGAACACTGTGCTTGGAACACTGCGAGGCCCGCCCCGTACCTGAAGTCACTCTGCTCGAGGAGAAAGTCAGCATCTTAGCACGCTGTGTCGCTACCAGCACACCCAGCATGAACCCATGCCTGGAAGGAAGGCCCTGATTCGCCGTGCAGAAGCGGAAGCGTGCTGCAGCTTCCAGGAGGCGGTGGCCTCTGCTCTGCATGCCTTTAACGGCAGCACAGCTTTCTGGACACCTGGGAGGCTAGCCGGGGCACCCTGCTCCCGGCAGGAACACTGAGTACCCCCAGGTGCACCTGGGTCTGCTAAGCAACATCCAGGCCCGTAACCCTTCAGAGCCCCCTGTGTGCAGGCCGAGCGTAGGGAATCGCACTGCCCTCTCCATCGGAGCAGCTTAGTTTCCTCCGCACTCGCACAGGTTCGCAAACACCGTTCTGGCACGTCCCACGTGGCACGGAGTTCTTACGCGGTGCCCTAATCGGAGCTGCCCTCAGAGGAGCCCTCGTCTTCGCGTTCCATCCAGGACCTCCTGACTGAAGTCACCGTGCCTCCTAGAGGACGGCGGCTTGGGTTCTTACTGCACTTCAAGTCCTGTTCCTTCTGCGGCACTGCAGGCAGCCGCAGGCCCAGAGGAGCAGCTACGGCGTTCCTCGGTTGAGACAGTTCGCCGGATGCGGGACTCCCTACTTCGATAAGTTAATTCAGGGAAGGAAACGCAGGATAACCGGTGTCTCTTGGGACTCGTTAGAAGCCACAGGGATGTACGCTGAGTGTTCCCATGAAAACGGGGGCCTGCTGGAACTAGACCTGCTTTTCCATTTTGAGGGCGGCATTCATGCCTGCCTTGAAGCTACCTGACATTCCCGGCTCCCGACAGGCCAGTGAGCCCTGGAAGAATGCTTCGGGGAAAATTATGAATTTGCTCTCTCTAAACCAGGGGCTTCCGTGGGCGCGGCGGCGGTCCGCATGACAGGCTCTAGAGCGAAAAGGAACCTCGAAGTGAGAACTCGCCTCCAGGTTAGGCCCTGAGTAGCCGTGCAGAAAGGGAGGCATGCAGCTGTTTCCACAACTTCTCAGTCGCTTATGTGCTTTATTTTAAAGGAAGTACGCGTCCGGGGACTCCTAGGCCCCACGGGTGTGCATCGTTTTCCCTCCGAGGTCACTGAGTGCCTCCAGACACCTGTGGGCCGGCGGAGCAACGTCGAGGTCCATTGGTTGATCCCCTGGAGGACCTCTGTGCCTGCCGAGTGCTGGGCAGCAACACACTGCGCGTTCCTTGAGGAGAGCTACAACTCCAGAGCCCTCGAACGCCCTCGGGACAACATGGCTGGTGAGTGCGAAGTACCCAGGAAGACCCTGTCATGGACCTTGTGTGAGCTGCCATGAGAGAACACTGTGCTTGGAACACTGCGAGGCCCGCCCCGTACCTGAAGTCACTCTGCTCGAGGAGAAAGTCAGCATCTTAGCACGCTGTGTCGCTACCGGCACACCCAGCATGAACCCATGCCTGGAAGTAAGGCCCTGTTTCGCTGTGCAGAAGCGGAGGCGTGCTGCAGCTTCCAGGAGGCAGTTGGCTCTGCTCTGCATGCCTTTAATGGCAGCACAGCTTTCTGGACACCTGGGAGGCTAGCCGGGGCACCCTGCTCCCGGCAGGAACACTGAGTACCCCCAGGTGCACCTGGGTCTGCTAAGCAACATCCAGGCCCGTAGCCCTTCAGAGACCCCTGTGTGCAGGCCGAGCGTAGGGAAACACACTGCCCTCTCCTTCGGAGCAGCTTAGTTTCCTCCGCACTCGCACACATTCGCGAACACCGTTCTGGCACGTCCCACGTGGCCCGGAGGACTTACGCGGTGCCCTAATCGGACCTGCCCTCAGAGGAGCCCTCGTCTTCGCGTTCCATCCAGGACCTCCTGACTGAAGTCACCGTGCCTCCTAGAGGACGGCGGCTTGGGTTCTTACTGCACTTCAAGTCCTGTTCCTTCTGCGGCACTGCAGGCAGCCGCAGGCCCAGAGGAGCAGCTACGGCGTTCCTCGGTTGAGACAGTTCGCCGGATGCTGGACTCCCTACTTCGATATGTTGATTCAGGGAAGGAAACGCAGGGTAACCGGTGTCTCTTGGGACTCCTTAGAAGCCACAGGGATGTACGCTGAGTGTACCCATGAAAACGGGGGCCTGCTGGAACTAGCCCTGCTTTCCCATTTTGAGGGCGGCATTCATGCCTGCCTTGAAGCTACCTGACATTCCCAGCTCCCGACAGGCCAGTGAGCCCTAGAAGAATGCTTCGGGGAAAATTATGAGTTTGCTCTCTCTAAACCAGGGGCTTCCGTGGCCGCAGCTCGGTCCGCATGACAGGCTCTAGAGCGAAAGGGAACCTCGACGTGAAAACTCGCCTCCAGGTTAGGCCCTGAGTAGCCGTGCAGAAAGGGAGGCATGCAGCTGTTTAAAGGAGTTCTCAGTCGCTTATGTCCTTTATTTTAAAGGAAGTACGCGTCCGGGGACTCCTAGGCCCCACGGGTGTGCATCGTTTTCCCTCCGAGGTCACTGAGTGCCTCCAGACACCTGTGGGCCGGCGGAGCAACGTCGAGGTCCATTGGTTGATCCCCTGGAGGACCTCTGTGCCTGCCGAATGCTGCGCAGCAACACACTGCGCGTTCCTTGAGGAGCACTGCATCTCCAGAGTCCTCGAACGCCCTCGGGACAACATGGCTGGTGAGTGCGAAGTGCCCAGGAAGACTCTGTCATGGCCCTTGTGTAAGCTGCCATGAGAGAACACTGTGCTTGGAACACTGCGAGGCCCGCCCCGTACCTGAAGTCACTCTGCTCGAGGAGAAAGTCAGCATCTTAGCACGCTGTGTCGCTACCGGCACACCCAGCATGAACCCATGCCTGGAAGGAAGGCCCTGATTCGCCGTGCAGAAGCGGAGGCGTGCTGCAGCTTCCAGGAGGCGGTGGCCTCTGCTCTGCATGCCTTTAACGGCAGCACAGCTTTCTGGACACCTGGGAGGCTAGCCGGGGCACCCTGCTCCCGGCAGGAACACTGAGTACCCCCAGGTGCACCTGGGTCTGCTAAGCAACATCCAGGCCCGTAACCCTTCAGAGCCCCCTGTGTGCAGGCCGAGCATAGGGAAACGCACTGCCCTCTCCATCGGAGCAGCTTAGTTTCCTCCGCACTCGCACAGGTTCGCGAACACCGTTCTGGCACGTCCCACGTGGCGCGGAGTTCTTACGCGGTGCCCTAATGGGAGCTGCCCTCAGAGGAGACCTCGTCTTCGCGTTCCATCCAGGACCTCCTGACTGAAGTCACCGTGCCTCCTAGAGGACGGCGGCTTGGGTTCTTACTGCACTTCAAGTCCTGTTCCTTCTGCGGCACTGCAGGCAGCCGCAGGCCCAGAGGAGCAGCTACGGCGTTCCTCGGTTGAGACAGTTCGCCGGATGCGGGACTCCCTACTTCGATAAGTTAATTCAGGGAAGGAAACGCAGGATAACCGGTGTCTCTTGGGACTCGTTAGAAGCCACAGGGATGTACGCTGAGTGTTCCCATGAAAACGGGGGCCTGCTGGAACTAGACCTGCTTTTCCATTTTGAGGGCGGCATTCATGCCTGCCTTGAAGCTACCTGACATTCCCGGCTCCCGACAGGCCAGTGAGCCCTGGAAGAATGCTTCGGGGAAAATTATGAGTTTGCTCTCTCTAAACCAGGGGCTTCCGTGGGCGCGGCGGCGGTCCGCATGACAGGCTCTAGAGCGAAAGGGAACCTCGAAGTGAGAACTCGCCTCCAGGTTAGGCCCTGAGTAGCCGTGCAGAAAGGGAGGCATGCAGCTGTTTCCACAACTTCTCAGTCGCTTATGTGCTTTATTTTAAAGGAAGTACGCGTCCGGGGACTCCTAGGCCCCACGGGTGTGCATCGTTTTCCCTCCGAGGTCACTGAGTGCCTCCAGACACCTGTGGGCCGGCGGAGCAACGTCGAGGTCCATTTGTTGATCCCCTGGAGGACCTCTGTGCCTGCCGAGTGCTGGGCAGCAACACACTGCGCGTTCCTTGAGGAGAGCTACATCTCCAGAGCCCTCGAACGCCCTCGGGACAACATGGCTGGTGAGTGCGAAGTACCCAGGAAGACTCTGTCATGGACCTTGTGTGAGCTGCCATGAGAGAACACTGTGCTTGGAACACTGCGAGGCCCGCCCCGTACCTGAAGTCACTCTGCTCGAGGAGAAAGTCAGCATCTTAGCACGCTGTGTCGCTACCGGCACACCCAGCATGAACCCATGCCTGGAAGTAAGGCCCTGTTTCGCCGTGCAGAAGCGGAGGCGTGCTGCAGCTTCCAGGAGGCAGTCGGCTCTGCTCTGCATGCCTTTAATGGCAGCACAGCTTTCTGGACACCTGGGAGGCTAGCCGGGGCACCCTGCTCCCGGCAGGAACACTGAGTACCCCCAGGTGCACCTGGGTCTGCTAAGCAACATCCAGGCCCGTAGCCCTTCAGAGCCCCCTGTGTGCAGGCCGAGCGTAGGGAAACGCACTGCCCTCTCCTTCGGAGCAGCTTAGTTTCCTCCGCACTCGCACACGTTCGCGAACACCGTTCTGGCACGTCCCACGTGGCCCGGAGGACTTACGCGGTGCCCTAATCGGACCTGCCCTCAGAGGAGACCTCGTCTTCGCGTTTCATCCAGGACCTCCTGACTGAAGTCACCGTGCCTCCTAGAGGACGGCGGCTTGGGTTCTTACTGCACTTTAAGTCCTGTTCCTTCTGCGGCACTGCAGGCAGCCCCAGGCCCAGAGGAGCAGCTACGGCGTTCCTCGGTTGAGACAGTTCGCCGGATGCGGGACTCCCTACTTCGATATGTTGATTCAGGGAAGGAAACGCAGGGTAACCGGTGTCTCTTGGGACTCCTTAGAAGCCACAGGGATGTACGCTGAGTGTACCCATGAAAACGGGGGCCTGCTGGAACTAGCCCTGCTTTCCCATTTTGAGGGCGGCATTCATGCCTGCCTTGAAGCTACCTGACATTCCCGGCTCCCGACAGGCCAGTGAGCCCTGGAAGAATGCTTCGGGGAAAATTATGAGTTTGCTCTCTCTAAACCAGGGGCTTCCGTGGCCGCAGCTCGGTCCGCATGACAGGCTCTAGAGCGAAAGTGAACCTCGACGTGAAAACTCGCCTCCAGGTTAGGCCCTGAGTAGCCGTGCAGAAAGGGAGGCATGCAGCTGTTTAAAGGAGTTCTCAGTCGCTTATGTCCTTTATTTTAAAGGAAGTACGCGTCCGGGGACTCCTAGGCCCCACGGGTGTGCATCGTTTTCCCTCCGAGGTCACTGAGTGCCTCCAGACACCTGTGGGCCGGCGGAGCAACGTCGAGGTCCATTGGTTGATCCCCTGGAGGACCTCTGTGCCTGCCGAATGCTGCGCAGCAACACACTGCGCGTTCCTTGAGGAGCACTACATCTCCAGAGCCCTCGAACGCCCTCGGGACAACATGGCTGGTGAGTGCGAAGTACCCAGGAAGACTCTGTCATGGCCCTTGTGTGAGCTGCCATGAGAGAACACTGTGCTTGGAACACTGCGAGGCCCGCCCCGTACCTGAAGTCACTCTGCTCGAGGAGAAAGTCAGCATCTTAGCACGCTGTGTCGCTACCGGCACACCCAGCATGAACCCATGCCTGGAAGTAAGGCCCTGTTTCGCCGTGCAGAAGCGGAGGCGTGCTGCAGCTTCCAGGAGGCAGTCGGCTCTGCTCTGCATGCCTTTAATGGCAGCACAGCTTTCTGGACACCTGGGAGGCTAGCCGGGGCACCCTGCTCCCGGCAGGAACACTGAGTACCCCCAGGTGCACCTGGGTCTGCTAAGCAACATCCAGGCCCGTAGCCCTTCAGAGCCCCCTGTGTGCAGGCCGAGCGTAGGGAAACGCACTGCCCTCTCCTTCGGAGCAGCTTAGTTTCCTCCGCACTCGCACACGTTCGCGAACACCGTTCTGGCACGTCCCACGTGGCCCGGAGGACTTACGCGGTGCCCTAATCGGACCTGCCCTCAGAGGAGACCTCGTCTTCGCGTTTCATCCAGGACCTCCTGACTGAAGTCACCGTGCCTCCTAGAGGACGGCGGCTTGGGTTCTTACTGCACTTTAAGTCCTGTTCCTTCTGCGGCACTGCAGGCAGCCCCAGGCCCAGAGGAGCAGCTACGGCGTTCCTCGGTTGAGACAGTTCGCCGGATGCGGGACTCCCTACTTCGATATGTTGATTCAGGGAAGGAAACGCAGGGTAACCGGTGTCTCTTGGGACTCCTTAGAAGCCACAGGGATGTACGCTGAGTGTACCCATGAAAACGGGGGCCTGCTGGAACTAGCCCTGCTTTCCCATTTTGAGGGCGGCATTCATGCCTGCCTTGAAGCTACCTGACATTCCCGGCTCCCGACAGGCCAGTGAGCCCTGGAAGAATGCTTCGGGGAAAATTATGAGTTTGCTCTCTCTAAACCAGGGGCTTCCGTGGCCGCAGCTCGGTCCGCATGACAGGCTCTAGAGCGAAAGGGAACCTCGACGTGAAAACTCGCCTCCAGGTTAGGCCCTGAGTAGCCGTGCAGAAAGGGAGGCATGCAGCTGTTTAAAGGAGTTCTCAGTCGCTTATGTCCTTTATTTTAAAGGAAGTACGCGTCCGGGGACTCCTAGGCCCCACGGGTGTGCATCGTTTTCCCTCCGAGGTCACTGAGTGCCTCCAGACACCTGTGGGCCGGCGGAGCAACGTCGAGGTCCATTGGTTGATCCCCTGGAGGACCTCTGTGCCTGCCGAATGCTGCGCAGCAACACACTGCGCGTTCCTTGAGGAGCACTACATTTCCAGAGCCCTCGAACGCCCACGGGACAACATGGCTGGTGAGTGCGAAGTGCCCAGGAAGACTCTGTCATGGCCCTTGTGTGAGCTGCCATGAGAGAACACTGTGCTTGGAACACTGCGAGGCCCGCCCCGTACCTGAAGTCACTCTGCTCGAGGAGAAAGTCAGCATCTTAGCACGCTGTGTCGCTACCGGCACACCCAGCATGAACCCATGCCTGGAAGGAAGGCCCTGATTCGCCGTGCAGAAGCGGAGGCGTGCTGCAGCTTCCAGGAGGCGGTGGCCTCTGCTCTGCATGCCTTTAACGGCAGCACAGCTTTCTGGACACCTGGGAGGCTAGCCGGGGCACCCTGCTCCCGGCAGGAACACTGAGTACCCCCAGGTGCACCTGGGTCTGCTAAGCAACATCCAGGCCCGTAACCCTTCAGAGCCCCCTGTGTGCAGGCCGAGCATAGGGAAACGCACTGCCCTCTCCATCGGAGCAGCTTAGTTTCCTCCGCACTCGCACAGGTTCGCGAACACCGTTCTGGCACGTCCCACGTGGCGCGGAGTTCTTACGCGGTGCCCTAATGGGAGCTGCCCTCAGAGGAGCCCTCGTCTTCGCGTTCCATCCAGGACCTCCTGACTGAAGTCACCGTGCCTCCTAGAGGACGGCGGCTTGGGTTCTTACTGCACTTCAAGTCCTGTTCCTTCTGCGGCACTGCAGGCAGCCGCAGGCCCAGAGGAGCAGCTACGGCGTTCCTCGGTTGAGACAGTTCGCCGGATGCGGGACTCCCTACTTCGATAAGTTAATTCAGGGAAGGAAACGCAGGATAACCGGTGTCTCTTGGGACTCGTTAGAAGCCACAGGGATGTACGCTGAGTGTTCCCATGAAAACGGGGGCCTGCTGGAACTAGACCTGCTTTTCCATTTTGAGGGCGGCATTCATGCCTGCCTTGAAGCTACCTGACATTCCCGGCTCCCGACAGGCCAGTGAGCCCTGGAAGAATGCTTCGGGGAAAATTATGAGTTTGCTCTCTCTAAACCAGGGACTTCCGTGGCCGCGGCGGCGCTCCGCATGACAGGCTCTAGAGCGAAATGGAACCTCGAAGTGAGAACTCGCCTCCAGGTTAGGCCCTGAGTAGCCGTGCAGAAAGGGAGGCATGCAGCTGTTTCCACAACTTCTCAGTCGCTTATGTGCTTTATTTTAAAGGAAGTACGCGTCCGGGGACTCCTAGGCCCCACGGGTGTGCATCGTTTTCCCTCCGAGGTCACTGAGTGCCTCCAGACACCTGTGGGCCGGCGGAGCAACGTCGAGGTCCATTGGTTGATCCCCTGGAGGACCTCTGTGCCTGCCGAGTGCTGGGCAGCAACACACTGCGCGTTCCTTGAGGAGAGCTACATCTCCAGAGCCCTCGAACGCCCTCGGGACAACATGGCTGGTGAGTGCGAAGTACCCAGGAAGACTCTGTCATGGACCTTGTGTGAGCTGCCATGAGAGAACACTGTGCTTGGAACACTGCGAGGCCCGCCCCGTACCTGAAGTCACTCTGCTCGAGGAGAAAGTCAGCATCTTAGCACGCTGTGTCGCTACCGGCACACCCAGCATGAACCCATGCCTGGAAGTAAGGCCCTGTTTCGCCGTGCAGAAGCGGAGGCGTGCTGCAGCTTCCAGGAGGCAGTCGGCTCTGCTCTGCATGCCTTTAATGGCAGCACAGCTTTCTGGACACCTGGGAGGCTAGCCGGGGCACCCTGCTCCCGGCAGGAACACTGAGTACCCCCAGGTGCACCTGGGTCTGCTAAGCAACATCCAGGCCCGTAGCCCTTCAGAGCCCCCTGTGTGCAGGCCGAGCGTAGGGAAACGCACTGCCCTCTCCTTCGGAGCAGCTTAGTTTCCTCCGCACTCGCACACGTTCGCGAACACCGTTCTGGCACGTCCCACGAGGCCCGGAGGACTTACGCGGTGCCCTAATCGGACCTGCCCTCAGAGGAGACCTCGTCTTCGCGTTTCATCCAGGACCTCCTGACTGAAGTCACCATGCCTCCTAGAGGACGGCGGCTTGGGTTCTTACTGCACTTTAAGTCCTGTTCCTTCTGCGGCACTGCAGGCAGCCCCAGGCCCAGAGGAGCAGCTACGGCGTTCCTCGGTTGAGACAGTTCGCCGGATGCGGGACTCCCTACTTCGATATGTTGATTCAGGGAAGGAAACGCAGGGTAACCGGTGTCTCTTGGGACTCCTTAGAAGCCACAGGGATGTACGCTGAGTGTACCCATGAAAACGGGGGCCTGCTGGAACTAGCCCTGCTTTCCCATTTTGAGGGCGGCATTCATGCCTGCCTTGAAGCTACCTGACATTCCCGGCTCCCGACAGGCCAGTGAGCACTGGAAGAATGCTTCGGGGAAAATTATGAGTTTGCTCTCTCTAAACCAGGGGCTTCCGTGGCCGCAGCTCGGTCCGCATGACAGGCTCTAGAGCGAAAGGGAACCTCGACGTGAAAACTCGCCTCCAGGTTAGGCCCTGAGTAGCCGTGCAGAAAGGGAGGCATGCAGCTGTTTAAAGGAGTTCTCAGTCGCTTATGTCCTTTATTTTAAAGGAAGTACGCGTCCGGGGACTCCTAGGCCCCACGGGTGTGCATCGTTTTCCCTCCGAGGTCACTGAGTGCCTCCAGACACCTGTGGGCCGGTGGAGCAACGTCGAGGTCCATTGGTTGATCCCCTGGAGGACCTCTGTGCCTGCCGAATGCTGCGCAGCAACACACTGCGCGTTCCTTGAGGAGCACTGCATCTCCAGAGCCCTCGAACGCCCTCGGGACAACATGGCTGGTGAGTGCGAAGTGCCCAGGAAGACTCTGTCATGGCCCTTGTGTGAGCTGCCATGAGAGAACACTGTGCTTGGAACACTGCGAGGCCCGCCCCGTACCTGAAGTCACTGTGCTCGAGGAGAAAGTCAGCATCTTAGCACGCTGTGTCGCTACCGGCACACCCAGCATGAACCCATGCCTGGAAGGAAGGCCCTGATTCGCTGTGCAGAAGCGGAGGCGTGCTGCAGCTTCCAGGAGGCGGTGGCCTCTGCTCTGCATGCCTTTAACGGCAGCACAGCTTTCTGGACACCTGGGAGGCTAGCCGGGGCACCCTGCTCCCGGCAGGAACACTGAGTACCCCCAGGTGCACCTGGGTCTGCTAAGCAACATCCAGGCCCGTAACCCTTCAGAGCCCCCTGTGTGCAGGCCGAGCATAGGGAAACGCACTGCCCTCTCCATCGGAGCAGCTTAGTTTCCTCCGCACTCGCACAGGTTCGCGAACACCGTTCTGGCACGTCCCACGTGGCGCGGAGTTCTTACGCGGTGCCCTAATGGGAGCTGCCCTCAGAGGAGCCCTCGTCTTCGCGTTCCATCCAGGACCTCCTGACTGAAGTCACCGTGCCTCCTAGAGGACGGCGGCTTGGGTTCTTACTGCACTTCAAGTCCTGTTCCTTCTGCGGCACTGCAGGCAGCCGCAGGCCCAGAGGAGCAGCTACGGCGTTCCTCGGTTGAGACAGTTCGCCGGATGCGGGACTCCCTACTTCGATATGTTAATTCAGGGAAGGAAACGCAGGATAACCGGTGTCTCTTGGGACTCGTTAGAAGCCACAGGGATGTACGCTGAGTGTTCCCATGAAAACGGGGGCCTGCTGGAACTAGACCTGCTTTTCCATTTTGAGGGCGGCATTCATGCCTGCCTTGAAGCTACCTGACATTCCCGGCTCCCGACAGGCCAGTGAGCCCTGGAAGAATGCTTCGGGGAAAATTATGAGTTTGCTCTCTCTAAACCAGGGGCTTCCGTGGGCGCGGCGGCGGTCCGCATGACAGGCTCTAGAGCGAAAGGGAACCTCGAAGTGAGAACTCGCCTCCAGGTTAGGCCCTGAGTAGCCGTGCAGAAAGGGAGGCATGCAGCTGTTTCCACAACTTCTCAGTCGCTTATGTGCTTTATTTTAAAGGAAGTACGCGTCCGGGGACTCCTAGGCCCCACGGGTGTGCATCGTTTTCCCTCCGAGGTCACTGAGTGCCTCCAGACACCTGTGGGCCGGCGGAGCAACGTCGAGGTCCATTGGTTGATCCCCTGGAGGACCTCTGTGCCTGCCGAGTGCTGGGCAGCAACACACTGCGCGTTCCTTGAGGAGAGCTACATCTCCAGAGCCCTCGAACGCCCTCGGGACAACATGGCTGGTGAGTGCGAAGTACCCAGGAAGACTCTGTCATGGAGCTTGTGTGAGCTGCCATGAGAGAACACTGTGCTTGGAACACTGCGAGGCCCGCCCCGTACCTGAAGTCACTGTGCTCGAGGAGAAAGTCAGCATCTTAGCACGCTGTGTCGCTACCGGCACACCCAGCATGAACCCATGCCTGGAAGTAAGGCCCTGTTTCGCCGTGCAGAAGCGGAGGCGTGCTGCAGCTTCCAGGAGGCAGTTGGCTCTGCTCTGCATGCCTTTAATGGCAGCACAGCTTTCTGGACACCTGGGAGGCTAGCCAGGGCACCCTGCTCCCGGCAGGAACACTGAGTACCCCCAGGTGCACCTGGGTCTGCTAAGCAACATCCAGGCCCGTAGCCCTTCAGAGCCCCCTGTGTGCAGGCCGAGCGTAGGGAAACGCACTGCCCTCTCCTTCGGAGCAGCTTAGTTTCGTCTGCACTCGCACACGTTCGCGAACACCGTTCTGGCACGTCCCACGTGGCCCGGAGGACTTACGCGGTGCCCTAATCGGACCTGCCCTCAGAGGAGACCTCGTCTTCGCGTTTCATCCAGGACCTCCTGACTGAAGTCACCGTGCCTCCTAGAGGACGGCGGCTTGGGTTCTTACTGCACTTTAAGTCCTGTTCCTTCTGCGGCACTGCAGGCAGCCCCAGGCCCAGAGGAGCAGCTACGGCGTTCCTCAGTTGAGACAGTTCGCCGGATGCGGGACTCCCTACTTCGATATGTTGATTCAGGGAAGGAAACACAGGGTAACCGGTGTCTCTTGGGACTCCTTAGAAGCCACAGGGATGTACGCTGAGTGTACCCATGAAAACGGGGGCCTGCTGGAACTAGCCCTGCTTTCCCATTTTGAGGGCGGCATTCATGCCTGCCTTGAAGCTACCTGACATTCCCGGCTCCCGACAGGCCAGTGAGCCCTGGAAGAATGCTTCAGGGAAAATTATGAGTTTGCTCTCTCTAAACCAGGGGCTTCCGTGGCCGCAGCTCGGTCCGCATGACAGGCTCTAGAGCGAAAGGGAACCTCGACGTGAAAACTCGCCTCCAGGTTAGGCCCTGAGTAGCCGTGCAGAAAGGGAGGCATGCAGCTGTTTAAAGGAGTTCTCAGTCGCTTATGTCCTTTATTTTAAAGGAAGTACGCGTCCGGGGACTCCTAGGCCCCACGGGTGTGCATCGTTTTCCCTCCGAGGTCACTGAGTGCCTCCAGACACCTGTGGGCCGGCGGAGCAACGTCGAGGTCCATTGGTTGATCCCCTGGAGGACCTCTGTGCCTGCCGAATGCTGCGCAGCAACACACTGCGCGTTCCTTGAGGAGCACTACATCTCCAGAGCCCTCGAACGCCCTCGGGACAACATGGCTGGTGAGTGCGAAGTGCCCAGGAAGACTCTGTCATGGCCCTTGTGTGAGCTGCCATGAGAGAACACTGTGCTTGGAACACTGCGAGGCCCGCCCCGTACCTGAAGTCACTGTGCTCGAGGAGAAAGTCAGCATCTTAGCACGCTGTGTCGCTACCGGCACACCCAGCATGAACCCATGCCTGGAAGGAAGGCCCTGATTCGCCGTGCAGAAGCGGAGGCGTGCTGCAGCTTCCAGGAGGCGGTGGCCTCTGCTCTGCATGCCTTTAACGGCAGCACAGCTTTCTGGACACCTGGGAGGCTAGCCGGGGCACCCTGCTCCCGGCAGGAACACTGAGTAACCCCAGGTGCACCTGGGTCTGCTAAGCAACATCCAGGCCCGTAACCCTTCAGAGCCCCCTGTGTGCAGGCCGAGCATAGGGAAACGCACTGCCCTCTCCATCGGAGCAGCTTAGTTTCCTCCGCACTCGCACAGGTTCGCGAACACCGTTCTGGCACGTCCCACGTTGCGCGGAGTTCTTACGCGGTGCCCTAATCGGACCTGCCCTCAGAGGAGACCTCGTCTTCGCGTTTCATCCAGGACCTCCTGACTGAAGTCACCGTGCCTACTAGAGGACGGCGGCTTGGGTTCTTACTGCACTTTAAGTCCTGTTCCTTCTGCGGCACTGCAGGCAGCCCCAGGCCCAGAGGAGCAGCTACGGCATTCCTCGGTTGAGACAGTTCGCCGGATGCGGGACTCCCTACTTCAATATGTTGATTCAGGGAAGGAAACGCAGGGAAACCGGTGTCTCTTGGGACTCCTTAGAAGCCACAGGGATGTACGCTGAGTGTACCCATGAAAACGGGGGCCTGCTGGAACTAGCCCTGCTTTCCCATTTTGAGGGCGGCATTCATGCCTGCCTTGAAGCTACCTGACATTCCCGGCTCCCGACAGGCCAGTGAGCCCTGGAAGAATGCTTCGGGGAAAATTATGAGTTTGCTCTCTCTAAACCAGGGGCTTCCGTGGCCGCGGCGGCGGTCCGCATGACAGGCTCTAGAGCGAAAGGGAACCTCGAAGTGAGAACTCGCCTCCAGGTTAGGCCCTGAGTAGCCGTGCAGAAAGGGAGGCATGCAGCTGTTTCCACAACTTCTCAGTCGCTTATGTGCTTTATTTTAAAGGAAGTACGCGTCCGGGGACTCCTAGGCCCCACGGGTGTGCATCGTTTTCCCTCCGAGGTCACTGAGTGCCTCCAGACACCTGTGGGCCGGCGGAGCAACGTCGAGGTCCATTGGTTGATCCCCTGGAGGACCTCTGTGCCTGCCGAGTGCTGGGCAGCAACACACTGCGCGTTCCTTGAGGAGAGCTACATCTCCAGAGCCCTCGAACGCCCTCGGGACAACATGGCTGGTGAGTGCGAAGTACCCAGGAAGACTCTGTCATGGACCTTGTGTGAGCTGCCATGAGAGAACACTGTGCTTGGAACACTGCGAGGCCCGCCCCGTACCTGAAGTCACTCTGCTCGAGGAGAAAGTCAGCATCTTAGCACGCTGTGTCGCTACCGGCACACCCAGCATGAACCCATGCCTGGAAGTAAGGCCCTGTTTCGCCGTGCAGAAGCGGAGGCGTGCTGCAGCTTCCAGGAGGCAGTCGGCTCTGCTCTGCATGCCTTTAATGGCAGCACAGCTTTCTGGACACCTGGGAGGCTAGCCGGGGCACCCTGCTCCCGGCAGGAACACTGAGTACCCCCAGGTGCACCTGGGTCTGCTAAGCAACATCCAGGCCCGTAGCCCTTCAGAGCCCCCTGTGTGCAGGCCGAGCGTAGGGAAACGCACTGCCCTCTCCTTCGGAGCAGCTTAGTTTCCTCCGCACTCGCACACGTTCGCGAACACCGTTCTGGCACGTCCCACGTGGCCCGGAGGACTTACGCGGTGCCCTAATCGGACCTGCCCTCAGAGGAGACCTCGTCTTCGCGTTTCATCCAGGACCTCCTGACTGAAGTCACCGTGCCTCCTAGAGGACGGCGGCTTGGGTTCTTACTGCACTTTAAGTCCTGTTCCTTCTGCGGCACTGCAGGCAGCCCCAGGCCCAGAGGAGCAGCTACGGCGTTCCTCGGTTGAGACAGTTCGCCGGATGCGGGACTCCCTACTTCGATACGTTGATTCAGGGAAGGAAACGCAGGGTAACCGGTGTCTCTTGGGACTCCTTAGAAGCCACAGGGATGTACGCTGAGTGTACCCATGAAAACGGGGGCCTGCTGGAACTAGCCCTGCTTTCCCATTTTGAGGGCGGCATTCATGCCTGCCTTGAAGCTACCTGACACTCCCGGCTCCCGACAGGCCAGTGAGCCCTGGAAGAATGCTTCGGGGAAAATTATGAGTTTGCTCTCTCTAAACCAGGGGCTTCCGTGGCCGCGGCGGCGGTCCGCATGACAGGCTCTAGAGCGAAAGGGAACCTCGACGTGAGAACTCGCCTCCAGGTTAGGCCCTGAGTAGCCGTGCAGAAAGGGAGGCATGCAGCTGTTTAAAGGAGTTCTCAGTCGCTTATGTCCTTTATTTTAAAGGAAGTACGCGTCCGGGGACTCCTAGGCCCCACGGGTGTGCATCGTTTTCCCTCCGAGGTCACTGAGTGCCTCCAGACACCTGTGGGCCGGCGGAGCAACGTCGAGGTCCATTGGTTGATCCCCTGGAGGACCTCTGTGCCTGCCGAATGCTGCGCAGCAACACACTGCGCGTTCCTTGAGGAGCACTACATCTCCAGAGCCCTCGAACGCCCTCGGGACAACATGGCTGGTGAGTGCGAAGTGCCCAGGAAGACTCTGTCATGGACCTTGTGTGAGCTGCCATGAGAGAACACTGTGCTTGGAACACTGCGAGGCCCGCCCCGTACCTGAAGTCACTGTGCTCGAGGAGAAAGTCAACATCTTAGCACGCTGTGTCGCTACCGGCACACCCAGCATGAACCCATGCCTGGAAGGAAGGCCCTGATTCGCCGTGCAGAAGCGGAGGCGTGCTGCAGCTTCCAGGAGGCGGTGGCCTCTGCTCTGCATGCCTTTAACGGCAGCACAGCTTTCTGGACACCTGGGAGGCTAGCCGGGGCACCCTGCTCCCGGCAGGAACACTGAGTACCCCCAGGTGCACCTGGGTCTGCTAAGCAACATCCAGGCCCGTAGCCCTTCAGAGCCCCCTGTGTGCAGGCCGAGCGTAGGGAAACGCACTGCCCTCTCCTTCGGAGCAGCTTAGTTTCCTCCGCCCTCGCACACGTTCGCGAACACCGTTCTGGCACGTCCCACGTGGCGCGGAGTTCTTACGCGGTGCCCTAATCGGAGCTGCCCTCAGAGGAGCCCTCGTCTTCGCGTTCCATCCAGGACCTCCTGACTGAAGTCACCGTGCCTCCTAGAGGACGGCGGCTTGGGTTCTTACTGCACTTCAAGTCCTGTTCCTTCTGCGGCACTGCAGGCAGCCGCAGGCCCAGAGGAGCAGCTACGGCGTTCCTCGGTTGAGACAGTTCGCCGGATGCGGGACTCCCTACTTCGATAATTTAATTCAGGGAAGGAAACGCAGGATAACCGGTGTCTCTTGGGACTCGTTAGAAGCCACAGGGATGTACGCTGAGTGTTCCCATGAAAACGGGGGCCTGCTGGAACTAGACCTGCTTTTCCATTTTGAGGGCGGCATTCATGCCTGCCTTGAAGCTACCTGACATTCCCGGCTCCCGACAGGCCAGTGAGCCCTGGAAGAATGCTTCGGGGAAAATTATGAGTTTGCTCTCTCTAAACCAGGGGCTTCCGTGGCCGCGGCGGCGGTCCGCATGACAGGCTCTAGAGCGAAAGGGAACCTCGAAGTGAGAACTCGCCTCCAGGTTAGGCCCTGAGTAGCCGTGCAGAAAGGGAGGCATGCAGCAGTTTCCACAACTTCTCAGTCGCTTATGTGCTTTATTTTAAAGGAAGTACGCGTCCGGGGACTCCTAGGCCCCACGGGTGTGCATCGTTTTCCCTCCGAGGTCACTGAGTGCCTCCAGACACCTGTGGGCCGGCGGAGCAACGTCGAGGTCCATTGGTTGATCCCCTGGAGGACCTCTGTGCCTGCCGAATGCTGCGCAGCAACACACTGCGCGTTCCTTGAGGAGCACTACATCTCCAGAGCCCTCGAACGCCCTCGGGACAACATGGCTGGTGAGTGCGAAGTGCCCAGGAAGACTCTGTCATGGCCCTTGTGTGAGCTGCCATGAGAGAACACTGTGCTTGGAACACTGCGAGGCCTGCCGCGTACCTGAAGTCACTCTGCTCGAGGAGAAAGTCAGCATCTTAGCACGCTGTGTCGCTACCGGCACACCCAGCATGAACCCATGCCTGGAAGGAAGGCCCTGATTCGCCGTGCAGAAGCGGAGGCGTGCTGCAGCTTCCAGGAGGTGGTGGCCTCTGCTCTGCACGCCTTTAACGGCAGCACAGCTTTCTGGACACCTGGGAGGCTAGCCGGGGCACCCTGCTCCCGGCAGGAACACTGAGTACCCCCAGGTGCACCTGGGTCTGCTAAGCAACATCCAGGCCCGTAACCCTTCAGAGCCCCCTGTGTGCAGGCCGAGCGTAGGGAATCGCACTGCCCTCTCCATCGGAGCAGCTTAGTTTCCTCCGCACTCGCACAGGTTCGCGAACACCGTTCTGGCACGTTCCACGTGGTGCGGAGTTCTTACGCGGTGCCCTAATGGGAGCTGCCCTCAGAGGAGCCCTCGTCTTCGCGTTCCATCCAGGACCTCCTGACTGAAGTCACCGTGCCTCCTAGAGGACGGCGGCTTGGGTTCTTACTGCACTTCAAGTCCTGTTCCTTCTGCGGCACTGCAGGCAGCCCCAGGCCCAGAGGAGCAGCTACGGCGTTCCTCGGTTGAGACAGTTCGCCGGATGCGGGACTCCCTACTTCGATATGTTGATTCAGGGAAGGAAACGCAGGGTAACCGGTGTCTCTTGGGACTCCTTAGAAGCCACAGGGATGTACGCTGAGTGTACCCATGAAAACGGGGGCCTGCTGGAACTAGCCCTGCTTTCCCATTTTGAGGGCGGCATTCATGCCTGCCTTGAAGCTACCTGACATTCCCGGCTCCCGACAGGCCAGTGAGCCCTGGAAGAATGCTTCGGGGAAAATTATGAGTTTGCTCTCTCTAAACCAGGGGCTTCCGTGGCCGCAGCTCGGTCCGCATGACAGGCTCTAGAGCGAAAGGGAACCTCGATGAGAAAATTCGCCTCCAGGTTAGGCCCTGAGTAGCCGTGCAGAAAGGGAGGCATGCAGCTGTTTAAAGGAGTTCTCAGTCGCTTATGTCCTTTATTTTAAAGGAAGTACGCGTCCGGGGACTCCTAGGCCCCACGGGTGTGCATCGTTTTCCCTCCGAGGTCACTGAGTGCCTCCAGACACCTGTGGGCCGGCGGAGCAACGTCGGGGTCCATTGGTTGATCCCCTGGAGGACCTCTGTGCCTGCCGAATGCTGCGCAGCAACACACTGCGCGTTCCTTGAGGAGCACTACATCTCCAGAGCCCTCGAACGCCCTCGGGACAACATGGCTGGTGAGTGCGAAGTGCCCAGGAAGACCCTGTCATGGACCTTGTGTGAGCTGCCATGAGAGAACACTGTGCTTGGAACACTGCGAGGCCCGCCGCGTACCTGAAGTCACTCTGCTCGAGGAGAAAGTCAGCATCTTAGCACGCTGTGTCGCTACCGGCACACCCAGCATGAACCCATGCCTGGAAGGAAGGCCCTGATTCGCCGTGCAGAAGCGGAGGCGTGCTGCAGCTTCCAGGAGGCGGTGGCCTCTGCTCTGCATGCCTTTAACGGCAGCACAGCTTTCTGGACACCTGGGAGGCTAGCCGGGGCACCCTGCTCCCGGCAGGAACACTGAGTACCCCCAGGTGCACCTGGGTCTGCTAAGCAACATCCAGGCCCGTAACCCTTCAGAGCCCCCTGTGTGCAGGCCGAGCGTAGGGAAACGCACTGCCCTCTCCATCGGAGCAGCTTAGTTTCCTCCGCACTCGCACAGGTTCGCGAACACCGTTCTGGCACGTCCCACGTGGCGCGGAGTTCTTATGCGGTGCCCTAATCGGAGCTGCCCTCAGAGGAGCCCTCGTCTTCGCGTTCCATCCAGGACCTCCTGACTGAAGTCACCGTGCCTCCTAGAGGACGGCGGCTTGGGTTCTTACTGCACTTCAAGTCCTGTTCCTTCTGCGGCACTGCAGGCAGCCGCAGGCCCAGAGGAGCAGCTACGGCGTTCCTCGGTTGAGACAGTTCGCCGGATGCGGGACTCCCTACTTCGATAAGTTAATTCAGGGAAGGAAACGCAGGATAACCGGTGTCTCTTGGGACTCGTTAGAAGCCACAGGGATGTACGCTGAGTGTTCCCATGAAAACGGGGGCCTGCTGGAACTAGACCTGCTTTTCCATTTTGAGGGCGGCATTGATGCCTGCCTTGAAGCTACCTGACATTCCCGGCTCCCGACAGGCCAGTGAGCCCTGGAAGAATGCTTCGGGGAAAATTATGAGTTTGCTCTCTCTAAACCAGGGTCTTCCGTGGCCGCAGCTCGGTCCGCATGACAGGCTCTAGAGCGAAAGGGAACCTCGACGTGAAAACTCGCCTCCAGGTTAGGTCCTGAGTAGCCGTGCAGAAAGGGAGGCATGCAGCTGTTTAAAGGAGTTCTCAGTCGCTTATGTCCTTTATTTTAAAGGAAGTACGCGTCCGGGGACTCCTAGGCCCCACGGGTGTGCATCGTTTTCCCTCCGAGGTCACTGAGTGCCTCCAGACACCTGTGGGCCGGCGGAGCAATGTCGAGGTCCATTGGTTGATCCCCTGGAGGACCTCTGTGCCTGCCGAATGCTGCGCAGCAACACACTGCGCGTTCCTTGAGGAGCACTACATCTCCAGAGCCCTCGAACGCCCTCGGGACAACATGGCTGGTGAGTGCGAAGTGCCCAGGAAGACTCTGTCATGGCCCTTGTGTGAGCTGCCATGAGAGAACACTGTGCTTGGAACACTGCGAGGCCCGCCCCGTACCTGAAGTCACTGTGCTCGAGGAGAAAGTCAGCATCTTAGCACGCTGTGTCGCTACCGGCACACCCAGCATGAACCCATGCCTGGAAGGAAGGCCCTGATTCGCCGTGCAGAAGCGGAGGCGTGCTGCAGCTTCCAGGAGGCGGTGGCCTCTGCTCTGCATGCCTTTAACGGCAGCACAGCTTTCTGGACACCTGGGAGGCTAGCCGGGGCACCCTGCTCCCGGCAGGAACACTGAGTACCCCCAGGTGCACCTGGGTCTGCTAAGCAACATCCAGGCCCGTAACCCTTCAGAGCCCCCTGTGTGCAGGCCGAGCATAGGGAAACGCACTGCCCTCTCCATCGGAGCAGCTTAGTTTCCTCCGCACTCGCACAGGTTCGCGAACACCGTTCTGGCACGTGCCACGTGGCGCGGAGTTCTTACGCGGTGCCCTAATGGGAGCTGCCCTCAGAGGAGCCCTCGTCTTCGCGTTCCATCCAGGACCTCCTGACTGAAGTCACCGTGCCTCCTAGAGGACGGCGGCTTGGGTTCTTACTGCACTTCAAGTCCTGTTCCTTCTGCGGCACTGCAGGCAGCCGCAGGCCCAGAGGAGCAGCTACGGCGTTCCTCGGTTGAGACAGTTCGCCGGATGCGGGACTCCCTACTTCGATAAGTTAATTCAGGGAAGGAAACGCAGGATAACCGGTGTCTCTTGGGACTCGTTAGAAGCCACAGGGATGTACGCTGAGTGTTCCCATGAAAACGGGGGCCTGCTGGAACTAGACCTGCTTTTCCATTTTGAGGGCGGCATTCATGCCTGCCTTGAAGCTACCTGACATTCCCGGCTCCCGACAGGCCAGTGAGCCCTGGAAGAATGCTTCGGGGAAAATTATGAGTTTGCTCTCTCTAAACCAGGGGCTTCCGTGGCCGTGGCGGCGGTCCGCATGACAGGCTCTAGAGCGAAAGGGAACCTCGAAGTGAGAACTCGCCTCCAGGTTAGGCCCTGAGTAGCCGTGCAGAAAGGGAGGCATGCAGCTGTTTCCACAACTTCTCAGTCGCTTATGTGCTTTATTTTAAAGGAAGTACGCGTCCGGGGACTCCTAGGCCCCACGGGTGTGCATCGTTTTCCCTCCGAGGTCACTGAGTGCCTCCAGACACCTGTGGGTCGGCGGAGCAACGTCGAGGTCCATTGGTTGATCCCCTGGAGGACCTCTGTGCCTGCCGAGTGCAGGGCAGCAACACACTGCGCGTTCCTTGAGGAGAGCTACATCTCCAGAGCCCTCGAACGCCCTCGGGACAACATGGCTGGTGAGTGCGAAGTACCCAGGAAGACTCTGTCATGGCCCTTGTGTGAGCTGCCATGAGAGAACACTGTGCTTGGAACACTGCGAGGCCCGCCCCGTACCTGAAGTCACTCTGCTCGAGGAGAAAGTCAGCATCTTAGCACGCTGTGTCGCTACCGGCACACCCAGCATGAACCCATGCCTGGAAGTAAGGTCCTGTTTCGCCGTGCAGAAGCGGAGGCGTGCTGCAGCTTCCAGGAGGCAGTCGGCTCTGCTCTGCATGCCTTTAATGGCAGCACAGCTTTCTGGACACCTGGGAGGCTAGCCGGGGCACCCTGCTCCCGGCAGGAACACTGAGTACCCCCAGGTGCACCTGGGTCTGCTAAGCAACATCCAGGCCCGTAGCCCTTCAGAGACCCCTGTGTGCAGGCCGAGCGTAGGGAAACGCACTGCCCTCTCCTTCGGAGCAGCTTAGTTTCCTCCGCACTCGCACACGTTCGCGAACACCGTTCTGGCACGTCCCACGTGGCCCGGAGGACTTACGCGGTGCCCTAATCGGACCTGCCCTCAGAGGAGACCTCGTCTTCGCGTTTCATCCAGGACCTCCTGACTGAAGTCACCGTGCCTCCTAGAGGACGGCGGCTTGGGTTCTTACTGCACTTTAAGTCCTGTTCCTTCTGCGGCACTGCAGGCAGCCCCAGGCCCAGAGGAGCAGCTACGGCGTTCCTCGGTTGAGACAGTTCGCCGGATGTGGGACTCCCTACTTCGATATGTTGATTCAGGGAAGGAAACGCAGGGTAACCGGTGTCTCTTGGGACTCCTTAGAAGCCACAGGGATGTACGCTGAGTGTACCCATGAAAACGGGGGCCTGCTGGAACTAGCCCTGCTTTCCCATTTTGAGGGCGGCATTCATGCCTGCCTTGAAGCTACCTGACATTCCCGGCTCCCGACAGGCCAGTGAGCCCTGGAAGAATGCTTCGGGGAAAATTATGAGTTTGCTCTCTCTAAACCAGGGCCTTCCGTGGCCGCAGCTCGGTCCGCATGACAGGCTCTAGAGCGAAAGGGAACCTCGACGTGAAAACTCGCCTCCAGGTTAGGCCCTGAGTAGCCGTGCAGAAAGGGAGGCATGCAGCTGTTTAAAGGAGTTCTCAGTCGCTTATGTCCTTTATTTTAAAGGAAGTACGCGTCCGGGGACTCCTAGGCCCCACGGGTGTGCATCGTTTTCCCTCCGAGGTCACTGAGTGCCTCCAGACACCTGTGGGCTGGCGGAGCAACGTCGAGGTCCATTGGTTGATCCCCTGGAGGACCTCTGTGCCTGCCGAGTGCTGGGCAGCAACACACTGCGCGTTCCTTGAGGAGAGCTACATCTCCAGAGCCCTCGAACGCCCTCGGGACAACATGGCTGGTGAGTGCGAAGTACCCAGGAAGACTCTGTCATGGACCTTGTGTGAGCTGCCATGAGAGAACACTGTGCTTGGAACACTGCGAGGCCCGCCCCGTACCTGAAGTCACTCTGCTCGAGGAGAAAGTCAGCATCTTAGCACGCTGTGTCGCTACCGGCACACCCAGCATGAACCCATGCCTGGAAGGAAGGCCCTGATTCGCCGTGCAGAAGCGGAGGCGTGCTGCAGCTTCCAGGAGGCGGTGGCCTCTGCTCTGCATGCCTTTAACGGCAGCACAGCTTTCTGGACACCTGGGAGGCTAGCCGGGGCACCCTGCTCCCGGCAGGAACACTGAGTACCCCCAGGTGCACCTGGGTCTGCTAAGCAACATCCAGGCCCGTAACCCTTCAGAGCCCCCTGTGTGCAGGCCGAGCATAGGGAAACGCACTGCCCTCTCCATCGGAGCAGCTTAGTTTCCTCCGCACTCGCACAGGTTCGCGAACACCGTTCTGGCACGTCCCACGTGGCGCGGAGTTCTTACGCGGTGCCCTAATCGGAGCTGCCCTCAGAGGAGCCCTCGTCTTCGCGTTCCATCCAGGACCTCCTGACTGAAGTCACCGTGCCTCCTAGAGGACGGCGGCTTGGGTTCTTACTGCACTTCAAGTCCTGTTCCTTCTGCGGCACTGCAGGCAGCCGCAGGCCCAGAGGAGCAGCTACGGCGTTCCTCGGTTGAGACAGTTCGCCGGATGCGGGACTCCCTACTTCGATAAGTTAATTCAGGGAAGGAAACGCAGGATAACTGGTGTCTCTTGGGACTCGTTAGAAGCCACAGGGATGTACGCTGAGTGTTCCCATGAAAACGGGGGCCTGCTGGAACTAGACCTGCTTTTCCATTTTGAGGGCGGCATTCATGCCTGCCTTGAAGCTACCTGACATTCCCGGCTCCCGACAGGCCAGTGAGCCCTGGAAGAATGCTTCGGGGAAAATTATGAGTTTGCTCTCTCTAAACCAGGGGCTTCCGTGGCCGCGGCGGCGGTCCGCATGACAGGCTCTAGAGCGAAAGGGAACCGCGAAGTGAGAACTCGCCTCCAGGTTAGGCCCTGAGTAGCCGTGCAGAAAGGGAGGCATGCAGCTGTTTCCACAACTTCTCAGTCGCTTATGTGCTTTATTTTAAAGGAAGTACGCGTCCGGGGACTCCTAGGCCCCACGGGTGTGCATCGTTTTCCCTCCGAGGTCACTGAGTGCCTCCAGACACCTGTGGGTCGGCGGAGCAACGTCGAGGTCCATTGGTTGATCCCCTGGAGGAACTCTGTGCCTGCCGAGTGCTGGGCAGCAACACACTGCGCGTTCCTTGAGGAGAGCTACATCTCCAGAGCCCTCGAACGCCCTCGGGACAACATGGCTGGTGAGTGCGAAGTACCCAGGAAGACTCTGTCATGGAGCTTGTGTGAGCTGCCATGAGAGAACACTGTGCTTGGAACACTGCGAGACCCGCCCCGTACCTGAAGTCACTCTGCTCGAGGAGAAAGTCAGCATCTTAGCACGCTGTGTCGCTACCGGCACACCCAGCATGAACCCATGCCTGGAAGGAAGGCCCTGATTCGCCGTGCAGAAGCGGAGGCGTGCTGCAGCTTCCAGGAGGCGGTGGCCTCTGCTCTGCATGCCTTTAACGGCAGCACAGCTTTCTGGACACATGGGAGGCTAGCCGGGGCACCCTGCTCCCGGCAGGAACACTGAGTACCCCCAGGTGCACCTGGGTCTGCTAAGCAACATCCAGGCCCGTAACCCTTCAGAGCCCCCTGTGTGCAGGCCGAGCGTAGGGAAACGCACTGCCCTCTCCATCGGAGCAGCTTAGTTTCCTCCGCACTCGCACAGGTTCGCGAACACCGTTCTGGCACGTCCCACGTGGCGCGGAGTTCTTACGCGGTGCCCTAATCGGAGCTGCCCTCAGAGGAGCCCTCGTCTTCGCGTTCCATCCAGGACCTCCTGACTGAAGTCACCGTGCCTCCTAGAGGACGGCGGCTTGGGTTCTTACTGCACTTCAAGTCCTGTTCCTCCTGCGGCACTGCAGGCAGCCGCAGGCCCAGAGGAGCAGCTACGGCGTTCCTCGGTTGAGACAGTTCGCCGGATGCGGGACTCCCTACTTCGATAAGTTAATTCAGGGAAGGAAATGCAGGATAACCGGTGTCTCTTGGGACTCGTTAGAAGCCACAGGGATGTACGCTGAGTGTTCCCATGAAAACGGGGGCCTGCTGGAACTAGACCTGCTTTTCCATTTTGAGGGCGGCATTCATGCCTGCCTTGAAGCTACCTGACATTCCCGGCTCCCGACAGGCCAGTGAGCCCTGGAAGAATGCTTCGGGGAAAATTATGAGTTTGCTCTCTCTAAACCAGGGGCTTCCGTGGCCGCGGCGGCGGTCCGCATGACAGGCTCTAGAGCGAAAGGGAACCTCGAAGTGAGAACTCGCCTCCAGGTTAGGCCCTGAGTAGCCGTGCAGAAAGGGAGGCATGCAGCTGTTTCCACAACTTCTCAGTCGCTTATGTGCTTTATTTTAAAGGAAGTACGCGTCCGGGGACTCCTAGGCCCCACGGGTGTGCATCGTTTTCCCTCCGAGGTCACTGAGTGCCTCCAGACACCTGTGGGCCGGCGGAGCAACGTCGAGGTCCATTGGTTGATCCCCTGGAGGACCTCTGTGCCTGCCGAGTGCTGGGCAGCAACACACTGCGCGTTCCTTGAGGAGCGCTACATCTCCAGAGCCCTCGAACGCCCTCGGGACAACATGGCTGGTGAGTGCGAAGTGCCCAGGAAGACTCTGTCATGGCCCTTGTGTGAGCTGCCATGAGAGAACACTGTGCTTGGAACACTGCGAGGCCCGCCGCGTGCCTGAAGTCACTGTGCTCGAGGAGAAAGTCAGCATCTTAGCACGCTGTGTCGCTACCGGCACACCCAGCATGAACCCATGCCTGGAAGGAAGGCCCTGATTCGCCGTGCAGAAGCGGAGGCGTGCTGCAGCTTCCAGGAGGCGGTGGCCTCTGCTCTGCATGCCTTTAACGGCAGCACAGCTTTCTGGACACCTGGGAGGCTAGCCGGGGCACCCTGCTCCCGGCAGGAACACTGAGTACCCCCAGGTGCACTTGGGTCTGCTAAGCAACATCCAGGCCCGTAACCCTTCAGAGCCACCTGTGTGCAGGCCGAGCGTAGGGAAACGCACTGCCCTCTCCATCGGAGCAGCTTAGTTTCCTCCACACTCGCACAGGTTCGCGAACACCGTTCTGGCACGTCCCACGTGGCGCGGAGTTCTTACGCGGTGCCCTAATGGGAGCTGCCCCCAGAGGAGCCCTCGTCTTCGCGTTCCATCCAGGACCTCCTGACTGAAGTCACCGTGCCTCCTAGAGGACGGCGGCTTGGGTTCTTACTGCACTTCAAGTCCTGTTCCTTCTGCGGCACTGCAGGCAGCCGCAGGCCCAGAGGAGCAGCTACGGCGTTCCTCGGTTGAGACAGTTCGCCGGATGCGGGACTCCCTACTTCGATAAGTTAATTCATGGAAGGAAACACAGGGTAACCGGTGTCTCCTGGGACTCGTTAGAAG
Source organism: Pseudorca crassidens (assembly GCF_039906515.1). Lineage (NCBI taxonomy): Eukaryota > Metazoa > Chordata > Mammalia > Artiodactyla > Delphinidae > Pseudorca > Pseudorca crassidens. The sequence goes on along the minus strand of NC_090311.1, from coordinate 87,590,431 downwards.
CCACAGGGATGTACGCTGAGTGTTCCCATGAAAACGGGGGCCTGCTGGAACTAGACCTGCTTTTCCATTTTGAGGGCGGCATTCATGCCTGCCTTGAAGCTACCTGACATTCCCGGCTCCCGACAGGCCAGTGAGCCCTGGAAGAATGCTTCGGGGAAAATTATGAGTTTGCTCTCTCTAAACCAGGGGCTTCCGTGGCCGCGGCGGCGGTCCGCATGACAGGCTCTAGAGCGAAAGGGAACCTCGAAGTGAGAACTCGCCTCCAGGTTAGGCCCTGAGTAGCCGTGCAGAAAGGGAGGCATGCAGCTGTTTCCACAACTTCTCAGTCGCTTATGTGCTTTATTTTAAAGGAAGTACGCGTCCGGGGACTCCTAGGCCCCACGGGTGTGCATCGTTTTCCCTCCGAGGTCACTGAGTGCCTCCAGACACCTGTGGGCCGGCGGAGCAACGTCGAGGTCCATTGGTTGATCCCCTGGAGGACCTCTGTGCCTGCCGAGTGCTGGGCAGCAACACACTGCGCGTTCCTTGAGGAGAGCTACATCTCCAGAGCCCTCGAACGCCCTCGGGACAACATGGCTGGTGAGTGCGAAGTACCCAGGAAGACTCTGTCATGGACCTTGTGTGAGCTGCCATGAGAGAACACTGTGCTTGGAACACTGCGAGGCCCGCCCCGTACCTGGAGTCACTCTGCTCGAGGAGAAAGTCAGCATCTTAGCACGCTGTGTCGCTACCGGCACACCCAGCATGAACCCATGCCTGGAAGGAAGGCCCTGTTTCGCCGTGCAGAAGCGGAGGCGTGCTGCAGCTTCCAGAAGGCAGTGGCCTCTGCTCTGCATGCCTTTAACGGCAGCACAGCTTTCTGGACACCTGGGAGGCTAGCCGGGGCACCCTGCTCCCGGCAGGAACACTGAGTACCCCCAGGTGCACCTGGGTCTGCTAAGCAACATCCAGGCCCGTAACCCTTCAGAGCCCCCTGTGTGCAGGCCGAGCATAGGGAAACGCACTGCCCTCTCCATCGGAGCAGCTTAGTTTCCTCCGCACTCGCACAGGTTCGCGAACACCGTTCTGGCACGTCCCACGTGGCGCGGAGTTCTTACGCGGTGCCCTAATGGGAGCTGCCCTCAGAGGAGACCTCGTCTTCGCGTTCCATCCAGGACCTCCTGACTGAAGTCACCGTGCCTCCTAGAGGACGGCGGCTTGGGTTCTTACTGCACTTCAAGTCCTGTTCCTTCTGCGGCACTGCAGGCAGCCGCAGGCCCAGAGGAGCAGCTACGGCGTTCCTCGGTTGAGACAGTTCGCCGGATGCGGGACTCCCTACTTCGATAAGTTAATTCAGGGAAGGAAACGCAGGATAACTGGTGTCTCTTGGGACTCGTTAGAAGCCACAGGGATGTACGCTGAGTGTTCCCATGAAAACGGGGGCCTGCTGGAACTAGACCTGCTTTTCCATTTTGAGGGCGGCATTCATGCCTGCCTTGAAGCTACCTGACATTCCCGGCTCCCGACAGGCCAGTGAGCCCTGGAAGAATGCTTCGGGGAAAATTATGAGTTTGCTCTCTCTAAACCAGGGGCTTCCGTGGCCGCGGCGGCGGTCCGCATGACAGGCTCTAGAGCGAAAGGGAACCGCGAAGTGAGAACTCGCCTCCAGGTTAGGCCCTGAGTAGCCGTGCAGAAAGGGAGGCATGCAGCTGTTTCCACAACTTCTCAGTCGCTTATGTGCTTTATTTTAAAGGAAGTACGCGTCCGGGGACTCCTAGGCCCCACGGGTGTGCATCGTTTTCCCTCCGAGGTCACTGAGTGCCTCCAGACACCTGTGGGTCGGCGGAGCAACGTCGAGGTCCATTGGTTGATCCCCTGGAGGACCTCTGTGCCTGCCGAGTGCTGGGCAGCAACACACTGCGCGTTCCTTGAGGAGAGCTACATCTCCAGAGCCCTCGAACGCCCTCGGGACAACATGGCTGGTGAGTGCGAAGTACCCAGGAAGACTCTGTCATGGAGCTTGTGTGAGCTGCCATGAGAGAACACTGTGCTTGGAACACTGCGAGACCCGCCCCGTACCTGAAGTCACTCTGCTCGAGGAGAAAGTCAGCATCTTAGCACGCTGTGTCGCTACCGGCACACACAGCATGAACCCATGCCTGGAAGGAAGGCCCTGATTCGCCGTGCAGAAGCGGAGGCGTGCTGCAGCTTCCAGGAGGCGGTGGCCTCTGCTCTGCATGCCTTTAACGGCAGCACAGCTTTCTGGACACATGGGAGGCTAGCCGGGGCACCCTGCTCCCGGCAGGAACACTGAGTACCCCCAGGTGCACCTGGGTCTGCTAAGCAACATCCAGGCCCGTAACCCTTCAGAGCCCCCTGTGTGCAGGCCGAGCGTAGGGAAACGCACTGCCCTCTCCATCGGAGCAGCTTAGTTTCCTCCGCACTCGCACAGGTTCGCGAACACCGTTCTGGCACGTCCCACGTGGCGCGGAGTTCTTACGCGGTGCCCTAATCGGAGCTGCCCTCAGAGGAGCCCTCGTCTTCGCGTTCCATCCAGGACCTCCTGACTGAAGTCACCGTGCCTCCTAGAGGACGGCGGCTTGGGTTCTTACTGCACTTCAAGTCCTGTTCCTCCTGCGGCACTGCAGGCAGCCGCAGGCCCAGAGGAGCAGCTACGGCGTTCCTCGGTTGAGACAGTTCGCCGGATGCGGGACTCCCTACTTCGATAAGTTAATTCAGGGAAGGAAATGCAGGATAACCGGTGTCTCTTGGGACTCGTTAGAAGCCACAGGGATGTACGCTGAGTGTTCCCATGAAAACGGGGGCCTGCTGGAACTAGACCTGCTTTTCCATTTTGAGGGCGGCATTCATGCCTGCCTTGAAGCTACCTGACATTCCCGGCTCCCGACAGGCCAGTGAGCCCTGGAAGAATGCTTCGGGGAAAATTATGAGTTTGCTCTCTCTAAACCAGGGGCTTCCGTGGCCGCGGCGGCGGTCCGCATGACAGGCTCTAGAGCGAAAGGGAACCTCGAAGTGAGAACTCGCCTCCAGGTTAGGCCCTGAGTAGCCGTGCAGAAAGGGAGGCATGCAGCTGTTTCCACAACTTCTCAGTCGCTTATGTGCTTTATTTTAAAGGAAGTACGCGTCCGGGGACTCCTAGGCCCCACGGGTGTGCATCGTTTTCCCTCCGAGGTCACTGAGTGCCTCCAGACACCTGTGGGCCGGCGGAGCAACGTCGAGGTCCATTGGTTGATCCCCTGGAGGACCTCTGTGCCTGCCGAGTGCTGGGCAGCAACACACTGCGCGTTCCTTGAGGAGCACTACATCTCCAGAGCCCTCGAACGCCCTCGGGACAACATGGCTGGTGAGTGCGAAGTGCCCAGGAAGACTCTGTCATGGCCCTTGTGTGAGCTGCCATGAGAGAACACTGTGCTTGGAACACTGCGAGGCCCGCCGCGTGCCTGAAGTCACTGTGCTCGAGGAGAAAGTCAGCATCTTAGCACGCTGTGTCGCTACCGGCACACCCAGCATGAACCCATGCCTGGAAGGAAGGCCCTGATTCGCCGTGCAGAAGCGGAGGCGTGCTGCAGCTTCCAGGAGGCGGTGGCCTCTGCTCTGCATGCCTTTAACGGCAGCACAGCTTTCTGGACACCTGGGAGGCTAGCCGGGGCACCCTGCTCCCGGCAGGAACACTGAGTACCCCCAGGTGCACCTGGGTCTGCTAAGCAACATCCAGGCCCGTAACCCTTCAGAGCCACCTGTGTGCAGGCCGAGCGTAGGGAAACGCACTGCCCTCTCCATCGGAGCAGCTTAGTTTCCTCCACACTCGCACAGGTTCGCGAACACCGTTCTGGCACGTCCCACGTGGCGCGGAGTTCTTACGCGGTGCCCTAATGGGAGCTGCCCCCAGAGGAGCCCTCGTCTTCGCGTTCCATCCAGGACCTCCTGACTGAAGTCACCGTGCCTCCTAGAGGACGGCGGCTTGGGTTCTTACTGCACTTCAAGTCCTGTTCCTTCTGCGGCACTGCAGGCAGCCGCAGGCCCAGAGGAGCAGCTACGGCGTTCCTCGGTTGAGACAGTTCGCCGGATGCGGGACTCCCTACTTCGATAAGTTAATTCATGGAAGGAAACACAGGGTAACCGGTGTCTCCTGGGACTCGTTAGAAGCCACAGGGATGTACGCTGAGTGTTCCCATGAAAACGGGGGCCTGCTGGAACTAGACCTGCTTTTCCATTTTGAGGGCGGCATTCATGCCTGCCTTGAAGCTACCTGACATTCCCGGCTCCCGACAGGCCAGTGAGCCCTGGAAGAATGCTTCGGGGAAAATTATGAGTTTGCTCTCTCTAAACCAGGGGCTTCCGTGGCCGCGGCGGCGGTCCGCATGACAGGCTCTAGAGCGAAAGGGAACCTCGAAGTGAGAACTCGCCTCCAGGTTAGGCCCTGAGTAGCCGTGCAGAAAGGGAGGCATGCAGCTGTTTCCACAACTTCTCAGTCGCTTATGTGCTTTATTTTAAAGGAAGTACGCGTCCGGGGACTCCTAGGCCCCACGGGTGTGCATCGTTTTCCCTCCGAGGTCACTGAGTGCCTCCAGACACCTGTGGGCCGGCGGAGCAACGTCGAGGTCCATTGGTTGATCCCCTGGAGGACCTCTGTGCCTGCCGAGTGCTGGGCAGCAACACACTGCGCGTTCCTTGAGGAGCACTACATCTCCAGAGCCCTCGAACGCCCTCGGGACAACATGGCTGGTGAGTGCGAAGTGCCCAGGAAGACTCTGTCATGGCCCTTGTGTGAGCTGCCATGAGAGAACACTGTGCTTGGAACACTGCGAGGCCCGCCGCGTGCCTGAAGTCACTGTGCTCGAGGAGAAAGTCAGCATCTTAGCACGCTGTGTCGCTACCGGCACACCCAGCATGAACCCATGCCTGGAAGGAAGGCCCTGATTCGCCGTGCAGAAGCGGAGGCGTGCTGCAGCTTCCAGGAGGCGGTGGCCTCTGCTCTGCATGCCTTTAACGGCAGCACAGCTTTCTGGACACCTGGGAGGCTAGCCGGGGCACCCTGCTCCCGGCAGGAACACTGAGTACCCCCAGGTGCACCTGGGTCTGCTAAGCAACATCCAGGCCCGTAACCCTTCAGAGCCCCCTGTGTGCAGGCCGAGCATAGGGAAACGCACTGCCCTCTCCATCGGAGCAGCTTAGTTTCCTCCGCACTCGCACAGGTTCGCGAACACCGTTCTGGCACGTCCCACGTGGCGCGGAGTTCTTACGCGGTGCCCTAATGGGAGCTGCCCTCAGAGGAGACCTCGTCTTCGCGTTCCATCCAGGACCTCCTGACTGAAGTCACCGTGCCTCCTAGAGGACGGCGGCTTGGGTTCTTACTGCACTTCAAGTCCTGTTCCTTCTGCGGCACTGCAGGCAGCCGCAGGCCCAGAGGAGCAGCTACGGCGTTCCTCGGTTGAGACAGTTCGCCGGATGCGGGACTCCCTACTTCGATAAGTTAATTCAGGGAAGGAAACGCAGGATAACTGGTGTCTCTTGGGACTCGTTAGAAGCCACAGGGATGTACGCTGAGTGTTCCCATGAAAACGGGGGCCTGCTGGAACTAGACCTGCTTTTCCATTTTGAGGGCGGCATTCATGCCTGCCTTGAAGCTACCTGACATTCCCGGCTCCCGACAGGCCAGTGAGCCCTGGAAGAATGCTTCGGGGAAAATTATGAGTTTGCTCTCTCTAAACCAGGGGCTTCCGTGGCCGCGGCGGCGGTCCGCATGACAGGCTCTAGAGCGAAAGGGAACCGCGAAGTGAGAACTCGCCTCCAGGTTAGGCCCTGAGTAGCCGTGCAGAAAGGGAGGCATGCAGCTGTTTCCACAACTTCTCAGTCGCTTATGTGCTTTATTTTAAAGGAAGTACGCGTCCGGGGACTCCTAGGCCCCACGGGTGTGCATCGTTTTCCCTCCGAGGTCACTGAGTGCCTCCAGACACCTGTGGGTCGGCGGAGCAACGTCGAGGTCCATTGGTTGATCCCCTGGAGGAACTCTGTGCCTGCCGAGTGCTGGGCAGCAACACACTGCGCGTTCCTTGAGGAGAGCTACATCTCCAGAGCCCTCGAACGCCCTCGGGACAACATGGCTGGTGAGTGCGAAGTACCCAGGAAGACTCTGTCATGGAGCTTGTGTGAGCTGCCATGAGAGAACACTGTGCTTGGAACACTGCGAGACCCGCCCCGTACCTGAAGTCACTCTGCTCGAGGAGAAAGTCAGAATCTTAGCACGCTGTGTCGCTACCGGCACACACAGCATGAACCCATGCCTGGAAGGAAGGCCCTGATTCGCCGTGCAGAAGCGGAGGCGTGCTGCAGCTTCCAGGAGGCGGTGGCCTCTGCTCTGCATGCCTTTAACGGCAGCACAGCTTTCTGGACACCTGGGAGGCTAGCCGGGGCACCCTGCTCCCGGCAGGAACACTGAGTACCCCCAGGTGCACCTGGGTCTGCTAAGCAACATCCAGGCCCGTAACCCTTCAGAGCCCCCTGTGTGCAGGCCGAGCATAGGGAAACGCACTGCCCTCTCCATCGGAGCAGCTTAGTTTCCTCCGCACTCGCACAGGTTCGCGAACACCGTTCTGGCACGTCCCACATGGCGCGGAGTTCTTACGCGGTGCCCTAATGGGAGCTGCCCTCAGAGGAGACCTCGTCTTCGCGTTCCATCCAGGACCTCCTGACTGAAGTCACCGTGCCTCCTAGAGGACGGCGGCTTGGGTTCTTACTGCACTTCAAGTCCTGTTCCTTCTGCGGCACTGCAGGCAGCCGCAGGCCCAGAGGAGCAGCTACGGCGTTCCTCGGTTGAGACAGTTCGCCGGATGCGGGACTCCCTACTTCGATAAGTTAATTCAGGGAAGGAAACGCAGGATAACGGGTGTCTCTTGGGACTCGTTAGAAGCCACAGGGATGTACGCTGAGTGTTCCCATGAAAACGGGGGCCTGCTGGAACTAGACCTGCTTTTCCATTTTGAGGGCGGCATTCATGCCTGCCTTGAAGCTACCTGACATTCCCGGCTCCCGACAGGCCAGTGAGCCCTGGAAGAATGCTTCGGGGAAAATTATGAGTTTGCTCTCTCTAAACCAGGGGCTTCCGTGGCCGCGGCGGCGGTCCGCATGACAGGCTCTAGAGCGAAAGGGAACCGCGAAGTGAGAACTCGCCTCCAGGTTAGGCCCTGAGTAGCCGTGCAGAAAGGGAGGCATGCAGCTGTTTCCACAACTTCTCAGTCGCTTATGTGCTTTATTTTAAAGGAAGTACGCGTCCGGGGACTCCTAGGCCCCACTGGTGTGCATCGTTTTCCCTCCGAGGTCACTGAGTGCCTCCAGACACCTGTGGGTCGGCGGAGCAACGTCGAGGTCCATTGGTTGATCCCCTGGAGGAACTCTGTGCCTGCCGAGTGCTGGGCAGCAACACACTGCGCGTTCCTTGAGGAGAGCTACATCTCCAGAGCCCTCGAACGCCCTCGGGACAACATGGCTGGTGAGTGCGAAGTACCCAGGAAGACTCTGTCATGGAGCTTGTGTGAGCTGCCATGAGAGAACACTGTGCTTGGAACACTGCGAGACCCGCCCCGTACCTGAAGTCACTCTGCTCGAGGAGAAAGTCAGCATCTTAGCACGCTGTGTCGCTACCGGCACACCCAGCATGAACCCATGCCTGGAAGGAAGGCCCTGATTCGCCGTGCAGAAGCGGAGGCGTGCTGCAGCTTCCAGGAGGCGGTGGCCTCTGCTCTGCATGCCTTTAACGGCAGCACAGCTTTCTGGACACATGGGAGGCTAGCCGGGGCACCCTGCTCCCGGCAGGAACACTGAGTACCCCCAGGTGCACCTGGGTCTGCTAAGCAACATCCAGGCCCGTAACCCTTCAGAGCCCCCTGTGTGCAGGCCGAGCGTAGGGAAACGCACTGCCCTCTCCATCGGAGCAGCTTAGTTTCCTCCGCACTCGCACAGGTTCGCGAACACCGTTCTGGCACGTCCCACGTGGCGCGGAGTTCTTACGCGGTGCCCTAATGGGAGCTGCCCTCAGAGGAGCCCTCGTCTTCGCGTTCCATCCAGGACCTCCTGACTGAAGTCACCGTGCCTCCTAGAGGACGGCGGCTTGGGTTCTTACTGCACTTCAAGTCCTGTTCCTCCTGCGGCACTGCAGGCAGCCGCAGGCCCAGAGGAGCAGCTACGGCGTTCCTCGGTTGAGACAGTTCGCCGGATGCGGGACTCCCTACTTCGATAAGTTAATTCAGGGAAGGAAATGCAGGATAACCGGTGTCTCTTGGGACTCGTTAGAAGCCACAGGGATGTACGCTGAGTGTTCCCATGAAAACGGGGGCCTGCTGGAACTAGACCTGCTTTTCCATTTTGAGGGCGGCATTCATGCCTGCCTTGAAGCTACCTGACATTCCCGGCTCCCGACAGGCCAGTGAGCCCTGGAAGAATGCTTCGGGGAAAATTATGAGTTTGCTCTCTCTAAACCAGGGGCTTCCGTGGCCGCGGCGGCGGTCCGCATGACAGGCTCTAGAGCGAAAGGGAACCTCGAAGTGAGAACTCGCCTCCAGGTTAGGCCCTGAGTAGCCGTGCAGAAAGGGAGGCATGCAGCTGTTTCCACAACTTCTCAGTCGCTTATGTGCTTTATTTTAAAGGAAGTACGCGTCCGGGGACTCCTAGGCCCCACGGGTGTGCATCGTTTTCCCTCCGAGGTCACTGAGTGCCTCCAGACACCTGTGGGCCGGCGGAGCAACGTCGAGGTCCATTGGTTGATCCCCTGGAGGACCTCTGTGCCTGCCGAGTGCTGGGCAGCAACACACTGCGCGTTCCTTGAGGAGAGCTACATCTCCAGAGCCCTCGAACGCCCTCGGGACAACATGGCTGGTGAGTGCGAAGTGCCCAGGAAGACTCTGTCATGGCCCTTGTGTGAGCTGCCATGAGAGAACACTGTGCTTGGAACACTGCGAGGCCCGCCGCGTGCCTGAAGTCACTGTGCTCGAGGAGAAAGTCAGCATCTTAGCACGCTGTGTCGCTACCGGCACACCCAGCATGAACCCATGCCTGGAAGGAAGGCCCTGATTCGCCGTGCAGAAGCGGAGGCGTGCTGCAGCTTCCAGGAGGCGGTGGCCTCTGCTCTGCATGCCTTTAACGGCAGCACAGCTTTCTGGACACCTGGGAGGCTAGCCGGGGCACCCTGCTCCCGGCAGGAACACTGAGTACCCCCAGGTGCACCTGGGTCTGCTAAGCAACATCCAGGCCCGTAACCCTTCAGAGCCACCTGTGTGCAGGCCGAGCGTAGGGAAACGCACTGCCCTCTCCATCGGAGCAGCTTAGTTTCCTCCACACTCGCACAGGTTCGCGAACACCGTTCTGGCACGTCCCACGTGGCGCGGAGTTCTTACGCGGTGCCCTAATGGGAGCTGCCCCCAGAGGAGCTCTCGTCTTCGCGTTCCATCCAGGACCTCCTGACTGAAGTCACCGTGCCTCCTAGAGGATGGCGGCTTGGGTTCTTACTGCACTTCAAGTCCTGTTCCTTCTGCGGCACTGCAGGCAGCCGCAGGCCCAGAGGAGCAGCTACGGCGTTCCTCGGTTGAGACAGTTCGCCGGATGCGGGACTCCCTACTTCGATAAGTTAATTCATGGAAGGAAACACAGGGTAACCGGTGTCTCCTGGGACTCGTTAGAAGCCACAGGGATGTACGCTGAGTGTTCCCATGAAAACGGGGGCCTGCTGGAACTAGACCTGCTTTTCCATTTTGAGGGCGGCATTCATGCCTGCCTTGAAGCTACCTGACATTCCCGGCTCCCGACAGGCCAGTGAGCCCTGGAAGAATGCTTCGGGGAAAATTATGAGTTTGCTCTCTCTAAACCAGGGGCTTCCGTGGCCGCGGCGGCGGTCCGCATGACAGGCTCTAGAGCGAAAGGGAACCTCGAAGTGAGAACTCGCCTCCAGGTTAGGCCCTGAGTAGCCGTGCAGAAAGGGAGGCATGCAGCTGTTTCCACAACTTCTCAGTCGCTTATGTGCTTTATTTTAAAGGAAGTACGCGTCCGGGGACTCCTAGGCCCCACGGGTGTGCATCGTTTTCCCTCCGAGGTCACTGAGTGCCTCCAGACACCTGTGGGCCGGCGGAGCAACGTCGAGGTCCATTGGTTGATCCCCTGGAGGACCTCTGTGCCTGCCGAGTGCTGGGCAGCAACACACTGCGCGTTCCTTGAGGAGAGCTACATCTCCAGAGCCCTCGAACGCCCTCGGGACAACATGGCTGGTGAGTGCGAAGTACCCAGGAAGACTCTGTCATGGACCTTGTGTGAGCTGCCATGAGAGAACACTGTGCTTGGAACACTGCGAGGCCCGCCCCGTACCTGGAGTCACTCTGCTCGGGGAGAAAGTCAGCATCTTAGCACGCTGTGTCGCTACCGGCACACCCAGCATGAACCCATGCCTGGAAGGAAGGCCCTGTTTCGCCGTGCAGAAGCGGAGGCGTGCTGCAGCTTCCAGGAGGCGGTGGCCTCTGCTCTGCATGCCTTTAACGGCAGCACAGCTTTCTGGACACCTGGGAGGCTAGCCGGGGCACCCTGCTCCCGGCAGGAACACTGAGTACCCCCAGGTGCACCTGGGTCTGCTAAGCAACATCCAGGCCCGTAACCCTTCAGAGCCCCCTGTGTGCAGGCCGAGCGTAGGGAAACGCACTGCCCTCTCCATCGGAGCAGCTTAGTTTCCTCCGCACTCGCACAGGTTCGCGAACACCGTTCTGGCACGTCCCACGTGGCGCGGAGTTCTTACGCGGTGCCCTAATGGGAGCTGCCCTCAGAGGAGACCTCGTCTTCGCGTTCCATCCAGGACCTCCTGACTGAAGTCACCGTGCCTCCTAGAGGACGGCGGCTTGGGTTCTTACTGCACTTCAAGTCCTGTTCCTTCTGCGGCACTGCAGGCAGCCGCAGGCCCAGAGGAGCAGCTACGGCGTTCCTCGGTTGAGACAGTTCGCCGGATGCGGGACTCCCTACTTCGATAAGTTAATTCAGGGAAGGAAACGCAGGATAACTGGTGTCTCTTGGGACTCGTTAGAAGCCACAGGGATGTACGCTGAGTGTTCCCATGAAAACGGGGGCCTGCTGGAACTAGACCTGCTTTTCCATTTTGAGGGCGGCATTCATGCCTGCCTTGAAGCTACCTGACATTCCCGGCTCCCGACAGGCCAGTGAGCCCTGGAAGAATGCTTCGGGGAAAATTATGAGTTTGCTCTCTCTAAACCAGGGGCTTCCGTGGCCGCGGCGGCGGTCCGCATGACAGGCTCTAGAGCGAAAGGGAACCGCGAAGTGAGAACTCGCCTCCAGGTTAGGCCCTGAGTAGCCGTGCAGAAAGGGAGGCATGCAGCTGTTTCCACAACTTCTCAGTCGCTTATGTGCTTTATTTTAAAGGAAGTACGCGTCCGGGGACTCCTAGGCCCCACGGGTGTGCATCGTTTTCCCTCCGAGGTCACTGAGTGCCTCCAGACACCTGTGGGTCGGCGGAGCAACGTCGAGGTCCATTGGTTGATCCCCTGGAGGAACTCTGTGCCTGCCGAGTGCTGGGCAGCAACACACTGCGCGTTCCTTGAGGAGAGCTACATCTCCAGAGCCCTCGAACGCCCTCGGGACAACATGGCTGGTGAGTGCGAAGTACCCAGGAAGACTCTGTCATGGCCCTTGTGTGAGCTGCCATGAGAGAACACTGTGCTTGGAACACTGCGAGGCCCGCCCCGTACCTGAAGTCACTCTGCTCGAGGAGAAAGTCAGCATCTTAGCACGCTGTGTCGCTACCGGCACACCCAGCATGAACCCATGCCTGGAAGTAAGGCCCTGTTTCGCCGTGCAGAAGCGGAGGCGTGCTGCAGCTTCCAGGAGGCAGTCGGCTCTGCTCTGCATGCCTTTAATGGCAGCACAGCTTTCTGGACACCTGGGAGGCTAGCCGGGGCACCCTGCTCCCGGCAGGAACACTGAGTACCCCCAGGTGCACCTGGGTCTGCTAAGCAACATCCAGGCCCGTAGCCCTTCAGAGACCCCTGTGTGCAGGCCGAGCGTAGGGAAACGCACTGCCCTCTCCTTCGGAGCAGCTTAGTTTCCTCCGCACTCGCACACGTTCGCGAACACCGTTCTGGCACGTCCCACGTGGCCCGGAGGACTTACGCGGTGCCCTAATCGGACCTGCCCTCAGAGGAGACCTCGTCTTCGCGTTTCATCCAGGACCTCCTGACTGAAGTCACCGTGCCTCCTAGAGGACGGCGGCTTGGGTTCTTACTGCACTTTAAGTCCTGTTCCTTCTGCGGCACTGCAGGCAGCCCCAGGCCCAGAGGAGCAGCTACGGCGTTCCTCGGTTGAGACAGTTCGCCGGATGTGGGACTCCCTACTTCGATATGTTGATTCAGGGAAGGAAACGCAGGGTAACCGGTGTCTCTTGGGACTCCTTAGAAGCCACAGGGATGTACGCTGAGTGTACCCATGAAAACGGGGGCCTGCTGGAACTAGCCCTGCTTTCCCATTTTGAGGGCGGCATTCATGCCTGCCTTGAAGCTACCTGACATTCCCGGCTCCCGACAGGCCAGTGAGCCCTGGAAGAATGCTTCGGGGAAAATTATGAGTTTGCTCTCTCTAAACCAGGGGCTTCCGTGGCCGCAGCTCGGTCCGCATGACAGGCTCTAGAGCGAAAGGGAACCTCGACGTGAAAACTCGCCTCCAGGTTAGGCCCTGAGTAGCCGTGCAGAAAGGGAGGCATGCAGCTGTTTAAAGGAGTTCTCAGTCGCTTATGTCCTTTATTTTAAAGGAAGTACGCGTCCGGGGACTCCTAGGCCCCACGGGTGTGCATCGTTTTCCCTCCGAGGTCACTGAGTGCCTCCAGACACCTGTGGGCTGGCGGAGCAACGTCGAGGTCCATTGGTTGATCCCCTGGAGGACCTCTGTGCCTGCCGAGTGCTGGGCAGCAACACACTGCGCGTTCCTTGAGGAGAGCTACATCTCCAGAGCCCTCGAACGCCCTCGGGACAACATGGCTGGTGAGTGCGAAGTACCCAGGAAGACTCTGTCATGGACCTTGTGTGAGCTGCCATGAGAGAACACTGTGCTTGGAACACTGCGAGGCCCGCCCCGTACCTGAAGTCACTCTGCTCGAGGAGAAAGTCAGCATCTTAGCACGCTGTGTCGCTACCGGCACACCCAGCATGAACCCATGCCTGGAAGGAAGGCCCTGATTCGCCGTGCAGAAGCGGAGGCGTGCTGCAGCTTCCAGGAGGCGGTGGCCTCTGCTCTGCATGCCTTTAACGGCAGCACAGCTTTCTGGACACCTGGGAGGCTAGCCGGGGCACCCTGCTCCCGGCAGGAACACTGAGTACCCCCAGGTGCACCTGGGTCTGCTAAGCAACATCCAGGCCCGTAACCCTTCAGAGCCCCCTGTGTGCAGGCCGAGCATAGGGAAACGCACTGCCCTCTCCATCGGAGCAGCTTAGTTTCCTCCGCACTCGCACAGGTTCGCGAACACCGTTCTGGCACGTCCCACGTGGCGCGGAGTTCTTACGCGGTGCCCTAATCGGAGCTGCCCTCAGAGGAGCCCTCGTCTTCGCGTTCCATCCAGGACCTCCTGACTGAAGTCACCGTGCCTCCTAGAGGACGGCGGCTTGGGTTCTTACTGCACTTCAAGTCCTGTTCCTTCTGCGGCACTGCAGGCAGCCGCAGGCCCAGAGGAGCAGCTACGGCGTTCCTCGGTTGAGACAGTTCGCCGGATGCGGGACTCCCTACTTCGATAAGTTAATTCAGGGAAGGAAACGCAGGATAACTGGTGTCTCTTGGGACTCGTTAGAAGCCACAGGGATGTACGCTGAGTGTTCCCATGAAAACGGGGGCCTGCTGGAACTAGACCTGCTTTTCCATTTTGAGGGCGGCATTCATGCCTGCCTTGAAGCTACCTGACATTCCCGGCTCCCGACAGGCCAGTGAGCCCTGGAAGAATGCTTCGGGGAAAATTATGAGTTTGCTCTCTCTAAACCAGGGGCTTCCGTGGCCGCGGCGGCGGTCCGCATGACAGGCTCTAGAGCGAAAGGGAACCGCGAAGTGAGAACTCGCCTCCAGGTTAGGCCCTGAGTAGCCGTGCAGAAAGGGAGGCATGCAGCTGTTTCCACAACTTCTCAGTCGCTTATGTGCTTTATTTTAAAGGAAGTACGCGTCCGGGGACTCCTAGGCCCCATGGGTGTGCATCGTTTTCCCTCCGAGGTCACTGAGTGCCTCCAGACACCTGTGGGTCGGCGGAGCAACGTCGAGGTCCATTGGTTGATCCCCTGGAGGAACTCTGTGCCTGCCGAGTGCTGGGCAGCAACACACTGCGCGTTCCTTGAGGAGAGCTACATCTCCAGAGCCCTCGAACGCCCTCGGGACAACATGGCTGGTGAGTGCGAAGTACCCAGGAAGACTCTGTCATGGAGCTTGTGTGAGCTGCCATGAGAGAACACTGTGCTTGGAACACTGCGAGACCCGCCCCGTACCTGAAGTCACTCTGCTCGAGGAGAAAGTCAGCATCTTAGCACGCTGTGTCGCTACCGGCACACACAGCATGAACCCATGCCTGGAAGGAAGGCCCTGATTCGCCGTGCAGAAGCGGAGGCGTGCTGCAGCTTCCAGGAGGTGGTGGCCTCTGCTCTGCATGCCTTTAACGGCAGCACAGCTTTCTGGACACATGGGAGGCTAGCCGGGGCACCCTGCTCCCGGCAGGAACACTGAGTACCCCCAGGTGCACCTGGGTCTGCTAAGCAACATCCAGGCCCGTAACCCTTCAGAGCCCCCTGTGTGCAGGCCGAGCGTAGGGAAACGCACTGCCCTCTCCATCGGAGCAGCTTAGTTTCCTCCGCACTCGCACAGGTTCGCGAACACCGTTCTGGCACGTCCCACGTGGCGCGGAGTTCTTACGCGGTGCCCTAATCGGAGCTGCCCTCAGAGGAGCCCTCGTCTTCGCGTTCCATCCAGGACCTCCTGACTGAAGTCACCGTGCCTCCTAGAGGACGGCGGCTTGGGTTCTTACTGCACTTCAAGTCCTGTTCCTCCTGCGGCAATGCAGGCAGCCGCAGGCCCAGAGGAGCAGCTACGGCGTTCCTCGGTTGAGACAGTTCGCCGGATGCGGGACTCCCTACTTCGATAAGTTAATTCAGGGAAGGAAATGCAGGATAACCGGTGTCTCTTGGGACTCGTTAGAAGCCACAGGGATGTACGCTGAGTGTTCCCATGAAAACGGGGGCCTGCTGGAACTAGACCTGCTTTTCCATTTTGAGGGCGGCATTCATGCCTGCCTTGAAGCTACCTGACATTCCCGGCTCCCGACAGGCCAGTGAGCCCTGGAAGAATGCTTCGGGGAAAATTATGAGTTTGCTCTCTCTAAACCAGGGGCTTCCGTGGCCGCGGCGGCGGTCCGCATGACAGGCTCTAGAGCGAAAGGGAACCTCGAAGTGAGAACTCGCCTCCAGGTTAGGCCCTGAGTAGCCGTGCAGAAAGGGAGGCATGCAGCTGTTTCCACAACTTCTCAGTCGCTTATGTGCTTTATTTTAAAGGAAGTACGCGTCCGGGGACTCCTAGGCCCCACGGGTGTGCATCGTTTTCCCTCCGAGGTCACTGAGTGCCTCCAGACACCTGTGGGCCGGCGGAGCAACGTCGAGGTCCATTGGTTGATCCCCTGGAGGACCTCTGTGCCTGCCGAGTGCTGGGCAGCAACACACTGCGCGTTCCTTGAGGAGCACTACATCTCCAGAGCCCTCGAACGCCCTCGGGACAACATGGCTGGTGAGTGCGAAGTGCCCAGGAAGACTCTGTCATGGCCCTTGTGTGAGCTGCCATGAGAGAACACTGTGCTTGGAACACTGCGAGGCCCGCCGCGTGCCTGAAGTCACTGTGCTCGAGGAGAAAGTCAGCATCTTAGCACGCTGTGTCGCTACCGGCACACCCAGCATGAACCCATGCCTGGAAGGAAGGCCCTGATTCGCCGTGCAGAAGCGGAGGCGTGCTGCAGCTTCCAGGAGGCGGTGGCCTCTGCTCTGCATGCCTTTAACGGCAGCACAGCTTTCTGGACACCTGGGAGGCTAGCCGGGGCACCCTGCTCCCGGCAGGAACACTGAGTACCCCCAGGTGCACCTGGGTCTGCTAAGCAACATCCAGGCCCGTAACCCTTCAGAGCCACCTGTGTGCAGGCCGAGCGTAGGGAAACGCACTGCCCTCTCCATCGGAGCAGCTTAGTTTCCTCCACACTCGCACAGGTTCGCGAACACCGTTCTGGCACGTCCCACGTGGCGCGGAGTTCTTACGCGGTGCCCTAATGGGAGCTGCCCCCAGAGGAGCCCTCGTCTTCGCGTTCCATCCAGGACCTCCTGACTGAAGTCACCGTGCCTCCTAGAGGACGGCGGCTTGGGTTCTTACTGCACTTCAAGTCCTGTTCCTTCTGCGGCACTGCAGGCAGCCGCAGGCCCAGAGGAGCAGCTACGGCGTTCCTCGGTTGAGACAGTTCGCCGGATGCGGGACTCCCTACTTCGATAAGTTAATTCAGGGAAGGAAACACAGGGTAACCGGTGTCTCCTGGGACTCGTTAGAAGCCACAGGGATGTACGCTGAGTGTTCCCATGAAAACGGGGGCCTGCTGGAACTAGACCTGCTTTTCCATTTTGAGGGCGGCATTCATGCCTGCCTTGAAGCTACCTGACATTCCCGGCTCCCGACAGGCCAGTGAGCCCTGGAAGAATGCTTCGGGGAAAATTATGAGTTTGCTCTCTCTAAACCAGGGGCTTCCGTGGCCGCGGCGGCGGTCCGCATGACAGGCTCTAGAGCGAAAGGGAACCTCGAAGTGAGAACTCGCCTCCAGGTTAGGCCCTGAGTAGCCGTGCAGAAAGGGAGGCATGCAGCTGTTTCCACAACTTCTCAGTCGCTTATGTGCTTTATTTTAAAGGAAGTACGCGTCCGGGGACTCCTAGGCCCCACGGGTGTGCATCGTTTTCCCTCCGAGGTCACTGAGTGCCTCCAGACACCTGTGGGCCGGCGGAGCAACGTCGAGGTCCATTGGTTGATCCCCTGGAGGACCTCTGTGCCTGCCGAGTGCTGGGCAGCAACACACTGCGCGTTCCTTGAGGAGAGCTACATCTCCAGAGCCCTCGAACGCCCTCGGGACAACATGGCTGGTGAGTGCGAAGTGCCCAGGAAGACTCTGTCATGGCCCTTGTGTGAGCTGCCATGAGAGAACACTGTGCTTGGAACACTGCGAGGCCCGCCGCGTGCCTGAAGTCACTGTGCTCGAGGAGAAAGTCAGCATCTTAGCACGCTGTGTCGCTACCGGCACACCCAGCATGAACCCATGCCTGGAAGGAAGGCCCTGATTCGCCGTGCAGAAGCGGAGGCGTGCTGCAGCTTCCAGGAGGCGGTGGCCTCTGCTCTGCATGCCTTTAACGGCAGCACAGCTTTCTGGACACCTGGGAGGCTAGCCGGGGCACCCTGCTCCCGGCAGGAACACTGAGTACCCCCAGGTGCACCTGGGTCTGCTAAGCAACATCCAGGCCCGTAACCCTTCAGAGCCACCTGTGTGCAGGCCGAGCGTAGGGAAACGCACTGCCCTCTCCATCGGAGCAGCTTAGTTTCCTCCACACTCGCACAGGTTCGCGAACACCGTTCTGGCACGTCCCACGTGGCGCGGAGTTCTTACGCGGTGCCCTAATGGGAGCTGCCCCCAGAGGAGCTCTCGTCTTCGCGTTCCATCCAGGACCTCCTGACTGAAGTCACCGTGCCTCCTAGAGGACGGCGGCTTGGGTTCTTACTGCACTTCAAGTCCTGTTCCTTCTGCGGCACTGCAGGCAGCCGCAGGCCCAGAGGAGCAGCTACGGCGTTCCTCGGTTGAGACAGTTCGCCGGATGCGGGACTCCCTACTTCGATAAGTTAATTCATGGAAGGAAACACAGGGTAACCGGTGTCTCCTGGGACTCGTTAGAAGCCACAGGGATGTACGCTGAGTGTTCCCATGAAAACGGGGGCCTGCTGGAACTAGACCTGCTTTTCCATTTTGAGGGCGGCATTCATGCCTGCCTTGAAGCTACCTGACATTCCCGGCTCCCGACAGGCCAGTGAGCCCTGGAAGAATGCTTCGGGGAAAATTATGAGTTTGCTCTCTCTAAACCAGGGGCTTCCGTGGCCGCGGCGGCGGTCCGCATGACAGGCTCTAGAGCGAAAGGGAACCTCGAAGTGAGAACTCGCCTCCAGGTTAGGCCCTGAGTAGCCGTGCAGAAAGGGAGGCATGCAGCTGTTTCCACAACTTCTCAGTCGCTTATGTGCTTTATTTTAAAGGAAGTACGCGTCCGGGGACTCCTAGGCCCCACGGGTGTGCATCGTTTTCCCTCCGAGGTCACTGAGTGCCTCCAGACACCTGTGGGCCGGCGGAGCAACGTCGAGGTCCATTGGTTGATCCCCTGGAGGACCTCTGTGCCTGCCGAGTGCTGGGCAGCAACACACTGCGCGTTCCTTGAGGAGAGCTACATCTCCAGAGCCCTCGAACGCCCTCGGGACAACATGGCTGGTGAGTGCGAAGTACCCAGGAAGACTCTGTCATGGACCTTGTGTGAGCTGCCATGAGAGAACACTGTGCTTGGAACACTGCGAGGCCCGCCCCGTACCTGGAGTCACTCTGCTCGAGGAGAAAGTCAGCATCTTAGCACGCTGTGTCGCTACCGGCACACCCAGCATGAACCCATGCCTGGAAGGAAGGCCCTGTTTCGCCGTGCAGAAGCGGAGGCGTGCTGCAGCTTCCAGAAGGCGGTGGCCTCTGCTCTGCATGCCTTTAACGGCAGCACAGCTTTCTGGACACCTGGGAGGCTAGCCGGGGCACCCTGCTCCCGGCAGGAACACTGAGTACCCCCAGGTGCACCTGGGTCTGCTAAGCAACATCCAGGCCCGTAACCCTTCAGAGCCCCCTGTGTGCAGGCCGAGCATAGGGAAACGCACTGCCCTCTCCATCGGAGCAGCTTAGTTTCCTCCGCACTCGCACAGGTTCGCGAACACCGTTCTGGCACGTCCCACGTGGCGCGGAGTTCTTACGCGGTGCCCTAATGGGAGCTGCCCTCAGAGGAGACCTCGTCTTCGCGTTCCATCCAGGACCTCCTGACTGAAGTCACCGTGCCTCCTAGAGGACGGCGGCTTGGGTTCTTACTGCACTTCAAGTCCTGTTCCTTCTGCGGCACTGCAGGCAGCCGCAGGCCCAGAGGAGCAGCTACGGCGTTCCTCGGTTGAGACAGTTCGCCGGATGCGGGACTCCCTACTTCGATAAGTTAATTCAGGGAAGGAAACGCAGGATAACTGGTGTCTCTTGGGACTCGTTAGAAGCCACAGGGATGTACGCTGAGTGTTCCCATGAAAACGGGGGCCTGCTGGAACTAGACCTGCTTTTCCATTTTGAGGGCGGCATTCATGCCTGCCTTGAAGCTACCTGACATTCCCGGCTCCCGACAGGCCAGTGAGCCCTGGAAGAATGCTTCGGGGAAAATTATGAGTTTGCTCTCTCTAAACCAGGGGCTTCCGTGGCCGCGGCGGCGGTCCGCATGACAGGCTCTAGAGCGAAAGGGAACCGCGAAGTGAGAACTCGCCTCCAGGTTAGGCCCTGAGTAGCCGTGCAGAAAGGGAGGCATGCAGCTGTTTCCACAACTTCTCAGTCGCTTATGTGCTTTATTTTAAAGGAAGTACGCGTCCGGGGACTCCTAGGCCCCACGGGTGTGCATCGTTTTCCCTCCGAGGTCACTGAGTGCCTCCAGACACCTGTGGGTCGGCGGAGCAACGTCGAGGTCCATTGGTTGATCCCCTGGAGGAACTCTGTGCCTGCCGAGTGCTGGGCAGCAACACACTGCGCGTTCCTTGAGGAGAGCTACATCTCCAGAGCCCTCGAACGCCCTCGGGACAACATGGCTGGTGAGTGCGAAGTACCCAGGAAGACTCTGTCATGGAGCTTGTGTGAGCTGCCATGAGAGAACACTGTGCTTGGAACACTGCGAGACCCGCCCCGTACCTGAAGTCACTCTGCTCGAGGAGAAAGTCAGCATCTTAGCACGCTGTGTCGCTACCGGCACACACAGCATGAACCCATGCCTGGAAGGAAGGCCCTGATTCGCCGTGCAGAAGCGGAGGCGTGCTGCAGCTTCCAGGAGGCGGTGGCCTCTGCTCTGCATGCCTTTAACGGCAGCACAGCTTTCTGGACACATGGGAGGCTAGCCGGGGCACCCTGCTCCCGGCAGGAACACTGAGTACCCCCAGGTGCACCTGGGTCTGCTAAGCAACATCCAGGCCCGTAACCCTTCAGAGCCCCCTGTGTGCAGGCCGAGCGTAGGGAAACGCACTGCCCTCTCCATCGGAGCAGCTTAGTTTCCTCCGCACTCGCACAGGTTCGCGAACACCGTTCTGGCACGTCCCACGTGGCGCGGAGTTCTTACGCGGTGCCCTAATGGGAGCTGCCCTCAGAGGAGCCCTCGTCTTCGCGTTCCATCCAGGACCTCCTGACTGAAGTCACCGTGCCTCCTAGAGGACGGCGGCTTGGGTTCTTACTGCACTTCAAGTCCTGTTCCTCCTGCGGCACTGCAGGCAGCCGCAGGCCCAGAGGAGCAGCTACGGCGTTCCTCGGTTGAGACAGTTCGCCGGATGCGGGACTCCCTACTTCGATAAGTTAATTCAGGGAAGGAAACGCAGGATAACTGGTGTCTCTTGGGACTCGTTAGAAGCCACAGGGATGTACGCTGAGTGTTCCCATGAAAACGGGGGCCTGCTGGAACTAGACCTGCTTTTCCATTTTGAGGGCGGCATTCATGCCTGCCTTGAAGCTACCTGACATTCCCGGCTCCCGACAGGCCAGTGAGCCCTGGAAGAATGCTTCGGGGAAAATTATGAGTTTGCTCTCTCTAAACCAGGGGCTTCCGTGGCCGCGGCGGCGGTCCGCATGACAGGCTCTAGAGCGAAAGGGAACCGCGAAGTGAGAACTCGCCTCCAGGTTAGGCCCTGAGTAGCCGTGCAGAAAGGGAGGCATGCAGCTGTTTCCACAACTTCTCAGTCGCTTATGTGCTTTATTTTAAAGGAAGTACGCGTCCGGGGACTCCTAGGCCCCACGGGTGTGCATCGTTTTCCCTCCGAGGTCACTGAGTGCCTCCAGACACCTGTGGGCCGGCGGAGCAACGTCGAGGTCCATTGGTTGATCCCCTGGAGGACCTCTGTGCCTGCCGAGTGCTGGGCAGCAACACACTGCGCGTTCCTTGAGGAGAGCTACATCTCCAGAGCCCTCGAACGCCCTCGGGACAACATGGCTGGTGAGCGCGAAGTGCCCAGGAAGACTCTGTCATGGCCCTTATGTGAGCTGCCATGAGAGAACACTGTGCTTGGAACACTGCGAGGCCCGCCGCGTGCCTGAAGTCACTGTGCTCGAGGAGAAAGTCAGCATCTTAGCACGCTGTGTCGCTACCGGCACACCCAGCATGAACCCATGCCTGGAAGGAAGGCCCTGATTCGCCGTGCAGAAGCGGAGGCGTGCTGCAGCTTCCAGGAGGCGGTGGCCTCTGCTCTGCATGCCTTTAACGGCAGCACAGCTTTCTGGACACCTGGGAGGCTAGCCGGGGCACCCTGCTCCCGGCAGGAACACTGAGTACCCCCAGGTGCACCTGGGTCTGCTAAGCAACATCCAGGCCCGTAACCCTTCAGAGCCACCTGTGTGCAGGCCGAGCGTAGGGAAACGCACTGCCCTCTCCATCGGAGCAGCTTAGTTTCCTCCACACTCGCACAGGTTCGCGAACACCGTTCTGGCACGTCCCAC
Source organism: Pseudorca crassidens (assembly GCF_039906515.1). NCBI lineage: Eukaryota > Metazoa > Chordata > Mammalia > Artiodactyla > Delphinidae > Pseudorca > Pseudorca crassidens. The sequence goes on along the minus strand of NC_090311.1, from coordinate 87,568,623 downwards.
GTGGCGCGGAGTTCTTACGCGGTGCCCTAATGGGAGCTGCCCCCAGAGGAGCCCTCGTCTTCGCGTTCCATCCAGGACCTCCTGACTGAAGTCACCGTGCCTCCTAGAGGACGGCGGCTTGGGTTCTTACTGCACTTCAAGTCCTGTTCCTTCTGCGGCACTGCAGGCAGCCGCAGGCCCAGAGGAGCAGCTACGGCGTTCCTCGGTTGAGACAGTTCGCCGGATGCGGGACTCCCTACTTCGATAAGTTAATTCATGGAAGGAAACACAGGGTAACTGGTGTCTCCTGGGACTCGTTAGAAGCCACAGGGATGTACGCTGAGTGTTCCCATGAAAACGGGGGCCTGCTGGAACTAGACCTGCTTTTCCATTTTGAGGGCGGCATTCATGCCTGCCTTGAAGCTACCTGACATTCCCGGCTCCCGACAGGCCAGTGAGCCCTGGAAGAATGCTTCGGGGAAAATTATGAGTTTGCTCTCTCTAAACCAGGGGCTTCCGTGGCCGCGGCGGCGGTCCGCATGACAGGCTCTAGAGCGAAAGGGAACCTCGAAGTGAGAACTCGCCTCCAGGTTAGGCCCTGAGTAGCCGTGCAGAAAGGGAGGCATGCAGCTGTTTCCACAACTTCTCAGTCGCTTATGTGCTTTATTTTAAAGGAAGTACGCGTCCGGGGACTCCTAGGCCCCACGGGTGTGCATCGTTTTCCCTCCGAGGTCACTGAGTGCCTCCAGACACCTGTGGGCCGGCGGAGCAACGTCGAGGTCCATTGGTTGATCCCCTGGAGGACCTCTGTGCCTGCCGAGTGCTGGGCAGCAACACACTGCGCGTTCCTTGAGGAGAGCTACATCTCCAGAGCCCTCGAACGCCCTCGGGACAACATGGCTGGTGAGTGCGAAGTGCCCAGGAAGACTCTGTCATGGCCCTTGTGTGAGCTGCCATGAGAGAACACTGTGCTTGGAACACTGCGAGGCCCGCCGCGTGCCTGAAGTCACTGTGCTCGAGGAGAAAGTCAGCATCTTAGCACGCTGTGTCGCTACCGGCACACCCAGCATGAACCCATGCCTGGAAGGAAGGCCCTGATTCGCCGTGCAGAAGCGGAGGCGTGCTGCAGCTTCCAGGAGGCGGTGGCCTCTGCTCTGCATGCCTTTAACGGCAGCACAGCTTTCTGGACACCTGGGAGGCTAGCCGGGGCACCCTGCTCCCGGCAGGAACACTGAGTACCCCCAGGTGCACCTGGGTCTGCTAAGCAACATCCAGGCCCGTAACCCTTCAGAGCCACCTGTGTGCAGGCCGAGCGTAGGGAAACGCACTGCCCTCTCCATCGGAGCAGCTTAGTTTCCTCCACACTCGCACAGGTTCGCGAACACCGTTCTGGCACGTCCCACGTGGCCCGGAGGACTTACGCGGTGCCCTAATCGGACCTGCCCTCAGAGGAGACCTCGTCTTCGCGTTTCATCCAGGACCTCCTGACTGAAGTCACCGTGCCTCCTAGAGGACGGCGGCTTGGGTTCTTACTGCACTTCAAGTCCTGTTCCTTCTGCGGCACTGCAGGCAACCCCAGGCCCAGAGGAGCAGCTACGGCGTTCCTCGGTTGAGACAGTTCGCCGGATGCGGGACACCCTACTTCGATATGTTGATTCAGGGAAGGAAACGCAGGGTAACCGGTGTCTCTTGGGACTCCTTAGAAGCCACAGGGATGTACGCTGAGTGTTCCCATGAAAACGGGGGCCTGCTGGAACTAGACGTGCTTTTCCATTTTGAGGGCGGCATTCATGCCTGCCTTGAAGCTACCTGACATTCCCGGCTCCCGACAGGCCAGTGAGCCCTGGAAGAATGCTTCGGGGAAAATTATGAGTTTGCTCTCTCTAAACCAGGGGCTTCCGTGGCCGCAGCTCGGTCCGCATGACAGGCTCTAGAGCGAAAGGGAACCTCGACGTGAAAACTCGCCTCCAGGTTAGGCCCTGAGTAGCCGTGCAGAAAGGGAGGCATGCAGCTGTTTAAAGGAGTTCTCAGTCGCTTATGTCCTTTATTTTAAAGGAAGTACGCGTCCGGGGACTCCTAGGCCCCACGGGTGTGCATCGTTTTCCCTCCGAGGTCACTGAGTGCCTCCAGACACCTGTGGGCCGGCGGAGCAACGTCGAGGTCCATTGGTTAATCCCCCGGAGGACCTCTGTGCCTGCCGAATGCTGCGCAGCAACACACTGCGCGTTCCTTGAGGAGCGCTACATCTCCAGAGCCCTCGAACGCCCTCGGGACAACATGGCTGGTGAGTGCGAAGTGCCCAGGAAGACACTGTCATGGCCCTTGTGTGAGCTGCCATGAGAGAACACTGTGCTTGGAACACTGCGAAGCCCGCCCCGTACCTGAAGTCACTCTGCTCGAGGAGAAAGTCAGCATCTTAGCACGCTGTGTCGCTACCGGCACACCCAGCATGAACCCATGCCTGGAAGGAAGGCCCTGATTCGCCGTGCAGAAGCGGAGGCGTGCTGCAGCTTCCAGGAGGCGGTGGCCTCTGCTCTGCATGCCTTTAACGGCAGCACAGCTTTCTGGACACCTGGGAGGCTAGCCGGGGCACCCTGCTCCCGGCAGGAACACTGAGTACCCCCAGGTGCACTTGGGTCTGCTAAGCAACATCCAGGCCCGTAACCCTTCAGAGCCCCCTGTGTGCAGGCCGAGCGTAGGGAAACGCACTGCCCTCTCCATCGGAGCAGCTTAGTTTCCTCCGCACTCGCACAGGTTCGCGAACACCGTTCTGGCACATCCCACGTGGCGCGGAGTTCTTACGCGGTGCCCTAATCGGAGCTGCCCTCAGAGGAGCCCTCGTCTTCGCGTTCCATCCAGGACCTCCTGACTGAAGTCACCGTGCCTCCTAGAGGACGGCGGCTTGGGTTCTTACTGCACTTCAAGTCCTGTTCCTTCTGCGGCACTGCAGGCAGCCGCAGGCCCAGAGGAGCAGCTACGGCGTTCCTCGGTTGAGACAGTTCGCCGGATGCGGGACTCCCTACTTCGATAAGTTGATTCAGGGAAGGAAACGCAGGATAACCGGTGTCTCTTGGGACTCGTTAGAAGCCACAGGGATGTACGCTGAGTGTTCCCATGAAAACGGGGGCCTGCTGGAACTAGACCTGCTTTTCCATTTTGAGGGCGGCATTCATGCCTGCCTTGAAGCTACCTGACATTCCCGGCTCCCGACAGGCCAGTGAGCCCTGGAAGAATGCTTCGGGGAAAATTATGAGTTTGCTCTCTCTAAACCAGGGGTTTCCGTGGCCGCGGCGGCGGTCAGCATGACAGGCTCTAGAGCGAAAGGGAACCTCGAAGTGAGAACTCGCCTCCAGGTTAGGCCTTGAGTAGCCGTGCAGAAAGGGAGGCATGCAGTTGTTTCCACAACTTCTCAGTCGCTTATGTGCTTTATTTTAAAGGAAGTACGCGTCCGGGGACTCCTAGGCCCCACGGGTGTGCATCGTTTTCCCTCCGAGGTCACTGAGTGCCTCCAGACACCTGTGGGCCGGCGGAGCAACGTCGAGGTCCATTGGTTGATCCCCTGGAGGACCTCTGTGCCTGCCGAGTGCTGGGCAGCAACACACTGCGCGTTCCTTGAGGAGAGCTACATCTCCAGAGCGCTCGAACGCCCTCGGGACAACATGGCTGGTGAGTGCGAAGTACCCAGGAAGACTCTGTCATGGACCTTGTGTGAGCTGCCATGAGAGAACACTGTGCTTGGAACACTGCGAGGCCCGCCCCGTACCTGAAGTCACTGTGCTCGAAGAGAAAGTCAGCATCTTAGCACGCTGTGTCGCTACCGGCACACCCAGCATGAACCCATGCCTGGAAGTAAGGCCCTGTTTCGCCGTGCAGAAGCGGAGGCGTGCTGCAGCTTCCAGGAGGCAGTCGGCTCTGCTCTGCATGCCTTTAATGGCAGCACAGCTTTCTGGACACCTGGGAGGCTAGCCGGGGCACCCTGCTCCCGGCAGGAACACTGAGTACCCCCAGGTGCACCTGGGTCTGCTAAGCAACATCCAGGCCCGTAGCCCTTCAGAGCCCCCTGTGTGCAGGCCGAGCGTAGGGAAACGCACTGCCCTCTCCTTCGGAGCAGCTTAGTTTCCTCCGCACTCGCACACGTTCGCGAACACCGTTCTGGCACGTCCCACGTGGCCTGGAGGACTTACGCGGTGCCCTAATCGGACCTGCCCTCAGAGGAGACCTCGTCTTCGCGTTTCATCCAGGACCTCCTGACTGAAGTCACCGTGCCTCCTAGAGGACGGCGGCTTGGGTTCTTACTGCACTTCAAGTCCTGTTCCTTCTGTGGCACTGCAGGCAGCCCCAGGCCCAGAGGAGCAGCTACGGCGTTCCTCGGTTGAGACAGTTCGCCGGATGCGGGACTCCCTACTTCGATATGTTGATTCAGGGAAGGAAACGCAGGGTAACCGGTGTCTCTTGGGACTCCTTAGAAGCCACAGGGATGTACGCTGAGTGTACCCATGAAAACGGGGGCCTGCTGGAACTAGCCCTGCTTTCCCATTTTGAGGGCGGCATTCATGCCTGCCTTGAAGCTACCTGACATTCCCGGCTCCCGACAGGCCAGTGAGCCCTGGAAGAATGCTTCGGGGAAAATTATGAGTTTGCTCTCTCTAAACCAGGGGCTTCCGTGGCCGCAGCTCGGTCCGCATGACAGGCTCTAGAGCGAAAGGGAACCTCGACGTGAAAACTCGCCTCCAGGTTAGGCCCTGAGTAGCCGTGCAGAAAGGGAGGCATGCAGCTGTTTAAAGGAGTTCTCAGTCGCTTATGTCCTTTATTTTAAAGGAAGTACGCGTCCGGGGACTCCTAGGCCCCACGGGTGTGCATCGTTTTCCCTCCGAGGTCACTGAGTGCCTCCAGACACCTGTGGGCCGGCGGAGCAACGTCGAGGTCCATTGGTTAATCCCCCGGAGGACCTCTGTGCCTGCCGAATGCTGCGCAGCAACACACTGCGCGTTCCTTGAGGAGCGCTACATCTCCAGAGCCCTCGAACGCCCTCGGGACAACATGGCTGGTGAGTGCGAAGTGCCCAGGAAGACACTGTCATGGCCCTTGTGTGAGCTGCCATTAGAGAACACTGTGCTTGGAACACTGCGAGGCCCGCCCCGTACCTGAAGTCACTCTGCTCGAGGAGAAAGTCAGCATCTTAGCACGCTGTGTCGCTACCGGCACACCCAGCATGAACCCATGCCTGGAAGGAAGGCCCTGATTCGCCGTGCAGAAGCGGAGGCGTGCTGCAGCTTCCAGGAGGCGGTGGCCTCTGCTCTGCATGCCTTTAACGGCAGCACAGCTTTCTGGACACCTGGGAGGCTAGCCGGGGCACCCTGCTCCCGGCAGGAACACTGAGTACCCCCAGGTGCACCTGGGTCTGCTAAGCAACATCCAGGCCCGTAACCCTTCAGAGCACCCTGTGTGCAGGCCGAGCGTAGGGAAACGCACTGCCCTCTCCATCGGAGCATCTTAGTTTCCTCCGCACTCGCACACGTTCGCGAACACCGTTCTGGCACGTCCCACGTGGCGCGGAGTTCTTACGCGGTGCCCTAATGGGAGCTGCCCTCAGAGGAGCCCTCGTCTTCTCGTTCCATCCAGGACCTCCTGACTGAAGTCACCGTGCCTCCTAGAGGACGGCGGCTTGGGTTCTTACTGCACTTCAAGTCCTGTTCCTTCTGCGGCACTGCAGGCAGCCGCAGGCCCAGAGGAGCAGCTACGGCGTTCCTCGGTTGAGACAGTTCGCCGGATGCGGGACTCCCTACTTCGATAAGTTGATTCAGGGAAGGAAACGCAGGATAACCGGTGTCTCTTGGGACTCGTTAGAAGCCACAGGGATGTACGCTGAGTGTTCCCATGAAAACGGGGGCCTGCTGGAACTAGACCTGCTTTTCCATTTTGAGGGCGGCATTCATGCCTGCCTTGAAGCTACCTGACATTCCCGGCTCCCGACAGGCCAGTGAGCCCTGGAAGAATGCTTCGGGGAAAATTATGAGTTTGCTCTCTCTAAACCAGGGGCTTCCGTGGGCGCGGCGGCGGTCCGCATGACAGGCTCTAGAGCGAAAGGGAACCTCGAAGTGAGAACTCGCCTCCAGGTTAGGCCCTGAGTAGCCGTGCAGAAAGGGAGGCATGCAGCTGTTTCCACAACTTCTCAGTCGCTTATGTGCTTTATTTTAAAGGAAGTACGCGTCCGGGGACTCCTAGGCCCCACGGGTGTGCATCGTTTTCCCTCCGAGGTCACTGAGTGCCTCCAGACACCTGTGGGCCGGCGGAGCAACGTCGAGGTCCATTGGTTGATCCCCTGGAGGACCTCTGTGCCTGCCGAGTGCTGGGCAGCAACACACTGCGCGTTCCTTGAGGAGAGCTACATCTCCAGAGCCCTCGAACGCCCTCGGGACAACATGGCTGGTGAGTGCGAAGTACCCAGGAAGACTCTGTCATGGAGCTTGTGTGAGCTGCCATGAGAGAACACTGTGCTTGGAACACTGCGAGGCCCGCCCCGTACCTGAAGTCACTCTGCTCGAGGAGAAAGTCAGCATCTTAGCACGCTGTGTCGCTACCGGCACACCCAGCATGAACCCATGCCTGGAAGTAAGGCCCTGTTTCGCCGTGCAGAAGCGGAGGCGTGCTGCAGCTTCCAGGAGGCAGTCGGCTCTGCTCTGCATGCCTTTAATGGCAGCACAGCTTTCTGGACACCTGGGAGGCTAGCCGGGGCACCCTGCTCCCGGCAGGAACACTGAGTACCCCCAGGTGCACCTGGGTCTGCTAAGCAACATCCAGGCCCGTAGCCCTTCAGAGCCCCCTGTGTGCAGGCCGAGCGTAGGGAAACGCACTGCCCTCTCCTTCGGAGCAGCTTAGTTTCCTCCGCACTCGCACACGTTCGCGAACACCGTTCTGGCACGTCCCACGTGGCCCGGAGGACTTACGCGGTGCCCTAATCGGACCTGCCCTCAGAGGAGACCTCGTCTTCGCGTTTCATCCAGGACCTCCTGACTGAAGTCACCGTGCCTCCTAGAGGACGGCGGCTTGGGTTCTTACTGCACTTTAAGTCCTGTTCCTTCTGCGGCACTGCAGGCAGCCCCAGGCCCAGAGGAGCAGCTACGGCGTTCCTCGGTTGAGACAGTTCGCCGGATGCGGGACTCCCTACTTCGATATGTTGATTCAGGGTAGGAAACGCAGGGTAACCGGTGTCTCTTGGGACTCCTTAGAAGCCACAGGGATGTACGCTGAGTGTACCCATGAAAACGGGGGCCTGCTGGAACTAGCCCTGCTTTCCCATTTTGAGGGCGGCATTCATGCCTGCCTTGAAGCTACCTGACATTCCCGGCTCCCGACAGGCCAGTGAGCCCTGGAAGAATGCTTCGGGGAAAATTATGAGTTTGCTCTCTCTAAACCAGGGGCTTCCGTGGCTGCAGCTCGGTCCGCATGACAGGCTCTAGAGCGAAAGGGAACCTCGACGTGAAAACTCGCCTCCAGGTTAGGCCCTGAGTAGCCGTGCAGAAAGGGAGGCATGCAGCTGTTTAAAGGAGTTCTCAGTCGCTTATGTCCTTTATTTTAAAGGAAGTACGCGTCCGGGGACTCCTAGGCCCCACGGGTGTGCATCGTTTTCCCTCCGAGGTCACTGAGTGCCTCCAGACACCTGTGGGCCGGCGGAGCAACGTCGAGGTCCATTGGTTGATCCCCTGGAGGACCTCTGTGCCTGCCGAATGCTGCGTAGCAACACACTGCGCGTTCCTTGAGGAGCAGTACATCTCCTGAACCCTCGAACGCCCTCGGGACAACATGGCTGGTGAGTGCGAAGTACCCAGGAAGACTCTGTCATGGCCCTTGTGTGAGCTGCCATGAGAGAACACTGTGCTTGGAACACTGCGAGGCCCGCCCTGTACCTGAAGTCACTCTGCTCGAGGAGAAAGTCAGCATCTTAGCACGCTGTGTCGCTACCGGCACACCCAGCATGAACCCATGCCTGGAAGGAAGTCCCTGATTCGCCGTGCAGAAGCGGAGGCGTGCTGCAGCTTCCAGGAGGCGGTGGCCTCTGCTCTGCATGCCTTTAATGGCAGCACAGCTTTCTGGACACCTGGGAGGCTAGCCGGGGCACCCTGCTCCCGGCAGGAACACTGAGTACCCCCAGGTGCACCTGGGTCTGCTAAGCAACATCCAGGCCCGTAACCCTTCAGAGCCCCCTGTGTGCAGGCCGAGCGTAGGGAAATGCACTGCCCTCTCCATCGGAGCAGCTTAGTTTCCTCCGCACTCGCACAGGTTCGTGAACACCGTTCTGGCACGTCCCACGTGGCGCGGAGTTCTTACGCGGTGCCCTAATCGGAGCTGCCCTCAGAGGAGCCCTCGTCTTCGCGTTCCATCCAGGACCTCCTGACTGAAGTCACCGTGCCTCCTAGAGGACGGCGGCTTGGGTTCTTACTGCACTTCAAGTCCTGTTCCTCCTGCGGCACTGCAGGCAGCCGCAGGCCCAGAGGAGCAGCTACGGCGTTCCTCGGTTGAGACAGTTCGCCGGATGCGGGACTCCCTACTTCGATAAGTTAATTCAGGGAAGGAAACGCAGGATAACCGGTGTCTCTTGGGACTCGTTAGAAGCCACAGGGATGTACGCTGAGTGTTCCCATGAAAACGGGGGCCTGCTGGAACTAGACCTGCTTTTCCATTTTGAGGGCGGCATTCATGCCTGCCTTGAAGCTACCTGACATTCCCGGCTCCCGACAGGCCAGTGAGCCCTGGAAGAATGCTTCGGGGAAAATTATGAGTTTGCTCTCTCTAAACCAGGGGCTTCCGTGGCCGCGGCGGCGGTCCGCATGACAGGCTCTAGAGCGAAAGGGAACCTCGAAGTGAGAACTCGCCTCCAGGTTAGGCCCTGAGTAGCCGTGCAGAAAGGGAGGCATGCAGCTGTTTCCACAACTTCTCAGTCGCTTATGTGCTTTATTTTAAAGGAAGTACGCGTCCGGGGACTCCTAGGCCCCACGGGTGTGCATCGTTTTCCCTCCGAGGTCACTGAGTGCCTCCAGACACCTGTGGGCCGGTGGAGCAATGTCGAGGTCCATTGGTTGATCCCCTGGAGGACCTCTGTGCCTGCCGAGTGCTGGGCAGCAACACACTGCGCGTTCCTTGAGGAGAGCTACATCTCCAGAGCCCTCGAACGCCCTCGGGACAACATGGCTGGTGAGTGCGAAGTACCCAGGAAGACTCTGTCATGGACCTTGTGTGAGCTGCCATGAGAGAACACTGTGCTTGGAACACTGCGAGGCCTGCCCCATACCTGAAGTCACTCTGCTCGAGGAGAAAGTCAGCATCTTAGCACGCTGTGTCGCTACCGGCACACCCAGCATGAACCCATGCCTGGAAGTAAGGCCCTGTTTCGCCGTGCAGAAGCGGAGGCGTGCTGCAGCTTCCAGGAGGCAGTCGGCTCTGCTCTGCATGCCTTTAATGGCAGCACAGCATTCTGGACACCTGGGAGGCTATCCGGGGCACCCTGCTCCCGGCAGGAACACTGAGTACCCCCAGGTGCAACTGGGTCTGCTAAGCAACATCCAGGCCCGTAGCCCTTCAGAGCCCCCTGTGTGCAGGCCGAGCGTAGGGAAACGCACTGCCCTCTCCTTCGGAGCAGCTTAGTTTCCTCCGCACTCGCACACGTTCGCGAACACCGTTCTGGCACGTCCCACGTGGCCCGGAGGACTTACGCGGTGCCCTAATCGGACCTGCCCTCAGAGGAGACCTCGTCTTCGCGTTTCATCCAGGACCTCCTGACTGAAGTCACCGTGCCTCCTAGAGGACGGCGGCTTGGGTTCTTACTGCACTTTAAGTCCTGTTCCTTCTGCGGCACTGCAGGCAGCCCCAGGCCCAGAGGAGCAGCTACGGCGTTCCTCGGTTGAGACAGTTCGCCGGATGCGGGACTCCCTACTTCGATATGTTGATTCAGGGAAGGAAACGCAGGGTAACCGGTGTCTCTTGGGACTCCTTAGAAGCCACAGGGATGTACGCTGAGTGTACCCATGAAAACGGGGGCCTGCTGGAACTAGCCCTGCTTTCCCATTTTGAGGGCGGCATTCATGCCTGCCTTGAAGCTACCTGACATTCCCGGCTCCCGACAGGCCAGTGAGCCCTGGAAGAATGCTTCGGGGAAAATTATGAGTTTGCTCTCTCTAAACCAGGGGCTTCCGTGGCCGCAGCTCGGTCCGCATGACAGGCTCTAGAGCGAAAGGGAACCTCGACGTGAAAACTCGCCTCCAGGTTAGGCCCTGAGTAGCCGTGCAGAAAGGGAGGCATGCAGCTGTTTAAAGGAGTTCTCAGTCGCTTATGTCCTTTATTTTAAAGGAAGTACGCGTCCGGGGACTCCTAGGCCCCACGGGTGTGCATCGTTTTCCCTCCGAGGTCACTGAGTGCCTCCAGACACCTGTGGGCCGGCGGAGCAACGTCGAGGTCCATTGGTTGATCCCCTGGAGGACCTCTGTGCCTGCCGGGTGCTGGGCAGCAACACACTGCGCGTTCCTTGAGGAGAGCTACATCTCCAGAGCCCTCGAACGCCCTCGGGACAACATGGCTGGTGAGTGCGAAGTACCCAGGAAGACTCTGTCATGGACCTTGTGTGAGCTGCCATGAGAGAACACTGTGCTTGGAAAACTGCGAGGCCCGCCCCGTACCTGAAGTCACTCTGCTCGAGGAGAAAGTCAGCATCTTAGCACGCTGTGTCGCTACCGGCACACCCAGCATGAACCCATGCCTGGAAGGAAGGCCCTGATTCGCCGTGCAGAAGCGGAGGCGTGCTGCAGCTTCCAGGAGGCGGTGGCCTCTGCTCTGCATGCCTTTAACGGCAGCACATCTTTCTGGACACCTGGGAGGCTAGCCGGGGCACCCTGCTCCCGGCAGGAACACTGAGTACCCCCAGGTGCACCTGGGTCTGCTAAGCAACATCCAGGCCCGTAACCCTTCAGAGCCCCCTGTGTGCAGGCCGAGCATAGGGAAACGCACTGCCCTCTCCATCGGAGCAGCTTAGTTTCCTCCGCACTCGCACAGGTTCGCGAACACCGTTCTGGCACGTCCCACGTGGCGCGGAGTTCTTACGCGGTGCCCTAATGGGAGCTGCCCTCAGAGGAGCCCTCGTCTTCGCGTTCCATCCAGGACCTCCTGACTGAAGTCACCGTGCCTCCTAGAGGACGGCGGCTTGGGTTCTTACTGCACTTCATGTCCTGTTCCTTCTGCGGCACTGCAGGCAGCCGCAGGCCCAGAGGAGCAGCTACGGCGTTCCTCGGTTGAGACAGTTCGCCGGATGCGGGACTCCCTACTTCGATAAGTTAAATCAGGGAAGGAAACGCAGGATAACCGGTGTCTCTTGGGACTCGTTAGAAGCCACAGGGATGTACGCTGAGTGTTCCCATGAAAAGGGGGGCCTGCTGGAACTAGACCTGCTTTTCCATTTTCAGGGCGGCATTCATGCCTGCCTTGAAGCTACCTGACATTCCCGGCTCCCGACAGGCCAGTGAGCCCTGGAAGAATGCTTCGGGGAAAATTATGAGTTTGCTCTCTCTAAACCAGGGGCTTCCGTGGCCGCGGCGGCGGTCCGCATGACAGGCTCTAGAGCGAAAGGGAACCTCGAAGTGAGAACTCGCCTCCAGGTTAGGCCCTGAGTAGCCGTGCAGAAAGGGAGGCATGCAGCTGTTTCCACAACTTCTCAGTCGCTTATGTGCTTTATTTTAAAGGAAGTACGCGTCCGGGGACTCCTAGGCCCCACGGGTGTGCATCGTTTTCCCTCCGAGGTCACTGAGTGCCTCCAGACACCTGTGGGCCGGCGGAGCAACGTCGAGGTCCATTGGTTGATCCCCTGGAGGACCTCTGTGCCTGCCGGGTGCTGGGCAGCAACACACTGCGCGTTCCTTGAGGAGAGCTACATCTCCAGAGCCCTCGAACGCCCTCGGGACAACATGGCTGGTGAGTGCGAAGTACCCAGGAAGACTCTGTCATGGACCTTGTGTGAGCTGCCATGAGAGAACACTGTGCTTGGAAAACTGCGAGGCCCGCCCCGTACCTGAAGTCACTCTGCTCGAGGAGAAAGTCAGCATCTTAGCACGCTGTGTCGCTACCGGCACACCCAGCATGAACCCATGCCTGGAAGGAAGGCCCTGATTCGCCGTGCAGAAGCGGAGGCGTGCTGCAGCTTCCAGGAGGCGGTGGCCTCTGCTCTGCATGCCTTTAACGGCAGCACATCTTTCTGGACACCTGGGAGGCTAGCCGGGGCACCCTGCTCCCGGCAGGAACACTGAGTACCCCCAGGTGCACCTGGGTCTGCTAAGCAACATCCAGGCCCGTAACCCTTCAGAGCCCCCTGTGTGCAGGCCGAGCATAGGGAAACGCACTGCCCTCTCCATCGGAGCAGCTTAGTTTCCTCCGCACTCGCACAGGTTCGCGAACACCGTTCTGGCACGTCCCACGTGGCGCGGAGTTCTTACGCGGTGCCCTAATGGGAGCTGCCCTCAGAGGAGCCCTCGTCTTCGCGTTCCATCCAGGACCTCCTGACTGAAGTCACCGTGCCTCCTAGAGGACGGCGGCTTGGGTTCTTACTGCACTTCATGTCCTGTTCCTTCTGCGGCACTGCAGGCAGCCGCAGGCCCAGAGGAGCAGCTACGGCGTTCCTCGGTTGAGACAGTTCGCCGGATGCGGGACTCCCTAATTCGATAAGTTAAATCAGGGAAGGAAACGCAGGATAACCGGTGTCTCTTGGGACTCGTTAGAAGCCACAGGGATGTACGCTGAGTGTTCCCATGAAAAGGGGGGCCTGCTGGAACTAGACCTGCTTTTCCATTTTCAGGGCGGCATTCATGCCTGCCTTGAAGCTACCTGACATTCCCGGCTCCCGACAGGCCAGTGAGCCCTGGAAGAATGCTTCGGGGAAAATTATGAGTTTGCTCTCTCTAAACCAGGGGCTTCCGTGGCCGCGGCGGCGGTCCGCATGACAGGCTCTAGAGCGAAAGGGAACCTCGAAGTGAGAACTCGCCTCCAGGTTAGGCCCTGAGTAGCCGTGCAGAAAGGGAGGCATGCAGCTGTTTCCACAACTTCTCAGTCGCTTATGTGCTTTATTTTAAAGGAAGTACGCGTCCGGGGACTCCTAGGCCCCACGGGTGTGCATCGTTTTCCCTCCGAGGTCACTGAGTGCCTCCAGACACCTGTGGGTCGGCGGAGCAACGTCGAGGTCCATTGGTTGATCCCCTGGAGGACCTCTGTGCCTGCCGAGTGCAGGGCAGCAACACACTGCGCGTTCCTTGAGGAGAGCTACATCTCCAGAGCCCTCGAACGCCCTCGGGACAACATGGCTGGTGAGTGCGAAGTACCCAGGAAGACCCTGTCATGGCCCTTGTGTGAGCTGCCATGAGAGAACACTGTGCTTGGAACACTGCGAGGCCCGCCCCGTACCTGAAGTCACTCTGCTCGAGGAGAAAGTCAGCATCTTAGCACGCTGTGTCGCTACCGGCACACCCAGCATGAACCCATGCCTGGAAGTAAGGCCCTGTTTCGCCGTGCAGAAGCGGAGGCGTGCTGCAGCTTCCAGGAGGCAGTCGGCTCTGCTCTGCATGCCTTTAACGGCAGCACAGCTTTCTGGACACCTGGGAGGCTAGCCGGGGCACCCTGCTCCCGGCAGGAACACTGAGTACCCCCAGGTGCACCTGGGTCTGCTAAGCAACATCCAGGCCCGTAGCCCTTCAGAGCCCCCTGTGTGCAGGCCGAGCGTAGGGAAACGCACTGCCCTCTCCTTCGGAGCAGCTTAGTTTCCTCCGCACTCGCACACGTTCGCGAACACCGTTCTGGCACGTCCCACGTGGCCCGGAGGACTTACGCGGTGCCCTAATCGGACCTGCCCTCAGAGGAGACCTCGTCTTCGCGTTTCATCCAGGACCTCCTGACTGAAGTCACCGTGCCTCCTAGAGGACGGCGGCTTGGGTTCTTACTGCACTTCAAGTCCTGTTCCTTCTGCGGCACTGCAGGCAGCCCCAGGCCCAGAGGAGCAGCTACGGCGTTCCTCGGTTGAGACAGTTCGCCGGATGCGGGACTCCCTACTTCGATATGTTGATTCAGGGAAGGAAACGCAGGGTAACCGGTGTCTCTTGGGACTCCTTAGAAGCCACAGGGATGTACGCTGAGTGTACCCATGAAAACGGGGGCCTGCTGGAACTAGCCCTGCTTTCCCATTTTGAGGGCGGCATTCATGCCTGCCTTGAAGCTACCTGACATTCCCGGCTCCCGACAGGCCAGTGAGCCCTGGAAGAATGCTTCGGGTAAAATTATGAGTTTGCTCTCTCTAAACCAGGGGCTTCCGTGGCCGCAGCTCGGTCCGCATGACAGGCTCTAGAGCGAAAGGGAACCTCGACGTGAAAACTCGCCTCCAGGTTAGGCCCTGAGTAGCCGTGCAGAAAGGGAGGCATGCAGCTGTTTAAAGGAGTTCTCAGTCGCTTATGTCCTTTATTTTAAAGGAAGTACGCGTCCGGGGACTCCTAGGCCCCACGGGTGTGCATCGTTTTCCCTCCGAGGTCACTGAGTGCCTCCAGACACCTGTGGGCCGGCGGAGCAACGTCGAGGTCCATTGGTTAATCCCCCGGAGGACCTCTGTGCCTGCCGAATGCTGCGCAGCAACACACTGCGCGTTCCTTGAGGAGAGCTACATCTCCAGAGCCCTCGAACGCCCTCGGGACAACATGGCTGGTGAGTGCGAAGTACCCAGGAAGACTCTGTCATGGACCTTGTGTGAGCTGCCATGAGAGAACACTGTGCTTGGAAAACTGCGAGGCCCGCCCCGTACCTGAAGTCACTCTGCTCGAGGAGAAAGTCAGCATCTTAGCACGCTGTGTCGCTACCGGCACACCCAGCATGAACCCATGCCTGGAAGGAAGGCCCTGATTCGCCGTGCAGAAGCGGAGGCGTGCTGCAGCTTCCAGGAGGCGGTGGCCTCTGCTCTGCATGCCTTTAACGGCAGCACATCTTTCTGGACACCTGGGAGGCTAGCCGGGGCACCCTGCTCCCGGCAGGAACACTGAGTACCCCCAGGTGCACCTGGGTCTGCTAAGCAACATCCAGGCCCGTAACCCTTCAGAGCCCCCTGTGTGCAGGCCGAGCATAGGGAAACGCACTGCCCTCTCCATCGGAGCAGCTTAGTTTCCTCCGCACTCGCACAGGTTCGCGAACACCGTTCTGGCACGTCCCACGTGGCGCGGAGTTCTTACGCGGTGCCCTAATGGGAGCTGCCCTCAGAGGAGCCCTCGTCTTCGCGTTCCATCCAGGACCTCCTGACTGAAGTCACCGTGCCTCCTAGAGGACGGCGGCTTGGGTTCTTACTGCACTTCATGTCCTGTTCCTTCTGCGGCACTGCAGGCAGCCGCAGGCCCAGAGGAGCAGCTACGGCGTTCCTCGGTTGAGACAGTTCGCCGGATGCGGGACTCCCTACTTCGATAAGTTAAATCAGGGAAGGAAACGCAGGATAACCGGTGTCTCTTGGGACTCGTTAGAAGCCACAGGGATGTACGCTGAGTGTTCCCATGAAAAGGGGGGCCTGCTGGAACTAGACCTGCTTTTCCATTTTCAGGGCGGCATTCATGCCTGCCTTGAAGCTACCTGACATTCCCGGCTCCCGACAGGCCAGTGAGCCCTGGAAGAATGCTTCGGGGAAAATTATGAGTTTGCTCTCTCTAAACCAGGGGCTTCCGTGGCCGCGGCGGCGGTCCGCATGACAGGCTCTAGAGCGAAAGGGAACCTCGAAGTGAGAACTCGCCTCCAGGTTAGGCCCTGAGTAGCCGTGCAGAAAGGGAGGCATGCAGCTGTTTCCACAACTTCTCAGTCGCTTATGTGCTTTATTTTAAAGGAAGTACGCGTCCGGGGACTCCTAGGCCCCACGGGTGTGCATCGTTTTCCCTCCGAGGTCACTGAGTGCCTCCAGACACCTGTGGGCCGGCGGAGCAACGTCGAGGTCCATTGGTTGATCCCCTGGAGGACCTCTGTGCCTGCCGGGTGCTGGGCAGCAACACACTGCGCGTTCCTTGAGGAGAGCTACATCTCCAGAGCCCTCGAACGCCCTCGGGACAACATGGCTGGTGAGTGCGAAGTACCCAGGAAGACTCTGTCATGGACCTTGTGTGAGCTGCCATGAGAGAACACTGTGCTTGGAAAACTGCGAGGCCCGCCCCGTACCTGAAGTCACTCTGCTCGAGGAGAAAGTCAGCATCTTAGCACGCTGTGTCGCTACCGGCACACCCAGCATGAACCCATGCCTGGAAGGAAGGCCCTGATTCGCCGTGCAGAAGCGGAGGCGTGCTGCAGCTTCCAGGAGGCGGTGGCCTCTGCTCTGCATGCCTTTAACGGCAGCACATCTTTCTGGACACCTGGGAGGCTAGCCGGGGCACCCTGCTCCCGGCAGGAACACTGAGTACCCCCAGGTGCACCTGGGTCTGCTAAGCAACATCCAGGCCCGTAACCCTTCAGAGCCCCCTGTGTGCAGGCCGAGCATAGGGAAACGCACTGCCCTCTCCATCGGAGCAGCTTAGTTTCCTCCGCACTCGCACAGGTTCGCGAACACCGTTCTGGCACGTCCCACGTGGCGCGGAGTTCTTACGCGGTGCCCTAATGGGAGCTGCCCTCAGAGGAGCCCTCGTCTTCGCGTTCCATCCAGGACCTCCTGACTGAAGTCACCGTGCCTCCTAGAGGACGGCGGCTTGGGTTCTTACTGCACTTCATGTCCTGTTCCTTCTGCGGCACTGCAGGCAGCCGCAGGCCCAGAGGAGCAGCTACGGCGTTCCTCGGTTGAGACAGTTCGCCGGATGCGGGACTCCCTAATTCGATAAGTTAAATCAGGGAAGGAAACGCAGGATAACCGGTGTCTCTTGGGACTCGTTAGAAGCCACAGGGATGTACGCTGAGTGTTCCCATGAAAAGGGGGGCCTGCTGGAACTAGACCTGCTTTTCCATTTTCAGGGCGGCATTCATGCCTGCCTTGAAGCTACCTGACATTCCCGGCTCCCGACAGGCCAGTGAGCCCTGGAAGAATGCTTCGGGGAAAATTATGAGTTTGCTCTCTCTAAACCAGGGGCTTCCGTGGCCGCGGCGGCGGTCCGCATGACAGGCTCTAGAGCGAAAGGGAACCTCGAAGTGAGAACTCGCCTCCAGGTTAGGCCCTGAGTAGCCGTGCAGAAAGGGAGGCATGCAGCTGTTTCCACAACTTCTCAGTCGCTTATGTGCTTTATTTTAAAGGAAGTACGCGTCCGGGGACTCCTAGGCCCCACGGGTGTGCATCGTTTTCCCTCCGAGGTCACTGAGTGCCTCCAGACACCTGTGGGTCGGCGGAGCAACGTCGAGGTCCATTGGTTGATCCCCTGGAGGACCTCTGTGCCTGCCGAGTGCAGGGCAGCAACACACTGCGCGTTCCTTGAGGAGAGCTACATCTCCAGAGCCCTCGAACGCCCTCGGGACAACATGGCTGGTGAGTGCGAAGTACCCAGGAAGACCCTGTCATGGCCCTTGTGTGAGCTGCCATGAGAGAACACTGTGCTTGGAACACTGCGAGGCCCGCCCCGTACCTGAAGTCACTCTGCTCGAGGAGAAAGTCAGCATCTTAGCACGCTGTGTCGCTACCGGCACACCCAGCATGAACCCATGCCTGGAAGTAAGGCCCTGTTTCGCCGTGCAGAAGCGGAGGCGTGCTGCAGCTTCCAGGAGGCAGTCGGCTCTGCTCTGCATGCCTTTAACGGCAGCACAGCTTTCTGGACACCTGGGAGGCTAGCCGGGGCACCCTGCTCCCGGCAGGAACACTGAGTACCCCCAGGTGCACCTGGGTCTGCTAAGCAACATCCAGGCCCGTAGCCCTTCAGAGCCCCCTGTGTGCAGGCCGAGCGTAGGGAAACGCACTGCCCTCTCCTTCGGAGCAGCTTAGTTTCCTCCGCACTCGCACACGTTCGCGAACACCGTTCTGGCACGTCCCACGTGGCCCGGAGGACTTACGCGGTGCCCTAATCGGACCTGCCCTCAGAGGAGACCTCGTCTTCGCGTTTCATCCAGGACCTCCTGACTGAAGTCACCGTGCCTCCTAGAGGACGGCGGCTTGGGTTCTTACTGCACTTCAAGTCCTGTTCCTTCTGCGGCACTGCAGGCAGCCCCAGGCCCAGAGGAGCAGCTACGGCGTTCCTCGGTTGAGACAGTTCGCCGGATGCGGGACTCCCTACTTCGATATGTTGATTCAGGGAAGGAAACGCAGGGTAACCGGTGTCTCTTGGGACTCCTTAGAAGCCACAGGGATGTACGCTGAGTGTACCCATGAAAACGGGGGCCTGCTGGAACTAGCCCTGCTTTCCCATTTTGAGGGCGGCATTCATGCCTGCCTTGAAGCTACCTGACATTCCCGGCTCCCGACAGGCCAGTGAGCCCTGGAAGAATGCTTCGGGTAAAATTATGAGTTTGCTCTCTCTAAACCAGGGGCTTCCGTGGCCGCAGCTCGGTCCGCATGACAGGCTCTAGAGCGAAAGGGAACCTCGACGTGAAAACTCGCCTCCAGGTTAGGCCCTGAGTAGCCGTGCAGAAAGGGAGGCATGCAGCTGTTTAAAGGAGTTCTCAGTCGCTTATGTCCTTTATTTTAAAGGAAGTACGCGTCCGGGGACTCCTAGGCCCCACGGGTGTGCATCGTTTTCCCTCCGAGGTCACTGAGTGCCTCCAGACACCTGTGGGCCGGTGGAGCAACGTCGAGGTCCATTGGTTAATCCCCCGGAGGACCTCTGTGCCTGCCGAATGCTGCGCAGCAACACACTGCGCGTTCCTTGAGGAGAGCTACATCTCCAGAGCCCTCGAACGCCCTCGGGACAACATGGCTGGTGAGTGCGAAGTGCCCAGGAAGACACTGTCATGGCCCTTGTGTGAGCTGCCATGAGAGAACACTGTGCTTGGAACACTGCGAAGCCCGCCCCGTACCTGAAGTCACTCTGCTCGAGGAGAAAGTCAGCATCTTAGCACGCTGTGTCGCTACCGGCACACCCAGCATGAACCCATGCCTGGAAGGAAGGCCCTGATTCGCCGTGCAGAAGCGGAGGCGTGCTGCAGCTTCCAGGAGGCGGTGGCCTCTGCTCTGCATGCCTTTAACGGCAGCACAGCTTTCTGGACACCTGGGAGGCTAGCCGGGGCACCCTGCTCCCGGCAGGAACACTGAGTACCCCCAGGTGCACCTGGGTCTGCTAAGCAACATCCAGGCCCGTAACCCTTCAGAGCCCCCTGTGTGCAGGCCGAGCGTAGGGAAACGCACTGCCCTCTCCATCGGAGCAGCTTAGTTTCCTCCGCACTCGCACAGGTTCGCGAACACCGTTCTGGCACATCCCACGTGGCGCGGAGTTCTTACGCGGTGCCCTAATCGGAGCTGCCCTCAGAGGAGCCCTCGTCTTCGCGTTCCATCCAGGACCTCCTGACTGAAGTCACCGTGCCTCCTAGAGGACGGCGGCTTGGGTTCTTACTGCACTTCAAGTCCTGTTCCTTCTGCGGCACTGCAGGCAGCCGCAGGCCCAGAGGAGCAGCTACGGCGTTCCTCGGTTGAGACAGTTCGCCGGATGCGGGACTCCCTACTTCGATAAGTTGATTCAGGGAAGGAAACGCAGGATAACCGGTGTCTCTTGGGACTCGTTAGAAGCCACAGGGATGTACGCTGAGTGTTCCCATGAAAACGGGGGCCTGCTGGAACTAGACCTGCTTTTCCATTTTGAGGGCGGCATTCATGCCTGCCTTGAAGCTACCTGACATTCCCGGCTCCCGACAGGCCAGTGAGCCCTGGAAGAATGCTTCGGGGAAAATTATGAGTTTGCTCTCTCTAAACCAGGGGCTTCCGTGGCCGCGGCGGCGGTCTGCATGACAGGCTCTAGAGCGAAAGGGAACCTCGAAGTGAGAACTCGCCTCCAGGTTAGGCCTTGAGTAGCCGTGCAGAAAGGGAGGCATGCAGTTGTTTCCACAACTTCTCAGTCGCTTATGTGCTTTATTTTAAAGGAAGTACGCGTCCGGGGACTCCTAGGCCCCACGGGTGTGCATCGTTTTCCCTCCGAGGTCACTGAGTGCCTCCAGACACCTGTGGGCCGGCGGAGCAACGTCGAGGTCCATTGGTTGATCCCCTGGAGGACCTCTGTGCCTGCCGAGTGCTGGGCAGCAACACACTGCGCGTTCCTTGAGGAGAGCTACATCTCCAGAGCGCTCGAACGCCCTCGGGACAACATGGCTGGTGAGTGCGAAGTACCCAGGAAGACTCTGTCATGGACCTTGTGTGAGCTGCCATGAGAGAACACTGTGCTTGGAACACTGTGAGGCCCGCCCCGTACCTGAAGTCACTCTGCTCGAGGAGAAAGTCAGCATCTTAGCACGCTGTGTCGCTACCGGCACACCCAGCATGAACCCATGCCTGGAAGTAAGGCCCTGTTTCGCCGTGCAGAAGCGGAGGCGTGCTGCAGCTTCCAGGAGGCAGTCGGCTCTGCTCTGCATGCCTTTAACGGCAGCACAGCTTTCTGGACACCTGGGAGGCTAGCCGGGGCACCCTGCTCCCGGCAGGAACACTGAGTACCCCCAGGTGCACCTGGGTCTGCTAAGCAACATCCAGGCCCGTAGCCCTTCAGAGCCCCCTGTGTGCAGGCCGAGCGTAGGGAAACGCACTGCCCTCTCCATCGGAGCAGCTTAGTTTCCTCCGCACTCGCACAGGTTCGCGAACACCGTTCTGGCACGTCCCACGTGGCGCGGAGTTCTTACGCGGTGCCCTAATCGGAGCTGCCCTCAGAGGAGCCCTCGTCTTCGCGTTCCATCCAGGACCTCCTGACTGAAGTCACCGTGCCTCCTAGAGGACGGCGGCTTGGGTTCTTACTGCACTTCAAGTCCTGTTCCTTCTGCGGCACTGCAGGCAGCCGCAGGCCCAGAGGAGCAGCTACGGCGTTCCTCGGTTGAGACAGTTCGCCGGATGCGGGACTCCCTACTTCGATAAGTTAATTCAGGGAAGGAAACGCAGGATAACCGGTGTCTCTTGGGACTCGTTAGAAGCCACAGGGATGTACGCTGAGTGTTCCCATGAAAACGGGGGCCTGCTGGAACTAGACCTGCTTTTCCATTTTGAGGGCGGCATTCATGCCTGCCTTGAAGCTACCTGACATTCCCGGCTCCCGACAGGCCAGTGAGCCCTGGAAGAATGTTTCGGGTAAAATTATGAGTTTGCTCTCTCTAAACCAGGGGCTTCCGTGGCCGCAGCTCGGTCCGCATGACAGGCTCTAGAGCGAAAGTGAACCTCGACGTGAAAACTCGCCTCCAGGTTAGGCCCTGAGTAGCCGTGCAGAAAGGGAGGCATGCAGCTGTTTCCACAACTTCTCAGTCGCTTATGTGCTTTATTTTAAAGGAAGTACGCGTCCGGGGACTCCTAGGCCCCACGGGTGTGCATCGTTTTCCCTCCGAGGTCACTGAGTGCCTCCAGACACCTGTGGGCCGGCGGAGCAACGTCGAGGTCCATTGGTTGATCCCCTGGAGGACCTCTGTGCCTGCCGAGTGCTGGGCAGCAACACACTGCGCGTTCCTTGAGGAGAGCTACATCTCCAGAGCCCTCGAACGCACTCGGGACAACATGGCTGGTGAGTGCGAAGTACCCAGGAAGACCCTGTCATGGACCTTGTGTGAGCTGCCATGAGAGAACACTGTGCTTGGAACACTGCGAGGCCTGCCCCGTACCTGAAGTCACTCTGCTCGAGGAGAAAGTCAGCATCTTAGCACGCTGTGTCGCTACCGGCACACCCAGCATGAACCCATGCCTGGAAGTAAGGCCCTGTTTCGCCGTGCAGAAGCGGAGGCGTGCTGCAGCTTCCAGGAGGCAGTCGGCTCTGCTCTGCATGCCTTTAATGGCAGCACAGCTTTCTGGACACCTGGGAGGCTAGCCGGGGCACCCTGCTCCCGGCAGGAACACTGAGTACCCCCAGGTGCACCTGGGTCTGCTAAGCAACATCCAGGCCCGTAGCCCTTCAGAGCCCCCTGTGTGCAGGCCGAGCGTAGGGAAACGCACTGCCCTCTCCTTCGGAGCAGCTTAGTTTCCTCCGCACTCGCACACGTTCGCGAACACCGTTCTGGCACGTCCCACGTGGCCCGGAGGACTTACGCGGTGCCCTAATCGGACCTGCCCTCAGAGGAGACCTCGTCTTCGCGTTTCATCCAGGACCTCCTGACTGAAGTCACCGTGCCTCCTAGAGGACGGCGGCTTGGGTTCTTACTGCACTTTAAGTCCTGTTCCTTCTGCGGCACTGCAGGCAGCCCCAGGCCCAGAGGAGCAGCTACGGCGTTCCTCAGTTGAGACAGTTCGCCGGATGCGGGACTCCCTACTTCGATATGTTGATTCAGGGAAGGAAACGCAGGGTAACCGGTGTCTCTTGGGACTCCTTAGAAGCCACAGGGATGTACGCTGAGTGTACCCATGAAAACGGGGGCCTGCTGGAACTAGCCCTGCTTTCCCATTTTGAGGGCGGCATTCATGCCTGCCTTGAAGCTACCTGACATTCCCGGCTCCCGACAGGCCAGTGAGCCCTGGAAGAATGCTTCGGGTAAAATTATGAGTTTGCTCTCTCTAAACCAGGGGCTTCCGTGGCCGCAGCTCGGTCCGCATGACAGGCTCTAGAGCGAAAGGGAACCTCGACGTGAAAACTCGCCTCCAGGTTAGGCCCTGAGTAGCCGTGCAGAAAGGGAGGCATGCAGCTGTTTAAAGGAGTTCTCAGTCGCTTATGTGCTTTATTTTAAAGGAAGTACGCGTCCGGGGACTCCTAGGCCCCACGGGTGTGCATCGTTTTCCCTCCGAGGTCACTGAGTGCCTCCAGACACCTGTGGGCCGGCGGAGCAACGTCGAGGTCCATTGGTTGATCCCCTGGAGGACCTCTGTGCCTGCCGAATGCTGCGCAGCAACACACTGCGCGTTCCTTGAGGAGCACTACATCTCCAGAGCCCTCGAACGCCCTCGGGACAACATGGCTGGTGAGTGCGAAGTGCCCAGGAAGACTCTGTCATGGCCCTTGTGTGAGCTGCCATGAGAGAACACTGTGCTTGGAACACTGCGAGGCCCGCCGCGTACCTGAAGTCACTGTGCTCGAGGAGAAAGTCAGCATCTTAGCACGCTGTGTCGCTACCGGCACACCCAGCATGAACCCATGCCTGGAAGGAAGGCCCTGATTCGCCGTGCAGAAGCGGAGGCGTGCTGCAGCTTCCAGGAGGCGGTGGCCTCTGCTCTGCATGCCTTTAACGGCAGCACAGCTTTCTGGACACCTGGGAGGCTAGCCGGGGCACCCTGCTCCCGGCAGGAACACTGAGTACCCCCAGGTGCACCTGGGTCTGCTAAGCAACATCCAGGCCCGTAACCCTTCAGAGCCCCCTGTGTGCAGGCCGAGCGTAGGGAAACGCACTGCCCTCTCCATCGGAGCAGCTTAGTTTCCTCCACACTCGCACACGTTCGCGAACACCGTTCTGGCACGTCCCACGTGGCCCGGAGTTCTTACGCGGTGCCCTAATCGGAGCTGCCCTCAGAGGAGCCCTCGTCTTCGCGTTCCATCCAGGACCTCCTGACTGAAGTCACCGTGCCTCCTAGAGGACGGCGGCTTGGGTTCTTACTGCACTTCAAGTCCTGTTCCTTCTGCGGCACTGCAGGCAGCCGCAGGCCCAGAGGAGCAGCTACGGCGTTCCTCGGTTGAGACAGTTCGCCGGATGCGGGACTCCCTACTTCGATAAGTTGATTCAGGGAAGGAAACGCAGGATAACCGGTGTCTCTTGGGACTCGTTAGAAGCCACAGGGATGTACGCTGAGTGTTCCCATGAAAACGGGGGCCTGCTGGAACTAGACCTGCTTTTCCATTTTGAGGGCGGCATTCATGCCTGCCTTGAAGCTACCTGACATTCCCGGCTCCCGACAGGCCAGTGAGCCCTGGAAGAATGCTTCGGGGAAAATTATGAGTTTGCTCTCTCTAAACCAGGGGCTTCCGTGGCCGCGGCGGCGGTCTGCATGACAGGCTCTAGAGCGAAAGGGAACCTCGAAGTGAGAACTCGCCTCCAGGTTAGGCCTTGAGTAGCCGTGCAGAAAGGGAGGCATGCAGTTGTTTCCACACCTTCTCAGTCGCTTATGTGCTTTATTTTAAAGGAAGTACGCGTCCGGGGACTCCTAGGCCCCACGGGTGTGCATCGTTTTCCCTCCGAGGTCACTGAGTGCCTCCAGACACCTGTGGGCCGGCGGAGCAACGTCGAGGTCCATTGGTTGATCCCCTGGAGGACCTCTGTGCCTGCCGAGTGCTGGGCAGCAACACACTGCGCGTTCCTTGAGGAGAGCTACATCTCCAGAGCGCTCGAACGCCCTCGGGACAACATGGCTGGTGAGTGCGAAGTACCCAGGAAGACTCTGTCATGGACCTTGTGTGAGCTGCCATGAGAGAACACTGTGCTTGGAACACTGTGAGGCCCGCCCCGTACCTGAAGTCACTCTGCTCGAGGAGAAAGTCAGCATCTTAGCACGCTGTGTCGCTACCGGCACACCCAGCATGAACCCATGCCTGGAAGTAAGGCCCTGTTTCGCCGTGCAGAAGCGGAGGTGTGCTGCAGCTTCCAGGAGGCAGTCGGCTCTGCTCTGCATGCCTTTAACGGCAGCACAGCTTTCTGGACACCTGGGAGGCTAGCCGGGGCACCCTGCTCCCGGCAGGAACACTGAGTACCCCCAGGTGCACCTGGGTCTGCTAAGCAACATCCAGGCCCGTAGCCCTTCAGAGCCCCCTGTGTGCAGGCCGAGCGTAGGGAAACGCACTGCCCTCTCCATCGGAGCAGCTTAGTTTCCTCCGCACTCGCACAGGTTCGCGAACACCGTTCTGGCACGTCCCACGTGGCGCGGAGTTCTTACGCGGTGCCCTAATCGGAGCTGCCCTCAGAGGAGCCCTCGTCTTCGCGTTCCATCCAGGACCTCCTGACTGAAGTCACCGTGCCTCCTAGAGGACGGCGGCTTGGGTTCTTACTGCACTTCAAGTCCTGTTCCTTCTGCGGCACTGCAGGCAGCCGCAGGCCCAGAGGAGCAGCTACGGCGTTCCTCGGTTGAGACAGTTCGCCGGATGCGGGACTCCCTACTTCGATAAGTTAATTCAGGGAAGGAAACGCAGGATAACCGGTGTCTCTTGGGACTCGTTAGAAGCCACAGGGATGTACGCTGAGTGTTCCCATGAAAACGGGGGCCTGCTGGAACTAGACCTGCTTTTCCATTTTGAGGGCGGCATTCATGCCTGCCTTGAAGCTACCTGACATTCCCGGCTCCCGACAGGCCAGTGAGCCCTGGAAGAATGTTTCGGGTAAAATTATGAGTTTGCTCTCTCTAAACCAGGGGCTTCCGTGGCCGCAGCTCGGTCCGCATGACAGGCTCTAGAGCGAAAGGGAACCTCGACGTGAAAACTCGCCTCCAGGTTAGGCCCTGAGTAGCCGTGCAGAAAGGGAGGCATGCAGCTGTTTCCACAACTTCTCAGTCGCTTATGTGCTTTATTTTAAAGGAAGTACGCGTCCGGGGACTCCTAGGCCCCACGGGTGTGCATCGTTTTCCCTCCGAGGTCACTGAGTGCCTCCAGACACCTGTGGGCCGGCGGAGCAACGTCGAGGTCCATTGGTTGATCCCCTGGAGGACCTCTGTGCCTGCCGAGTGCTGGGCAGCAACACACTGCGCGTTCCTTGAGGAGAGCTACATCTCCAGAGCCCTCGAACGCACTCGGGACAACATGGCTGGTGAGTGCGAAGTACCCAGGAAGACCCTGTCATGGACCTTGTGTGAGCTGCCATGAGAGAACACTGTGCTTGGAACACTGCGAGGCCTGCCCCGTACCTGAAGTCACTCTGCTCGAGGAGAAAGTCAGCATCTTAGCACGCTGTGTCGCTACCGGCACACCCAGCATGAACCCATGCCTGGAAGTAAGGCCCTGTTTCGCCGTGCAGAAGCGGAGGCGTGCTGCAGCTTCCAGGAGGCAGTCGGCTCTGCTCTGCATGCCTTTAATGGCAGCACAGCTTTCTGGACACCTGGGAGGCTAGCCGGGGCACCCTGCTCCCGGCAGGAACACTGAGTACCCCCAGGTGCACCTGGGTCTGCTAAGCAACATCCAGGCCCGTAGCCCTTCAGAGCCCCCTGTGTGCAGGCCGAGCGTAGGGAAACGCACTGCCCTCTCCTTCGGAGCAGCTTAGTTTCCTCCGCACTCGCACACGTTCGCGAACACCGTTCTGGCACGTCCCACGTGGCCCGGAGGACTTACGCGGTGCCCTAATCGGACCTGCCCTCAGAGGAGACCTCGTCTTCGCGTTTCATCCAGGACCTCCTGACTGAAGTCACCGTGCCTCCTAGAGGACGGCGGCTTGGGTTCTTACTGCACTTTAAGTCCTGTTCCTTCTGCGGCACTGCAGGCAGCCCCAGGCCCAGAGGAGCAGCTACGGCGTTCCTCGGTTGAGACAGTTCGCCGGATGCGGGACTCCCTACTTCGATATGTTGATTCAGGGAAGGAAACGCAGGGTAACCGGTGTCTCTTGGGACTCCTTAGAAGCCACAGGGATGTACGCTGAGTGTACCCATGAAAACGGGGGCCTGCTGGAACTAGACCTGCTTTCCCATTTTGAGGGCGGCATTCATGCCTGCCTTGAAGCTACCTGACATTCCCGGCTCCCGACAGGCCAGTGAGCCCTGGAAGAATGCTTCGGGGAAAATTATGAGTTTGCTCTCTCTAAACCAGGGGCTTCCGTGGCCGCAGCTCGGTCCGCATGACAGGCTCTAGAGCGAAAGGGAACCTCGACGTGAAAACTCGCCTCCAGGTTAGGCCCTGAGTAGCCGTGCAGAAAGGGAGGCATGCAGCTGTTTAAAGGAGTTCTCAGTCGCTTATGTCCTTTATTTTAAAGGAAGTACGCGTCCGGGGGCTCCTAGGCCCCACGGGTGTGCATCGTTTTCCCTCCGAGGTCACTGAGTGCCTCCAGACACCTGTGGGCCGGCGGAGCAACGTCGAGGTCCATTGGTTGATCCCCTGGAGGACCTCTGTGCCTGCCGAATGCTGCGCAGCAACACACTGCGCGTTCCTTGAGGAGCACTGCATCTCCAGAGCCCTCGAACGCCCTCGGGACAACATGGCTGGTGAGTGCGAAGTGCCCAGGAAGACTCTGTCATGGCCCTTCTGTGAGCTGCCATGAGAGAACACTGTGCTTGGAACACTGCGAGGCCCGCCCCGTACCTGAAGTCACTGTGCTCGAGGAGAAAGTCAGCATCTTAGCACGCTGTGTCGCTACCGGCACACCCAGCATGAACCCATGCCTGGAAGGAAGTCCCTGATTCGCCGTGCAGAAGCGGAGGTGTGCTGCAGCTTCCAGGAGGCGGTGGCCTCTGCTCTGCATGCCTTTAACGGCAGCACAGCTTTCTGGACACCTGGGAGGCTAGCCGGGGCACCCTGCTCCCGGCAGGAACACTGAGTACCCCCAGGTGCACCTGGGTCTGCTAAGCAACATCCAGGCCCGTAACCCTTCAGAGCCCCCTGTGTGCAGGCCGAGCATAGGGAAACGCACGGCCCTCTCCATCGGAGCAGCTTAGTTTCCTCCGCACTCGCACAGGTTCGCGAACACCGTTCTGGCACGTCCCACGTGGCGCGGCGTTCTTACGCGGTGCCCTAATGGGAGCTGCCCTCAGAGGAGCCCTCGTCTTCGCGTTCCATCCAGGACCTCCTGACTGAAGTCACCGTGCCTCCTAGAGGACGGCGGCTTGGGTTCTTACTGCACTTCAAGTCCTGTTCCTTCTGCGGCACTGCAGGCAGCCGCAGGCCCAGAGGAGCAGCTACGGCGTTCCTCGGTTGAGACAGTTCGCCGGATGCGGGACTCCCTACTTCGATAAGTTAATTCAGGGAAGGAAACGCAGGATAACCGGTGTCTCTTGGGACTCGTTAGAAGCCACAGGGATGTACGCTGAGTGTTCCCATGAAAACGGGGGCCTGCTGGAACTAGACCTGCTTTTCCATTTTGAGGGCGGCATTCATGCCTGCCTTGAAGCTACCTGACATTCCCGGCTCCCGACAGGCCAGTGAGCCCTGGAAGAATGCTTCGGGGAAAATTATGAGTTTGCTCTCTCTAAACCAGGGGCTTCCGTGGCCGCGGCGGCGGTCCGCATGACAGGCTCTAGAGCGAAAGGGAACCTCGAAGTGAGAACTCGCCTCCAGGTTAGGCCCTGAGTAGCCGTGCAGAAAGGGAGCCATGCAGCTGTTTCCACAACTTCTCAGTCGCTTATGTGCTTTATTTTAAAGGAAGTACGCGTCCGGGGACTCCTAGGCCCCACGGGTGTGCATCGTTTTCCCTCCGAGGTCACTGAGTGCCTCCAGACACCTGTGGGCCGGCGGAGCAACGTCGAGGTCCATTGGTTGATCCCCTGGAGGACCTCTGTGCCTGCCGAGTGCTGGGCAGCAACACACTGCGCGTTCCTTGAGGAGAGCTACATCTCCAGAGCCCTCGAACGCCCTCGGGACAACATGGCTGGTGAGTGCGAAGTACCCAGGAAGACTCTGTCATGGAGCTTGTGTGAGCTGCCATGAGAGAACACTGTGCTTGGAACACTGCGAGGCCCGCCCCGTACCTGAAGTCACTCTGCTCGAGGAGAAAGTCAGCATCTTAGCACGCTGTGTCGCTACCGGCACACCCAGCATGAACCCATGCCTGGAAGTAAGGCCCTGTTTCGCCGTGCAGAAGCGGAGGCGTGCTGCAGCTTCCAGGAGGCAGTCGGCTCTGCTCTGCATGCCTTTAATGGAAGCACAGCTTTCTGGACACCTGGGAGGCTAGCCGGGGCACCCTGCTCCCGGCAGGAACACTGAGTACCCCCAGGTGCACCTGGGTCTGCTAAGCAACATCCAGGCCCGTAGCCCTTCAGAGCCCCCTGTGTGCAGGCCGAGCGTAGGGAAACGCACTGCCCACTCCTTCGGAGCAGTTTAGTTTCCTCCGCACTCGCACACGTTCGCGAACACCGTTCTGGCACGTCCCACGTGGCCCGGAGGACTTACGCGGTGCCCTAATCGGACCTGCCCTCAGAGGAGACCTCGTCTTCGTGTTTCATCCAGGACCTCCTGACTGAAGTCACCGTGCCTCCTAGAGGACGGCGGCTTGGGTTCTTACTGCACTTTAAGTCCTGTTCCTTCTGCGGCACTGCAGGCAGCCCCAGGCCCAGAGGAGCAGCTACGGCGTTCCTCGGTTGAGACAGTTCGCCGGATGCGGGACTCCCTACTTCGATATGTTGATTCAGGGAAGGAAACGCAGGGTAACCGGTGTCTCTTGGGACTCCTTAGAAGCCACAGGGATGTACGCTGAGTGTACCCATGAAAACGGGGGCCTGCTGGAACTAGCCCTGCTTTCCCATTTTGAGGGCGGCATTCATGCCTGCCTTGAAGCTACCTGACATTCCCGGCTCCCGACAGGCCAGTGAGCCCTGGAAGAATGCTTCGGGGAAAATTATGAGTTTGCTCTCTCTAAACCAGGGGCTTCCGTGGCCGCAGCTCGGTCCGCATGACAGGCTCTAGAGCGAAAGGGAACCTCGACGTGAAAACTCGCCTCCAGGTTAGGCCCTGAGTAGCCGTGCAGAAAGGGAGGCATGCAGCTGTTTAAAGGAGTTCTCAGTCGCTTATGTCCTTTATTTTAAAGGAAGTACGCGTCCGGGGACTCCTAGGCCCCACGGGTGTGCATCGTTTTCCCTCCGAGGTCACTGAGTGCCTCCAGACACCTGTGGGCCGGCGGAGCAACGTCGAGGTCCATTGGTTGATCCCCTGGAGGACCTCTGTGCCTGCCGAATGCTGCGCAGCAACACACTGCGCGTTCCTTGAGGAGCGCTACATCTCCAGAGCCCTCGAACGCCCTCGGGACAACATGGCTGGTGAGTGCGAAGTGCCCAGGAAGACTCTGTCATGGCCCTTGTGTGAGCTGCCATGAGAGAACACTGTGCTTGGAACACTGCGAGGCCCGCCCCGTACCTGAAGTCAGTGTGCTCGAGGAGAAAGTCAGCATCTTAGCACGCTGTGTCGCTACCGGCACACCCAGCATGAACCCATGCCTGGAAGGAAGGCCCTGATTCGCCGTGCAGAAGCGGAGGCGTGCTGCAGCTTCCAGGAGGCGGTGGCCTCTGCTCTGCATGCCTTTAACGGCAGCACAGCTTTCTGGACACCTGGGAGGCTAGCCGGGGCACCCTGCTCCCGGCAGGAACACTGAGTACCCCCAGGTGCACCTGGGTCTGCTAAGCAACATCCAGGCCCGTAACCCTTCAGAGCCCCCTGTGTGCAGGCCGAGCATAGGGAAACGCACTGCCCTCTCCATCGGAGCAGCTTAGTTTCCTCCGCACTCGCACAGGTTCGCGAACACCGTTCTGGCACGTCCCACGTGGCGCGGAGTTCTTACGCGGTGCCCTAATGGGAGCTGCCCTCAGAGGAGCCCTCGTCTTCGCGTTCCATCCAGGACCTCCTGACTGAAGTCACCGTGCCTCCTAGAGGACGGCGGCTTGGGTTCTTACTGCACTTCATGTCCTGTTCCTTCTGCGGCACTGCAGGCAGCCGCAGGCCCAGAGGAGCAGCTACGGCGTTCCTCGGTTGAGACAGTTCGCCGGATGCGGGACTCCCTAATTCGATAAGTTAAATCAGGGAAGGAAACGCAGGATAACCGGTGTCTCTTGGGACTCGTTAGAAGCCACAGGGATGTACGCTGAGTGTTCCCATGAAAAGGGGGGCCTGCTGGAACTAGACCTGCTTTTCCATTTTCAGGGCGGCATTCATGCCTGCCTTGAAGCTACCTGACATTCCCGGCTCCCGACAGGCCAGTGAGCCCTGGAAGAATGCTTCGGGGAAAATTATGAGTTTGCTCTCTCTAAACCAGGGGCTTCCGTGGCCGCGGCGGCGGTCCGCATGACAGGCTCTAGAGCGAAAGGGAACCTCGAAGTGAGAACTCGCCTCCAGGTTAGGCCCTGAGTAGCCGTGCAGAAAGGGAGGCATGCAGCTGTTTCCACAACTTCTCAGTCGCTTATGTGCTTTATTTTAAAGGAAGTACGCGTCCGGGGACTCCTAGGCCCCACGGGTGTGCATCGTTTTCCCTCCGAGGTCACTGAGTGCCTCCAGACACCTGTGGGTCGGCGGAGCAACGTCGAGGTCCATTGGTTGATCCCCTGGAGGACCTCTGTGCCTGCCGAGTGCAGGGCAGCAACACAC
This sequence comes from Pseudorca crassidens, assembly GCF_039906515.1. NCBI lineage: Eukaryota > Metazoa > Chordata > Mammalia > Artiodactyla > Delphinidae > Pseudorca > Pseudorca crassidens. The sequence continues at coordinate 87,537,412 of NC_090311.1, read as the reverse complement.
TGCGCGTTCCTTGAGGAGAGCTACATCTCCAGAGCCCTCGAACGCCCTCGGGACAACATGGCTGGTGAGTGCGAAGTACCCAGGAAGACCCTGTCATGGCCCTTGTGTGAGCTGCCATGAGAGAACACTGTGCTTGGAACACTGCGAGGCCCGCCCCGTACCTGAAGTCACTCTGCTCGAGGAGAAAGTCAGCATCTTAGCACGCTGTGTCGCTACCGGCACACCCAGCATGAACCCATGCCTGGAAGTAAGGCCCTGTTTCGCCGTGCAGAAGCGGAGGCGTGCTGCAGCTTCCAGGAGGCAGTCGGCTCTGCTCTGCATGCCTTTAACGGCAGCACAGCTTTCTGGACACCTGGGAGGCTAGCCGGGGCACCCTGCTCCCGGCAGGAACACTGAGTACCCCCAGGTGCACCTGGGTCTGCTAAGCAACATCCAGGCCCGTAGCCCTTCAGAGCCCCCTGTGTGCAGGCCGAGCGTAGGGAAACGCACTGCCCTCTCCTTCGGAGCAGCTTAGTTTCCTCCGCACTCGCACACGTTCGCGAACACCGTTCTGGCACGTCCCACGTGGCCCGGAGGACTTACGCGGTGCCCTAATCGGACCTGCCCTCAGAGGAGACCTCGTCTTCGCGTTTCATCCAGGACCTCCTGACTGAAGTCACCGTGCCTCCTAGAGGACGGCGGCTTGGGTTCTTACTGCACTTCAAGTCCTGTTCCTTCTGCGGCACTGCAGGCAGCCCCAGGCCCAGAGGAGCAGCTACGGCGTTCCTCGGTTGAGACAGTTCGCCGGATGCGGGACTCCCTACTTCGATATGTTGATTCAGGGAAGGAAACGCAGGGTAACCGGTGTCTCTTGGGACTCCTTAGAAGCCACAGGGATGTACGCTGAGTGTACCCATGAAAACGGGGGCCTGCTGGAACTAGCCCTGCTTTCCCATTTTGAGGGCGGCATTCATGCCTGCCTTGAAGCTACCTGACATTCCCGGCTCCCGACAGGCCAGTGAGCCCTGGAAGAATGCTTCGGGTAAAATTATGAGTTTGCTCTCTCTAAACCAGGGGCTTCCGTGGCCGCAGCTCGGTCCGCATGACAGGCTCTAGAGCGAAAGGGAACCTCGACGTGAAAACTCGCCTCCAGGTTAGGCCCTGAGTAGCCGTGCAGAAAGGGAGGCATGCAGCTGTTTAAAGGAGTTCTCAGTCGCTTATGTCCTTTATTTTAAAGGAAGTACGCGTCCGGGGACTCCTAGGCCCCACGGGTGTGCATCGTTTTCCCTCCGAGGTCACTGAGTGCCTCCAGACACCTGTGGGCCGGTGGAGCAACGTCGAGGTCCATTGGTTAATCCCCCGGAGGACCTCTGTGCCTGCCGAATGCTGCGCAGCAACACACTGCGCGTTCCTTGAGGAGAGCTACATCTCCAGAGCCCTCGAACGCCCTCGGGACAACATGGCTGGTGAGTGCGAAGTGCCCAGGAAGACACTGTCATGGCCCTTGTGTGAGCTGCCATGAGAGAACACTGTGCTTGGAACACTGCGAAGCCCGCCCCGTACCTGAAGTCACTCTGCTCGAGGAGAAAGTCAGCATCTTAGCACGCTGTGTCGCTACCGGCACACCCAGCATGAACCCATGCCTGGAAGGAAGGCCCTGATTCGCCGTGCAGAAGCGGAGGCGTGCTGCAGCTTCCAGGAGGCGGTGGCCTCTGCTCTGCATGCCTTTAACGGCAGCACAGCTTTCTGGACACCTGGGAGGCTAGCCGGGGCACCCTGCTCCCGGCAGGAACACTGAGTACCCCCAGGTGCACCTGGGTCTGCTAAGCAACATCCAGGCCCGTAACCCTTCAGAGCCCCCTGTGTGCAGGCCGAGCGTAGGGAAACGCACTGCCCTCTCCATCGGAGCAGCTTAGTTTCCTCCGCACTCGCACAGGTTCGCGAACACCGTTCTGGCACATCCCACGTGGCGCGGAGTTCTTACGCGGTGCCCTAATCGGAGCTGCCCTCAGAGGAGCCCTCGTCTTCGCGTTCCATCCAGGACCTCCTGACTGAAGTCACCGTGCCTCCTAGAGGACGGCGGCTTGGGTTCTTACTGCACTTCAAGTCCTGTTCCTTCTGCGGCACTGCAGGCAGCCGCAGGCCCAGAGGAGCAGCTACGGCGTTCCTCGGTTGAGACAGTTCGCCGGATGCGGGACTCCCTACTTCGATAAGTTGATTCAGGGAAGGAAACGCAGGATAACCGGTGTCTCTTGGGACTCGTTAGAAGCCACAGGGATGTACGCTGAGTGTTCCCATGAAAACGGGGGCCTGCTGGAACTAGACCTGCTTTTCCATTTTGAGGGCGGCATTCATGCCTGCCTTGAAGCTACCTGACATTCCCGGCTCCCGACAGGCCAGTGAGCCCTGGAAGAATGCTTCGGGGAAAATTATGAGTTTGCTCTCTCTAAACCAGGGGCTTCCGTGGCCGCGGCGGCGGTCTGCATGACAGGCTCTAGAGCGAAAGGGAACCTCGAAGTGAGAACTCGCCTCCAGGTTAGGCCTTGAGTAGCCGTGCAGAAAGGGAGGCATGCAGTTGTTTCCACAACTTCTCAGTCGCTTATGTGCTTTATTTTAAAGGAAGTACGCGTCCGGGGACTCCTAGGCCCCACGGGTGTGCATCGTTTTCCCTCCGAGGTCACTGAGTGCCTCCAGACACCTGTGGGCCGGCGGAGCAACGTCGAGGTCCATTGGTTGATCCCCTGGAGGACCTCTGTGCCTGCCGAGTGCTGGGCAGCAACACACTGCGCGTTCCTTGAGGAGAGCTACATCTCCAGAGCGCTCGAACGCCCTCGGGACAACATGGCTGGTGAGTGCGAAGTACCCAGGAAGACTCTGTCATGGACCTTGTGTGAGCTGCCATGAGAGAACACTGTGCTTGGAACACTGTGAGGCCCGCCCCGTACCTGAAGTCACTCTGCTCGAGGAGAAAGTCAGCATCTTAGCACGCTGTGTCGCTACCGGCACACCCAGCATGAACCCATGCCTGGAAGTAAGGCCCTGTTTCGCCGTGCAGAAGCGGAGGCGTGCTGCAGCTTCCAGGAGGCAGTCGGCTCTGCTCTGCATGCCTTTAACGGCAGCACAGCTTTCTGGACACCTGGGAGGCTAGCCGGGGCACCCTGCTCCCGGCAGGAACACTGAGTACCCCCAGGTGCACCTGGGTCTGCTAAGCAACATCCAGGCCCGTAGCCCTTCAGAGCCCCCTGTGTGCAGGCCGAGCGTAGGGAAACGCACTGCCCTCTCCATCGGAGCAGCTTAGTTTCCTCCGCACTCGCACAGGTTCGCGAACACCGTTCTGGCACGTCCCACGTGGCGCGGAGTTCTTACGCGGTGCCCTAATCGGAGCTGCCCTCAGAGGAGCCCTCGTCTTCGCGTTCCATCCAGGACCTCCTGACTGAAGTCACCGTGCCTCCTAGAGGACGGCGGCTTGGGTTCTTACTGCACTTCAAGTCCTGTTCCTTCTGCGGCACTGCAGGCAGCCGCAGGCCCAGAGGAGCAGCTACGGCGTTCCTCGGTTGAGACAGTTCGCCGGATGCGGGACTCCCTACTTCGATAAGTTAATTCAGGGAAGGAAACGCAGGATAACCGGTGTCTCTTGGGACTCGTTAGAAGCCACAGGGATGTACGCTGAGTGTTCCCATGAAAACGGGGGCCTGCTGGAACTAGACCTGCTTTTCCATTTTGAGGGCGGCATTCATGCCTGCCTTGAAGCTACCTGACATTCCCGGCTCCCGACAGGCCAGTGAGCCCTGGAAGAATGTTTCGGGTAAAATTATGAGTTTGCTCTCTCTAAACCAGGGGCTTCCGTGGCCGCAGCTCGGTCCGCATGACAGGCTCTAGAGCGAAAGTGAACCTCGACGTGAAAACTCGCCTCCAGGTTAGGCCCTGAGTAGCCGTGCAGAAAGGGAGGCATGCAGCTGTTTCCACAACTTCTCAGTCGCTTATGTGCTTTATTTTAAAGGAAGTACGCGTCCGGGGACTCCTAGGCCCCACGGGTGTGCATCGTTTTCCCTCCGAGGTCACTGAGTGCCTCCAGACACCTGTGGGCCGGCGGAGCAACGTCGAGGTCCATTGGTTGATCCCCTGGAGGACCTCTGTGCCTGCCGAGTGCTGGGCAGCAACACACTGCGCGTTCCTTGAGGAGAGCTACATCTCCAGAGCCCTCGAACGCACTCGGGACAACATGGCTGGTGAGTGCGAAGTACCCAGGAAGACCCTGTCATGGACCTTGTGTGAGCTGCCATGAGAGAACACTGTGCTTGGAACACTGCGAGGCCTGCCCCGTACCTGAAGTCACTCTGCTCGAGGAGAAAGTCAGCATCTTAGCACGCTGTGTCGCTACCGGCACACCCAGCATGAACCCATGCCTGGAAGTAAGGCCCTGTTTCGCCGTGCAGAAGCGGAGGCGTGCTGCAGCTTCCAGGAGGCAGTCGGCTCTGCTCTGCATGCCTTTAATGGCAGCACAGCTTTCTGGACACCTGGGAGGCTAGCCGGGGCACCCTGCTCCCGGCAGGAACACTGAGTACCCCCAGGTGCACCTGGGTCTGCTAAGCAACATCCAGGCCCGTAGCCCTTCAGAGCCCCCTGTGTGCAGGCCGAGCGTAGGGAAACGCACTGCCCTCTCCTTCGGAGCAGCTTAGTTTCCTCCGCACTCGCACACGTTCGCGAACACCGTTCTGGCACGTCCCACGTGGCCCGGAGGACTTACGCGGTGCCCTAATCGGACCTGCCCTCAGAGGAGACCTCGTCTTCGCGTTTCATCCAGGACCTCCTGACTGAAGTCACCGTGCCTCCTAGAGGACGGCGGCTTGGGTTCTTACTGCACTTTAAGTCCTGTTCCTTCTGCGGCACTGCAGGCAGCCCCAGGCCCAGAGGAGCAGCTACGGCGTTCCTCAGTTGAGACAGTTCGCCGGATGCGGGACTCCCTACTTCGATATGTTGATTCAGGGAAGGAAACGCAGGGTAACCGGTGTCTCTTGGGACTCCTTAGAAGCCACAGGGATGTACGCTGAGTGTACCCATGAAAACGGGGGCCTGCTGGAACTAGCCCTGCTTTCCCATTTTGAGGGCGGCATTCATGCCTGCCTTGAAGCTACCTGACATTCCCGGCTCCCGACAGGCCAGTGAGCCCTGGAAGAATGCTTCGGGTAAAATTATGAGTTTGCTCTCTCTAAACCAGGGGCTTCCGTGGCCGCAGCTCGGTCCGCATGACAGGCTCTAGAGCGAAAGGGAACCTCGACGTGAAAACTCGCCTCCAGGTTAGGCCCTGAGTAGCCGTGCAGAAAGGGAGGCATGCAGCTGTTTAAAGGAGTTCTCAGTCGCTTATGTGCTTTATTTTAAAGGAAGTACGCGTCCGGGGACTCCTAGGCCCCACGGGTGTGCATCGTTTTCCCTCCGAGGTCACTGAGTGCCTCCAGACACCTGTGGGCCGGCGGAGCAACGTCGAGGTCCATTGGTTGATCCCCTGGAGGACCTCTGTGCCTGCCGAATGCTGCGCAGCAACACACTGCGCGTTCCTTGAGGAGCACTACATCTCCAGAGCCCTCGAACGCCCTCGGGACAACATGGCTGGTGAGTGCGAAGTGCCCAGGAAGACTCTGTCATGGCCCTTGTGTGAGCTGCCATGAGAGAACACTGTGCTTGGAACACTGCGAGGCCCGCCGCGTACCTGAAGTCACTGTGCTCGAGGAGAAAGTCAGCATCTTAGCACGCTGTGTCGCTACCGGCACACCCAGCATGAACCCATGCCTGGAAGGAAGGCCCTGATTCGCCGTGCAGAAGCGGAGGCGTGCTGCAGCTTCCAGGAGGCGGTGGCCTCTGCTCTGCATGCCTTTAACGGCAGCACAGCTTTCTGGACACCTGGGAGGCTAGCCGGGGCACCCTGCTCCCGGCAGGAACACTGAGTACCCCCAGGTGCACCTGGGTCTGCTAAGCAACATCCAGGCCCGTAACCCTTCAGAGCCCCCTGTGTGCAGGCCGAGCGTAGGGAAACGCACTGCCCTCTCCATCGGAGCAGCTTAGTTTCCTCCACACTCGCACACGTTCGCGAACACCGTTCTGGCACGTCCCACGTGGCCCGGAGTTCTTACGCGGTGCCCTAATCGGAGCTGCCCTCAGAGGAGCCCTCGTCTTCGCGTTCCATCCAGGACCTCCTGACTGAAGTCACCGTGCCTCCTAGAGGACGGCGGCTTGGGTTCTTACTGCACTTCAAGTCCTGTTCCTTCTGCGGCACTGCAGGCAGCCGCAGGCCCAGAGGAGCAGCTACGGCGTTCCTCGGTTGAGACAGTTCGCCGGATGCGGGACTCCCTACTTCGATAAGTTGATTCAGGGAAGGAAACGCAGGATAACCGGTGTCTCTTGGGACTCGTTAGAAGCCACAGGGATGTACGCTGAGTGTTCCCATGAAAACGGGGGCCTGCTGGAACTAGACCTGCTTTTCCATTTTGAGGGCGGCATTCATGCCTGCCTTGAAGCTACCTGACATTCCCGGCTCCCGACAGGCCAGTGAGCCCTGGAAGAATGCTTCGGGGAAAATTATGAGTTTGCTCTCTCTAAACCAGGGGCTTCCGTGGCCGCGGCGGCGGTCTGCATGACAGGCTCTAGAGCGAAAGGGAACCTCGAAGTGAGAACTCGCCTCCAGGTTAGGCCTTGAGTAGCCGTGCAGAAAGGGAGGCATGCAGTTGTTTCCACAACTTCTCAGTCGCTTATGTGCTTTATTTTAAAGGAAGTACGCGTCCGGGGACTCCTAGGCCCCACGGGTGTGCATCGTTTTCCCTCCGAGGTCACTGAGTGCCTCCAGACACCTGTGGGCCGGCGGAGCAACGTCGAGGTCCATTGGTTGATCCCCTGGAGGACCTCTGTGCCTGCCGAGTGCTGGGCAGCAACACACTGCGCGTTCCTTGAGGAGAGCTACATCTCCAGAGCGCTCGAACGCCCTCGGGACAACATGGCTGGTGAGTGCGAAGTACCCAGGAAGACTCTGTCATGGACCTTGTGTGAGCTGCCATGAGAGAACACTGTGCTTGGAACACTGTGAGGCCCGCCCCGTACCTGAAGTCACTCTGCTCGAGGAGAAAGTCAGCATCTTAGCACGCTGTGTCGCTACCGGCACACCCAGCATGAACCCATGCCTGGAAGTAAGGCCCTGTTTCGCCGTGCAGAAGCGGAGGTGTGCTGCAGCTTCCAGGAGGCAGTCGGCTCTGCTCTGCATGCCTTTAACGGCAGCACAGCTTTCTGGACACCTGGGAGGCTAGCCGGGGCACCCTGCTCCCGGCAGGAACACTGAGTACCCCCAGGTGCACCTGGGTCTGCTAAGCAACATCCAGGCCCGTAGCCCTTCAGAGCCCCCTGTGTGCAGGCCGAGCGTAGGGAAACGCACTGCCCTCTCCATCGGAGCAGCTTAGTTTCCTCCGCACTCGCACAGGTTCGCGAACACCGTTCTGGCACGTCCCACGTGGCGCGGAGTTCTTACGCGGTGCCCTAATCGGAGCTGCCCTCAGAGGAGCCCTCGTCTTCGCGTTCCATCCAGGACCTCCTGACTGAAGTCACCGTGCCTCCTAGAGGACGGCGGCTTGGGTTCTTACTGCACTTCAAGTCCTGTTCCTTCTGCGGCACTGCAGGCAGCCGCAGGCCCAGAGGAGCAGCTACGGCGTTCCTCGGTTGAGACAGTTCGCCGGATGCGGGACTCCCTACTTCGATAAGTTAATTCAGGGAAGGAAACGCAGGATAACCGGTGTCTCTTGGGACTCGTTAGAAGCCACAGGGATGTACGCTGAGTGTTCCCATGAAAACGGGGGCCTGCTGGAACTAGACCTGCTTTTCCATTTTGAGGGCGGCATTCATGCCTGCCTTGAAGCTACCTGACATTCCCGGCTCCCGACAGGCCAGTGAGCCCTGGAAGAATGTTTCGGGTAAAATTATGAGTTTGCTCTCTCTAAACCAGGGGCTTCCGTGGCCGCAGCTCGGTCCGCATGACAGGCTCTAGAGCGAAAGGGAACCTCGACGTGAAAACTCGCCTCCAGGTTAGGCCCTGAGTAGCCGTGCAGAAAGGGAGGCATGCAGCTGTTTCCACAACTTCTCAGTCGCTTATGTGCTTTATTTTAAAGGAAGTACGCGTCCGGGGACTCCTAGGCCCCACGGGTGTGCATCGTTTTCCCTCCGAGGTCACTGAGTGCCTCCAGACACCTGTGGGCCGGCGGAGCAACGTCGAGGTCCATTGGTTGATCCCCTGGAGGACCTCTGTGCCTGCCGAGTGCTGGGCAGCAACACACTGCGCGTTCCTTGAGGAGAGCTACATCTCCAGAGCCCTCGAACGCACTCGGGACAACATGGCTGGTGAGTGCGAAGTACCCAGGAAGACCCTGTCATGGACCTTGTGTGAGCTGCCATGAGAGAACACTGTGCTTGGAACACTGCGAGGCCTGCCCCGTACCTGAAGTCACTCTGCTCGAGGAGAAAGTCAGCATCTTAGCACGCTGTGTCGCTACCGGCACACCCAGCATGAACCCATGCCTGGAAGTAAGGCCCTGTTTCGCCGTGCAGAAGCGGAGGCGTGCTGCAGCTTCCAGGAGGCAGTCGGCTCTGCTCTGCATGCCTTTAATGGCAGCACAGCTTTCTGGACACCTGGGAGGCTAGCCGGGGCACCCTGCTCCCGGCAGGAACACTGAGTACCCCCAGGTGCACCTGGGTCTGCTAAGCAACATCCAGGCCCGTAGCCCTTCAGAGCCCCCTGTGTGCAGGCCGAGCGTAGGGAAACGCACTGCCCTCTCCTTCGGAGCAGCTTAGTTTCCTCCGCACTCGCACACGTTCGCGAACACCGTTCTGGCACGTCCCACGTGGCCCGGAGGACTTACGCGGTGCCCTAATCGGACCTGCCCTCAGAGGAGACCTCGTCTTCGCGTTTCATCCAGGACCTCCTGACTGAAGTCACCGTGCCTCCTAGAGGACGGCGGCTTGGGTTCTTACTGCACTTTAAGTCCTGTTCCTTCTGCGGCACTGCAGGCAGCCCCAGGCCCAGAGGAGCAGCTACGGCGTTCCTCGGTTGAGACAGTTCGCCGGATGCGGGACTCCCTACTTCGATATGTTGATTCAGGGAAGGAAACGCAGGGTAACCGGTGTCTCTTGGGACTCCTTAGAAGCCACAGGGATGTACGCTGAGTGTACCCATGAAAACGGGGGCCTGCTGGAACTAGACCTGCTTTCCCATTTTGAGGGCGGCATTCATGCCTGCCTTGAAGCTACCTGACATTCCCGGCTCCCGACAGGCCAGTGAGCCCTGGAAGAATGCTTCGGGGAAAATTATGAGTTTGCTCTCTCTAAACCAGGGGCTTCCGTGGCCGCAGCTCGGTCCGCATGACAGGCTCTAGAGCGAAAGGGAACCTCGACGTGAAAACTCGCCTCCAGGTTAGGCCCTGAGTAGCCGTGCAGAAAGGGAGGCATGCAGCTGTTTAAAGGAGTTCTCAGTCGCTTATGTCCTTTATTTTAAAGGAAGTACGCGTCCGGGGGCTCCTAGGCCCCACGGGTGTGCATCGTTTTCCCTCCGAGGTCACTGAGTGCCTCCAGACACCTGTGGGCCGGCGGAGCAACGTCGAGGTCCATTGGTTGATCCCCTGGAGGACCTCTGTGCCTGCCGAATGCTGCGCAGCAACACACTGCGCGTTCCTTGAGGAGCACTGCATCTCCAGAGCCCTCGAACGCCCTCGGGACAACATGGCTGGTGAGTGCGAAGTGCCCAGGAAGACTCTGTCATGGCCCTTCTGTGAGCTGCCATGAGAGAACACTGTGCTTGGAACACTGCGAGGCCCGCCCCGTACCTGAAGTCACTGTGCTCGAGGAGAAAGTCAGCATCTTAGCACGCTGTGTCGCTACCGGCACACCCAGCATGAACCCATGCCTGGAAGGAAGTCCCTGATTCGCCGTGCAGAAGCGGAGGTGTGCTGCAGCTTCCAGGAGGCGGTGGCCTCTGCTCTGCATGCCTTTAACGGCAGCACAGCTTTCTGGACACCTGGGAGGCTAGCCGGGGCACCCTGCTCCCGGCAGGAACACTGAGTACCCCCAGGTGCACCTGGGTCTGCTAAGCAACATCCAGGCCCGTAACCCTTCAGAGCCCCCTGTGTGCAGGCCGAGCATAGGGAAACGCACGGCCCTCTCCATCGGAGCAGCTTAGTTTCCTCCGCACTCGCACAGGTTCGCGAACACCGTTCTGGCACGTCCCACGTGGCGCGGCGTTCTTACGCGGTGCCCTAATGGGAGCTGCCCTCAGAGGAGCCCTCGTCTTCGCGTTCCATCCAGGACCTCCTGACTGAAGTCACCGTGCCTCCTAGAGGACGGCGGCTTGGGTTCTTACTGCACTTCAAGTCCTGTTCCTTCTGCGGCACTGCAGGCAGCCGCAGGCCCAGAGGAGCAGCTACGGCGTTCCTCGGTTGAGACAGTTCGCCGGATGCGGGACTCCCTACTTCGATAAGTTAATTCAGGGAAGGAAACGCAGGATAACCGGTGTCTCTTGGGACTCGTTAGAAGCCACAGGGATGTACGCTGAGTGTTCCCATGAAAACGGGGGCCTGCTGGAACTAGACCTGCTTTTCCATTTTGAGGGCGGCATTCATGCCTGCCTTGAAGCTACCTGACATTCCCGGCTCCCGACAGGCCAGTGAGCCCTGGAAGAATGCTTCGGGGAAAATTATGAGTTTGCTCTCTCTAAACCAGGGGCTTCCGTGGCCGCGGCGGCGGTCCGCATGACAGGCTCTAGAGCGAAAGGGAACCTCGAAGTGAGAACTCGCCTCCAGGTTAGGCCCTGAGTAGCCGTGCAGAAAGGGAGCCATGCAGCTGTTTCCACAACTTCTCAGTCGCTTATGTGCTTTATTTTAAAGGAAGTACGCGTCCGGGGACTCCTAGGCCCCACGGGTGTGCATCGTTTTCCCTCCGAGGTCACTGAGTGCCTCCAGACACCTGTGGGCCGGCGGAGCAACGTCGAGGTCCATTGGTTGATCCCCTGGAGGACCTCTGTGCCTGCCGAGTGCTGGGCAGCAACACACTGCGCGTTCCTTGAGGAGAGCTACATCTCCAGAGCCCTCGAACGCCCTCGGGACAACATGGCTGGTGAGTGCGAAGTACCCAGGAAGACTCTGTCATGGAGCTTGTGTGAGCTGCCATGAGAGAACACTGTGCTTGGAACACTGCGAGGCCCGCCCCGTACCTGAAGTCACTCTGCTCGAGGAGAAAGTCAGCATCTTAGCACGCTGTGTCGCTACCGGCACACCCAGCATGAACCCATGCCTGGAAGTAAGGCCCTGTTTCGCCGTGCAGAAGCGGAGGCGTGCTGCAGCTTCCAGGAGGCAGTCGGCTCTGCTCTGCATGCCTTTAATGGAAGCACAGCTTTCTGGACACCTGGGAGGCTAGCCGGGGCACCCTGCTCCCGGCAGGAACACTGAGTACCCCCAGGTGCACCTGGGTCTGCTAAGCAACATCCAGGCCCGTAGCCCTTCAGAGCCCCCTGTGTGCAGGCCGAGCGTAGGGAAACGCACTGCCCACTCCTTCGGAGCAGTTTAGTTTCCTCCGCACTCGCACACGTTCGCGAACACCGTTCTGGCACGTCCCACGTGGCCCGGAGGACTTACGCGGTGCCCTAATCGGACCTGCCCTCAGAGGAGACCTCGTCTTCGTGTTTCATCCAGGACCTCCTGACTGAAGTCACCGTGCCTCCTAGAGGACGGCGGCTTGGGTTCTTACTGCACTTTAAGTCCTGTTCCTTCTGCGGCACTGCAGGCAGCCCCAGGCCCAGAGGAGCAGCTACGGCGTTCCTCGGTTGAGACAGTTCGCCGGATGCGGGACTCCCTACTTCGATATGTTGATTCAGGGAAGGAAACGCAGGGTAACCGGTGTCTCTTGGGACTCCTTAGAAGCCACAGGGATGTACGCTGAGTGTACCCATGAAAACGGGGGCCTGCTGGAACTAGCCCTGCTTTCCCATTTTGAGGGCGGCATTCATGCCTGCCTTGAAGCTACCTGACATTCCCGGCTCCCGACAGGCCAGTGAGCCCTGGAAGAATGCTTCGGGGAAAATTATGAGTTTGCTCTCTCTAAACCAGGGGCTTCCGTGGCCGCAGCTCGGTCCGCATGACAGGCTCTAGAGCGAAAGGGAACCTCGACATGAAAACTCGCCTCCAGGTTAGGCCCTGAGTAGCCGTGCAGAAAGGGAGGCATGCAGCTGTTTAAAGGAGTTCTCAGTCGCTTATGTCCTTTATTTTAAAGGAAGTACGCGTCCGGGGACTCCTAGGCCCCACGGGTGTGCATCGTTTTCCCTCCGAGGTCACTGAGTGCCTCCAGACACCTGTGGGCCGGCGGAGCAACGTCGAGGTCCATTGGTTGATCCCCTGGAGGACCTCTGTGCCTGCCGAATGCTGCGCAGCAACACACTGCGCGTTCCTTGAGGAGCGCTACATCTCCAGAGCCCTCGAACGCCCTCGGGACAACATGGCTGGTGAGTGCGAAGTGCCCAGGAAGACTCTGTCATGGCCCTTGTGTGAGCTGCCATGAGAGAACACTGTGCTTGGAACACTGCGAGGCCCGCCCCGTACCTGAAGTCAGTGTGCTCGAGGAGAAAGTCAGCATCTTAGCACGCTGTGTCGCTACCGGCACACCCAGCATGAACCCATGCCTGGAAGGAAGGCCCTGATTCGCCGTGCAGAAGCGGAGGCGTGCTGCAGCTTCCAGGAGGCGGTGGCCTCTGCTCTGCATGCCTTTAACGGCAGCACAGCTTTCTGGACACCTGGGAGGCTAGCCGGGGCACCCTGCTCCCGGCAGGAACACTGAGTACCCCCAGGTGCACCTGGGTCTGCTAAGCAACATCCAGGCCCGTAACCCTTCAGAGCCCCCTGTGTGCAGGCCGAGCATAGGGAAACGCACTGCCCTCTTCATCGGAGCAGCTTAGTTTCCTCCGCACTCGCACAGGTTCGCGAACACCGTTCTGGCACGTCCCACGTGGCGCGGAGTTCTTACGCGGTGCCCTAATGGGAGCTGCCCTCAGAGGAGCCCTCGTCTTCGCGTTCCATCCAGGACCTCCTGACTGAAGTCACCGTGCCTCCTAGAGGATGGCGGCTTGGGTTCTTACTGCACTTCAAGTCCTGTTCCTTCTGCGGCACTGCAGGCAGCCGCAGGCCCAGAGGAGCAGCTACGGCGTTCCTCGGTTGAGACAGTTCGCCGGATGCGGGACTCCCTACTTTGATAAGTTAATTCAGGGAAGGAAACGCAGGATAACCGGTGTCTCTTGGGACTCGTTAGAAGCCACAGGGATGTACGCTGAGTGTTCCCATGAAAACGGGGGCCTGCTGGAACTAGACCTGCTTTTCCATTTTGAGGGCGGCATTCATGCCTGCCTTGAAGCTACCTGACATTCCCGGCTCCCGACAGGCCAGTGAGCCCTGGAAGAATGCTTCGGGGAAAATTATGAGTTTGCTCTCTCTAAACCAGGGGCTTCCGTGGCCGCGGCGGCGGTCCGCATGACAGGCTCTAGAGCGAAAGGGAACCTCGAAGTGAGAACTCGCCTCCAGGTTAGGCCCTGAGTAGCCGTGCAGAAAGGGAGGCATGCAGCTGTTTCCACAACTTCTCAGTCGCTTATGTGCTTTATTTTAAAGGAAGTACGCGTCCGGGGACTCCTAGGCCCCACGGGTGTGCATCGTTTTCCCTCCGAGGTCACTGAGTGCCTCCAGACACCTGTGGGCCGGCGGAGCAACGTCGAGGTCCATTGGTTGATCCCCTGGAGGACCTCTGTGCCTGCCGAGTGCTGGGCAGCAACACACTGCGCGTTCCTTGAGGAGAGCTACATCTCCAGAGCCCTCGAACGCCCTCGGGACAACATGGCTGGTGAGTGCGAAGTACCCAGGAAGACTCTGTCATGGACCTTGTGTGAGCTGCCATGAGAGAACACTGTGCTTGGAACACTGCGAGGCCCGCCCCGTACCTGAAGTCACTCTGCTCGAGGAGAAAGTCAGCATCTTAGCACGCTGTGTCGCTACCGGCACACCCAGCATGAACCCATGCCTGGAAGTAAGGCCCTGTTTCGCCGTGCAGAAGCAAAGGCGTGCTGCAGCTTCCAGGAGGCAGTCGGCTCTGCTCTGCATGCCTTTAATGGCAGCACAGCTTTCTGGACACCTGGGAGGCTAGCCGGGGCACCCTGCTCCCGGCAGGAACACTGAGTACCCCCAGGTGCACCTGGGTCTGCTAAGCAACATCCAGGCCCGTAGCCCTTCAGAGCCCCCTGTGTGCAGGCCGAGCGTAGGGAAACGCACTGCCCTCTCCTTCGGAGCAGCTTAGTTTCCTCCGCACTCGCACACGTTCGCGAACACCGTTCTGGCACGTCCCACGTGGCCCGGAGGACTTACGCGGTGCCCTAATCGGACCTGCCCTCAGAGGAGACCTCGTCTTCGCGTTTCATCCAGGACCTCCTGACTGAAGTCACCGTGCCTCCTAGAGGACGGCGGCTTGGGTTCTTACTGCACTTTAAGTCCTGTTCCTTCTGCGGCACTGCAGGCAGCCCCAGGCCCAGAGGAGCAGCTACGGCGTTCCTCGGTTGAGACAGTTCGCCGGATGCGGGACTCCCTACTTCGATATGTTGATTCAGGGAAGGAAACGCAGGGTAACCGGTGTCTCTTGGGACTCCTTAGAAGCCACAGGGATGTACGCTGAGTGTACCCATGAAAACGGGGGCCTGCTGGAACTAGCCCTGCTTTCCCATTTTGAGGGCGGCATTCATGCCTGCCTTGAAGCTACCTGACATTCCCGGCTCCCGACAGGCCAGTGAGCCCTGGAAGAATGCTTCGGGGAAAATTATGAGTTTGCTCTCTCTAAACCAGGGGCTTCCGTGGCCGCGGGGGCGGTCCGCATGACAGGCTCTAGAGCGAAAGGGAACCTCGACGTGAAAACTCGCCTCCAGGTTAGGCCCTGAGTAGCCGTGCAGAAAGGGAGGCATGCAGCTGTTTAAAGGAGTTCTCAGTCGCTTATGTCCTTTATTTTAAAGGAAGTACGCGTCCGGGGACTCCTAGGCCCCACGGGTGTGCATCGTTTTCCCTCCGAGGTCACTGAGTGCCTCCAGACACCTGTGGGCCGGCGGAGCAACGTCGAGGTCCATTGGTTGATCCCCTGGAGGACCTCTGTGCCTGCCGAATGCTGCGCAGCAACACACTGCGCGTTCCTTGAGGAGAGCTACATCTCCAGAGCCCTCGAACGCCCTCGGGACAACATGGCTGGTGAGTGCGAAGTGCCCAGGAAGACTCTGTCATGGCCCTTGTGTGAGCTGCCATGAGAGAACACTGTGCTTGGAACACTGCGAGGCCCGCCCCGTACCTGAAGTCACTCTGCTCGAGGAGAAAGTCAGCATCTTAGCACGCTGTGTCGCTACCGGCACACCCAGCATGAACCCATGCCTGGAAGGAAGGCCCTGATTCGCTGTGCAGAAGCGGAGGCGTGCTGCAGCTTCCAGGAGGCGGTGGCCTCTGCTCTGCATGCCTTTAACGGCAGCACAGCTTTCTGGACACCTGGGAGGCTAGCCGGGGCACCCTGCTCCCGGCAGGAACACTGAGTACCCCCAGGTGCACCTGGGTCTGCTAAGCAACATCCAGGCCCGTAACCCTTCAGAGCCCCCTGTGTGCAGGCCGAGCATAGGGAAACGCACTGCCCTCTCCATCGGAGCAGCTTAGTTTCCTCCGCACTCGCACAGGTTCGCGAACACCGTTCTGGCACGTCCCACGTGGCGCGGAGTTCTTACGCGGTGCCCTAATGGGAGCTGCCCTCAGAGGAGCCCTCGTCTTCGCGTTCCATCCAGGACCTCCTGACTGAAGTCACCGTGCCTCCTAGAGGACGGCGGCTTGGGTTCTTACTGCACTTCAAGTCCTGTTCCTTCTGCGGCACTGCAGGCAGCCGCAGGCCCAGAGGATCAGCTACGGCGTTCCTCGGTTGAGACAGTTCGCCGGATGCGGGACTCCCTACTTCGATAAGTTAATTCAGGGAAGGAAACTCAGGATAACCGGTGTCTCTTGGGACTCGTTAGAAGCCACAGGGATGTACGCTGAGTGTTCCCATGAAAACGGGGGCCTGCTGGAACTAGACCTGCTTTTCCATTTTGAGGGCGGCATTCATGCCTGCCTTGAAGCTACCTGACATTCCCGGCTCCCGACAGGCCAGTGAGCCCTGGAAGAATGCTTCGGGGAAAATTATGAGTTTGCTCTCTCTAAACCAGGGGCTTCCGTGGCCGCGGGGGCGGTCCGCATGACAGGCTCTAGAGCGAAAGGGAACCTCGAAGTGAGAACTCGCCTCCAGGTTAGGCCCTGAGTAGCCGTGCAGAAAGGGAGGCATGCAGCTGTTTCCACAACTTCTCAGTCGCTTATGTGCTTTATTTTAAAGGAAGTACGCGTCCGGGGACTCCTAGGCCCCACGGGTGTGCATCGTTTTCCCTCCGAGGTCACTGAGTGCCTCCAGACACCTGTGGGCCGGCGGAGCAACGTCGAGGTCCATTGGTTGATCCCCTGGAGGACCTCTGTGCCTGCCGAGTGCTGGGCAGCAACACACTGCGCGTTCCTTGAGGAGAGCTACATCTCCAGAGCCCTCGAACGCCCTCGGGACAACATGGCTGGTGAGTGCGAAGTACCCAGGAAGACTCTGTCATGGACCTTGTGTGAGCTGCCATGAGAGAACACTGTGCTTGGAACACTGCGAGACCCGCCCCGTACCTGAAGTCACTCTGCTCGAGGAGAAAGTCAGCATCTTAGCACGCTGTGTCGCTACCGGCACACCCAGCATGAACCCATGCCTGGAAGTAAGGCCCTGTTTCGCCGTGCAGAAGCGGAGGCGTGCTGCAGCTTCCAGGAGGCAGTCGGCTCTGCTCTGCATGCCTTTAATGGCAGCACAGCTTTCTGGACACCTGGGAGGCTAGCCGGGGCACCCTGCTCCCGGCAGGAACACTGAGTACCCCCAGGTGCACCTGGGTCTGCTAAGCAACATCCAGGCCCGTAGCCCTTCAGAGACCCCTGTGTGCAGGCCGAGCGTAGGGAAACGCACTGCCCTCTCCTTCGGAGCAGCTTAGTTTCATCTGCACTCGCACACGTTCGCGAACACCGTTCTGGCACGTCCCACGTGGCCCGGAGGACTTACGCGGTGCCCTAATCGGACCTGCCCTCAGAGGAGACCTCGTCTTCGCGTTTCATCCAGGACCTCCTGACTGAAGTCACCGTGCCTCCTAGAGGACGGCGGCTTGGGTTCTTACTGCACTTTAAGTCCTGTTCCTTCTGCGGCACTGCAGGCAGCCCCAGGCCCAGAGGAGCAGCTACGGCGTTCCTCAGTTGAGACAGTTCGCCGGATGCGGGACTCCCTACTTCGATATGTTGATTCAGGGAAGGAAACGCAGGGTAACCGGTGTCTCTTGGGACTCCTTAGAAGCCACAGGGATGTACGCTGAGTGTACCCATGAAAACGGGGGCCTGCTGGAACTAGCCCTGCTTTCCCATTTTGAGGGCGGCATTCATGCCTGCCTTGAAGCTACCTGACATTCCCGGCTCCCGACAGGCCAGTGAGCCCTGGAAGAATGCTTCAGGGAAAATTATGAGTTTGCTCTCTCTAAACCAGGGGCTTCCGTGGCCGCAGCTCGGTCCGCATGACAGGCTCTAGAGCGAAAGGGAACCTCGACGTGAAAACTCGCCTCCAGGTTAGGCCCTGAGTAGCCGTGCAGAAAGGGAGGCATGCAGCTGTTTCCACAACTTCTCAGTCGCTTATGTGCTTTATTTTAAAGGAAGTACGCGTCCGGGGACTCCTAGGCCCCACGGGTGTGCATCGTTTTCCCTCCGAGGTCACTGAGTGCCTCCAGACACCTGTGGGCCGGCGGAGCAACGTCGAGGTCCATTGGTTGATCCCCTGGAGGACCTCTGTGCCTGCCGAATGCTGCGCAGCAACACACTGCGCGTTCCTTGAGGAGCACTACATCTCCAGAGCCCTCGAACGCCCTCGGGACAACATGGCTGGTGAGTGCGAAGTGCCCAGGAAGACTCTGTCATGGCCCTTGTGTGAGCTGCCATGAGAGAACACTGTGCTTGGAACACTGCGAGGCCCGCCCCGTACCTGAAGTCACTGTGCTCGAGGAGAAAGTCAGCATCTTAGCACGCTGTGTCGCTACCGGCACACCCAGCATGAACCCATGCCTGGAAGGAAGGCCCTGATTCGCCGTGCAGAAGCGGAGGCGTGCTGCAGCTTCCAGGAGGCGGTGGCCTCTGCTCTGCATGCCTTTAACGGCAGCACAGCTTTCTGGACACCTGGGAGGCTAGCCGGGGCACCCTGCTCCCGGCAGGAACACTGAGTAACCCCAGGTGCACCTGGGTCTGCTAAGCAACATCCAGGCCCGTAACCCTTCAGAGCCCCCTGTGTGCAGGCCGAGCATAGGGAAACGCACTGCCCTCTCCATCGGAGCAGCTTAGTTTCCTCCGCACTCGCACAGGTTCGCGAACACCGTTCTGGCACGTCCCACGTGGCGCGGAGTTCTTACGCGGTGCCCTAATGGGAGCTGCCCTCAGAGGAGCCCTCGTCTTCGCGTTCCATCCAGGACCTCCTGACTGAAGTCACCGTGCCTCCTAGAGGACGGCGGCTTGGGTTCTTACTGCACTTCAAGTCCTGTTCCTTCTGCGGCACTGCAGGCAGCCGCAGGCCCAGAGGAGCAGCTACGGCGTTCCTCGGTTGAGACAGTTCGCCGGATGCGGGACTCCCTACTTCGATAAGTTAATTCAGGGAAGGAAACGCAGGATAACCGGTGTCTCTTGGGACTCGTTAGAAGCCACAGGGATGTACGCTGAGTGTTCCCATGAAAACGGGGGCCTGCTGGAACTAGACCTGCTTTTCCATTTTGAGGGCGGCATTCATGCCTGCCTTGAAGCTACCTGACATTCCCGGCTCCCGACAGGCCAGTGAGCCCTGGAAGAATGCTTCGGGGAAAATTATGAGTTTGCTCTCTCTAAACCAGGGGCTTCCGTGGGCGCGGCGGCGGTCCGCATGACAGGCTCTAGAGCGAAAGGGAACCTCGAAGTGAGAACTCGCCTCCAGGTTAGGCCCTGAGTAGCCGTGCAGAAAGGGAGGCATGCAGCTGTTTCCACAACTTCTCAGTCGCTTATGTGCTTTATTTTAAAGGAAGTACGCATCCGGGGACTCCTCGGCCCCACGGGTGTGCATCGTTTTCCCTCCGAGGTCACTGAGTGCCTCCAGACACCTGTGGGCCGGCGGAGCAACGTCGAGGTCCATTGGTTGATCCCCTGGAGGACCTCTGTGCCTGCCGAGTGCTGGGCAGCAACACACTGCGCGTTCCTTGAGGAGCACTACATCTCCAGAGCCCTCGAACGCCCTCGGGACAACATGGCTGGTGAGTGCGAAGTGCCCAGGAAGACTCTGTCATGGCCCTTGTGTGAGCTGCCATGAGAGAACACTGTGCTTGGAACACTGCGAGGCCCGCCGCGTGCCTGAAGTCACTGTGCTCGAGGAGAAAGTCAGCATCTTAGCACGCTGTGTCACTACCGGCACACCCAGCATGAACCCATGCCTGGAAGGAAGGCCCTGATTCGCCGTGCAGAAGCGGAGGCGTGCTGCAGCTTCCAGGAGGCGGTGGCCTCTGCTCTGCATGCCTTTAACGGCAGCACAGCTTTCTGGACACCTGGGAGGCTAGCCGGGGCACCCTGCTCCCGGCAGGAACACTGAGTACCCCCAGGTGCACCTGGGTCTGCTAAGCAACATCCAGGCCCGTAACCCTTCAGAGCCACCTGTGTGCAGGCCGAGCGTAGGGAAACGCACTGCCCTCTCCATCGGAGCAGCTTAGTTTCCTCCACACTCGCACACGTTCGCGAACACCGTTCTGGCACGTCCCACGTGGCGCGGAGTTCTTACGCGATGCCCTAATGGGAGCTGCCCCCAGAGGAGCCCTCGTCTTCGCGTTCCATCCAGGACCTCCTGACTGAAGTCACCGTGCCTCCTAGAGGACGGCGGCTTGGGTTCTTACTGCACTTCAAGTCCTGTTCCTTCTGCGGCACTGCAGGCAGCCGCAGGCCCAGAGGAGCAGCTACGGCGTTCCTCGGTTGAGACAGTTCGCCGGATGCGGGACTCCCTACTTCGATAAGTTAATTCAGGGAAGGAAACACAGGGTAACCGGTGTCTCCTGGGACTCGTTAGAAGCCACAGGGATGTACGCTGAGTGTTCCCATGAAAACGGGGGCCTGCTGGAACTAGACCTGCTTTTCCATTTTGAGGGCGGCATTCATGCCTGCCTTGAAGCTACCTGACATTCCCGGCTCCCGACAGGCCAGTGAGCCCTGGAAGAATGCTTCGGGGAAAATTATGAGTTTGCTCTCTCTAAACCAGGGGCTTCCGTGGCCGCGGCGGCGGTCCGCATGACAGGCTCTAGAGCGAAAGGGAACCTCGAAGTGAGAACTCGCCTCCAGGTTAGGCCCTGAGTAGCCGTGCAGAAAGGGAGGCATGCAGCTGTTTCCACAACTTCTCAGTCGCTTATGTGCTTTATTTTAAAGGAAGTACGCGTCCGGGGACTCCTAGGCCCCACGGGTGTGCATCGTTTTCCCTCCGAGGTCACTGAGTGCCTCCAGACACCTGTGGGCTGGCGGAGCAACGTCGAGGTCCATTGGTTGATCCCCTGGAGGACCTCTGTGCCTGCCGAGTGCTGGGCAGCAACACACTGCGCGTTCCTTGAGGAGAGCTACATCTCCAGAGCCCTCGAACGCCCTCGGGACAACATGGCTGGTGAGTGCGAAGTACCCAGGAAGACTCTGTCATGGACCTTGTGTGAGCTGCCATGAGAGAACACTGTGCTTGGAACACTGCGAGGCCCGCCCCGTACCTGAAGTCACTCTGCTCGAGGAGAAAGTCAGCATCTTAGCACGCTGTGTCGCTACCGGCACACCCAGCATGAACCCATGCCTGGAAGTAAGGCCCTGTTTCGCCGTGCAGAAGCGGAGGCGTGCTGCAGCTTCCAGGAGGCAGTCGGCTCTGCTCTGCATGCCTTTAATGGCAGCACAGCTTTCTGGACACCTGGGAGGCTAGCCGGGGCACCCTGCTCCCGGCAGGAACACTGAGTACTCCCAGGTGCACCTGGGTCTGCTAAGCAACATCCAGGCCCGTAGCCCTTCAGAGCCCCCTGTGTGCAGGCCGAGCGTAGGGAAACGCACTGCCCTCTCCTTCGGAGCAGCTTAGTTTCCTCCGCACTCGCACACGTTCGCGAACACCGTTCTGGCACGTCCCACGTGGCCCGGAGGACTTACGCGGTGCCCTAATCGGACCTGCCCTCAGAGGAGACCTCGTCTTCGCGTTTCATCCAGGACCTCCTGACTGAAGTCACCGTGCCTCCTAGAGGACGGCGGCTTGGGTTCTTACTGCACTTTAAGTCCTGTTCCTTCTGCGGCACTGCAGGCAGCCCCAGGCCCAGAGGAGCAGCTACGGCGTTCCTCGGTTGAGACAGTTCGCCGGATGCGGGACTCCCTACTTCGATATGTTGATTCAGGGAAGGAAACGCAGGGTAACCGGTGTCTCTTGGGACTCCTTAGAAGCCACAGGGATGTACGCTGAGTGTTCCCATGAAAACGGGGGCCTGCTGGAACTAGCCCTGCTTTCCCATTTTGAGGGCGGCATTCATGCCTGCCTTGAAGCTACCTGACATTCCCGGCTCCCGACAGGCCAGTGAGCCCTGGAAGAATGCTTCGGGTAAAATTATGAGTTTGCTCTCTCTAAACCAGGGGCTTCCGTGGCCGCAGCTCGGTCCGCATGACAGGCTCTAGAGCGAAAGGGAACCTCGACGTGAAAACTCGCCTCCAGGTTAGGCCCTGAGTAGCCGTGCAGAAAGGGAGGCATGCAGCTGTTTAAAGGAGTTCTCAGTCGCTTATGTCCTTTATTTTAAAGGAAGTACGCGTCCGGGGACTCCTAGGCCCCACGGGTGTGCATCGTTTTCCCTCCGAGGTCACTGAGTGCCTCCAGACACCTGTGGGCCGGCGGAGCAACGTCGAGGTCCATTGGTTGATCCCCTGGAGGACCTCTGTGCCTGCCGAATGCTGCGCAGCAACACACTGCGCGTTCCTTGAGGAGCACTACATCTCCAGAGCCCTCGAACGCCCTCGGGACAACATGGCTGGTGAGTGCGAAGTGCCCAGGAAGACTCTGTCATGGCCCTTGTGTGAGCTGCCATGAGAGAACACTGTGCTTGGAACACTGCGAGGCCCGCCGCGTGCCTGAAGTCACTGTGCTCGAGGAGAAAGTCAGCATCTTAGCACGCTGTGTCACTACCGGCACACCCAGCATGAACCCATGCCTGGAAGGAAGGCCCTGATTCGCCGTGCAGAAGCGGAGGCGTGCTGCAGCTTCCAGGAGGCGGTGGCCTCTGCTCTGCATGCCTTTAACGGCAGCACAGCTTTCTGGACACCTGGGAGGCTAGCCGGGGCACCCTGCTCCCGGCAGGAACACTGAGTACCCCCAGGTGCACCTGGGTCTGCTAAGCAACATCCGGGCCCGTAACCCTTCAGAGCCCCCTGTGTGCAGGCCGAGCGTAGGGAAACGCACTGCCCTCTCCATCGGAGCAGCTTAGTTTCCTCCACACTCGCACAGGTTCGCGAACACCGTTCTGGCACGTCCCACGTGGCGCGGAGTTCTTACGCGGTGCCCTAATCGGAGCTGCCCTCAGAGGAGCCCTCGTCTTCGCGTTCCATCCAGGACCTCCTGACTGAAGTCACCGTGCCTCCTAGAGGACGGCGGCTTGGGTTCTTACTGCACTTCAAGTCCTGTTCCTTCTGCGGCACTGCAGGCAGCCGCAGGCCCAGAGGAGCAGCTACGGCGTTCCTCGGTTGAGACAGTTCGCCGGATGCGGGACTCCCTACTTCGATAAGTTAATTCAGGGAAGGAAACGCAGGGTAACCGGTGTCTCTTGGGACTCGTTAGAAGCCACAGGGATGTACGCTGAGTGTTCCCATGAAAAGGGGGGCCTGCTGGAACTAGACCTGCTTTTCCATTTTGAGGGCGGCATTCATGCCTGCCTTGAAGCTACCTGACATTCCCGGCTCCCGACAGGCCAGTGAGCCCTGGAAGAATGCTTCGGGGAAAATTATGAGTTTGCTCTCTCTAAACCAGGGGCTTCCGTGGCCGCGGCGGCGGTCCGCATGACAGGCTCTAGAGCGAAAGGGAACCTCGAAGTGAGAACTCGCCTCCAGGTTAGGCCCTGAGTAGCCGTGCAGAAAGGGAGGCATGCAGCTGTTTCCACAACTTCTCAGTCGCTTATGTGCTTTATTTTAAAGGAAGTACGCGTCCGGGGACTCCTAGGCCCCACGGGTGTGCATCGTTTTCCCTCCGAGGTCACTGAGTGCCTCCAGACACCTGTGGGCCGGCGGAGCAACGTCGAGGTCCATTGGTTGATCCCCTGGAGGACCTCTGTGGCTGCCGAGTGCTGGGCAGCAACACACTGCGCGTTCCTTGAGGAGAGCTACATCTCCAGAGCCCTCGAACGCCCTCGGGACAACATGGCTGGTGAGTGCGAAGTACCCAGGAAGACTCTGTCATGGACCTTGTGTGAGCTGCCATGAGAGAACACTGTGCTTGGAACACTGCGAGGCCCGCCCCGTACCTGAAGTCACTCTGCTCGAGGAGAAAGTCAGCATCTTAGCACGCTGTGTCACTACCGGCACACCCAGCATGAACCCATGCCTGGAAGTAAGGCCCTGTTTCGCCGTGCAGAAGCGGAGGCGTGCTGCAGCTTCCAGGAGGCAGTCGGCTCTGCTCTGCATGCCTTTAATGGCAGCACAGCTTTCTGGACACCTGGGAGGCTAGCCGGGGCACCCTGCTCCCGGCAGGAACACTGAGTACCCCCAGGTGCACCTGGGTCTGCTAAGCAACATCCAGGCCCGTAGCCCTTCAGAGCGCCCTGTGTGCAGGCCGAGCGTAGGGAAACGCACTGCCCTCTCCTTCGGAGCAGCTTAGTTTCCTCCACACTCGCACACGTTCGCGAACACCGTTCTGGCACGTCCCACGTGGCCCGGAGGACTTACGCGGTGCCCTAATCGGACCTGCCCTCAGAGGAGACCTCGTCTTCGCGTTTCATCCAGGACCTCCTGACTGAAGTCACCGTGCCTCCTAGAGGACGGCGGCTTGGGTTCTTACTGCACTTTAAGTCCTGTTCCTTCTGCGGCACTGCAGGCAGCCCCAGGCCCAGAGGAGCAGCTACGGCGTTCCTCGGTTGAGACAGTTCGCCGGATGCGGGACTCCCTACTTCGATATGTTGATTCAGGGAAGGAAACGCAGGGTAACCGGTGTCTCTTGGGACTCCTTAGAAGCCACAGGGATGTACGCTGAGTGTACCCATGAAAACGGGGGCCTGCTGGAACTAGCCCTGCTTTCCCATTTTGAGGGCGGCATTCATGCCTGCCTTGAAGCTACCTGACATTCCCGGCTCCCGACAGGCCAGTGAGCCCTGGAAGAATGCTTCGGGGAAAATTATGAGTTTGCTCTCTCTAAACCAGGGGCTTCCGTGGCCGCAGCTCGGTCCGCATGACAGGCTCTAGAGCGAAAGGGAACCTCGACGTGAAAACTCGCCTCCAGGTTAGGCCCTGAGTAGCCGTGCAGAAAGGGAGGCATGCAGCTGTTTAAAGGAGTTCTCAGTCGCTTATGTCTTTATTTTAAAGGAAGTACACGTCCGGGGACTCCTAGGCCCCACGGGTGTGCATCGTTTTCCCTCCGAGGTCACTGAGTGCCTCCAGACACCTGTGGGCCGGTGGAGCAACGTCGAGGTCCATTGGTTGATCCCCTGGAGGACCTCTGTGCCTGCCGAGTGCTGGGCAGCAACACACTGCGCGTTCCTTGAGGAGAGCTACATCTCCAGAGCCCTCGAACGCCCTCGGGACAACATGGCTGGTGAGTGCGAAGTACCCAGGAAGACTCTGTCATGGACCTTGTGTGAGCTGCCATGAGAGAACACTGTGCTTGGAACACTGCGAGACCCGCCCCGTACCTGAAGTCACTCTGCTCGAAGAGAAAGTCAGCATCTTAGCACGCTGTGTCGCTACCGGCACACCCAGCATGAACCCATGCCTGGAAGTAAGGCCCTGTTTCGCCGTGCAGAAGCGGAGGCATGCTGCAGCTTCCAGGAGGCAGTCGGCTCTGCTCTGCATGCCTTTAATGGCAGCACAGCTTTCTGGACACCTGGGAGGCTAGCCGGGGCACCCTGCTCCCGGCAGGAACACTGAGTACCCCCAGGTGCACCTGGGTCTGCTAAGCAACATCCAGGCCCGTAGCCCTTCAGAGCCCCCTGTGTGCAGGCCGAGCGTAGGGAAACGCACTGCCCTCTCCTTCGGAGCAGCTTAGTTTCCTCCGCACTCGCACACGTTCGCGAACACCGTTCTGGCACGTCCCACGTGGCCCGGAGGACTTACGCGGTGCCCTAATCGGACCTGCCCTCAGAGGAGACCTCGTCTTCGCGTTTCATCCAGGACCTCCTGACTGAAGTCACCGTGCCTCCTAGAGGACGGCGGCTTGGGTTCTTACTGCACTTCAAGTCCTGTTCCTTCTGCGGCACTGCAGGCAGCCCCAGGCCCAGAGGAGCAGCTACGGCGTTCCTCGGTTGAGACAGTTCGCCGGATGCGGGACTCCCTACTTCGATATGTTGATTCAGGGAAGGAAACGCAGGGTAACCGGTGTCTCTTGGGACTCCTTAGAAGCCACAGGAATGTACGCTGAGTGTACCCATGAAAACGGGGGCCTGCTGGAACTAGCCCTGCTTTCCCATTTTGAGGGCGGCATTCATGCCTGCCTTGAAGCTGCCTGACATTCCCGGCTCCCGACAGGCCAGTGAGCCCTGGAAGAATGTTTCGGGTAAAATTATGAGTTTGCTCTCTCTAAACCAGGGGCTTCCGTGGCCGCAGCTCGGTCCGCATGACAGGCTCTAGAGCGAAAGGGAACCTCGACGTGAAAACTCGCCTCCAGGTTAGGCCCTGAGTAGCCGTGCAGAAAGGGAGGCATGCAGCTGTTTAAAGGAGTTCTCAGTCGCTTATGTCCTTTATTTTAAAGGAAGTACGCGTCCGGGGACTCCTAGGCCCCACGGGTGTGCATCGTTTTCCCTCCGAGGTCACTGAGTGCCTCCAGACACCTGTGGGCCGGCGGAGCAACGTCGAGGTCCATTGGTTGATCCCCTGGAGGACCTCTGTGCCTGCCGAGTGCTGGGCAGCAACACACTGCGCGTTCCTTGAGGAGAGCTACATCTCCAGAGCCCTCGAACGCACTCGGGACAACATGGCTGGTGAGTGCGAACTACCCAGGAAGACCCTGTCATGGACCTTGTGTGAGCTGCCATGAGAGAACACTGTGCTTGGAACACTGCGAGGCCTGCCCCGTACCTGAAGTCACTCTGCTCGAGGAGAAAGTCAGCATCTTAGCACGCTGTGTCGCTACCGGCACACCCAGCATGAACCCATGCCTGGAAGTAAGGCCCTGTTTCGCCGTGCAGAAGCGGAGGCGTGCTGCAGCTTCCAGGAGGCAGTCGGCTCTGCTCTGCATGCCTTTAATGGCAGCACAGCTTTCTGGACACCTGGGAGGCTAGCCGGGGCACCCTGCTCCCGGCAGGAACACTGAGTACCCCCAGGTGCACCTGGGTCTGCTAAGCAACATCCAGGCCCGTAGCCCTTCAGAGCCCCCTGTGTGCAGGCCGAGCGTAGGGAAACGCACTGCCCTCTCCTTCGGAGCAGCTTAGTTTCCTCCGCACTCGCACACGTTCGCGAACACCGTTCTGGCACGTCCCACGTGGCCCGGAGGACTTACGCGGTGCCCTAATCGGACCTGCCCTCAGAGGAGACCTCGTCTTCGCGTTTCATCCAGGACCTCCTGACTGAAGTCACCGTGCCTCCTAGAGGACGGCGGCTTGGGTTCTTACTGCACTTCAAGTCCTGTTCCTTCTGCGGCACTGCAGGCAGCCCCAGGCCCAGAGGAGCAGCTACGGCGTTCCTCGGTTGAGACAGTTCGCCGGATGCGGGACTCCCTACTTCGATATGTTGATTCAGGGAAGGAAACGCAGGGTAACCGGTGTCTCTTGGGACTCCTTAGAAGCCACAGGGATGTACGCTGAGTGTACCCATGAAAACGGGGGCCTGCTGGAACTAGCCCTGCTTTCCCATTTTGAGGGCGGCATTCATGCCTGCCTTGAAGCTACCTGACATTCCCGGCTCCCGACAGGCCAGTGAGCCCTGGAAGAATGCTTCGGGGAAAATTATGAGTTTGCTCTCTCTAAACCAGGGGCTTCCGTGGCCGCGGCGGCGGTCCGCATGACAGGCTCTAGAGCGAAAGGGAACCTCGAAGTGAGAACTCGCCTCCAGGTTAGGCCCTGAGTAGCCGTGCAGAAAGGGAGGCATGCAGCTGTTTCCACAACTTCTCAGTCGCTTATGTGCTTTATTTTAAAGGAAGTACGCGTCCGGGGACTCCTAGGCCCCACGGGTGTGCATCGTTTTCCCTCCGAGGTCACTGAGTGCCTCCAGACACCTGTGGGCCGGCGGAGCAACGTCGAGGTCCATTGGTTGATCCCCTGGAGGACCTCTGTGCCTGCCGAGTGCTGGGCAGCAACACACTGCGCGTTCCTTGAGGAGAGCTACATCTCCAGAGCCCTCGAACGCCCTCGGGACAACATGGCTGGTGAGTGCGAAGTACCCAGGAAGACTCTGTCATGGACCTTGTGTGAGCTGCCATGAGAGAACACTGTGCTTGGAACACTGCGAGGCCCGCCCCGTACCTGAAGTCACTCTGCTCGAGGAGAAAGTCAGCATCTTAGCACGCTGTGTCGCTACCGGCACACCCAGCATGAACCCATGCCTGGAAGTAAGGCCCTGTTTCGCCGTGCAGAAGCAAAGGCGTGCTGCAGCTTCCAGGAGGCAGTCGGCTCTGCTCTGCATGCCTTTAATGGCAGCACAGCTTTCTGGACACCTGGGAGGCTAGCCGGGGCACCCTGCTCCCGGCAGGAACACTGAGTACCCCCAGGTGCACCTGGGTCTGCTAAGCAACATCCAGGCCCGTAGCCCTTCAGAGCCCCCTGTGTGCAGGCCGAGCGTAGGGAAACGCACTGCCCTCTCCTTCGGAGCAGCTTAGTTTCCTCCGCACTCGCACACGTTCGCGAACACCGTTCTGGCACGTCCCACGTGGCCCGGAGGACTTACGCGGTGCCCTAATCGGACCTGCCCTCAGAGGAGACCTCGTCTTCGCGTTTCATCCAGGACCTCCTGACTGAAGTCACCGTGCCTCCTAGAGGACGGCGGCTTGGGTTCTTACTGCACTTTAAGTCCTGTTCCTTCTGCGGCACTGCAGGCAGCCCCAGGCCCAGAGGAGCAGCTACGGCGTTCCTCGGTTGAGACAGTTCGCCGGATGCGGGACTCCCTACTTCGATATGTTGATTCAGGGAAGGAAACGCAGGGTAACCGGTGTCTCTTGGGACTCCTTAGAAGCCACAGGGATGTACGCTGAGTGTACCCATGAAAACGGGGGCCTGCTGGAACTAGCCCTGCTTTCCCATTTTGAGGGCGGCATTCATGCCTGCCTTGAAGCTACCTGACATTCCCGGCTCCCGACAGGCCAGTGAGCCCTGGAAGAATGCTTCGGGGAAAATTATGAGTTTGCTCTCTCTAAACCAGGGGCTTCCGTGGCCGCGGGGGCGGTCCGCATGACAGGCTCTAGAGCGAAAGGGAACCTCGACGTGAAAACTCGCCTCCAGGTTAGGCCCTGAGTAGCCGTGCAGAAAGGGAGGCATGCAGCTGTTTAAAGGAGTTCTCAGTCGCTTATGTCCTTTATTTTAAAGGAAGTACGCGTCCGGGGACTCCTAGGCCCCACGGGTGTGCATCGTTTTCCCTCCGAGGTCACTGAGTGCCTCCAGACACCTGTGGGCCGGCGGAGCAACGTCGAGGTCCATTGGTTGATCCCCTGGAGGACCTCTGTGCCTGCCGAATGCTGCGCAGCAACACACTGCGCGTTCCTTGAGGAGAGCTACATCTCCAGAGCCCTCGAACGCCCTCGGGACAACATGGCTGGTGAGTGCGAAGTGCCCAGGAAGACTCTGTCATGGCCCTTGTGTGAGCTGCCATGAGAGAACACTGTGCTTGGAACACTGCGAGGCCCGCCCCGTACCTGAAGTCACTCTGCTCGAGGAGAAAGTCAGCATCTTAGCACGCTGTGTCGCTACCGGCACACCCAGCATGAACCCATGCCTGGAAGGAAGGCCCTGATTCGCTGTGCAGAAGCGGAGGCGTGCTGCAGCTTCCAGGAGGCGGTGGCCTCTGCTCTGCATGCCTTTAACGGCAGCACAGCTTTCTGGACACCTGGGAGGCTAGCCGGGGCACCCTGCTCCCGGCAGGAACACTGAGTACCCCCAGGTGCACCTGGGTCTGCTAAGCAACATCCAGGCCCGTAACCCTTCAGAGCCCCCTGTGTGCAGGCCGAGCATAGGGAAACGCACTGCCCTCTCCATCGGAGCAGCTTAGTTTCCTCCGCACTCGCACAGGTTCGCGAACACCGTTCTGGCACGTCCCACGTGGCGCGGAGTTCTTACGCGGTGCCCTAATGGGAGCTGCCCTCAGAGGAGCCCTCGTCTTCGCGTTCCATCCAGGACCTCCTGACTGAAGTCACCGTGCCTCCTAGAGGACGGCGGCTTGGGTTCTTACTGCACTTCAAGTCCTGTTCCTTCTGCGGCACTGCAGGCAGCCGCAGGCCCAGAGGATCAGCTACGGCGTTCCTCGGTTGAGACAGTTCGCCGGATGCGGGACTCCCTACTTCGATAAGTTAATTCAGGGAAGGAAACTCAGGATAACCGGTGTCTCTTGGGACTCGTTAGAAGCCACAGGGATGTACGCTGAGTGTTCCCATGAAAACGGGGGCCTGCTGGAACTAGACCTGCTTTTCCATTTTGAGGGCGGCATTCATGCCTGCCTTGAAGCTACCTGACATTCCCGGCTCCCGACAGGCCAGTGAGCCCTGGAAGAATGCTTCGGGGAAAATTATGAGTTTGCTCTCTCTAAACCAGGGGCTTCCGTGGCCGCGGGGGCGGTCCGCATGACAGGCTCTAGAGCGAAAGGGAACCTCGAAGTGAGAACTCGCCTCCAGGTTAGGCCCTGAGTAGCCGTGCAGAAAGGGAGGCATGCAGCTGTTTCCACAACTTCTCAGTCGCTTATGTGCTTTATTTTAAAGGAAGTACGCGTCCGGGGACTCCTAGGCCCCACGGGTGTGCATCGTTTTCCCTCCGAGGTCACTGAGTGCCTCCAGACACCTGTGGGCCGGCGGAGCAACGTCGAGGTCCATTGGTTGATCCCCTGGAGGACCTCTGTGCCTGCCGAGTGCTGGGCAGCAACACACTGCGCGTTCCTTGAGGAGAGCTACATCTCCAGAGCCCTCGAACGCCCTCGGGACAACATGGCTGGTGAGTGCGAAGTACCCAGGAAGACTCTGTCATGGACCTTGTGTGAGCTGCCATGAGAGAACACTGTGCTTGGAACACTGCGAGACCCGCCCCGTACCTGAAGTCACTCTGCTCGAGGAGAAAGTCAGCATCTTAGCACGCTGTGTCGCTACCGGCACACCCAGCATGAACCCATGCCTGGAAGTAAGGCCCTGTTTCGCCGTGCAGAAGCGGAGGCGTGCTGCAGCTTCCAGGAGGCAGTCGGCTCTGCTCTGCATGCCTTTAATGGCAGCACAGCTTTCTGGACACCTGGGAGGCTAGCCGGGGCACCCTGCTCCCGGCAGGAACACTGAGTACCCCCAGGTGCACCTGGGTCTGCTAAGCAACATCCAGGCCCGTAGCCCTTCAGAGACCCCTGTGTGCAGGCCGAGCGTAGGGAAACGCACTGCCCTCTCCTTCGGAGCAGCTTAGTTTCATCTGCACTCGCACACGTTCGCGAACACCGTTCTGGCACGTCCCACGTGGCCCGGAGGACTTACGCGGTGCCCTAATCGGACCTGCCCTCAGAGGAGACCTCGTCTTCGTGTTTCATCCAGGACCTCCTGACTGAAGTCACCGTGCCTCCTAGAGGACGGCGGCTTGGGTTCTTACTGCACTTTAAGTCCTGTTCCTTCTGCGGCACTGCAGGCAGCCCCAGGCCCAGAGGAGCAGCTACGGCGTTCCTCAGTTGAGACAGTTCGCCGGATGCGGGACTCCCTACTTCGATATGTTGATTCAGGGAAGGAAACGCAGGGTAACCGGTGTCTCTTGGGACTCCTTAGAAGCCACAGGGATGTACGCTGAGTGTACCCATGAAAACGGGGGCCTGCTGGAACTAGCCCTGCTTTCCCATTTTGAGGGCGGCATTCATGCCTGCCTTGAAGCTACCTGACATTCCCGGCTCCCGACAGGCCAGTGAGCCCTGGAAGAATGCTTCAGGGAAAATTATGAGTTTGCTCTCTCTAAACCAGGGGCTTCCGTGGCCGCAGCTCGGTCCGCATGACAGGCTCTAGAGCGAAAGGGAACCTCGACGTGAAAACTCGCCTCCAGGTTAGGCCCTGAGTAGCCGTGCAGAAAGGGAGGCATGCAGCTGTTTCCACAACTTCTCAGTCGCTTATGTGCTTTATTTTAAAGGAAGTACGCGTCCGGGGACTCCTAGGCCCCACGGGTGTGCATCGTTTTCCCTCCGAGGTCACTGAGTGCCTCCAGACACCTGTGGGCCGGCGGAGCAACGTCGAGGTCCATTGGTTGATCCCCTGGAGGACCTCTGTGCCTGCCGAATGCTGCGCAGCAACACACTGCGCGTTCCTTGAGGAGCACTACATCTCCAGAGCCCTCGAACGCCCTCGGGACAACATGGCTGGTGAGTGCGAAGTGCCCAGGAAGACTCTGTCATGGCCCTTGTGTGAGCTGCCATGAGAGAACACTGTGCTTGGAACACTGCGAGGCCCGCCCCGTACCTGAAGTCACTGTGCTCGAGGAGAAAGTCAGCATCTTAGCACGCTGTGTCGCTACCGGCACACCCAGCATGAACCCATGCCTGGAAGGAAGGCCCTGATTCGCCGTGCAGAAGCGGAGGCGTGCTGCAGCTTCCAGGAGGCGGTGGCCTCTGCTCTGCATGCCTTTAACGGCAGCACAGCTTTCTGGACACCTGGGAGGCTAGCCGGGGCACCCTGCTCCCGGCAGGAACACTGAGTAACCCCAGGTGCACCTGGGTCTGCTAAGCAACATCCAGGCCCGTAACCCTTCAGAGCCCCCTGTGTGCAGGCCGAGCATAGGGAAACGCACTGCCCTCTCCATCGGAGCAGCTTAGTTTCCTCCGCACTCGCACAGGTTCGCGAACACCGTTCTGGCACGTCCCACGTGGCGCGGAGTTCTTACGCGGTGCCCTAATGGGAGCTGCCCTCAGAGGAGCCCTCGTCTTCGCGTTCCATCCAGGACCTCCTGACTGAAGTCACCGTGCCTCCTAGAGGACGGCGGCTTGGGTTCTTACTGCACTTCAAGTCCTGTTCCTTCTGCGGCACTGCAGGCAGCCGCAGGCCCAGAGGAGCAGCTACGGCGTTCCTCGGTTGAGACAGTTCGCCGGATGCGGGACTCCCTACTTCGATAAGTTAATTCAGGGAAGGAAACGCAGGATAACCGGTGTCTCTTGGGACTCGTTAGAAGCCACAGGGATGTACGCTGAGTGTTCCCATGAAAACGGGGGCCTGCTGGAACTAGACCTGCTTTTCCATTTTGAGGGCGGCATTCATGCCTGCCTTGAAGCTACCTGACATTCCCGGCTCCCGACAGGCCAGTGAGCCCTGGAAGAATGCTTCGGGGAAAATTATGAGTTTGCTCTCTCTAAACCAGGGGCTTCCGTGGCCGCGGCGGCGGTCCGCATGACAGGCTCTAGAGCGAAAGGGAACCTCGAAGTGAGAACTCGCCTCCAGGTTAGGCCCTGAGTAGCCGTGCAGAAAGGGAGGCATGCAGCTGTTTCCACAACTTCTCAGTCGCTTATGTGCTTTATTTTAAAGGAAGTACGCATCCGGGGACTCCTCGGCCCCACGGGTGTGCATCGTTTTCCCTCCGAGGTCACTGAGTGCCTCCAGACACCTGTGGGCCGGCGGAGCAACGTCGAGGTCCATTGGTTGATCCCCTGGAGGACCTCTGTGCCTGCCGAGTGCTGGGCAGCAACACACTGCGCGTTCCTTGAGGAGCACTACATCTCCAGAGCCCTCGAACGCCCTCGGAACAACATGGCTGGTGAGTGCGAAGTGCCCAGGAAGACTCTGTCATGGCCCTTGTGTGAGCTGCCATGAGAGAACACTGTGCTTGGAACACTGCGAGGCCCGCCGCGTGCCTGAAGTCACTGTGCTCGAGGAGAAAGTCAGCATCTTAGCACGCTGTGTCACTACCGGCACACCCAGCATGAACCCATGCCTGGAAGGAAGGCCCTGATTCGCCGTGCAGAAGCGGAGGCGTGCTGCAGCTTCCAGGAGGCGGTGGCCTCTGCTCTGCATGCCTTTAACGGCAGCACAGCTTTCTGGACACCTGGGAGGCTAGCCGGGGCACCCTGCTCCCGGCAGGAACACTGAGTACCCCCAGGTGCACCTGGGTCTGCTAAGCAACATCCAGGCCCGTAACCCTTCAGAGCCACCTGTGTGCAGGCCGAGCGTAGGGAAACGCACTGCCCTCTCCATCGGAGCAGCTTAGTTTCCTCCACACTCGCACAGGTTCGCGAACACCGTTCTGGCACGTCCCACGTGGCGCGGAGTTCTTACGCGGTGCCCTAATGGGAGCTGCCCCCAGAGGAGCCCTCGTCTTCGCGTTCCATCCAGGACCTCCTGACTGAAGTCACCGTGCCTCCTAGAGGACGGCGGCTTGGGTTCTTACTGCACTTCAAGTCCTGTTCCTTCTGCGGCACTGCAGGCAGCCGCAGGCCCAGAGGAGCAGCTACGGCGTTCCTCGGTTGAGACAGTTCGCCGGATGCGGGACTCCCTACTTCGATAAGTTAATTCAGGGAAGGAAACGCAGGGTAACCGGTGTCTCCTGGGACTCGTTAGAAGCCACAGGGATGTACGCTGAGTGTTCCCATGAAAACGGGGGCCTGCTGGAACTAGACCTGCTTTTCCATTTTGAGGGCGGCATTCATGCCTGCCTTGAAGCTACCTGACATTCCCGGCTCCCGACAGGCCAGTGAGCCCTGGAAGAATGCTTCGGGGAAAATTATGAGTTTGCTCTCTCTAAACCAGGGGCTTCCGTGGCCGCGGCGGCGGTCCGCATGACAGGCTCTAGAGCGAAAGGGAACCTCGAAGTGAGAACTCGCCTCCAGGTTAGGCCCTGAGTAGCCGTGCAGAAAGGGAGGCATGCAGCTGTTTCCACAACTTCTCAGTCGCTTATGTGCTTTATTTTAAAGGAAGTACGCGTCCGGGGACTCCTAGGCCCCACGGGTGTGCATCGTTTTCCCTCCGAGGTCACTGAGTGCCTCCAGACACCTGTGGGCTGGCGGAGCAACGTCGAGGTCCATTG
Source organism: Pseudorca crassidens (assembly GCF_039906515.1). Taxonomy (NCBI): domain Eukaryota; kingdom Metazoa; phylum Chordata; class Mammalia; order Artiodactyla; family Delphinidae; genus Pseudorca; species Pseudorca crassidens. The sequence goes on along the minus strand of NC_090311.1, from coordinate 87,502,926 downwards.
GTTGATCCCCTGGAGGACCTCTGTGCCTGCCGAGTGCTGGGCAGCAACACACTGCGCGTTCCTTGAGGAGAGCTACATCTCCAGAGCCCTCGAACGCCCTCGGGACAACATGGCTGGTGAGTGCGAAGTACCCAGGAAGACTCTGTCATGGACCTTGTGTGAGCTGCCATGAGAGAACACTGTGCTTGGAACACTGCGAGGCCCGCCCCGTACCTGAAGTCACTCTGCTCGAGGAGAAAGTCAGCATCTTAGCACGCTGTGTCGCTACCGGCACACCCAGCATGAACCCATGCCTGGAAGTAAGGCCCTGTTTCGCCGTGCAGAAGCGGAGGCGTGCTGCAGCTTCCAGGAGGCAGTCGGCTCTGCTCTGCATGCCTTTAATGGCAGCACAGCTTTCTGGACACCTGGGAGGCTAGCCGGGGCACCCTGCTCCCGGCAGGAACACTGAGTACTCCCAGGTGCACCTGGGTCTGCTAAGCAACATCCAGGCCCGTAGCCCTTCAGAGCCCCCTGTGTGCAGGCCGAGCGTAGGGAAACGCACTGCCCTCTCCTTCGGAGCAGCTTAGTTTCCTCCGCACTCGCACACGTTCGCGAACACCGTTCTGGCACGTCCCACGTGGCCCGGAGGACTTACGCGGTGCCCTAATCGGACCTGCCCTCAGAGGAGACCTCGTCTTCGCGTTTCATCCAGGACCTCCTGACTGAAGTCACCGTGCCTCCTAGAGGACGGCGGCTTGGGTTCTTACTGCACTTTAAGTCCTGTTCCTTCTGCGGCACTGCAGGCAGCCCCAGGCCCAGAGGAGCAGCTACGGCGTTCCTCGGTTGAGACAGTTCGCCGGATGCGGGACTCCCTACTTCGATATGTTGATTCAGGGAAGGAAACGCAGGGTAACCGGTGTCTCTTGGGACTCCTTAGAAGCCACAGGGATGTACGCTGAGTGTTCCCATGAAAACGGGGGCCTGCTGGAACTAGCCCTGCTTTCCCATTTTGAGGGCGGCATTCATGCCTGCCTTGAAGCTACCTGACATTCCCGGCTCCCGACAGGCCAGTGAGCCCTGGAAGAATGCTTCGGGTAAAATTATGAGTTTGCTCTCTCTAAACCAGGGGCTTCCGTGGCCGCAGCTCGGTCCGCATGACAGGCTCTAGAGCGAAAGGGAACCTCGACGTGAAAACTCGCCTCCAGGTTAGGCCCTGAGTAGCCGTGCAGAAAGGGAGGCATGCAGCTGTTTAAAGGAGTTCTCAGTCGCTTATGTCCTTTATTTTAAAGGAAGTACGCGTCCGGGGACTCCTAGGCCCCACGGGTGTGCATCGTTTTCCCTCCGAGGTCACTGAGTGCCTCCAGACACCTGTGGGCCGGCGGAGCAACGTCGAGGTCCATTGGTTGATCCCCTGGAGGACCTCTGTGCCTGCCGAATGCTGCGCAGCAACACACTGCGCGTTCCTTGAGGAGCACTACATCTCCAGAGCCCTCGAACGCCCTCGGGACAACATGGCTGGTGAGTGCGAAGTGCCCAGGAAGACTCTGTCATGGCCCTTGTGTGAGCTGCCATGAGAGAACACTGTGCTTGGAACACTGCGAGGCCCGCCGCGTGCCTGAAGTCACTGTGCTCGAGGAGAAAGTCAGCATCTTAGCACGCTGTGTCGCTACCGGCACACCCAGCATGAACCCATGCCTGGAAGGAAGGCCCTGATTCGCCGTGCAGAAGCGGAGGCGTGCTGCAGCTTCCAGGAGGCGGTGGCCTCTGCTCTGCATGCCTTTAACGGCAGCACAGCTTTCTGGACACCTGGGAGGCTAGCCGGGGCACCCTGCTCCCGGCAGGAACACTGAGTACCCCCAGGTGCACCTGGGTCTGCTAAGCAACATCCGGGCCCGTAACCCTTCAGAGCCCCCTGTGTGCAGGCCGAGCGTAGGGAAACGCACTGCCCTCTCCATCGGAGCAGCTTAGTTTCCTCCACACTCGCACAGGTTCGCGAACACCGTTCTGGCACGTCCCACGTGGCGCGGAGTTCTTACGCGGTGCCCTAATCGGAGCTGCCCTCAGAGGAGCCCTCGTCTTCGCGTTCCATCCAGGACCTCCTGACTGAAGTCACCGTGCCTCCTAGAGGACGGCGGCTTGGGTTCTTACTGCACTTCAAGTCCTGTTCCTTCTGCGGCACTGCAGGCAGCCGCAGGCCCAGAGGAGCAGCTACGGCGTTCCTCGGTTGAGACAGTTCGCCGGATGCGGGACTCCCTACTTCGATAAGTTAATTCAGGGAAGGAAACGCAGGGTAACCGGTGTCTCTTGGGACTCGTTAGAAGCCACAGGGATGTACGCTGAGTGTTCCCATGAAAAGGGGGGCCTGCTGGAACTAGACCTGCTTTTCCATTTTGAGGGCGGCATTCATGCCTGCCTTGAAGCTACCTGACATTCCCGGCTCCCGACAGGCCAGTGAGCCCTGGAAGAATGCTTCGGGGAAAATTATGAGTTTGCTCTCTCTAAACCAGGGGCTTCCGTGGCCGCGGCGGCGGTCCGCATGACAGGCTCTAGAGCGAAAGGGAACCTCGAAGTGAGAACTCGCCTCCAGGTTAGGCCCTGAGTAGCCGTGCAGAAAGGGAGGCATGCAGCTGTTTCCACAACTTCTCAGTCGCTTATGTGCTTTATTTTAAAGGAAGTACGCGTCCGGGGACTCCTAGGCCCCACGGGTGTGCATCGTTTTCCCTCCGAGGTCACTGAGTGCCTCCAGACACCTGTGGGCCGGCGGAGCAACGTCGAGGTCCATTGGTTGATCCCCTGGAGGACCTCTGTGCCTGCCGAGTGCTGGGCAGCAACACACTGCGCGTTCCTTGAGGAGAGCTACATCTCCAGAGCCCTCGAACGCCCTCGGGACAACATGGCTGGTGAGTGCGAAGTACCCAGGAAGACTCTGTCATGGACCTTGTGTGAGCTGCCATGAGAGAACACTGTGCTTGGAACACTGCGAGGCCCGCCCCGTACCTGAAGTCACTCTGCTCGAGGAGAAAGTCAGCATCTTAGCACGCTGTGTCGCTACCGGCACACCCAGCATGAACCCATGCCTGGAAGGAAGGCCCTGTTTCGCCGTGCAGAAGCGGAGGCATGCTGCAGCTTCCAGGAGGCAGTCGGCTCTGCTCTGCATGCCTTTAATGGCAGCACAGCTTTCTGGACACCTGGGAGGCTAGCCGGGGCACCCTGCTCCCGGCAGGAACACTGAGTACCCCCAGGTGCACCTGGGTCTGCTAAGCAACATCCAGGCCCGTAGCCCTTCAGAGCCCCCTGTGTGCAGGCCGAGCGTAGGGAAACGCACTGCCCTCTCCTTCGGAGCAGCTTAGTTTCCTCCGCACTCGCACACGTTCGCGAACACCGTTCTGGCACGTCCCACGTGGCCCGGAGTTCTTACGCGGTGCCCTAATCGGAGCTGCCCTCAGAGGAGACCTCGTCTTCGCGTTCCATCCAGGACCTCCTGACTGAAGTCACCGTGCCTCCTAGAGGACGGCGGCTTGGGTTCTTACTGCACTTCAAGTCCTGTTCCTTCTGCGGCACTGCAGGCAGCCGCAGGCCCAGAGGAGCAGCTACGGCGTTCCTCGGTTGAGACAGTTCGCCGGATGCGGGACTCCCTACTTCGATAAGTTGATTCAGGGAAGGAAACGCAGGATAACCGGTGTCTCTTGGGACTCGTTAGAAGCCACAGGGATGTACGCTGAGTGTTCCCATGAAAACGGGGGCCTGCTGGAACTAGACCTGCTTTTCCATTTTGAGGGCGGCATTCATGCCTGCCTTGAAGCTACCTGACATTCCCGGCTCCCGACAGGCCAGTGAGCCCTGGAAGAATGCTTCGGGGAAAATTATGAGTTTGCTCTCTCTAAACCAGGGGCTTCCGTGGGCGCGGCGGCGGTCCGCATGACAGGCTCTAGAGCGAAAGGGAACCTCAAAGTGAGAACTCGCCTCCAGGTTAGGCCCTGAGTAGCCGTGCAGAAAGGGAGGCATGCAGCTGTTTCCACAACTTCTCAGTCGCTTATGTGCTTTATTTTAAAGGAAGTACGCGTCCGGGGACTCCTAGGCCCCACGGGTGTGCATCGTTTTCCCTCCGAGGTCACTGAGTGCCTCCAGACACCTGTGGGCCGGCGGAGCAACGTCGAGGTCCATTGGTTGATCCCCTGGAGGACCTCTGTGCCTGCCGAGTGCTGGGCAGCAACACACTGCGCGTTCCTTGAGGAGAGCTACATCTCCAGAGCCCTCGAACGCCCTCGGGACAACATGGCTGGTGAGTGCGAAGTACCCAGGAAGACTCTGTCATGGAGCTTGTGTGAGCTGCCATGAGAGAACACTGTGCTTGGAACACTGCGAGGCCCGCCCCGTACCTGAAGTCACTCTGCTCGAGGAGAAAGTCAGCATCTTAGCACGCTGTGTCGCTACCGGCACACCCAGCATGAACCCATGCCTGGAAGTAAGGCCCTGTTTCGCCGTGCAGAAGCGGAGGCGTGCTGCAGCTTCCAGGAGGCAGTCGGCTCTGCTCTGCATGCCTTTAATGGCAGCACAGCTTTCTGGACACCTGGGAGGCTAGCCGGGGCACCCTGCTCCCGGCAGGAACACTGAGTACCCCCAGGTGCACCTGGGTCTGCTAAGCAACATCCAGGCCCGTAGCCCTTCAGAGCCCCCTGTGTGCAGGCCGAGCGTAGGGAAACGCACTGCCCTCTCCTTCGGAGCAGCTTAGTTTCCTCCGCACTCGCACACGTTCGCGAACACCGTTCTGGCACGTCCCACGTGGCCCGGAGGACTTACGCGGTGCCCTAATCGGACCTGCCCTCAGAGGAGACCTCGTCTTCGCGTTCCATCCAGGACCTCCTGACTGAAGTCACCGTGCCTCCTAGAGGACGGCGGCTTGGGTTCTTACTGCACTTCAAGTCCTGTTCCTTCTGCGGCACTGCAGGCAACCGCAGGCCCAGAGGAGCAGCTACGGCGTTCCTCGGTTGAGACAGTTCGCCGGATGCGGGACTCCCTACTTCGATATGTTGATTCAGGGAAGGAAACGCAGGGTAACCGGTGTCTCTTGGGACTCCTTAGAAGCCACAGGGATGTACGCTGAGTGTACCCATGAAAACGGGGGCCTGCTGGAACTAGCCCTGCTTTCCCATTTTGAGGGCGGCATTCATGCCTGCCTTGAAGCTACCTGACATTCCCGGCTCCCGACAGGCCAGTGAGCCCTGGAAGAATGCTTCGGGGAAAATTATGAGTTTGCTCTCTCTAAACCAGGGGCTTCCGTGGCCGCAGCTCGGTCCGCATGACAGGCTCTAGAGCGAAAGGGAACCTCGACGTGAAAACTCGCCTCCAGGTTAGGCCCTGAGTAGCCGTGCAGAAAGGGAGGCATGCAGCTGTTTAAAGGAGTTCTCAGTCGCTTATGTCCTTTATTTTAAAGGAAGTACGCGTCCGGGGACTCCTAGGCCCCACGGGTGTGCATGGTTTTCCCTCCGAGGTCACTGAGTGCCTCCAGACACCTGTGGGCCGGCGGAGCAACGTCGAGGTCCATTGGTTGACCCCCTGGAGGACCTCTGTGCCTGCCGAATGCTGCGCAGCAACACACTGCGCGTTCCTTGAGGAGCACTACATTTCCAGAGCCCTCGAACGCCCTCGGGACAACATGGCTGGTGAGTGCGAAGTGCCCAGGAAGACTCTGTCATGGCCCTTGTGTGAGCTGCCATGAGAGAACACTGTGCTTGGAACACTGCGAGGCCCGCCCCGTACCTGAAGTCACTGTGCTCGAGGAGAAAGTCAGCATCTTAGCACGCTGTGTCGCTACCGGCACACCCAGCATGAACCCATGCCTGGAAGGAAGGCCCTGATTCGCCGTGCAGAAGTGGAGGCGTGCTGCAGCTTCCAGGAGGCGGTGGCCTCTGCTCTGCATGCCTTTAACGGCAGCACAGCTTTCTGGACACCTGGGAGGCTAGCCGGGGCACCCTGCTCCCGGCAGGAACACTGAGTACCCCCAGGTGCACCTGGGTCTGCTAAGCAACATCCAGGCCCGTAACCCTTCAGAGCCCCCTGTGTGCAGGCCGAGCATAGGGAAACGCACTGCCCTCTCCATCGGAGCAGCTTAGTTTCCTCCGCACTCGCACAGGTTCGCGAACACCGTTCTGGCACGTCCCACGTGGCGCGGAGTTCTTACGCGGTGCCCTAATGGGAGCTGCCCTCAGAGGAGCCCTCGTATTCGCGTTCCATCCAGGACCTCCTGACTGAAGTCACCGTGCCTCCTAGAGGACGGCGGCTTGGGTTCTTACTGCACTTCAAGTCCTGTTCCTTCTGCGGCACTGCAGGCAGCCCCAGGCCCAGAGGAGCAGCTACGGCGTTCCTCGGTTGAGACAGTTCGCCGGATGCGGGACTCCCTACTTCGATAAGTTAATTCAGGGAAGGAAACGCAGGATAACCGGTGTCTCTTGGGACTCGTTAGAAGCCACAGGGATGTACGCTGAGTGTTCCCATGAAAACGGGGGCCTGCTGGAACTAGACCTGCTTTTCCATTTTGAGGGCGGCATTCATGCCTGCCTTGAAGCTACCTGACATTCCCGGCTCCCGACAGGCCAGTGAGCCCTGGAAGAATGCTTCGGGGAAAATTATGAGTTTGCTCTCTCTAAACCAGGGGCTTCCGTGGCCGCGGCGGCGGTCCGCATGACAGGCTCTAGAGCGAAATGGAACCTCGAAGTGAGAACTCGCCTCCAGGTTAGGCCCTGAGTAGCCGTGCAGAAAGGGAGGCATGCAGCTGTTTCCACAACTTCTCAGTCGCTTATGTGCTTTATTTTAAAGGAAGTACGCGTCCGGGGACTCCTAGGCCCCACGGGTGTGCATCGTTTTCCCTCCGAGGTCACTGAGTGCCTCCAGACACCTGTGGGCCGGCGGAGCAACGTCGAGGTCCATTGGTTGATCCCCTGGAGGACCTCTGTGCCTGCCGAGTGCTGGGCAGCAACACACTGCGCGTTCCTTGAGGAGAGCTACATCTCCAGAGCCCTCGAACGCCCTCGGGACAACATGGCTGGTGAGTGCGAAGTACCCAGGAAGACTCTGTCATGGACCTTGTGTGAGCTGCCATGAGAGAACACTGTGCTTGGAACACTGCGAGGCCCGCCCCGTACCTGAAGTCACTCTGCTCGAGGAGAAAGTCAGCATCTTAGCACGCTGTGTCGCTACCGGCACACCCAGCATGAACCCATGCCTGGAAGTAAGGCCCTGTTTCGCCGTGCAGAAGCAAAGGCGTGCTGCAGCTTCCAGGAGGCAGTCGGCTCTGCTCTGCATGCCTTTAATGGCAGCACAGCTTTCTGGACACCTGGGAGGCTAGCCGGGGCACCCTGCTCCCGGGAGGAACACTGAGTACCCCCAGGTGCACCTGGGTCTACTAAGCAACATCCAGGCCCGTAGCCCTTCAGAGCCCCCTGTGTGCAGGCCGAGCGTAGGGAAACGCACTGCCCTCTCCTTCGGAGCAGCTTAGTTTCCTCCGCACTCGCACACGTTCGCGAACACCGTTCTGGCACGTCCCACGTGGCCCGGAGGACTTACGCGGTGCCCTAATCGGACCTGCCCTCAGAGGAGACCTCGTCTTCGCGTTTCATCCAGGACCTCCTGACTGAAGTCACCGTGCCTCCTAGAGGACGGCGGCTTGGGTTCTTACTGCACTTTAAGTCCTATTCCTTCTGCGGCACTGCAGGCAGCCCCAGGCCCAGAGGAGCAGCTACGGCGTTCCTCGGTTGAGACAGTTCGCCGGATGCGGGACTCCCTACTTCGATATGTTGATTCAGGGAAGGAAACGCAGGGTAACCGGTGTCTCTTGGGACTCCTTAGAAGCCACAGGGATGTACGCTGAGTGTACCCATGAAAACGGGGGCCTGCTGGAACTAGCCCTGCTTTCCCATTTTGAGGGCGGCATTCATGCCTGCCTTGAAGCTACCTGACATTCCCGGCTCCCGACAGGCCAGTGAGCCCTGGAAGAATGCTTCAGGTAAAATTATGAGTTTGCTCTCTCTAAACCAGGGGCTTCCGTGGCCGCAGCTCGGTCCGCATGACAGGCTCTAGAGCGAAAGGGAACCTCGACGTGAAAACTCGCCTCCAGGTTAGGCCCTGAGTAGCCGTGCAGAAAGGGAGGCATGCAGCTGTTTAAAGGAGTTCTCAGTCGCTTATGTCCTTTATTTTAAAGGAAGTACGCGTCCGGGGACTCCTAGGCCCCACGGGTGTGCATCGTTTTCCCTCCGAGGTCACTGAGTGCCTCCAGACACCTGTGGGCCGGCGGAGCAACGTCGAGGTCCATTGGTTGATCCCCTGGGGGACCTCTGTGCCTGCCGAATGCTGCGCAGCAACACACTGCGCGTTCCTTGAGGAGCGCTACATTTCCAGAGCCCTCGAACGCCCTCGGGACAACATGGCTGGTGAGTGCGAAGTGCCCAGGAAGACACTGTCATGGCCCTTGTGTGAGCTGCCATGAGAGAACACTGTGCTTGGAACACTGCGAGGCCCGCCGCGTACCTGAAGTCACTGTGCTCGAGGAGAAAGTCAGCATCTTAGCACGCTGTGTCGCTACCGGCACACCCAGCATGAACCCATGCCTGGAAGGAAGGCCCTGATTCGCCGTGCAGAAGCGGAGGCGTGCTGCAGCTTCCAGGAGGCGGTGGCCTCTGCTCTGCATGCCTTTAACGGCAGCACAGCTTTCTGGACACCTGGGAGGCTAGCCGGGGCACCCTGCTCCCGGCAGGAACACTGAGTACCCCCAGGTGCACCTGGGTCTGCTAAGCAACATCCAGGCCCGTAACCCTTCAGAGCCCCCTGTGTGCAGGCCGAGCGTAGGGAAACGCACTGCCCTCTCCATCGGAGCATCTTAGTTTCCTCCGCACTCGCACACGTTCGCGAACACCGTTCTGGCACGTCCCACGTGGCCCGGAGTTCTTACGCGGTGCCCTAATCGGAGCTGCCCTCAGAGGAGCCCTCGTCTTCGCGTTCCATCCAGGACCTCCTGACTGAAGTCACCGTGCCTCCTAGAGGACGGCGGCTTGGGTTCTTACTGCACTTCAAGTCCTGTTCCTTCTGCGGCACTGCAGGCAGCCGCAGGCCCAGAGGAGCAGCTACGGCGTTCCTCGGTTGAGACAGTTCGCCGGATGCGGGACTCCCTACTTCGATAAGTTGATTCAGGGAAGGAAACGCAGGATAACCGGTGTCTCTTGGGACTCGTTAGAAGCCACAGGGATGTACGCTGAGTGTTCCCATGAAAACGGGGGCCTGCTGGAACTAGACCTGCTTTTCCATTTTGAGGGCGGCATTCATGCCTGCCTTGAAGCTACCTGACATTCCCGGCTCCCGACAGGCCAGTGAGCCCTGGAAGAATGCTTCGGGGAAAATTATGAGTTTGCTCTCTCTAAACCAGGGGCTTCCGTGGCCGCGGCGGCGGTCCGCATGACAGGCTCTAGAGCGAAAGGGAACCTCGAAGTGAGAACTCGCCTCCAGGTTAGGCCCTGAGTAGCCGTGCAGAAAGGGAGGCATGCAGCTGTTTCCACAACTTCTCAGTCGCTTATGTGCTTTATTTTAAAGGAAGTACGCGTCCGGGGACTCCTAGGCCCCACGGGTGTGCATCGTTTTCCCTCCGAGGTCACTGAGTGCCTCCAGACACCTGTGGGCCGGCGGAGCAACGTCGAGGTCCATTGGTTGATCCCCTGGAGGACCTCTGTGCCTGCCGAGTGCTGGGCAGCAACACACTGCGCGTTCCTTGAGGAGAGCTACATCTCCAGAGCCCTCGAACGCCCTCGGGACAACATGGCTGGTGAGTGCGAAGTACCCAGGAAGACTCTGTCATGGACCTTGTGTGAGCTGCCATGAGAGAACACTGTGCTTGGAACACTGCGAGGCCCGCCCCGTACCTGAAGTCACTCTGCTCGAGGAGAAAGTCAGCATCTTAGCACGCTGTGTCGCTACCGGCACACCCAGCATGAACCCATGCCTGGAAGTAAGGCCCTGTTTCGCCGTGCAGAAGCGGAGGTGTGCTGCAGCTTCCAGGAGGCAGTCGGCTCTGCTCTGCATGCCTTTAACGGCAGCACAGCTTTCTGGACACCTGGGAGGCTAGCCGGGGCACCCTGCTCCCGGCAGGAACACTGAGTACCCCCAGGTGCACCTGGGTCTGCTAAGCAACATCCAGGCCCGTAGCCCTTCAGAGCCCCCTGTGTGCAGGCCGAGCGTAGGGAAACGCACTGCCCTCTCCATCGGAGCAGCTTAGTTTCCTCCGCACTCGCACAGGTTCGCGAACACCGTTCTGGCACGTCCCACGTGGCGCGGAGTTCTTACGCGGTGCCCTAATCGGAGCTGCCCTCAGAGGAGCCCTCGTCTTCGCGTTCCATCCAGGACCTCCTGACTGAAGTCACCGTGCCTCCTAGAGGACGGCGGCTTGGGTTCTTACTGCACTTCAAGTCCTGTTCCTTCTGCGGCACTGCAGGCAGCCGCAGGCCCAGAGGAGCAGCTACGGCGTTCCTCGGTTGAGACAGTTCGCCGGATGCGGGACTCCCTACTTCGATAAGTTAATTCAGGGAAGGAAACGCAGGATAACCGGTGTCTCTTGGGACTCGTTAGAAGCCACAGGGATGTACGCTGAGTGTTCCCATGAAAACGGGGGCCTGCTGGAACTAGACCTGCTTTTCCATTTTGAGGGCGGCATTCATGCCTGCCTTGAAGCTACCTGACATTCCCGGCTCCCGACAGGCCAGTGAGCCCTGGAAGAATGCTTCGGGGAAAATTATGAGTTTGCTCTCTCTAAACCAGGGGCTTCCGTGGCCGCGGCGGCGGTCCGCATGACAGGCTCTAAAGCGAAAGGGAACCTCGAAGTGAGAACTCGCCTCCAGGTTAGGCCCTGAGTAGCCGTGCAGAAAGGGAGGCATGCAGCTGTTTCCACAACTTCTCAGTCGCTTATGTGCTTTATTTTAAAGGAAGTACGCGTCCGGGGACTCCTAGGCCCCACGGGTGTGCATGGTTTTCCCTCCGAGGTCACTGAGTGCCTCCAGACACTTGTGGGCCGGCGGAGCAACGTCGAGGTCCATTGGTTGATCCCCTGGAGGACCTCTGTGCCTGCCGAGTGCTGGGCAGCAACACACTGCGCGTTCCTTGAGGAGAGCTACATCTCCAGAGCCCTCGAACGCCCTCGGGACAACATGGCTGGTGAGTGCGAAGTACCCAGGAAGACCCTGTCATGGACCTTGTGTGAGCTGCCATGAGAGAACACTGTGCTTGGAACACTGCGAGACCCGCCCCGTACCTGAAGTCACTCTGCTCGAGGAGAAAGTCAGCATCTTAGCACGCTGTGTCGCTACCGGCACACCCAGCATGAACCCATGCCTGGAAGTAAGGCCCTGTTTCGCCGTGCAGAAGCGGAGGCATGCTGCAGCTTCCAGGAGGCAGTCGGCTCTGCTCTGCATGCCTTTAATGGCAGCACAGCTTTCTGGACACCTGGGAGGCTAGCCGGGGCACCCTGCTCCCGGCAGGAACACTGAGTACCCCCAGGTGCACCTGGGTCTGCTAAGCAACATCCAGGCCCGTAGCCCTTCAGAGCCCCCTGTGTGCAGGCCGAGCGTAGGGAAACGCACTGCCCTCTCCTTTGGAGCAGCTTAGTTTCCTCCGCACTCGCACAGGTTCGCGAACACCGTTCTGGCACGTCCCACGTGGCGCGGAGTTCTTACGCGGTGCCCTAATGGGAGCTGCCCTCAGAGGAGACCTCGTCTTCGCGTTTCATCCAGGACCTCCTGACTGAAGTCACCGTGCCTCCTAGAGGACGGCGGCTTGGGTTCTTACTGCACTTCAAGTCCTGTTCCTTCTGCGGCACTGCAGGCAGCCGCAGGCCCAGAGGAGCAGCTACGGCGTTCCTCGGTTGAGACAGTTCGCCGGATGCGGGACTCCCTACTTCGATATGTTGATTCAGGGAAGGAAACGCAGGGTAACCGGTGTCTCTTGGGACTCCTTAGAAGCCACAGGAATGTACGCTGAGTGTACCCATGAAAACGGGGGCCTGCTGGAACTAGCCCTGCTTTCCCATTTTGAGGGCGGCATTCATGCCTGCCTTGAAGCTGCCTGACATTCCCGGCTCCCGACAGGCCAGTGAGCCCTGGAAGAATGTTTCGGGGAAAATTATGAGTTTGCTCTCTCTAAACCAGGGGCTTCCGTGGCCGCAGCTCGGTCCGCATGACAGGCTCTAGAGCGAAATGGAACCTCGACGTGAAAACTCGCCTCCAGGTTAGGCCCTGAGTAGCCGTGCAGAAAGGGAGGCATGCAGCTGTTTCCACAACTTCTCAGTCGCTTATGTGCTTTATTTTAAAGGAAGTACGCGTCCGGGGACTCCTAGGCCCCACGGGTGTGCATCGTTTTCCCTCCGAGGTCACTGAGTGCCTCCAGACACCTGTGGGCCGGCGGAGCAACGTCGAGGTCCATTGGTTGATCCCCTGGAGGACCTCTGTGCCTGCCGAGTGCTGGGCAGCAACACACTGCGCGTTCCTTGAGGAGAGCTACATCTCCAGAGCCCTCGAACGCCCTCGGGACAACATGGCTGGTGAGTGCGAAGTACCCAGGAAGACTCTGTCATGGACCTTGTGTGAGCTGCCATGAGAGAACACTGTGCTTGGAACACTGCGAGGCCCGCCCCGTACCTGAAGTCACTCTGCTCGAGGAGAAAGTCAGCATCTTAGCACGCTGTGTCGCTACCGGCACACCCAGCATGAACCCATGCCTGGAAGTAAGGCCCTGTTTCGCCGTGCAGAAGCAAAGGCGTGCTGCAGCTTCCAGGAGGCAGTCGGCTCTGCTCTGCATGCCTTTAATGGCAGCACAGCTTTCTGGACACCTGGGAGGCTAGCCGGGGCACCCTGCTCCCGGGAGGAACACTGAGTACCCCCAGGTGCACCTGGGTCTACTAAGCAACATCCAGGCCCGTAGCCCTTCAGAGCCCCCTGTGTGCAGGCCGAGCGTAGGGAAACGCACTGCCCTCTCCTTCGGAGCAGCTTAGTTTCCTCCGCACTCGCACACGTTCGCGAACACCGTTCTGGCACGTCCCACGTGGCCCGGAGGACTTACGCGGTGCCCTAATCGGACCTGCCCTCAGAGGAGACCTCGTCTTCGCGTTTCATCCAGGACCTCCTGACTGAAGTCACCGTGCCTCCTAGAGGACGGCGGCTTGGGTTCTTACTGCACTTTAAGTCCTATTCCTTCTGCGGCACTGCAGGCAGCCCCAGGCCCAGAGGAGCAGCTACGGCGTTCCTCGGTTGAGACAGTTCGCCGGATGCGGGACTCCCTACTTCGATATGTTGATTCAGGGAAGGAAACGCAGGGTAACCGGTGTCTCTTGGGACTCCTTAGAAGCCACAGGGATGTACGCTGAGTGTACCCATGAAAACGGGGGCCTGCTGGAACTAGCCCTGCTTTCCCATTTTGAGGGCGGCATTCATGCCTGCCTTGAAGCTACCTGACATTCCCGGCTCCCGACAGGCCAGTGAGCCCTGGAAGAATGCTTCAGGTAAAATTATGAGTTTGCTCTCTCTAAACCAGGGGCTTCCGTGGCCGCAGCTCGGTCCGCATGACAGGCTCTAGAGCGAAAGGGAACCTCGACGTGAAAACTCGCCTCCAGGTTAGGCCCTGAGTAGCCGTGCAGAAAGGGAGGCATGCAGCTGTTTAAAGGAGTTCTCAGTCGCTTATGTCCTTTATTTTAAAGGAAGTACGCGTCCGGGGACTCCTAGGCCCCACGGGTGTGCATCGTTTTCCCTCCGAGGTCACTGAGTGCCTCCAGACACCTGTGGGCCGGCGGAGCAACGTCGAGGTCCATTGGTTAATCCCCCGGAGGACCTCTGTGCCTGCCGAATGCTGCGCAGCAACACACTGCGCGTTCCTTGAGGAGCGCTACATCTCCAGAGCCCTCGAACGCCCTCGGGACAACATGGCTGGTGAGTGCGAAGTGCCCAGGAAGACACTGTCATGGCCCTTGTGTGAGCTGCCATGAGAGAACACTGTGCTTGGAACACTGCGAAGCCCGCCCCGTACCTGAAGTCACTCTGCTCGAGGAGAAAGTCAGCATCTTAGCACGCTGTGTCGCTACCGGCACACCCAGCATGAACCCATGCCTGGAAGGAAGGCCCTGATTCGCCGTGCAGAAGCGGAGGCGTGCTGCAGCTTCCAGGAGGCGGTGGCCTCTGCTCTGCATGCCTTTAACGGCAGCACAGCTTTCTGGACACCTGGGAGGCTAGCCGGGGCACCCTGCTCCCGGCAGGAACACTGAGTACCCCCAGGTGCACTTGGGTCTGCTAAGCAACATCCAGGCCCGTAACCCTTCAGAGCCCCCTGTGTGCAGGCCGAGCGTAGGGAAACGCACTGCCCTCTCCATCGGAGCAGCTTAGTTTCCTCCGCACTCGCACAGGTTCGCGAACACCGTTCTGGCACATCCCACGTGGCGCGGAGTTCTTACGCGGTGCCCTAATCGGAGCTGCCCTCAGAGGAGCCCTCGTCTTCGCGTTCCATCCAGGACCTCCTGACTGAAGTCACCGTGCCTCCTAGAGGACGGCGGCTTGGGTTCTTACTGCACTTCAAGTCCTGTTCCTTCTGCGGCACTGCAGGCAGCCCCAGGCCCAGAGGAGCAGCTACGGCGTTCCTCGGTTGAGACAGTTCGCCGGATGCGGGACTCCCTACTTCGATAAGTTGATTCAGGGAAGGAAACGCAGGATAACCGGTGTCTCTTGGGACTCGTTAGAAGCCACAGGGATGTACGCTGAGTGTTCCCATGAAAACGGGGGCCTGCTGGAACTAGACCTGCTTTTCCATTTTGAGGGCGGCATTCATGCCTGCCTTGAAGCTACCTGACATTCCCGGCTCCCGACAGGCCAGTGAGCCCTGGAAGAATGCTTCGGGGAAAATTATGAGTTTGCTCTCTCTAAACCAGGGGCTTCCGTGGCCGCGGCGGCGGTCAGCATGACAGGCTCTAGAGCGAAAGGGAACCTCGAAGTGAGAACTCGCCTCCAGGTTAGGCCTTGAGTAGCCGTGCAGAAAGGGAGGCATGCAGTTGTTTCCACAACTTCTCAGTCGCTTATGTGCTTTATTTTAAAGGAAGTACGCGTCCGGGGACTCCTAGGCCCCACGGGTGTGCATCGTTTTCCCTCCGAGGTCACTGAGTGCCTCCAGACACCTGTGGGCCGGCGGAGCAACGTCGAGGTCCATTGGTTGATCCCCTGGAGGACCTCTGTGCCTGCCGAGTGCTGGGCAGCAACACACTGCGCGTTCCTTGAGGAGAGCTACATCTCCAGAGCCCTCGAACGCCCTCGGGACAACATGGCTGGTGAGTGCGAAGTACCCAGGAAGACTCTGTCATGGACCTTGTGTGAGCTGCCATGAGAGAACACTGTGCTTGGAACACTGCGAGGCCCGCCCCGTACCTGAAGTCACTCTGCTCGAGGAGAAAGTCAGCATCTTAGCACGCTGTGTCGCTACCGGCACACCCAGCATGAACCCATGCCTGGAAGTAAGGCCCTGTTTCGCCGTGCAGAAGCGGAGGTGTGCTGCAGCTTCCAGGAGGCAGTCGGCTCTGCTCTGCATGCCTTTAACGGCAGCACAGCTTTCTGGACACCTGGGAGGCTAGCCGGGGCACCCTGCTCCCGGCAGGAACACTGAGTACCCCCAGGTGCACCTGGGTCTGCTAAGCAACATCCAGGCCCGTAGCCCTTCAGAGACCCCTGTGTGCAGGCCGAGCGTAGGGAAACGCACTGCCCTCTCCATCGGAGCAGCTTAGTTTCCTCCGCACTCGCACAGGTTCGCGAACACCGTTCTGGCACGTCCCACGTGGCGCGGAGTTCTTACGCGGTGCCCTAATCGGAGCTGCCCTCAGAGGAGCCCTCGTCTTCGCGTTCCATCCAGGACCTCCTGACTGAAGTCACCGTGCCTCCTAGAGGACGGCGGCTTGGGTTCTTACTGCACTTCAAGTCCTGTTCCTTCTGCGGCACTGCAGGCAGCCGCAGGCCCAGAGGAGCAGCTACGGCGTTCCTCGGTTGAGACAGTTCGCCGGATGCGGGACTCCCTACTTCGATAAGTTAATTCAGGGAAGGAAACGCAGGATAACCGGTGTCTCTTGGGACTCGTTAGAAGCCACAGGGATGTACGCTGAGTGTACCCATGAAAACGGGGGCCTGCTGGAACTAGCCCTGCTTTCCCATTTTGAGGGCGGCATTCATGCCTGCCTTGAAGCTACCTGACATTCCCGGCTCCCGACAGGCCAGTGAGCCCTGGAAGAATGCTTCAGGTAAAATTATGAGTTTGCTCTCTCTAAACCAGGGGCTTCCGTGGCCGCAGCTCGGTCCGCATGACAGGCTCTAGAGCGAAAGGGAACCTCGACGTGAAAACTCGCCTCCAGGTTAGGCCCTGAGTAGCCGTGCAGAAAGGGAGGCATGCAGCTGTTTAAAGGAGTTCTCAGTCGCTTATGTCCTTTATTTTAAAGGAAGTACGCGTCCGGGGACTCCTAGGCCCCACGGGTGTGCATCGTTTTCCCTCCGAGGTCACTGAGTGCCTCCAGACACCTGTGGGCCGGCGGAGCAACGTCGAGGTCCATTGGTTGATCCCCTGGGGGACCTCTGTGCCTGCCGAATGCTGCGCAGCAACACACTGCGCGTTCCTTGAGGAGCGCTACATTTCCAGAGCCCTCGAACGCCCTCGGGACAACATGGCTGGTGAGTGCGAAGTGCCCAGGAAGACACTGTCATGGCCCTTGTGTGAGCTGCCATGAGAGAACACTGTGCTTGGAACACTGCGAGGCCCGCCGCGTACCTGAAGTCACTGTGCTCGAGGAGAAAGTCAGCATCTTAGCACGCTGTGTCGCTACCGGCACACCCAGCATGAACCCATGCCTGGAAGGAAGGCCCTGATTCGCCGTGCAGAAGCGGAGGCGTGCTGCAGCTTCCAGGAGGCGGTGGCCTCTGCTCTGCATGCCTTTAACGGCAGCACAGCTTTCTGGACACCTGGGAGGCTAGCCGGGGCACCCTGCTCCCGGCAGGAACACTGAGTACCCCCAGGTGCACCTGGGTCTGCTAAGCAACATCCAGGCCCGTAACCCTTCAGAGCCCCCTGTGTGCAGGCCGAGCGTAGGGAAACGCACTGCCCTCTCCATCGGAGCATCTTAGTTTCCTCCGCACTCGCACACGTTCGCGAACACCGTTCTGGCACGTCCCACGTGGCCCGGAGTTCTTACGCGGTGCCCTAATCGGAGCTGCCCTCAGAGGAGCCCTCGTCTTCGCGTTCCATCCAGGACCTCCTGACTGAAGTCACCGTGCCTCCTAGAGGACGGCGGCTTGGGTTCTTACTGCACTTCAAGTCCTGTTCCTTCTGCGGCACTGCAGGCAGCCGCAGGCCCAGAGGAGCAGCTACGGCGTTCCTCGGTTGAGACAGTTCGCCGGATGCGGGACTCCCTACTTCGATAAGTTGATTCAGGGAAGGAAACGCAGGATAACCGGTGTCTCTTGGGACTCGTTAGAAGCCACAGGGATGTACGCTGAGTGTTCCCATGAAAACGGGGGCCTGCTGGAACTAGACCTGCTTTTCCATTTTGAGGGCGGCATTCATGCCTGCCTTGAAGCTACCTGACATTCCCGGCTCCCGACAGGCCAGTGAGCCCTGGAAGAATGCTTCGGGGAAAATTATGAGTTTGCTCTCTCTAAACCAGGGGCTTCCGTGGCCGCGGCGGCGGTCCGCATGACAGGCTCTAGAGCGAAAGGGAACCTCGAAGTGAGAACTCGCCTCCAGGTTAGGCCCTGAGTAGCCGTGCAGAAAGGGAGGCATGCAGCTGTTTCCACAACTTCTCAGTCGCTTATGTGCTTTATTTTAAAGGAAGTACGCGTCCGGGGACTCCTAGGCCCCACGGGTGTGCATCGTTTTCCCTCCGAGGTCACTGAGTGCCTCCAGACACCTGTGGGCCGGCGGAGCAACGTCGAGGTCCATTGGTTGATCCCCTGGAGGACCTCTGTGCCTGCCGAGTGCTGGGCAGCAACACACTGCGCGTTCCTTGAGGAGAGCTACATCTCCAGAGCCCTCGAACGCCCTCGGGACAACATGGCTGGTGAGTGCGAAGTACCCAGGAAGACTCTGTCATGGACCTTGTGTGAGCTGCCATGAGAGAACACTGTGCTTGGAACACTGCGAGGCCCGCCCCGTACCTGAAGTCACTCTGCTCGAGGAGAAAGTCAGCATCTTAGCACGCTGTGTCGCTACCGGCACACCCAGCATGAACCCATGCCTGGAAGTAAGGCCCTGTTTCGCCGTGTAGAAGCGGAGGTGTGCTGCAGCTTCCAGGAGGCAGTCGGCTCTGCTCTGCATGCCTTTAACGGCAGCACAGCTTTCTGGACACCTGGGAGGCTAGCCGGGGCACCCTGCTCCCGGCAGGAACACTGAGTACCCCCAGGTGCACCTGGGTCTGCTAAGCAACATCCAGGCCCGTAGCCCTTCAGAGCCCCCTGTGTGCAGGCCGAGCGTAGGGAAACGCACTGCCCTCTCCATCGGAGCAGCTTAGTTTCCTCCGCACTCGCACAGGTTCGCGAACACCGTTCTGGCACGTCCCACGTGGCGCGGAGTTCTTACGCGGTGCCCTAATCGGAGCTGCCCTCAGAGGAGCCCTCGTCTTCGCGTTCCATCCAGGACCTCCTGACTGAAGTCACCGTGCCTCCTAGAGGACGGCGGCTTGGGTTCTTACTGCACTTCAAGTCCTGTTCCTTCTGCGGCACTGCAGGCAGCCGCAGGCCCAGAGGAGCAGCTACGGCGTTCCTCGGTTGAGACAGTTCGCCGGATGCGGGACTCCCTACTTCGATAAGTTAATTCAGGGAAGGAAACGCAGGATAACCGGTGTCTCTTGGGACTCGTTAGAAGCCACAGGGATGTACGCTGAGTGTTCCCATGAAAACGGGGGCCTGCTGGAACTAGACCTGCTTTTCCATTTTGAGGGCGGCATTCATGCCTGCCTTGAAGCTACCTGACATTCCCGGCTCCCGACAGGCCAGTGAGCCCTGGAAGAATGCTTCGGGGAAAATTATGAGTTTGCTCTCTCTAAACCAGGGGCTTCCGTGGCCGCGGCGGCGGTCCGCATGACAGGCTCTAGAGCGAAATGGAACCTCGAAGTGAGAACTCGCCTCCAGGTTAGGCCCTGAGTAGCCGTGCAGAAAGGGAGGCATGCAGCTGTTTCCACAACTTCTCAGTCGCTTATGTGCTTTATTTTAAAGGAAGTACGCGTCCGGGGACTCCTAGGCCCCACGGGTGTGCATGGTTTTCCCTCCGAGGTCACTGAGTGCCTCCAGACACTTGTGGGCCGGCGGAGCAACGTCGAGGTCCATTGGTTGATCCCCTGGAGGACCTCTGTGCCTGCCGAGTGCTGGGCAGCAACACACTGCGCGTTCCTTGAGGAGAGCTACATCTCCAGAGCCCTCGAACGCCCTCGGGACAACATGGCTGGTGAGTGCGAAGTACCCAGGAAGACCCTGTCATGGACCTTGTGTGAGCTGCCATGAGAGAACACTGTGCTTGGAACACTGCGAGACCCGCCCCGTACCTGAAGTCACTCTGCTCGAGGAGAAAGTCAGCATCTTAGCACGCTGTGTCGCTACCGGCACACCCAGCATGAACCCATGCCTGGAAGTAAGGCCCTGTTTCGCCGTGCAGAAGCGGAGGCATGCTGCAGCTTCCAGGAGGCAGTCGGCTCTGCTCTGCATGCCTTTAATGGCAGCACAGCTTTCTGGACACCTGGGAGGCTAGCCGGGGCACCCTGCTCCCGGCAGGAACACTGAGTACCCCCAGGTGCACCTGGGTCTGCTAAGCAACATCCAGGCCCGTAGCCCTTCAGAGCCCCCTGTGTGCAGGCCGAGCGTAGGGAAACGCACTGCCCTCTCCTTTGGAGCAGCTTAGTTTCCTCCGCACTCGCACAGGTTCGCGAACACCGTTCTGGCACGTCCCACGTGGCGCGGAGTTCTTACGCGGTGCCCTAATGGGAGCTGCCCTCAGAGGAGACCTCGTCTTCGCGTTTCATCCAGGACCTCCTGACTGAAGTCACCGTGCCTCCTAGAGGACGGCGGCTTGGGTTCTTACTGCACTTCAAGTCCTGTTCCTTCTGCGGCACTGCAGGCAGCCGCAGGCCCAGAGGAGCAGCTACGGCGTTCCTCGGTTGAGACAGTTCGCCGGATGCGGGACTCCCTACTTCGATATGTTGATTCAGGGAAGGAAACGCAGGGTAACCGGTGTCTCTTGGGACTCCTTAGAAGCCACAGGAATGTACGCTGAGTGTACCCATGAAAACGGGGGCCTGCTGGAACTAGCCCTGCTTTCCCATTTTGAGGGCGGCATTCATGCCTGCCTTGAAGCTGCCTGACATTCCCGGCTCCCGACAGGCCAGTGAGCCCTGGAAGAATGTTTCGGGGAAAATTATGAGTTTGCTCTCTCTAAACCAGGGGCTTCCGTGGCCGCAGCTCGGTCCGCATGACAGGCTCTAGAGCGAAATGGAACCTCGACGTGAAAACTCGCCTCCAGGTTAGGCCCTGAGTAGCCGTGCAGAAAGGGAGGCATGCAGCTGTTTCCACAACTTCTCAGTTGCTTATGTGCTTTATTTTAAAGGAAGTACGCGTCCGGGGACTCCTAGGCCCCACGGGTGTGCATCGTTTTCCCTCCGAGGTCACTGAGTGCCTCCAGACACCTGTGGGCCGGCGGAGCAACGTCGAGGTCCATTGGTTGATCCCCTGGAGGACCTCTGTGCCTGCCGAGTGCTGGGCAGCAACACACTGCGCGTTCCTTGAGGAGAGCTACATCTCCAGAGCCCTCGAACGCCCTCGGGACAACATGGCTGGTGAGTGCGAAGTACCCAGGAAGACTCTGTCATGGACCTTGTGTGAGCTGCCATGAGAGAACACTGTGCTTGGAACACTGCGAGGCCCGCCCCGTACCTGAAGTCACTCTGCTCGAGGAGAAAGTCAGCATCTTAGCACGCTGTGTCGCTACCGGCACACCCAGCATGAACCCATGCCTGGAAGTAAGGCCCTGTTTCGCCGTGCAGAAGCAAAGGCGTGCTGCAGCTTCCAGGAGGCAGTCGGCTCTGCTCTGCATGCCTTTAATGGCAGCACAGCTTTCTGGACACCTGGGAGGCTAGCCGGGGCACCCTGCTCCCGGGAGGAACACTGAGTACCCCCAGGTGCACCTGGGTCTACTAAGCAACATCCAGGCCCGTAGCCCTTCAGAGCCCCCTGTGTGCAGGCCGAGCGTAGGGAAACGCACTGCCCTCTCCTTCGGAGCAGCTTAGTTTCCTCCGCACTCGCACACGTTCGCGAACACCGTTCTGGCACGTCCCACGTGGCCCGGAGGACTTACGCGGTGCCCTAATCGGACCTGCCCTCAGAGGAGACCTCGTCTTCGCGTTTCATCCAGGACCTCCTGACTGAAGTCACCGTGCCTCCTAGAGGACGGCGGCTTGGGTTCTTACTGCACTTTAAGTCCTATTCCTTCTGCGGCACTGCAGGCAGCCCCAGGCCCAGAGGAGCAGCTACGGCGTTCCTCGGTTGAGACAGTTCGCCGGATGCGGGACTCCCTACTTCGATATGTTGATTCAGGGAAGGAAACGCAGGGTAACCGGTGTCTCTTGGGACTCCTTAGAAGCCACAGGGATGTACGCTGAGTGTACCCATGAAAACGGGGGCCTGCTGGAACTAGCCCTGCTTTCCCATTTTGAGGGCGGCATTCATGCCTGCCTTGAAGCTACCTGACATTCCCGGCTCCCGACAGGCCAGTGAGCCCTGGAAGAATGCTTCAGGTAAAATTATGAGTTTGCTCTCTCTAAACCAGGGGCTTCCGTGGCCGCAGCTCGGTCCGCATGACAGGCTCTAGAGCGAAAGGGAACCTCGACGTGAAAACTCGCCTCCAGGTTAGGCCCTGAGTAGCCGTGCAGAAAGGGAGGCATGCAGCTGTTTAAAGGAGTTCTCAGTCGCTTATGTCCTTTATTTTAAAGGAAGTACGCGTCCGGGGACTCCTAGGCCCCACGGGTGTGCATCGTTTTCCCTCCGAGGTCACTGAGTGCCTCCAGACACCTGTGGGCCGGCGGAGCAACGTCGAGGTCCATTGGTTAATCCCCCGGAGGACCTCTGTGCCTGCCGAATGCTGCGCAGCAACACACTGCGCGTTCCTTGAGGAGCGCTACATCTCCAGAGCCCTCGAACGCCCTCGGGACAACATGGCTGGTGAGTGCGAAGTGCCCAGGAAGACACTGTCATGGCCCTTGTGTGAGCTGCCATGAGAGAACACTGTGCTTGGAACACTGCGAAGCCCGCCCCGTACCTGAAGTCACTCTGCTCGAGGAGAAAGTCAGCATCTTAGCACGCTGTGTCGCTACCGGCACACCCAGCATGAACCCATGCCTGGAAGGAAGGCCCTGATTCGCCGTGCAGAAGCGGAGGCGTGCTGCAGCTTCCAGGAGGCGGTGGCCTCTGCTCTGCATGCCTTTAACGGCAGCACAGCTTTCTGGACACCTGGGAGGCTAGCCGGGGCACCCTGCTCCCGGCAGGAACACTGAGTACCCCCAGGTGCACTTGGGTCTGCTAAGCAACATCCAGGCCCGTAACCCTTCAGAGCCCCCTGTGTGCAGGCCGAGCGTAGGGAAACGCACTGCCCTCTCCATCGGAGCAGCTTAGTTTCCTCCGCACTCGCACAGGTTCGCGAACACCGTTCTGGCACATCCCACGTGGCGCGGAGTTCTTACGCGGTGCCCTAATCGGAGCTGCCCTCAGAGGAGCCCTCGTCTTCGCGTTCCATCCAGGACCTCCTGACTGAAGTCACCGTGCCTCCTAGAGGACGGCGGCTTGGGTTCTTACTGCACTTCAAGTCCTGTTCCTTCTGCGGCACTGCAGGCAGCCCCAGGCCCAGAGGAGCAGCTACGGCGTTCCTCGGTTGAGACAGTTCGCCGGATGCGGGACTCCCTACTTCGATAAGTTGATTCAGGGAAGGAAACGCAGGATAACCGGTGTCTCTTGGGACTCGTTAGAAGCCACAGGGATGTACGCTGAGTGTTCCCATGAAAACGGGGGCCTGCTGGAACTAGACCTGCTTTTCCATTTTGAGGGCGGCATTCATGCCTGCCTTGAAGCTACCTGACATTCCCGGCTCCCGACAGGCCAGTGAGCCCTGGAAGAATGCTTCGGGGAAAATTATGAGTTTGCTCTCTCTAAACCAGGGGCTTCCGTGGCCGCGGCGGCGGTCAGCATGACAGGCTCTAGAGCGAAAGGGAACCTCGAAGTGAGAACTCGCCTCCAGGTTAGGCCTTGAGTAGCCGTGCAGAAAGGGAGGCATGCAGTTGTTTCCACAACTTCTCAGTCGCTTATGTGCTTTATTTTAAAGGAAGTACGCGTCCGGGGACTCCTAGGCCCCACGGGTGTGCATCGTTTTCCCTCCGAGGTCACTGAGTGCCTCCAGACACCTGTGGGCCGGCGGAGCAACGTCGAGGTCCATTGGTTGATCCCCTGGAGGACCTCTGTGCCTGCCGAGTGCTGGGCAGCAACACACTGCGCGTTCCTTGAGGAGAGCTACATCTCCAGAGCCCTCGAACGCCCTCGGGACAACATGGCTGGTGAGTGCGAAGTACCCAGGAAGACTCTGTCATGGACCTTGTGTGAGCTGCCATGAGAGAACACTGTGCTTGGAACACTGCGAGGCCCGCCCCGTACCTGAAGTCACTCTGCTCGAGGAGAAAGTCAGCATCTTAGCACGCTGTGTCGCTACCGGCACACCCAGCATGAACCCATGCCTGGAAGTAAGGCCCTGTTTCGCCGTGCAGAAGCGGAGGTGTGCTGCAGCTTCCAGGAGGCAGTCGGCTCTGCTCTGCATGCCTTTAACGGCAGCACAGCTTTCTGGACACCTGGGAGGCTAGCCGGGGCACCCTGCTCCCGGCAGGAACACTGAGTACCCCCAGGTGCACCTGGGTCTGCTAAGCAACATCCAGGCCCGTAGCCCTTCAGAGACCCCTGTGTGCAGGCCGAGCGTAGGGAAACGCACTGCCCTCTCCATCGGAGCAGCTTAGTTTCCTCCGCACTCGCACAGGTTCGCGAACACCGTTCTGGCACGTCCCACGTGGCGCGGAGTTCTTACGCGGTGCCCTAATCGGAGCTGCCCTCAGAGGAGCCCTCGTCTTCGCGTTCCATCCAGGACCTCCTGACTGAAGTCACCGTGCCTCCTAGAGGACGGCGGCTTGGGTTCTTACTGCACTTCAAGTCCTGTTCCTTCTGCGGCACTGCAGGCAGCCGCAGGCCCAGAGGAGCAGCTACGGCGTTCCTCGGTTGAGACAGTTCGCCGGATGCGGGACTCCCTACTTCGATAAGTTAATTCAGGGAAGGAAACGCAGGATAACCGGTGTCTCTTGGGACTCGTTAGAAGCCACAGGGATGTACGCTGAGTGTTCCCATGAAAACGGGGGCCTGCTGGAACTAGACCTGCTTTTCCATTTTGAGGGCGGCATTCATGCCTGCCTTGAAGCTACCTGACATTCCCGGCTCCCGACAGGCCAGTGAGCCCTGGAAGAATGCTTCGGGGAAAATTATGAGTTTGCTCTCTCTAAACCAGGGGCTTCCGTGGCCGCGGCGGCGGTCCGCATGACAGGCTCTAAAGCGAAAGGGAACCTCGAAGTGAGAACTCGCCTCCAGGTTAGGCCCTGAGTAGCCGTGCAGAAAGGGAGGCATGCAGCTGTTTCCACAACTTCTCAGTCGCTTATGTGCTTTATTTTAAAGGAAGTACGCGTCCGGGGACTCCTAGGACCCACGGGTGTGCATGGTTTTCCCTCCGAGGTCACTGAGTGCCTCCAGACACTTGTGGGCCGGCGGAGCAACGTCGAGGTCCATTGGTTGATCCCCTGGAGGACCTCTGTGCCTGCCGAGTGCTGGGCAGCAACACACTGCGCGTTCCTTGAGGAGAGCTACATCTCCAGAGCCCTCGAACGCCCTCGGGACAACATGGCTGGTGAGTGCGAAGTACCCAGGAAGACCCTGTCATGGACCTTGTGTGAGCTGCCATGAGAGAACACTGTGCTTGGAACACTGCGAGACCCGCCCCGTACCTGAAGTCACTCTGCTCGAGGAGAAAGTCAGCATCTTAGCACGCTGTGTCGCTACCGGCACACCCAGCATGAACCCATGCCTGGAAGTAAGGCCCTGTTTCGCCGTGCAGAAGCGGAGGCATGCTGCAGCTTCCAGGAGGCAGTCGGCTCTGCTCTGCATGCCTTTAATGGCAGCACAGCTTTCTGGACACCTGGGAGGCTAGCCGGGGCACCCTGCTCCCGGCAGGAACACTGAGTACCCCCAGGTGCACCTGGGTCTGCTAAGCAACATCCAGGCCCGTAGCCCTTCAGAGCCCCCTGTGTGCAGGCCGAGCGTAGGGAAACGCACTGCCCTCTCCTTCGGAGCAGCTTAGTTTCCTCCGCACTCGCACACGTTCGCGAACACCGTTCTGGCACGTCCCACGTGGCCCGGAGGACTTACGCGGTGCCCTAATCGGACCTGCCCTCAGAGGAGACCTCGTCTTCGCGTTTCATCCAGGACCTCCTGACTGAAGTCACCGTGCCTCCTAGAGGACGGCGGCTTGGGTTCTTACTGCACTTCAAGTCCTGTTCCTTCTGCGGCACTGCAGGCAGCCCCAGGCCCAGAGGAGCAGCTATGGCGTTCCTCGGTTGAGACAGTTCGCCGGATGCGGGACTCCCTACTTCGATATGTTGATTCAGGGAAGGAAACGCAGGGTAACCGGTGTCTCTTGGGACTCCTTAGAAGCCACAGGAATGTACGCTGAGTGTACCCATGAAAACGGGGGCCTGCTGGAACTAGCCCTGCTTTCCCATTTTGAGGGCGGCATTCATGCCTGCCTTGAAGCTGCCTGACATTCCCGGCTCCCGACAGGCCAGTGAGCCCTGGAAGAATGTTTCGGGGAAAATTATGAGTTTGCTCTCTCTAAACCAGGGGCTTCCGTGGCCGCAGCTCGGTCCGCATGACAGGCTCTAGAGCGAAAGTGAACCTCGACGTGAAAACTCGCCTCCAGGTTAGGCCCTGAGTAGCCGTGCAGAAAGGGAGGCATGCAGCTGTTTCCACAACTTCTCAGTCGCTTATGTGCTTTATTTTAAAGGAAGTACGCATCCGGGGACTCCTAGGCCCCACGGGTGTGCATCGTTTTCCCTCCGAGGTCACTGAGTGCCTCCAGACACCTGTGGGCCGGCGGAGCAACGTCGAGGTCCATTGGTTGATCCCCTGGAGGACCTCTGTGCCTGCCGAGTGCTGGGCAGCAACACACTGCGCGTTCCTTGAGGAGAGCTACATCTCCAGAGCCCTCGAACGCACTCGGGACAACATGGCTGGTGAGTGCGAAGTACCCAGGAAGACTCTGTCATGGACCTTGTGTGAGCTGCCATGAGAGAACACTGTGCTTGGAACACTGCGAGGCCTGCCCCGTACCTGAAGTCACTCTGCTCGAGGAGAAAGTCAGCATCTTAGCACGCTGTGTCGCTACCGGCACACCCAGCATGAACCCATGCCTGGAAGTAAGGCCCTGTTTCGCCGTGCAGAAGCGGAGGCGTGCTGCAGCTTCCAGGAGGCAGTCGGCTCTGCTCTGCATGCCTTTAATGGCAGCACAGCTTTCTGGACACCTGGGAGGCTAGCCGGGGCACCCTGCTCCCGGCAGGAACACTGAGTACCCCCAGGTGCACCTGGGTCTGCTAAGCAACATCCAGGCCCGTAGCCCTTCAGAGCCCCCTGTGTGCAGGCCGAGCGTAGGGAAACGCACTGCCCTCTCCTTCGGAGCAGCTTAGTTTCCTCCGCACTCGCACACGTTCGCGAACACCGTTCTGGCACGTCCCACGTGGCCCGGAGGACTTACGCGGTGCCCTAATCGGACCTGCCCTCAGAGGAGACCTCGTCTTCGCGTTTCATCCAGGACCTCCTGACTGAAGTCACCGTGCCTCCTAGAGGACGGCGGCTTGGGTTCTTACTGCACTTCAAGTCCTGTTCCTTCTGCGGCACTGCAGGCAGCCCCAGGCCCAGAGGAGCAGCTACGGCGTTCCTCGGTTGAGACAGTTCGCCGGATGCGGGACTCCCTACTTCGATATGTTGATTCAGGGAAGGAAACGCAGGGTAACCGGTGTCTCTTGGGACTCCTTAGAAGCCACAGGGATGTACGCTGAGTATACCCATGAAAACAGGGGCCTGCTGGAACTAGCCCTGCTTTCCCATTTTGAGGGCGGCATTCATGCCTGCCTTGAAGCTACCTGACATTCCCGGCTCCCGACAGGCCAGTGAGCCCTGGAAGAATGCTTCGGGGAAAATTATGAGTTTGCTCTCTCTAAACCAGGGGCTTCCGTGGCCGCAGCTCGGTCCGCATGACAGGCTCTAGAGCGAAAGGGAACCTCGACGTGAAAACTCGCCTCCAGGTTAGGCCCTGAGTAGCCGTGCAGAAAGGGAGGCATGCAGCTGTTTAAAGGAGTTCTCAGTCGCTTATGTCCTTTATTTTAAAGGAAGTACGCGTCCGGGGACTCCTAGGCCCCACGGGTGTGCATCGTTTTCCCTCCGAGGTCACTGAGTGCCTCCAGACACCTGTGGGCCGGCGGAGCAACGTCGAGGTCCATTGGTTGATCCCCTGGGGGACCTCTGTGCCTGCCGAATGCTGCGCAGCAACACACTGCGCGTTCCTTGAGGAGCACTACATTTCCAGAGCCCTCGAACGCCCTCGGGACAACATGGCTGGTGAGTGCGAAGTGCCCAGGAAGACTCTGTCATGGCCCTTGTGTGAGCTGCCATGAGAGAACACTGTGCTTGGAACACTGCGAGGCCCGCCGCGTACCTGAAGTCACTGTGCTCGAGGAGAAAGTCAGCATCTTAGCACGCTGTGTCGCTACCGGCACACCCAGCATGAACCCATGCCTGGAAGGAAGGCCCTGATTCGCCGTGCAGAAGCGGAGGCGTGCTGCAGCTTCCAGGAGGCGGTGGCCTCTGCTCTGCATGCCTTTAACGGCAGCACAGCTTTCTGGACACCTGGGAGGCTAGCCGGGGCACCCTGCTCCCGGCAGGAACACTGAGTACCCCCAGGTGCACCTGGGTCTGCTAAGCAACATCCAGGCCCGTAACCCTTCAGAGCCCCCTGTGTGCAGGCCGAGCGTAGGGAAACGCACTGCCCTCTCCATCGGAGCATCTTAGTTTCCTCCGCACTCGCACACGTTCGCGAACACCGTTCTGGCACGTCCCACGTGGCCCGGAGTTCTTACGCGGTGCCCTAATCGGAGCTGCCCTCAGAGGAGACCTCGTCTTCGCGTTCCATCCAGGACCTCCTGACTGAAGTCACCGTGCCTCCTAGAGGACGGCGGCTTGGGTTCTTACTGCACTTCAAGTCCTGTTCCTTCTGCGGCACTGCAGGCAGCCGCAGGCCCAGAGGAGCAGCTACGGCGTTCCTCGGTTGAGACAGTTCGCCGGATGCGGGACTCCCTACTTCGATAAGTTGATTCAGGGAAGGAAACGCAGGATAACCGGTGTCTCTTGGGACTCGTTAGAAGCCACAGGGATGTACGCTGAGTGTTCCCATGAAAACGGGGGCCTGCTGGAACTAGACCTGCTTTTCCATTTTGAGGGCGGCATTCATGCCTGCCTTGAAGCTACCTGACATTCCCGGCTCCCGACAGGCCAGTGAGCCCTGGAAGAATGCTTCGGGGAAAATTATGAGTTTGCTCTCTCTAAACCAGGGGCTTCCGTGGCCGCGGCGGCGGTCCGCATGACAGGCTCTAGAGCGAAAGGGAACCTCGAAGTGAGAACTCGCCTCCAGGTTAGGCCCTGAGTAGCCGTGCAGAAAGGGAGGCATGCAGCTGTTTCCACAACTTCTCAGTCGCTTATGTGCTTTATTTTAAAGGAAGTACGCGTCCGGGGACTCCTAGGCCCCACGGGTGTGCATCGTTTTCCCTCCGAGGTCACTGAGTGCCTCCAGACACCTGTGGGCCGGCGGAGCAACGTCGAGGTCCATTGGTTGATCCCCTGGAGGACCTCTGTGCCTGCCGAGTGCTGGGCAGCAACACACTGCGCGTTCCTTGAGGAGAGCTACATCTCCAGAGCCCTCGAATGCCCTCGGGACAACATGGCTGGTGAGTGCGAAGTACCCAGGAAGACTCTGTCATGGAGCTTGTGTGAGCTGCCATGAGAGAACACTGTGCTTGGAACACTGCGAGGCCCGCCCCGTACCTGAAGTCACTCTGCTCGAGGAGAAAGTCAGCATCTTAGCACGCTGTGTCGCTACCGGCACACCCAGCATGAACCCATGCCTGGAAGTAAGGCCCTGTTTCGCCGTGCAGAAGCGGAGGCGTGCTGCAGCTTCCAGGAGGCAGTCGGCTCTGCTCTGCATGCCTTTAATGGCAGCACAGCTTTCTGGACACCTGGGAGGCTAGCCGGGGCACCCTGCTCCCGGCAGGAACACTGAGTACCCCCAGGTGCACCTGGGTCTGCTAAGCAACATCCAGGCCCGTAGCCCTTCAGAGCCCCCTGTGTGCAGGCCGAGCGTAGGGAAACGCACTGCCCTCTCCTTCGGAGCAGCTTAGTTTCCTCCGCACTCGCACACGTTCGCGAACACCGTTC
Source organism: Pseudorca crassidens (assembly GCF_039906515.1). NCBI lineage: Eukaryota > Metazoa > Chordata > Mammalia > Artiodactyla > Delphinidae > Pseudorca > Pseudorca crassidens. Next base: position 87,473,311 of record NC_090311.1, on the reverse strand, counting down.
TGGCACGTCCCACATGGCCCGGAGGACTTACGCGGTGCCCTAATCGGACCTGCCCTCAGAGGAGACCTCGTCTTCGTGTTTCATCCAGGACCTCCTGACTGAAGTCACCGTGCCTCCTAGAGGACGGCGGCTTGGGTTCTTACTGCACTTTAAGTCCTGTTCCTTCTGCGGCACTGCAGGCAGCCCCAGGCCCAGAGGAGCAGCTACGGCGTTCCTCGGTTGAGACAGTTCGCCGGATGCGGGACTCCCTACTTCGATATGTTGATTCAGGGAAGGAAACGCAGGGTAACCGGTGTCTCTTGGGACTCCTTAGAAGCCACAGGGATGTACGCTGAGTGTACCCATGAAAACGGGGGCCTGCTGGAACTAGCCCTGCTTTCCCATTTTGAGGGCGGCATTCATGCCTGCCTTGAAGCTACCTGACATTCCCGGCTCCCGACAGGCCAGTGAGCCCTGGAAGAATGCTTCGGGGAAAATTATGAGTTTGCTCTCTCTAAACCAGGGGCTTCCGTGGCCGCAGCTCGGTCCGCATGACAGGCTCTAGAGCGAAAGGGAACCTCGACGTGAAAACTCGCCTCCAGGTTAGGCCCTGAGTAGCCGTGCAGAAAGGGAGGCATGCAGCTGTTTAAAGGAGTTCTCAGTCGCTTATGTCCTTTATTTTAAAGGAAGTACGCGTCCGGGGACTCCTAGGCCCCACGGGTGTGCATCGTTTTCCCTCCGAGGTCACTGAGTGCCTCCAGACACCTGTGGGCCGGCGGAGCAACGTCGAGGTCCATTGGTTGATCCCCTGGAGGACCTCTGTGCCTGCCGAGTGCTGGGCAGCAACACACTGCGCGTTCCTTGAGGAGAGCTACATCTCCAGAGCCCTCGAACGCCCTCGGGACAACATGGCTGGTGAGTGCGAAGTACCCAGGAAGACTCTGTCATGGACCTTGTGTGAGCTGCCATGAGAGAACACTGTGCTTGGAACACTGCGAGGCCCGCCCCGTACCTGAAGTCACTCTGCTCGAGGAGAAAGTCAGCATCTTAGCACGCTGTGTCGCTACCGGCACACCCAGCATGAACCCATGCCTGGAAGTAAGGCCCTGTTTCGCCGTGCAGAAGCAAAGGCGTGCTGCAGCTTCCAGGAGGCAGTCGGCTCTGCTCTGCATGCCTTTAATGGCAGCACAGCTTTCTGGACACCTGGGAGGCTAGCCGGGGCACCCTGCTCCCGGGAGGAACACTGAGTACCCCCAGGTGCACTTGGGTCTACTAAGCAACATCCAGGCCCGTAGCCCTTCAGAGCCCCCTGTGTGCAGGCCGAGCGTAGGGAAACGCACTGCCCTCTCCTTCGGAGCAGCTTAGTTTCCTCCGCACTCGCACACGTTCGCGAACACCGTTCTGGCACGTCCCACGTGGCCCGGAGGACTTACGCGGTGCCCTAATCGGACCTGCCCTCAGAGGAGACCTCGTCTTCGCGTTTCATCCAGGACCTCCTGACTGAAGTCACCGTGCCTCCTAGAGGACGGCGGCTTGGGTTCTTACTGCACTTTAAGTCCTATTCCTTCTGCGGCACTGCAGGCAGCCCCAGGCCCAGAGGAGCAGCTACGGCGTTCCTCGGTTGAGACAGTTCGCCGGATGCGGGACTCCCTACTTCGATATGTTGATTCAGGGAAGGAAACGCAGGGTAACCGGTGTCTCTTGGGACTCCTTAGAAGCCACAGGGATGTACGCTGAGTGTACCCATGAAAACGGGGGCCTGCTGGAACTAGCCCTGCTTTCCCATTTTGAGGGCGGCATTCATGCCTGCCTTGAAGCTACCTGACATTCCCGGCTCCCGACAGGCCAGTGAGCCCTGGAAGAATGCTTCGGGGAAAATTATGAGTTTGCTCTCTCTAAACCAGGGGCTTCCGTGGCCGCAGCTCGGTCCACATGACAGGCTCTAGAGCGAAAGGGAACCTCGACGTGAAAACTCGCCTCCAGGTTAGGCCCTGAGTAGCCGTGCAGAAAGGGAGGCATGCAGCTGTTTAAAGGAGTTCTCAGTCGCTTATGTCCTTTATTTTAAAGGAAGTACGCGTCCGGGGACTCCTAGGCCCCACGGGTGTGCATCGTTTTCCCTCCGAGGTCACTGAGTGCCTCCAGACACCTGTGGGCCGGCGGAGCAACGTCGAGGTCCATTGGTTGATCCCCTGGAGGACCTCTGTGCCTGCCGAATGCTGCGCAGCAACACACTGCGCGTTCCTTGAGGAGCACTGCATCTCCAGAGCCCTCGAACGCCCTCGGGACAACATGGCTGGTGAGTGCGAAGTGCCCAGGAAGACTCTGTCATGGCCCTTGTGTGAGCTGCCATGAGAGAACACTGTGCTTGGAACACTGCGAGGCCCGCCCCGTACCTGAAGTCACTGTGCTCGAGGAGAAAGTCAGCATCTTAGCACGCTGTGTCGCTACCGGCACACCCAGCATGAACCCATGCCTGGAAGGAAGGCCCTGATTCGCCGTGCAGAAGCGGAGGCGTGCTGCAGCTTCCAGGAGGCGGTGGCCTCTGCTCTGCATGCCTTTAACGGCAGCACAGCTTTCTGGACACCTGGGAGGCTAGCCGGGGCACCCTGCTCCCGGCAGGAACACTGAGTACCCCCAGGTGCACCTGGGTCTGCTAAGCAACATCCAGGCCCGTAACCCTTCAGAGCCCCCTGTGTGCAGGCCGAGCATAGGGAAACGCACTGCCCTCTCCATCGGAGCAGCTTAGTTTCCTCCGCACTCGCACAGGTTCGCGAACACCGTTCTGGCACGTCCCACGTGGCGCGGAGTTCTTACGCGGTGCCCTAATGGGAGCTGCCCTCAGAGGAGCCCTCGTCTTCGCGTTCCATCCAGGACCTCCTGACTGAAGTCACCGTGCCTCCTAGAGGACGGCGGCTTGGGTTCTTACTGCACTTCAAGTCCTGTTCCTTCTGCGGCACTGCAGGCAGCCGCAGGCCCAGAGGAGCAGCTACGGCGTTCCTCGGTTGAGACAGTTCGCCGGATGCGGGACTCCCTACTTCGATAAGTTGATTCAGGGAAGGAAACGCAGGATAACCGGTGTCTCTTGGGACTCGTTAGAAGCCACAGGGATGTACGCTGAGTGTTCCCATGAAAACGGGGGCCTGCTGGAACTAGACCTGCTTTTCCATTTTGAGGGCGGCATTCATGCCTGCCTTGAAGCTACCTGACATTCCCGGCTCCCGACAGGCCAGTGAGCCCTGGAAGAATGCTTCGGGGAAAATTATGAGTTTGCTCTCTCTAAACCAGGGGCTTCCGTGGCCGCGGCGGCGGTCCGCATGACAGGCTCTAGAGCGAAAGGGAACCTCGAAGTGAGAACTCGCCTCCAGGTTAGGCCCTGAGTAGCCGTGCAGAAAGGGAGGCATGCAGCTGTTTCCACAACTTCTCAGTCGCTTATGTGCTTTATTTTAAAGGAAGTACGCGTCCGGGGACTCCTAGGCCCCACGGGTGTGCATCGTTTTCCCTCCGAGGTCACTGAGTGCCTCCAGACACCTGTGGGCCGGCGGAGCAATGTCGAGGTCCATTGGTTGATCCCCTGGAGGACCTCTGTGCCTGCCGAGTGCTGGGCAGCAACACACTGCGCGTTCCTTGAGGAGAGCTACATCTCCAGAGCCCTCGAATGCCCTCGGGACAACATGGCTGGTGAGTGCGAAGTACCCAGGAAGACTCTGTCATGGAGCTTGTGTGAGCTGCCATGAGAGAACACTGTGCTTGGAACACTGCGAGGCCCGCCCCGTACCTGAAGTCACTCTGCTCGAGGAGAAAGTCAGCATCTTAGCACGCTGTGTCGCTACCGGCACACCCAGCATGAACCCATGCCTGGAAGTAAGGCCCTGTTTCGCCGTGCAGAAGCGGAGGCGTGCTGCAGCTTCCAGGAGGCAGTCGGCTCTGCTCTGCATGCCTTTAATGGCAGCACAGCTTTCTGGACACCTGGGAGGCTAGCCGGGGCACCCTGCTCCCGGCAGGAACACTGAGTACCCCCAGGTGCACCTGGGTCTGCTAAGCAACATCCAGGCCCGTAGCCCTTCAGAGCCCCCTGTGTGCAGGCCGAGCGTAGGGAAACGCACTGCCCTCTCCTTCGGAGCAGCTTAGTTTCCTCCGCACTCGCACACGTTCGCGAACACCGTTCTGGCACGTCCCACATGGCCCGGAGGACTTACGCGGTGCCCTAATCGGACCTGCCCTCAGAGGAGACCTCGTCTTCGTGTTTCATCCAGGACCTCCTGACTGAAGTCACCGTGCCTCCTAGAGGACGGCGGCTTGGGTTCTTACTGCACTTTAAGTCCTGTTCCTTCTGCGGCACTGCAGGCAGCCCCAGGCCCAGAGGAGCAGCTACGGCGTTCCTCGGTTGAGACAGTTCGCCGGATGCGGGACTCCCTACTTCGATATGTTGATTCAGGGAAGGAAACGCAGGGTAACCGGTGTCTCTTGGGACTCCTTAGAAGCCACAGGGATGTACGCTGAGTGTACCCATGAAAACGGGGGCCTGCTGGAACTAGCCCTGCTTTCCCATTTTGAGGGCGGCATTCATGCCTGCCTTGAAGCTACCTGACATTCCCGGCTCCCGACAGGCCAGTGAGCCCTGGAAGAATGCTTCGGGGAAAATTATGAGTTTGCTCTCTCTAAACCAGGGGCTTCCGTGGCCGCAGCTCGGTCCGCATGACAGGCTCTAGAGCGAAAGGGAACCTCGACGTGAAAACTCGCCTCCAGGTTAGGCCCTGAGTAGCCGTGCAGAAAGGGAGGCATGCAGCTGTTTAAAGGAGTTCTCAGTCGCTTATGTCCTTTATTTTAAAGGAAGTACGCGTCCGGGGACTCCTAGGCCCCACGGGTGTGCATCGTTTTCCCTCCGAGGTCACTGAGTGCCTCCAGACACCTGTGGGCCGGCGGAGCAACGTCGAGGTCCATTGGTTGATCCCCTGGAGGACCTCTGTGCCTGCCGAGTGCTGGGCAGCAACACACTGCGCGTTCCTTGAGGAGAGCTACATCTCCAGAGCCCTCGAACGCCCTCGGGACAACATGGCTGGTGAGTGCGAAGTACCCAGGAAGACTCTGTCATGGACCTTGTGTGAGCTGCCATGAGAGAACACTGTGCTTGGAACACTGCGAGGCCCGCCCCGTACCTGAAGTCACTGTGCTCGAGGAGAAAGTCAGCATCTTAGCACGCTGTGTCGCTACCGGCACACCCAGCATGAACCCATGCCTGGAAGGAAGGCCCTGATTCGCCGTGCAGAAGCGGAGGCGTGCTGCAGCTTCCAGGAGGCGGTGGCCTCTGCTCTGCATGCCTTTAACGGCAGCACAGCTTTCTGGACACCTGGGAGGCTAGCCGGGGCACCCTGCTCCCGGCAGGAACACTGAGTACCCCCAGGTGCACCTGGGTCTGCTAAGCAACATCCAGGCCCGTAACCCTTCAGAGCCCCCTGTGTGCAGGCCGAGCATAGGGAAACGCACTGCCCTCTCCATCGGAGCAGCTTAGTTTCCTCCGCACTCGCACAGGTTCGCGAACACCGTTCTGGCACGTCCCACGTGGCGCGGAGTTCTTACGCGGTGCCCTAATGGGAGCTGCCCTCAGAGGAGCCCTCGTCTTCGCGTTCCATCCAGGACCTCCTGACTGAAGTCACCGTGCCTCCTAGAGGACGGCGGCTTGGGTTCTTACTGCACTTCAAGTCCTGTTCCTTCTGCGGCACTGCAGGCAGCCGCAGGCCCAGAGGAGCAGCTACGGCGTTCCTCGGTTGAGACAGTTCGCCGGATGCGGGACTCCCTACTTCGATAAGTTAATTCAGGGAAGGAAACTCAGGATAACCGGTGTCTCTTGGGACTCGTTAGAAGCCACAGGGATGTACGCTGAGTGTTCCCATGAAAACGGGGGCCTGCTGGAACTAGACCTGCTTTTCCATTTTGAGGGCGGCATTCATGCCTGCCTTGAAGCTACCTGACATTCCCAGCTCCCGACAGGCCAGTGAGCCCTGGAAGAATGCTTCGGGGAAAATTATGAGTTTGCTCTCTCTAAACCAGGGGCTTCCGTGGCCGCGGGGGCGGTCCGCATGACAGGCTCTAGAGCGAAAGGGAACCTCGAAGTGAGAACTCGCCTCCAGGTTAGGCCCTGAGTAGCCGTGCAGAAAGGGAGGCATGCAGCTGTTTCCACAACTTCTCAGTCGCTTATGTGCTTTATTTTAAAGGAAGTACGCGTCCGGGGACTCCTAGGCCCCACGGGTGTGCATCGTTTTCCCTCCGAGGTCACTGAGTGCCTCCAGACACCTGTGGGCCGGCGGAGCAACGTCGAGGTCCATTGGTTGATCCCCTGGAGGACCTCTGTGCCTGCCGAGTGCTGGGCAGCAACACACTGCGCGTTCCTTGAGGAGAGCTACATCTCCAGAGCCCTCGAACGCCCTCGGGACAACATGGCTGGTGAGTGCGAAGTACCCAGGAAGACTCTGTCATGGAGCTTGTGTGAGCTGCCATGAGAGAACACTGTGCTTGGAACACTGCGAGGCCCGCCCCGTACCTGAAGTCACTCTGCTCGAGGAGAAAGTCAGCATCTTAGCACGCTGTGTCGCTACCGGCACACCCAGCATGAACCCATGCCTGGAAGTAAGGCCCTGTTTCGCCGTGCAGAAGCGGAGGCGTGCTGCAGCTTCCAGGAGGCAGTCGGCTCTGCTCTGCATGCCTTTAATGGCAGCACAGCTTTCTGGACACCTGGGAGGCTAGCCGGGGCACCCTGCTCCCGGCAGGAACACTGAGTACCCCCAGGTGCACCTGGGTCTGCTAAGCAACATCCAGGCCCGTAGCCCTTCAGAGCCCCCTGTGTGCAGGCCGAGCGTAGGGAAACGCACTGCCCTCTCCTTCGGAGCAGCTTAGTTTCGTCTGCACTCGCACACGTTCGCGAACACCGTTCTGGCACGTCCCACGTGGCCCGGAGGACTTACGCGGTGCCCTAATCGGACCTGCCCTCAGAGGAGACCTCGTCTTCGCGTTTCATCCAGGACCTCCTGACTGAAGTCACCGTGCCTCCTAGAGGACGGCGGCTTGGGCTCTTACTGCACTTTAAGTCCTGTTCCTTCTGCGGAACTGCAGGCAGCCCCAGGCCCAGAGGAGCAGCTACGGCGTTCCTCAGTTGAGACAGTTCGCCGGATGCGGGACTCCCTACTTCGATATGTTGATTCAGGGAAGGAAACGCAGGGTAACCGGTGTCTCTTGGGACTCCTTAGAAGCCACAGGGATGTACGCTGAGTGTACCCATGAAAACGGGGGCCTGCTGGAACTATCCCTGCTTTCCCATTTTGAGGGCGGCATTCATGCCTGCCTTGAAGCTACCTGACATTCCCGGCTCCCGACAGGCCAGTGAGCCCTGGAAGAATGCTTCAGGGAAAATTATGAGTTTGCTCTCTCTAAACCAGGGGCTTCCGTGGCCGCAGCTCGGTCCGCATGACAGGCTCTAGAGCGAAAGGGAACCTCGACGTGAAAACTCGCCTCCAGGTTAGGCCCTGAGTAGCCGTGCAGAAAGGGAGGCATGCAGCTGTTTAAAGGAGTTCTCAGTCGCTTATGTCCTTTATTTTAAAGGAAGTACGCGTCCGGGGACTCCTAGGCCCCACGGGTGTGCATCGTTTTCCCTCCGAGGTCACTGAGTGCCTCCAGACACCTGTGGGCCGGCGGAGCAACGTCGAGGTCCATTGGTTGATCCCCTGGAGGACCTCTGTGCCTGCCGAATGCTGCGCAGCAACACACTGCGCGTTCCTTGAGGAGCACTACATTTCCAGAGCCCTCGAACGCCCTCGGGACAACATGGCTGGTGAGTGCGAAGTGCCCAGGAAGACTCTGTCATGGCCCTTGTGTGAGCTGCCATGAGAGAACACTGTGCTTGGAACACTGCGAGGCCCGCCCCGTACCTGAAGTCACTGTGCTCGAGGAGAAAGTCAGCATCTTAGCACGCTGTGTCGCTACCGGCACACCCAGCATGAACCCATGCCTGGAAGGAAGGCCCTGATTCGCCGTGCAGAAGCGGAGGCGTGCTGCAGCTTCCAGGAGGCGGTGGCCTCTGCTCTGCATGCCTTTAACGGCAGCACAGCTTTCTGGACACCTGGGAGGCTAGCCGGGGCACCCTGCTCCCGGCAGGAACACTGAGTACCCCCAGGTGCACCTGGGTCTGCTAAGCAACATCCAGGCTCGTAACCCTTCAGAGCCCCCTGTGTGCAGGCCGAGCATAGGGAAACGCACTGCCCTCTTCATCGGAGCAGCTTAGTTTCCACCGCACTCGCACAGGTTCGCGAACACCGTTCTGGCACGTCCCACGTGGCGCGGAGTTCTTACGCGGTGCCCTAATGGGAGCTGCCCTCAGAGGAGCCCTCGTCTTCGCGTTCCATCCAGGACCTCCTGACTGAAGTCACCGTGCCTCCTAGAGGACGGCGGCTTGGGTTCTTACTGCACTTCAAGTCCTGTTCCTTCTGCGGCACTGCAGGCAGCCGCAGGCCCAGAGGAGCAGCTACGGCGTTCCTCGGTTGAGACAGTTCGCCGGATGCGGGACTCCCTACTTCGATAAGTTAATTCAGGGAAGGAAACGCAGGATAACCGGTGTCTCTTGGGACTCGTTAGAAGCCACAGGGATGTACGCTGAGTGTTCCCATGAAAACGGGGGCCTGCTGGAACTAGACCTGCTTTTCCATTTTGAGGGCGGCATTCATGCCTGCCTTGAAGCTACCTGACATTCCCGGCTCCCGACAGGCCAGTGAGCCCTGGAAGAATGCTTCAGGGAAAATTATGAGTTTGCTCTCTCTAAACCAGGGGCTTCCGTGGCCGCGGCGGCGGTCCGCATGACAGGCTCTAGAGCGAAAGGGAACCTCGAAGTGAGAACTCGCCTCCAGGTTAGGCCCTGAGTAGCCGTGCAGAAAGGGAGGCATGCAGCTGTTTCCACAACTTCTCAGTCGCTTATGTGCTTTATTTTAAAGGAAGTACGCGTCCGGGGACTCCTAGGCCCCATGGGTGTGCATCGTTTTCCCTCCGAGGTCACTGAGTGCCTCCAGACACCTGTGGGCCGGCGGAGCAATGTCGAGGTCCATTGGTTGATCCCCTGGAGGACCTCTGTGCCTGCCGAGTGCTGGGCAGCAACACACTGCGCGTTCCTTGAGGAGAGCTACATCTCCAGAGCCCTCGAACGCCCTCGGGACAACATGGCTGGTGAGTGCGAAGTACCCAGGAAGACTCTGTCATGGAGCTTGTGTGAGCTGCCATGAGAGAACACTGTGCTTGGAACACTGCGAGGCCCGCCCCGTACCTGAAGTCACTCTGCTCGAGGAGAAAGTCAGCATCTTAGCACGCTGTGTCGCTACCGGCACACCCAGCATGAACCCATGCCTGGAAGTAAGGCCCTGTTTCGCCGTGCAGAAGCGGAGGCGTGCTGCAGCTTCCAGGAGGCAGTCGGCTCTGCTCTGCATGCCTTTAATGGCAGCACAGCTTTCTGGACACCTGGGAGGCTAGCCGGGGCACCCTGCTCCCGGCAGGAACACTGAGTACCCCCAGGTGCACCTGGGTCTGCTAAGCAACATCCAGGCCCGTAGCCCTTCAGAGCCCCCTGTGTGCAGGCCGAGCGTAGGGAAACGCACTGCCCTCTCCTTCGGAGCAGCTTAGTTTCCTCCGCACTCGCACACGTTCGTGAACACCGTTCTGGCACGTCCCACGTGGCCCGGAGGACTTACGCGGTGCCCTAATCGGACCTGCCCTCAGAGGAGACCTCGTCTTCGCGTTTCATCCAGGACCTCCTGACTGAAGTCACCGTGCCTCCTAGAGGACGGCGGCTTGGGTTCTTACTGCACTTTAAGTCCTGTTCCTTCTGCGGCACTGCAGGCAGCCCCAGGCCCAGAGGAGCAGCTACGGCGTTCCTCGGTTGAGACAGTTCGCCGGATGCGGGACTCCCTACTTCGATATGTTGATTCAGGGAAGGAAACGCAGGGTAACCGGTGTCTCTTGGGACTCCTTAGAAGCCACAGGGATGTACGCTGAGTGTACCCATGAAAACGGGGGCCTGCTGGAACTAGCCCTGCTTTCCCATTTTGAGGGCGGCATTCATGCCTGCCTTGAAGCTACCTGACATTCCCGGCTCCCGACAGGCCAGTGAGCCCTGGAAGAATGCTTCGGGGAAAATTATGAGTTTGCTCTCTCTAAACCAGGGGCTTCCGTGGCCGCAGCTCGGTCCGCATGACAGGCTCTAGAGCGAAAGGGAACCTCGACGTGAAAACTCGCCTCCAGGTTAGGCCCTGAGTAGCCGTGCAGAAAGGGAGGCATGCAGCTGTTTAAAGGAGTTCTCAGTCGCTTATGTCCTTTATTTTAAAGGAAGTACGCGTCCGGGGACTCCTAGGCCCCACGGGTGTGCATCGTTTTCCCTCCGAGGTCACTGAGTGCCTCCAGACACCTGTGGGCCGGCGGAGCAACGTCGAGGTCCATTGGTTGATCCCCTGGAGGACCTCTGTGCCTGCCGAATGCTGCGCAGCAACACACTGCGCGTTCCTTGAGGAGCACTACATTTCCAGAGCCCTCGAACGCCCTCGGGACAACATGGCTGGTGAGTGCGAAGTGCCCAGGAAGACTCTGTCATGGCCCTTGTGTGAGCTGCCATGAGAGAACACTGTGCTTGGAACACTGCGAGGCCCGCCCCGTACCTGAAGTCACTGTGCTCGAGGAGAAAGTCAGCATCTTAGCACGCTGTGTCGCTACCGGCACACCCAGCATGAACCCATGCCTGGAAGGAAGGCCCTGATTCGCCGTGCAGAAGCGGAGGCGTGCTGCAGCTTCCAGGAGGCGGTGGCCTCTGCTCTGCATGCCTTTAACGGCAGCACAGCTTTCTGGACACCTGGGAGGCTAGCCGGGGCACCCTGCTCCCGGCAGGAACACTGAGTACCCCCAGGTGCACCTGGGTCTGCTAAGCAACATCCAGGCCCGTAACCCTTCAGAGACCCCTGTGTGCAGGCCGAGCATAGGGAAACGCACTGCCCTCTCCATCGGAGCAGCTTAGTTTCCTCCGCACTCGCACAGGTTCGCGAACACCGTTCTGGCACGTCCCACGTGGCGCGGAGTTCTTACGCGGTGCCCTAATGGGAGCTGCCCTCAGAGGAGCCCTCGTCTTCGCGTTCCATCCAGGACCTCCTGACTGAAGTCACCGTGCCTCCTAGAGGACGGCGGCTTGGGTTCTTACTGCACTTCAAGTCCTGTTCCTTCTGCGGCACTGCAGGCAGCCGCAGGCCCAGAGGAGCAGCTACGGCGTTCCTCGGTTGAGACAGTTCGCCGGATGCGGGACTCCCTACTTCGATAAGTTAATTCAGGGAAGGAAACGCAGGATAACCGGTGTCTCTTGGGACTCGTTAGAAGCCACAGGGATGTACGCTGAGTGTTCCCATGAAAACGGGGGCCTGCTGGAACTAGACCTGCTTTTCCATTTTGAGGGCGGCATTCATGCCTGCCTTGAAGCTACCTGACATTCCCGGCTCCCGACAGGCCAGTGAGCCCTGGAAGAATGCTTCGGGGAAAATTATGAGTTTGCTCTCTCTAAACCAGGGGCTTCCGTGGCCGCGGCGGCGGTCCGCATGACAGGCTCTATAGCGAAAGGGAACCTCGAAGTGAGAACTCGCCTCCAGGTTAGGCCCTGAGTAGCCGTGCAGAAAGGGAGGCATGCAGCTGTTTCCACAACTTCTCAGTCGCTTATGTGCTTTATTTTAAAGGAAGTACGCGTCCGGGGACTCCTAGGCCCCACGGGTGTGCATCGTTTTCCCTCCGAGGTCACTGAGTGCCTCCAGACACCTGTGGGCCGGCGGAGCAACGTCGAGGTCCATTGGTTGATCCCCTGGAGGACCTCTGTGCCTGCCGAGTGCTGGGCAGCAACACACTGCGCGTTCCTTGAGGAGAGCTACATCTCCAGAGCCCTCGAACGCCCTCGGGACAACATGGCTGGTGAGTGCGAAGTACCCAGGAAGACTCTGTCATGGACCTTGTGTGAGCTGCCATGAGAGAACACTGTGCTTGGAACACTGCGAGGCCCGCCCCGTACCTGAAGTCACTCTGCTCGAGGAGAAAGTCAGCATCTTAGCACGCTGTGTCGCTACCGGCACACCCAGCATGAACCCATGCCTGGAAGTAAGGCCCTGTTTCGCCGTGCAGAAGCAAAGGCGTGCTGCAGCTTCCAGGAGGCAGTCGGCTCTGCTCTGCATGCCTTTAATGGCAGCACAGCTTTCTGGACACCTGGGAGGCTAGCCGGGGCACCCTGCTCCCGGGAGGAACACTGAGTACCCCCAGGTGCACCTGGGTCTGCTAAGCAACATCCAGGCCCGTAGCCCTTCAGAGCCCCCTGTGTGCAGGCCGAGCGTAGGGAAACGCACTGCCCTCTCCTTCGGAGCAGCTTAGTTTCCTCCGCACTCGCACACGTTCGCGAACACCGTTCTGGCACGTCCCACGTGGCCCGGAGGACTTACGCGGTGCCCTAATCGGACCTGCCCTCAGAGGAGACCTCGTCTTCGCGTTTCATCCAGGACCTCCTGACTGAAGTCACCGTGCCTCCTAGAGGACGGCGGCTTGGGTTCTTACTGCACTTTAAGTCCTGTTCCTTCTGCGGCACTGCAGGCAGCCCCAGGCCCAGAGGAGCAGCTACGGCGTTCCTCGGTTGAGACAGTTCGCCGGATGCGGGACTCCCTACTTCGATATGTTGATTCAGGGAAGGAAACGCAGGGTAACCGGTGTCTCTTGGGACTCCTTAGAAGCCACAGGGATGTACGCTGAGTGTACCCATGAAAACGGGGGCCTGCTGGAACTAGCCCTGCTTTCCCATTTTGAGGGCGGCATTCATGCCTGCCTTGAAGCTACCTGACATTCCCGGCTCCCGACAGGCCAGTGAGCCCTGGAAGAATGCTTCGGGGAAAATTATGAGTTTGCTCTCTCTAAACCAGGGGCTTCCGTGGCCGCAGCTCGGTCCACATGACAGGCTCTAGAGCGAAAGGGAACCTCGACGTGAAAACTCGCCTCCAGGTTAGGCCCTGAGTAGCCGTGCAGAAAGGGAGGCATGCAGCTGTTTAAAGGAGTTCTCAGTCGCTTATGTCCTTTATTTTAAAGGAAGTACGCGTCCGGGGACTCCTAGGCCCCACGGGTGTGCATCGTTTTCCCTCCGAGGTCACTGAGTGCCTCCAGACACCTGTGGGCCGGCGGAGCAACGTCGAGGTCCATTGGTTGATCCCCTGGAGGACCTCTGTGCCTGCCGAATGCTGCGCAGCAACACACTGCGCGTTCCTTGAGGAGCACTGCATCTCCAGAGCTCTCGAACGCCCTCGGGACAACATGACTGGTGAGTGCGAAGTGCCCAGGAAGACTCTGTCATGGCCCTTGTGTGAGCTGCCATGAGAGAACACTGTGCTTGGAACACTGCGAGGCCCGCCCCGTACCTGAAGTCACTGTGCTCGAGGAGAAAGTCAGCATCTTAGCACGCTGTGTCGCTACCGGCACACCCAGCATGAACCCATGCCTGGAAGGAAGGCCCTGATTCGCTGTGCAGAAGCGGAGGCGTGCTGCAGCTTCCAGGAGGCGGTGGCCTCTGCTCTGCATGCCTTTAACGGCAGCACAGCTTTCTGGACACCTGGGAGGCTAGCCGGGGCACCCTGCTCCCGGCAGGAACACTGAGTACCCCCAGGTGCACCTGGGTCTGCTAAGCAACATCCAGGCCCGTAACCCTTCAGAGCCCCCTGTGTGCAGGCCGAGCATAGGGAAACGCACTGCCTTCTCCATCGGAGCAGCTTAGTTTCCTCCGCACTCGCACAGGTTCGCGAACACCGTTCTGGCACGTCCCACGTGGCGCGGAGTTCTTACGCGGTGCCCTAATGGGAGCTGCCCTCAGAGGAGCCCTCGTCTTCGCGTTCCATCCAGGACCTCCTGACTGAAGTCACCGTGCCTCCTAGAGGACGGCGGCTTGGGTTCTTACTGCACTTCAAGTCCTGTTCCTTCTGCGGCACTGCAGGCAGCCGCAGGCCTAGAGGAGCAGCTACGGCGTTCCTCGGTTGAGACAGTTCGCCGGATGCGGGACTCCCTACTTCGATAAGTTAATTCAGGGAAGGAAACTCAGGATAACCGGTGTCTCTTGGGACTCGTTAGAAGCCACAGGGATGTACGCTGAGTGTTCCCATGAAAACGGGGGCCTGCTGGAACTAGACCTGCTTTTCCATTTTGAGGGCGGCATTCATGCCTGCCTTGAAGCTACCTGACATTCCCGGCTCCCGACAGGCCAGTGAGCCCTGGAAGAATGCTTCGGGGAAAATTATGAGTTTGCTCTCTCTAAACCAGGGGCTTCCGTGGCCGCGGGGGCGGTCCGCATGACAGGCTCTAGAGCGAAAGGGAACCTCGAAGTGAGAACTCGCCTCCAGGTTAGGCCCTGAGTAGCCGTGCAGAAAGGGAGGCATGCAGCTGTTTCCACAACTTCTCAGTCGCTTATGTGCTTTATTTTAAAGGAAGTACGCGTCCGGGGACTCCTAGGCCCCACGGGTGTGCATCGTTTTCCCTCCGAGGTCACTGAGTGCCTCCAGACACCTGTGGGCCGGCGGAGCAACGTCGAGGTCCATTGGTTGATCCCCTGGAGGACCTCTGTGCCTGCCGAATGCTGCGCAGCAACACACTGCGCGTTCCTTGAGGAGCACTACATCTCCAGAGCCCTCGAACGCCCTCGGGACAACATGGCTGGTGAGTGCGAAGTGCCCAGGAAGACTCTGTCATGGCCCTTGTGTGAGCTGCCATGAGAGAACACTGTGCTTGGAACACTGCGAGGCCCGCCCCGTACCTGAAGTCACTGTGCTCGAGGAGAAAGTCAGCATCTTAGCACGCTGTGTCGCTACCGGCACACCCAGCATGAACCCATGCCTGGAAGGAAGGCCCTGATTCGCCGTGCAGAAGCGGAGGCGTGCTGCAGCTTCCAGGAGGCGGTGGCCTCTGCTCTGCATGCCTTTAACGGCAGCACAGCTTTCTGGACACCTGGGAGGCTAGCCGGGGCACCCTGCTCCCGGCAGGAACACTGAGTAACCCCAGGTGCACCTGGGTCTGCTAAGCAACATCCAGGCCCGTAACCCTTCAGAGCCCCCTGTGTGCAGGCCGAGCATAGGGAAACGCACTGCCCTCTCCATCGGAGCAGCTTAGTTTCCTCCGCACTCGCACAGGTTCGCGAACACCGTTCTGGCACGTCCCACGTGGCGCGGAGTTCTTACGCGGTGCCCTAATGGGAGCTGCCCTCAGAGGAGCCCTCGTCTTCGCGTTCCATCCAGGACCTCCTGACTGAAGTCACCGTGCCTCCTAGAGGACGGCGGCTTGGGTTCTTACTGCACTTCAAGTCCTGTTCCTCCTGCGGCACTGCAGGCAGCCGCAGGCCCAGAGGAGCAGCTACGGCGTTCCTCGGTTGAGACAGTTCGCCGGATGCGGGACTCCCTACTTCGATAAGTTAATTCAGGGAAGGAAACGCAGGATAACCGGTGTCTCTTGGGACTCGTTAGAAGCCACAGGGATGTACGCTGAGTGTTCCCATGAAAACGGGGGCCTGCTGGAACTAGACCTGCTTTTCCATTTTGAGGGCGGCATTCATGCCTGCCTTGAAGCTACCTGACATTCCCAGCTCCCGACAGGCCAGTGAGCCCTGGAAGAATGCTTCGGGGAAAATTATGAGTTTGCTCTCTCTAAACCAGGGGCTTCCGTGGCCGCAGCGGCGGTCCGCATGACAGGCTCTAGAGCGAAAGGGAACCTCAAAGTGAGAACTCGCCTCCAGGTTAGGCCCTGAGTAGCCGTGCAGAAAGGGAGGCATGCAGCTGTTTCCACAACTTCTCAGTCGCTTATGTGCTTTATTTTAAAGGAAGTACGCGTCCGGGGACTCCTAGGCCCCACGGGTGTGCATCGTTTTCCCTCCGAGGTCACTGAGTGCCTCCAGACACCTGTGGGCCGGCGGAGCAACGTCGAGGTCCATTGGTTGATCCCCTGGAGGACCTCTGTGCCTGCCGAGTGCTGGGCAGCAACACACTGCGCGTTCCTTGAGGAGAGCTACATCTCCAGAGCCCTCGAACGCCCTCGGGACAACATGGCTGGTGAGTGCGAAGTACCCAGGAAGACTCTGTCATGGAGCTTGTGTGAGCTGCCATGAGAGAACACTGTGCTTGGAACACTGCGAGGCCCGCCCCGTACCTGAAGTCACTCTGCTCGAGGAGAAAGTCAGCATCTTAGCACGCTGTGTCGCTACCGGCACACCCAGCATGAACCCATGCCTGGAAGTAAGGCCCTGTTTCGCCGTGCAGAAGCGGAGGCGTGCTGCAGCTTCCAGGAGGCAGTCGGCTCTGCTCTGCATGCCTTTAATGGCAGCACAGCTTTCTGGACACCTGGGAGGCTAGCCGGGGCACCCTGCTCCCGGCAGGAACACTGAGTACCCCCAGGTGCACCTGGGTCTGCTAAGCAACATCCAGGCCCGTAGCCCTTCAGAGCCCCCTGTGTGCAGGCCGAGCGTAGGGAAACGCACTGCCCTCTCCTTCGGAGCAGCTTAGTTTCCTCCGCACTCGCACACGTTCGCGAACACCGTTCTGGCACGTCCCACGTGGCCCGGAGGACTTACGCGGTGCCCTTATCGGACCTGCCCTCAGAGGAGACCTCGTCTTCGCGTTTCATCCAGGACCTCCTGACTGAAGTCACCGTGCCTCCTAGAGGACGGCGGCTTGGGTTCTTACTGCACTTTAAGTCCTGTTCCTTCTGCGGCACGGCAGGCAGCCCCAGGCCCAGAGGAGCAGCTACGGCATTCCTCGGTTGAGACAGTTCGCCGGATGCGGGACTCCCTACTTCAATATGTTGATTCAGGGAAGGAAACGCAGGGTAACCGGTGTCTCTTGGGACTCCTTAGAAGCCACAGGGATGTACGCTGAGTGTACCCATGAAAACGGGGGCCTGCTGGAACTAGCCCTGCTTTCCCATTTTGAGGGCGGCATTCATGCCTGCCTTGAAGCTACCTGACATTCCCGGCTCCCGACAGGCCAGTGAGCCCTGGAAGAATGCTTCGGGGAAAATTATGAGTTTGCTCTCTCTAAACCAGGGGCTTCCGTGGCCGCGGCGGCGGTCCGCATGACAGGCTCTAGAGCGAAATGGAACCTCGAAGTGAGAACTCGCCTCCAGGTTAGGCCCTGAGTAGCCGTGCAGAAAGGGAGGCATGCAGCTGTTTCCACAACTTCTCAGTCGCTTATGTGCTTTATTTTAAAGGAAGTACGCGTCCGGGGACTCCTAGGCCCCACGGGTGTGCATCGTTTTCCCTCCGAGGTCACTGAGTGCCTCCAGACACCTGTGGGCCGGCGGAGCAACGTCGAGGTCCATTGGTTGATCCCCTGGAGGACCTCTGTGCCTGCCGAGTGCTGGGCAGCAACACACTGCGCGTTCCTTGAGGAGAGCTACATCTCCAGAGCCCTCGAACGCCCTCGGGACAACATGGCTGGTGAGTGCGAAGTACCCAGGAAGACTCTGTCATGGAGCTTGTGTGAGCTGCCATGAGAGAACACTGTGCTTGGAACACTGCGAGGCCCGCCCCGTACCTGAAGTCACTCTGCTCGAGGAGAAAGTCAGCATCTTAGCACGCTGTGTCGCTACCGGCACACCCAGCATGAACCCATGCCTGGAAGTAAGGCCCTGTTTCGCCGTGCAGAAGCGGAGGCGTGCTGCAGCTTCCAGGAGGCAGTCGGCTCTGCTCTGCATGCCTTTAATGGCAGCACAGCTTTCTGGACACCTGGGAGGCTAGCCGGGGCACCCTGCTCCCGGCAGGAACACTGAGTACCCCCAGGTGCACCTGGGTCTGCTAAGCAACATCCAGGCCCGTAGCCCTTCAGAGCCCCCTGTGTGCAGGCCGAGCGTAGGGAAACGCACTGCCCTCTCCTTCGGAGCAGCTTAGTTTCCTCCGCACTCACACACGTTCGCGAACACCGTTCTGGCACGTCCCACGTGGCCCGGAGGACTTACGCGGTGCCCTAATCGGACCTGCCCTCAGAGGAGACCTCGTCTTCGCGTTTCATCCAGGACCTCCTGACTGAAGTCACCGTGCCTCCTAGAGGACGGCGGCTTGGGTTCTTACTGCACTTTAAGTCCTGTTCCTTCTGCGGCACTGCAGGCAGCCCCAGGCCCAGAGGAGCAGCTACGGCGTTCCTCGGTTGAGACAGTTCGCCGGATGCGGGACTCCCTACTTCAATATGTTGATTCAGGGAAGGAAACGCAGGGTAACCGGTGTCTCTTGGGACTCCTTAGAAGCCACAGGGATGTACGCTGAGTGTACCCATGAAAACGGGGGCCTGCTGGAACTAGCCCTGCTTTCCCATTTTGAGGGCGGCATTCATGCCTGCCTTGAAGCTACCTGACACTCCCGGCTCCCGACAGGCCAGTGAGCCCTGGAAGAATGCTTCGGGGAAAATTATGAGTTTGCTCTCTCTAAACCAGGGGCTTCCGTGGCCGCAGCTCGGTCCGCATGACAGGCTCTAGAGCGAAAGGGAACCTCGACGTGAAAACTCGCCTCCAGGTTAGGCCCTGAGTAGCCGTGCAGAAAGGGAGGCATGCAGCTGTTTAAAGGAGTTCTCAGTCGCTTATGTCCTTTATTTTAAAGGAAGTACGCGTCCGGGGACTCCTAGGCCCCACGGGTGTGCATCGTTTTCCCTCCGAGGTCACTGAGTGCCTCCAGACACCTGTGGGCCGGCGGAGCAACGTCGAGGTCCATTGGTTGATCCCCTGGAGGACCTCTGTGCCTGCCGAATGCTGCGCAGCAACACACTGTGCGTTCCTTGAGGAGCACTACATCTCCAGAGCCCTCGAACGCCCTCGGGACAACATGGCTGGTGAGTGCGAAGTGCCCAGGAAGACTCTGTCATGGCCCTTGTGTGAGCTGCCATGAGAGAACACTGTGCTTGGAACACTGCGAGGCCCGCCGCGTACCTGAAGTCACTGTGCTCGAGGAGAAAGTCAGCATCTTAGCACGCTGTGTCGCTACCGGCACACCCAGCATGAACCCATGCCTGGAAGGAAGGCCCTGATTCGCCGTGCAGAAGCGGAGGCGTGCTGCAGCTTCCAGGAGGCGGTGGCCTCTGCTCTGCATGCCTTTAACGGCAGCACAGCTTTCTGGACACCTGGGAGGCTAGCCGGGGCACCCTGCTCCCGGCAGGAACACTGAGTACCCCCAGGTGCACCTGGGTCTGCTAAGCAACATCCAGGCCCGTAGCCCTTCAGAGCCCCCTGTGTGCAGGCCGAGCGTAGGGAAACGCACTGCCCTCTCCTTCGGAGCAGCTTAGTTTCCTCCGCACTCGCACACGTTCGCGAACACCGTTCTGGCACGTCCCACGTGGCGCGGAGTTCTTACGCGGTGCCCTAATGGGAGCTGCCCTCAGAGGAGCCCTCGTCTTCGCGTTCCATCCAGGACCTCCTGACTGAAGTCACCGTGCCTCCTAGAGGACGGCGGCTTGGGTTCTTACTGCACTTCAAGTCCTGTTCCTTCTGCGGCACTGCAGGCAGCCGCAGGCCCAGAGGAGCAGCTACGGCGTTCCTCGGTTGAGACAGTTCGCCGGATGCGGGACTCCCTACTTCGATAAGTTAATTCAGGGAAGGAAACGCAGGATAACCGGTGTCTCTTGGGACTCGTTAGAAGCCACAGGGATGTACGCTGAGTGTTCCCATGAAAACGGGGGCCTGCTGGAACTAGACCTGCTTTTCCATTTTGAGGGCGGCATTCATGCCTGCCTTGAAGCTACCTGACATTCCCGGCTCCCGACAGGCCAGTGAGCCCTGGAAGAATGCTTCGGGGAAAATTATGAGTTTGCTCTCTCTAAACCAGGGGCTTCCGTGGCCGCGGCGGCGGTCCGCATGACAGACTCTAGAGCGAAAGGGAACCTCGAAGTGAGAACTCGCCTCCAGGTTAGGCCCTGAGTAGCCGTGCAGAAAGGGAGGCATGCAGCAGTTTCCACAACTTCTCAGTCGCTTATGTGCTTTATTTTAAAGGAAGTACGCGTCCGGGGACTCCTAGGCCCCACGGGTGTGCATCGTTTTCCCTCCGAGGTCACTGAGTGCCTCCAGACACCTGTGGGCCGGCGGAGCAACGTCGAGGTCCATTGGTTGATCCCCTGGAGGACCTCTGTGCCTGCCGAGTGCTGGGCAGCAACACACTGCGCGTTCCTTGAGGAGAGCTACATCTCCAGAGCCCTCGAACGCCCTCGGGACAACATGGCTGGTGAGTGCGAAGTACCCAGGAAGACTCTGTCATGGACCTTGTGTGAGCTGCCATGAGAGAACACTGTGCTTGGAACACTGCGAGGCCCGCCCCGTACCTGAAGTCACTCTGCTCGAGGAGAAAGTCAGCATCTTAGCACGCTGTGTCGCTACCGGCACACCCAGCATGAACCCATGCCTGGAAGTAAGGCCCTGTTTCGCCGTGCAGAAGCGGAGGCGTGCTGCAGCTTCCAGGAGGCAGTCGGCTCTGCTCTGCATGCCTTTAATGGCAGCACAGCTTTCTGGACACCTGGGAGGCTAGCCGGGGCACCCTGCTCCCGGCAGGAACACTGAGTACCCCCAGGTGCACCTGGGTCTGCTAAGCAACATCCAGGCCCGTAGCCCTTCAGAGCCCCCTGTGTGCAGGCCGAGCGTAGGGAAACGCACTGCCCTCTCCTTCGGAGCAGCTTAGTTTCCTCCGCACTCGCACACGTTCGCGAACACCGTTCTGGCACGTCCCACGTGGCCCGGAGGACTTACGCGGTGCCCTAATCGGACCTGCCCTCAGAGGAGCCCTCGTCTTCGCGTTCCATCCAGGACCTCCTGACTGAAGTCACCGTGCCTCCTAGAGGACGGCGGCTTGGGTTCTTACTGCACTTCAAGTCCTGTTCCTTCTGCGGCACTGCAGGCAGCCCCAGGCCCAGAGGAGCAGCTACGGCGTTCCTCGGTTGAGACAGTTCGCCGGATGCGGGACTCCCTACTTCGATATGTTGATTCAGGGAAGGAAACGCAGGGTAACCGGTGTCTCTTGGGACTCCTTAGAAGCCACAGGGATGTACGCTGAGTGTACCCATGAAAACGGGGGCCTGCTGGAACTAGCCCTGCTTTCCCATTTTGAGGGCGGCATTCATGCCTTCCTTGAAGCTACCTGATATTCCCGGCTCCCGACAGGCCAGTGAGCCCTGGAAGAATGCTTCGGGGAAAATTATGAGTTTGCTCTCTCTAAACCAGGGGCTTCCGTGGCCGCAGCTCGGTCCGCATGACAGGCTCTAGAGCGAAAGGGAACCTCGATGTGAAAACTCGCCTCCAGGTTAGGCCCTGAGTAGCCGTGCAGAAAGGGAGGCATGCAGCTGTTTAAAGGAGTTCTCAGTCGCTTATGTCCTTTATTTTAAAGGAAGTACGCGTCCGGGGACTCCTAGGCCCCACGGGTGTGCATCGTTTTCCCTCCGAGGTCACTGAGTGCCTCCAGACACCTGTGGGCCGGCGGAGCAACGTCGAGGTCCATTGGTTGATCCCCTGGAGGACCTCTGTGCCTGCCGAATGCTGCGCAGCAACACACTGCGCGTTCCTTGAGGAGCACTACATCTCCAGAGCCCTCGAACGCCCTCGGGACAACATGGCTGGTGAGTGCGAAGAGCCCAGGAAGACTCTGTCATGGCACTTGTGTGAGCTGCCATGAGAGAACACTGTGCTTGGAACACTGCGAGGCCCGCCGCGTACCTGAAGTCACTCTGCTCGAGGAGAAAGTCAGCATCTTAGCACGCTGTGTCGCTACCGGCACACCCAGCATGAACCCATGCCTGGAAGGAAGGCCCTGATTCGCCGTGCAGAAGCGGAGGCGTGCTGCAGCTTCCAGGAGGCGGTGGCCTCTGCTCTGCATGCCTTTAACGGCAGCACAGCTTTCTGGACACCTGGGAGGCTAGCCGGGGCACCCTGCTCCCGGCAGGAACACTGAGTACCCCCAGGTGCACCTGGGTCTGCTAAGCAACAACCAGGCCCGTAACCCTTCAGAGCCCCCTGTGTGCAGGCCGAGCGTAGGGAATCGCACTGCCCTCTCCAACGGAGCAGCTTAGTTTCCTCCGCACTCGCACAGGTTCGCGAACACCGTTCTGGCACGTTCCACGTGGCGCGGAGTTCTTACGCGGTGCCCTAACGGGAGCTGCCCTCAGAGGAGCCCTCGTCTTCGCGTTCCATCCAGGACCTCCTGACTGAAGTCACCGTGCCTCCTAGAGGACGGCGGCTTGGGTTCTTACTGCACTTCAAGTCCTGTTCCTTCTGCGGCACTGCAGGCAGCCGCAGGCCCAGAGGAGCAGCTACGGCGTTCCTCGGTTGAGACAGTTCGCCGGATGCGGGACTCCCTACTTCGATAAGTTAATTCAGGGAAGGAAACGCAGGATAACCGGTGTCTCTTGGGACTCGTTAGAAGCCACAGGGATGTACGCTGAGTGTTCCCATGAAAACGGGGGCCTGCTGGAACTAGACCTGCTTTTCCATTTTGAGGGCGGCATTCATGCCTGCCTTGAAGCTACCTGACATTCCCGGCTCCCGACAGGCCAGTGAGCCCTGGAAGAATGCTTCGGGGAAAATTATGAGTTTGCTCTCTCTAAACCAGGGGCTTCCGTGGCCGCGGCGGCGGTCCGCATGACAGGCTCTAGAGCGAAAGGGAACCTCGAAGTGAGAACTCGCCTCCAGGTTAGGCCCTGAGTAGCCGTGCAGAAAGGGAGGCATGCAGCTGTTTCCACAACTTCTCAGTCGCTTATGTGCTTTATTTTAAAGGAAGTACGCGTCCGGGGACTCCTAGGCCCCACGGGTGTGCATCGTTTTCCCTCCGAGGTCACTGAGTGCCTCCAGACACCTGTGGGCCGGCGGAGCAACGTCGAGGTCCATTGGTTGATCCCCTGGAGGACCTCTGTGCCTGCCGAGTGCTGGGCAGCAACACACTGCGCGTTCCTTGAGGAGAGCTACATCTCCAGAGCCCTCGAACGCCCTCGGAACAACATGGCTGGTGAGTGCGAAGTACCCAGGAAGACTCTGTCATGGAGCTTGTGTGAGCTGCCATGAGAGAACACTGTGCTTGGAACACTGCGAGGCCCGCCCCGTACCTGAAGTCACTCTGCTCGAGGAGAAAGTCAGCATCTTAGCACGCTGTGTCGCTACCGGCACACCCAGCATGAACCCATGCCTGGAAGTAAGGCCCTGTTTCGCCGTGCAGAAGCGGAGGCGTGCTGCAGCTTCCAGGAGGCAGTCGGCTCTGCTCTGCATGCCTTTAATGGCAGCACAGCTTTCTGGACACCTGGGAGGCTAGCCGGGGCACCCTGTTCCCGGCAGGAACACTGAGTACCCCCAGGTGCACCTGGGTCTGCTAAGCAACATCCAGGCCCGTAGCCCTTCAGAGCCCCCTGTGTGCAGGCCGAGCGTAGGGAAACGCACTGCCCTCTCCTTCGGAGCAGCTTAGTTTCCTCCGCACTCGCACACGTTCGCGAACACCGTTCTGGCACGTCCCACGTGGCCCGGAGGACTTACGCGGTGCCCTAATCGGACCTGCCCTCAGAGGAGACCTCGTCTTCGCGTTTCATCCAGGACCTCCTGACTGAAGTCACCGTGCCTCCTAGAGGACGGCGGCTTGGGTTCTTACTGCACTTTAAGTCCTGTTCCTTCTGCGGCACTGCAGGCAGCCCCAGGCCCAGAGGAGCAGCTACGGCGTTCCTCGGTTGAGACAGTTCGCCGGATGCGGGACTCCCTACTTCGATATGTTGATTCAGGGAAGGAAACACAGGGTAACCGGTGTCTCTTGGGACTCCTTAGAAGCCACAGGGATGTACGCTGAGTGTACCCATGAAAACGGGGGCCTGCTGGAACTAGCCCTGCTTTCCCATTTTGAGGGCGGCATTCATGCCTGCCTTGAAGCTACCTGACATTCCCGGCTCCCGACAGGCCAGTGAGCCCTGGAAGAATGCTTCGGGGAAAATTATGAGTTTGCTCTCTCTAAACCAGGGGCTTCCGTGGCCGCAGCTCGGTCCGCATGACAGGCTCTAGAGCGAAAGGGAACCTCGACGTGAAAACTCGCCTCCAGGTTAGGCCCTGAGTAGCCGTGCAGAAAGGGAGGCATGCAGCTGTTTAAAGGAGTTCTCAGTCGCTTATGTCCTTTATTTTAAAGGAAGTACGCGTCCGGGGACTCCTAGGCCCCACGGGTGTGCATCGTTTTCCCTCCGAGGTCACTGAGTGCCTCCAGACACCTGTGGGCCGGCGGAGCAACGTCGAGGTCCATTGGTTGATCCCCTGGAGGACCTCTGTGCCTGCCGAATGCTGTGCAGCAACACACTGCGCGTTCCTTGAGGAGCACTACATCTCCAGAGCCCTCGAACGCCCTCGGGACAACATGGCTGGTGAGTGCGAAGTGCCCAGGAAGACTCTGTCATGGCCCTTGTGTGAGCTGCCATGAGAGAACACTGTGCTTGGAACACTGCGAGGCCCGCCCCGTACCTGAAGTCACTGTGCTCGAGGAGAAAGTCAGCATCTTAGCACGCTGTGTCGCTACCGGCACACCCAGCATGAACCCATGCCTGGAAGGAAGGCCCTGATTCGCCGTGCAGAAGCGGAGGCGTGCTGCAGCTTCCAGGAGGCGGTGGCCTCTGCTCTGCATGCCTTTAACGGCAGCACAGCTTTCTGGACACCTGGGAGGCTAGCCGGGGCACCCTGCTCCCGGCAGGAACACTGAGTACCCCCAGGTGCACCTGGGTCTGCTAAGCAACATCCAGGCCCGTAACCCTTCAGAGCCCCCTGTGTGCAGGCCGAGCATAGGGAAACGCACTACCCTCTCCATCGGAGCAGCTTAGTTTCCTCCACACTCGCACAGGTTCGCGAACACCGTTCTGGCACGTCCCACGTGGCGCGGAGTTCTTACGCGGTGCCCTAATCAGAGCTGCCCTCAGAGGAGCCCTCGTCTTCGCGTTCCATCCAGGACCTCCTGACTGAAGTCACCGTGCCTCCTAGAGGACGGCGGCTTGGGTTCTTACTGCACTTCAAGTCCTGTTCCTTCTGCGGCACTGCAGGCAGCCGCAGGCCCAGAGGAGCAGCTACGGCGTTCCTCGGTTGAGACAGTTCGCCGGATGCGGGACTCCCTACTTCGATAAGTTAATTCAGGGAAGGAAACGCAGGATAACCGGTGTCTCTTGGGACTCGTTAGAAGCCACAGGGATGTACGCTGAGTGTTCCCATGAAAACGGGGGCCTGCTGGAACTAGACCTGCTTTTCCATTTTGAGGGCGGCATTCATGCCTGCCTTGAAGCTACCTGACATTCCCGGCTCCCGACAGGCCAGTGAGCCCTGGAAGAATGCTTCGGGGAAAATTATGAGTTTGCTCTCTCTAAATCAGGGGCTTCCGTGGGCGTGGCGGCGGTCCGCATGACAGGCTCTAGAGCGAAAGGGAACCTCGAAGTGAGAACTCGCCTCCAGGTTAAGCCCTGAGTAGCCGTGCAGAAAGGGAGGCATGCAGCTGTTTCCACAACTTCTCAGTCGCTTATGTGCTTTATTTTAAAGGAAGTACGCGTCCGGGGACTCCTAGGCCCCACGGGTGTGCATTGTTTTCCCTCCGAGGTCACTGAGTGCCTCCAGACACCTGTGGGCCGGCGGAGCAACGTCGAGGTCCATTGGTTGATCCCCTGGAGGACCTCTGTGCCTGCCGAGTGCTGGGCAGCAACACACTGCGCGTTCCTTGAGGAGAGCTACATCTCCAGAGCCCTCGAACGCCCTCGGGACAACATGGCTGGTGAGTGCGAAGTACCCAGGAAGACTCTGTCATGGACCTTGTGTGAGCTGCCATGAGAGAACACTGTGTTTGGAACACTGCGAGGCCCGCCCCGTACGTGAAGTAACTCTGCTCGAGGAGAAAGTCAGCATCTTAGAACGCTGTGTCGCTACCGGCACACCCAGCATGAACCCATGCCTGGAAGTAAGGCCCTGTTTCGCCGTGCAGAAGCGGAGGCGTGCTGCAGCTTCCAGGAGGCAGTTGGCTCTGCTCTGCATGCCTTTAATGGCAGCACAGCTTTCTGGACACCTGGGAGGCTAGCCGGGGCACCCTGCTCCCGGCAGGAACACTGAGTACCCCCAGGTGCACCTGGGTCTGCTAAGCAACATCCAGGCCCGTAGCCCTTCAGAGACCCCTGTGTGCAGGCCGAGCGTAGGGAAACGCACTGCCCTCTCCTTCGGAGCAGCTTAGTTTCCTCCGCACTCGCACACGTTCGCGAACACCGTTCTGGCACGTCCCACGTGGCCCGGAGGACTTACGCGGTGCCCTAATCGGAGCTGCCCTCAGAGGAGCCCTCGTCTTCGCGTTCCATCCAGGACCTCCTGACTGAAGTCACCGTGCCTCCTAGAGGACGGCGGCTTGGGTTCTTACTGCACTTCAAGTCCTGTTCCTTCTGCGGCACTGCAGGCAGCCCCAGGCCCAGAGGAGCAGCTACGGCGTTCCTCGGTTGAGACAGTTCGCCGGATGCGGGACTCCCTACTTCGATATGTTGATTCAGGGAAGGAAACACAGAGTAACCGGTGTCTCTTGGTGCTCCTTAGAAGCCACAGGGATGTACGCTGAGTGTACCCATGAAAACGGGGACCTGCTGGAACTAGCCCTGCTTTCCCATTTTGAGGGTGGCATTCATGCCTGCCTTGAAGCTACCTGACATTCCCGGCTCCCGACAGGCCAGTGAGCCCTGGAAGAATGCTTCGGGGAAAATTATGTGTTTGCTCTCTCTAAAACTGGGGCTTCCGTGGGCGTGGCGGCGGTCCGCATGACAGGCTCTAGAGCGAAAGGGAACCTCGACGTGAAAACTCGCCTCCAGGTTAGGCCCTGAGTAGCCGTGCAGAAAGGGAGGCATGCAGCTGTTTAAAGGAGTTCTCAGTCGCTTATGTCCTTTATTTTAAAGGAAGTACGCGTCCGGGGACTCCTAGGCCCCACGGGTGTGCATCGTTTTCCCTCCGAGGTCACTGAGTGCCTCCAGACACCTGTGGGCCGGCGGAGCAACGTCGAGGTCCATTGGTTGATCCCCTGGAGGACCTCTGTGCCTGCCGAGTGCTGGGCAGCAACACACTGCGCGTTCCTTGAGGAGAGCTACATCTCCAGAGCCCTCGAACGCCCTCGGGACAACATGGCTGGTGAGTGCGAAGTACCCAGGAAGACCCTGTCATGGACCTTGTGTGAGCTGCCATGAGAGAACACTGTGCTTGGAACACTGCGAGGCCCGCCCCGTACCTGAAGTCACTCTGCTCGAGGAGAAAGTCAGCATCTTAGCACGCTGTGTCGCTACCGGCACACCCAGCATGAACCCATGCCTGGAAGGAAGGCCCTGTTTCGCCGTGCAGAAGCGGAGGCGTGCTGCAGCTTCCAGGAGGCAGTCGGCTCTGCTCTGCATGCCTTTAACGGCAGCACAGCTTTCTGGACACCTGGGAGGCTAGCCGGGGCACCCTGCTCCCGGCAGGAACACTGAGTACCCCCAGGTGCACCTGGGTCTGCTAAGCAACATCCAGGCCCGTAGCCCTTCAGAGCCCCCTGTGTGCAGGCCGAGCATAGGGAAACGCACTGCCCTCTCCTTCGGAGCAGCTTAGTTTCCTCCGCACTCGCACACATTCGCGAACACCGTTCTGGCACGTCCCACGTGGCCCGGAGGACTTACGCGGTGCCCTAATCGGACCTGCCCTCAGAGGAGCCCTCGTCTTCGCGTTTCATCCAGGACCTCCTGACTGAAGTCACCGTGCCTCCTAGAGGACGGCGGCTTGGGTTCTTACTGCACTTCAAGTCCTGTTCCTTCTGCGGCACTGCAGGCAGCCCCAGGCCCAGAGGAGCAGCTACGGCGTTCCTCGGTTGAGACAGTTCGCCGGATGTGGGACTCCCTACTTCGATATGTTGATTCAGGGAAGGAAACGCAGGGTAACCGGTGTCTCTTGGGACTCCTTAGAAGCCACAGGGATGTACGCTGAGTGTACCCATGAAAACGGGGGCCTGCTGGAACTAGCCCTGCTTTCCCATTTTGAGGGTGGCATTCATGCCTGCCTTGAAGCTACCTGACATTCCCGGCTCCCGACAGGCCAGTGAGCCCTGGAAGAATGCTTCGGGGAAAATTATGAGTTTGCTCTCTCTAAACCAGGGGCTTCCGTGGCCGCAGCTCGGTCCGCATGACAGGCTCTAGAGCAAAAGGGAACCTCGATGAGAAAATTCGCCTCCAGGTTAGGCCCTGAGTAGCCGTGCAGAAAGGGAGGCATGCAGCTGTTTAAAGGAGTTCTCAGTCGCTTATGTCCTTTATTTTAAAGGAAGTACGCGTCCGGGGACTCCTAGGCCCCACGGGTGTGCATCGTTTTCCCTCCGAGGTCACTGAGTGCCTCCAGACACCTGTGGGCCGGCGGAGCAACGTCGAGGTCCATTGGTTGATCCCCTGGAGGACCTCTGTGCCTGCCGAATGCTGCGCAGCAACACACTGCGCGTTCCTTGAGGAGCACTACATCTCCAGAGCCCTCGAACGCCCTCGGGACAACATGGCTGGTGAGTGCGAAGTGCCCAGGAAGACCCTGTCATGGACCTTGTGTGAGCTGCCATGAGAGAACACTGTGCTTGGAACACTGCGAGGCCCGCCGCGTACCTGAAGTCACTCTGCTCGAGGAGAAAGTCAGCATCTTAGCACGCTGTGTCGCTACCGGCACACCCAGCATGAACCCATGCCTGGAAGGAAGGCCCTGATTCGCCGTGCAGAAGCGGAGGCGTGCTGCAGCTTCCAGGAGGCAGTGGCCTCTGCTCTGCATGCCTTTAACGGCAGCACAGCTTTCTGGACACCTGGGAGGCTAGCCGGGGCACCCTGCTCCCGGCAGGAACACTGAGTACCCCCAGGTGCACCTGGGTCTGCTAAGCAACATCCAGGCCCGTAACCCTTCAGAGCCCCCTGTGTGCAGGCCGAGCGTAGGGAAACGCACTGCCCTCTCCATCGGAGCAGCTTAGTTTCCTCCGCACTCGCACAGGTTCGCGAACACCGTTCTGGCACGTGCCACGTGGCGCGGAGTTCTTACGCGGTGCCCTAATGGGAGCTGCCCTCAGAGGAGCCCTCGTCTTCGCGTTCCATCCAGGACCTCCTGACTGAAGTCACCGTGCCTCCTAGAGGACGGCGGCTTGGGTTCTTACTGCACTTCAAGTCCTGTTCCTTCTGCGGCACTGCAGGCAGCCGCAGGCCCAGAGGAGCAGCTACGGCGTTCCTCGGTTGAGACAGTTCGCCGGATGCGGGACTCCCTACTTCGATAAGTTAATTCAGGGAAGGAAACGCAGGATAACCGGTGTCTCTTGGGACTCGTTAGAAGCCACAGGGATGTACGCTGAGTGTTCCCATGAAAACGGGGGCCTGCTGGAACTAGACCTGCTTTTCCATTTTGAGGGCGGCATTCATGCCTGCCTTGAAGCTACCTGACATTCCCGGCTCCCGACAGGCCAGTGAGCCCTGGAAGAATGCTTCGGGGAAAATTATGAATTTGCTCTCTCTAAACCAGGGGCTTCCGTGGGCGCGGCGGCGGTCCGCATGACAGGCTCTAGAGCGAAAGGGAACCTCGAAGTGAAAACTCGCCTCCAGGTTAGGCCCTGAGTAGCCGTGCAGAAAGGGAGGCATGCAGCTGTTTCCACAACTTCTCAGTCGCTTATGTGCTTTATTTTAAAGGAAGTACGCGTCCGGGGACTCCTAGGCCCCACGGGTGTGCATCGTTTTCCCTCCGAGGTCACTGAGTGCCTCCAGACACCTGTGGGCCGGCGGAGCAACGTCGAGGTCCATTGGTTGATCCCCTGGAGGACCTCTGTGCCTGCCGAGTGCTGGGCAGCAACACACTGCGCGTTCCTTGAGGAGAGCTACATCTCCAGAGCCCTTGAACGCCCTCGGGACAACATGGCTGGTGAGTGCGAAGTATCCAGGAAGACCCTGTCATGGAACTTGTGTGAGCTGCCATGAGAGAACACTGTGCTTGGAACACTGCGAGGCCCGCCCCGTACCTGAAGTCACTCTGCTCGAGGAGAAAGTCAGCATCTTAGCACGCTGTGTCGCTACCGGCACACCCAGCATGAACCCATGCCTGGAAGTAAGGCCCTGTTTCGCCGTGCAGAAGCGGAGGCGTGCTGCAGCTTCCAGGAGGCAGTCGGCTCTGCTCTGCATGCCTTTAATGGCAGCACAGCTTTCTGGACACCTGGGAGGCTAGCCGGGGCCCCCTGCTCCCGGCAGGAACACTGAGTACCCCCAGGTGCACCTGGGTCTGCTAAGCAACATCCAGGCCCGTAGACCTTCAGAGCCCCCTGTGTGCAGGCCGAGCGTAGGGAAACGCACTGCCCTCTCCTTCGGAGCAGCTTAGTTTCCTCCGCACTCGCACACGTTCGCGAACACCGTTCTGGCACGTCCCACGTGGCCCGGAGGACTTACGCGGTGCCCTAATCGGAGCTGCCCTCAGAGGAGCCGTCGTCTTCGCGTTCCATCCAGGACCTCCTGACTGAAGTCACCGTGCCTCCTAGAGGACGGCGGCTTGGGTTCTTACTGCACTTCAAGTCCTGTTCCTTCTGCGGCACTGCAGGCAGCCGCAGGCCCAGAGGAGCAGCTACGGCGTTCCTCGGTTGAGACAGTTCGCCGGATGTGGGACTCCCTACTTCGATATGTTGATTCAGGGAAGGAAACGCAGGGTAACCGGTGTCTCTTGGGACTCCTTAGAAGCCACAGGGATGTACGCTGAGTGTACCCATGAAAACGGGGGCCTGCTGGAACTAGCCCTGCTTTCCCATTTTGAGGGTGGCATTCATGCCTGCCTTGAAGCTACCTGACATTCCCGGCTCCCGACAGGCCAGTGAGCCCTGGAAGAATGCTTCGGGGAAAATTATGAGTTTGCTCTCTCTAAACCAGGGGCTTCCGTGGCCGCGGCGGCGGTCCGCATGACAGGCTCTAGAGCGAAAGGGAACCTCGACGTGAAAACTCGCCTCCAGGTTAGGCCCGGAGTAGCCGTGCAGAAAGGGAGGCATGCAGCTGTTTAAAGGAGTTCTCAGTCGCTTATGTGCTTTATTTTAAAGGAAGTACGCGTCCGGGGACTCCTAGGCCCCACGGGTGTGCATCGTTTTCCCTCCGAGGTCACTGAGTGCCTCCAGACACCTGTGGGCCGGCGGAGCAACGTCGAGGTCCATTGGTTGATCCCCTGGAGGACCTCTGTGCCTGCCGAGTGCTGGGCAGCAACACACTGCGCGTTCCTTGAGGAGAGCTACATCTCCAGAGCCCTTGAACGCCCTCGGGACAACATGGCTGGTGAGTGCGAAGTATCCAGGAAGACCCTGTCATGGAACTTGTGTGAGCTGCCATGAGAGAACACTGTGCTTGGAACACTGCGAGGCCCGCCCCGTACCTGAAGTCACTCTGCTCGAGGAGAAAGTCAGCATCTTAGCACGCTGTGTCGCTACCGGCACACCCAGCATGAACCCATGCCTGGAAGTAAGGCCCTGTTTCGCCGTGCAGAAGCGGAGGCGTGCTGCAGCTTCCAGGAGGCAGTCGGCTCTGCTCTGCATGCCTTTAATGGCAGCACAGCTTTCTGGACACCTGGGAGGCTAGCCGGGGCCCCCTGCTCCCGGCAGGAACACTGAGTACCCCCAGGTGCACCTGGGTCTGCTAAGCAACATCCAGGCCCGTAGACCTTCAGAGCCCCCTGTGTGCAGGCCGAGCGTAGGGAAACGCACTGCCCTCTCCTTCCGAGCAGCTTAGTTTCCTCCGCACTCGCACACGTTCGCGAACACCGTTCTGGCACGTCCCACGTGGCCCGGAGGACTTACGCGGTGCCCTAATCGGAGCTGCCCTCAGAGGAGCCGTCGTCTTCGCGTTCCATCCAGGACCTCCTGACTGAAGTCACCGTGCCTCCTAGAGGACGGCGGCTTGGGTTCTTACTGCACTTCAAGTCCTGTTCCTTCTGCGGCACTGCAGGCAGCCGCAGGCCCAGAGGAGCAGCTACGGCGTTCCTCGGTTGAGACAGTTCGCCGGATGCGGGACTCCCTACTTCGATATGTTGATTCAGGGAAGGAAACGCAGGGTAACCGGTGTCTCTTGGGACTCCTTAGAAGCCACAGGGATGTACGCTGAGTGTACCCATGAAAACGGGGGCCTGCTGGAACTAGCTCTGCTTCCCATTTTGAGGGTGGCATTCATGCCTGCCTTGAAGCTACCTGACATTCCCGGCTCCCGACAGGCCAGTGAGCCCTGGAAGAATGCTTCGGGGAAAATTATGAGTTTGCTCTCTCTAAACCAGGGGCTTCCGTGGCCGCGGCGGCGGTCCGCATGACAGGCTCTAGAGCGAAAGGGAACCTCGACGTGAAAACTCGCCTCCAGGTTAGGCCCTGAGTAGCCGTGCAGAAAGGGAGGCATGCAGCTGTTTAAAGGAGTTCTCAGTCGCTTATGTGCTTTATTTTAAAGGAAGTACGCGTCCGGGGACTCCTAGGCCCCACGGGTGTGCATCGTTTTCCCTCCGAGGTCACTGAGTGCCTCCAGACACCTGTGGGCCGGCGGAGCAACGTCGAGGTCCATTGGTTGATCCCCTGGAGGACCTCTGTGCCTGCCGAGTGCTGGGCAGCAACACACTGCGCGTTCCTTGAGGAGCACTACATCTCCAGAGCCCTCAAACGCCCTCGGGACAACATGGCTGGTGAGTGCGAAGTGCCCAGGAAGACTCTGTCATGGCCCTTGTGTGAGCTGCCATGAGAGAACACTGTGCTTGGAACACTGCGAGGCCCGCCCCGTACCTGAAGTCACTGTGCTCGAGGAGAAAGTCAGCATCTTAGCACGCTGTGTCGCTACCGGCACACCCAGCATGAACCCATGCCTGGAAGGAAGGCCCTGATTCGCCGTGCAGAAGCGGAGGCGTGCTGCAGCTTCCAGGAGGCGGTGGCCTCTGCTCTGCATGCCTTTAACGGCAGCACAGCTTTCTGGACACCTGGGAGGCTAGCCGGGGCACCCTGCTCCCGGCAGGAACACTGAGTACCCCCAGGTGCACCTGGGTCTGCTAAGCAACATCCAGGCCCGTAACCCTTCAGAGCCCCCTGTGTGCAGGCCGAGCGTAGGGAAACGCACTGCCCTCTCCATCGGAGCAGCTTAGTTTCCTCCGCACTCGCACAGGTTCGCGAACACCGTTCTGGCACGTGCCACGTGGCGCGGAGTTCTTACGCGGTGCCCTAATGGGAGCTGCCCTCAGAGGAGCCCTCGTCTTCGCGTTCCATCCAGGACCTCCTGACTGAAGTCACCGTGCCTCCTAGAGGACGGCGGCTTGGGTTCTTACTGCACTTCAAGTCCTGTTCCTTCTGCGGCACTGCAGGCAGCCGCAGGCCCAGAGGAGCAGCTACGGCGTTCCTCGGTTGAGACAGTTCGCCGGATGCGGGACTCCCTACTTCGATAAGTTAATTCAGGGAAGGAAACGCAGGATAACCGGTGTCTCTTGGGACTCGTTAGAAGCCACAGGGATGTACGCTGAGTGTTCCCATGAAAACGGGGGCCTGCTGGAACTAGACCTGCTTTTCCATTTTGAGGGCGGCATTCATGCCTGCCTTGAAGCTACCTGACATTCCCGGCTCCCGACAGGCCAGTGAGCCCTGGAAGAATGCTTCGGGGAAAATTATGAATTTGCTCTCTCTAAACCAGGGTCTTCCGTGGGCGCGGCGGCGGTCCGCATGACAGGCTCTAGAGCGAAAGGGAACCTCGAAGTGAGAACTCGCCTCCAGGTTAGGCCCTGAGTAGCCGTGCAGAAAGGGAGGCATGCAGCTGTTTCCACAACTTCTCAGTCGCTTATGTGCTTTATTTTAAAGGAAGTACGCGTCCGGGGACTCCTAGGCCCCACGGGTGTGCATCGTTTTCCCTCCGAGGTCACTGAGTGCCTCCAGACACCTGTGGGCCGGCGGAGCAACGTCGAGGTCCATTGGTTGATCCCCTGGAGGACCTCTGTGCCTGCCGAGTGCTGGGCAGCAACACACTGCGCGTTCCTTGAGGAGAGCTACATCTCCAGAGCCCTTGAACGCCCTCGGGACAACATGGCTGGTGAGTGCGAAGTATCCAGGAAGACCCTGTCATGGAACTTGTGTGAGCTGCCATGAGAGAACACTGTGCTTGGAACACTGCGAGGCCCGCCCCGTACCTGAAGTCACTCTGCTCGAGGAGAAAGTCAGCATCTTAGCACGCTGTGTCGCTACCGGCACACCCAGCATGAACCCATGCCTGGAAGTAAGGCCCTGTTTCGCCGTGCAGAAGCGGAGGCGTGCTGCAGCTTCCAGGAGGCAGTCGGCTCTGCTCTGCATGCCTTTAATGGCAGCACAGCTTTCTGGACACCTGGGAGGCTAGCCGGGGCCCCCTGCTCCCGGCAGGAACACTGAGTACCCCCAGGTGCACCTGGGTCTGCTAAGCAACATCCAGGCCCGTAGACCTTCAGAGCCCCCTGTGTGCAGGCCGAGCGTAGGGAAACGCACTGCCCTCTCCTTCGGAGCAGCTTAGTTTCCTCCGCACTTGCACACGTTCGCGAACACCGTTCTGGCACGTCCCACGTGGCCCGGAGGACTTACGCGGTGCCCTAATCGGAGCTGCCCTCAGAGGAGCCGTCGTCTTCGCGTTCCATCCAGGACCTCCTGACTGAAGTCACCGTGCCTCCTAGAGGACGGCGGCTTGGGTTCTTACTGCACTTCAAGTCCTGTTCCTTCTGCGGCACTGCAGGCAGCCGCAGGCCCAGAGGAGCAGCTACGGCGTTCCTCGGTTGAGACAGTTCGCCGGATGTGGGACTCCCTACTTCGATATGTTGATTCAGGGAAGGAAACGCAGGGTAACCGGTGTCTCTTGGGACTCCTTAGAAGCCACAGGGATGTACGCTGAGTGTACCCATGAAAACGGGGGCCTGCTGGAACTAGCCCTGCTTTCCCATTTTGAGGGTGGCATTCATGCCTGCCTTGAAGCTACCTGACATTCCCGGCTCCCGACAGGCCAGTGAGCCCTGGAAGAATGCTTCGGGGAAAATTATGAGTTTGCTCTCTCTAAACCAGGGGCTTCCGTGGCCGCGGCGGCGGTCCGCATGACAGGCTCTAGAGCGAAAGGGAACCTCGACGTGAAAACTCGCCTCCAGGTTAGGCCCGGAGTAGCCGTGCAGAAAGGGAGGCATGCAGCTGTTTAAAGGAGTTCTCAGTCGCTTATGTGCTTTATTTTAAAGGAAGTACGCGTCCGGGGACTCCTAGGCCCCACGGGTGTGCATCGTTTTCCCTCCGAGGTCACTGAGTGCCTCCAGACACCTGTGGGCCGGCGGAGCAACGTCGAGGTCCATTGGTTGATCCCCTGGAGGACCTCTGTGCCTGCCGAGTGCTGGGCAGCAACACACTGCGCGTTCCTTGAGGAGAGCTACATCTCCAGAGCCCTTGAACGCCCTCGGGACAACATGGCTGGTGAGTGCGAAGTATCCAGGAAGACCCTGTCATGGAACTTGTGTGAGCTGCCATGAGAGAACACTGTGCTTGGAACACTGCGAGGCCCGCCCCGTACCTGAAGTCACTCTGCTCGAGGAGAAAGTCAGCATCTTAGCACGCTGTGTCGCTACCGGCACACCCAGCATGAACCCATGCCTGGAAGTAAGGCCCTGTTTCGCCGTGCAGAAGCGGAGGCGTGCTGCAGCTTCCAGGAGGCAGTCGGCTCTGCTCTGCATGCCTTTAATGGCAGCACAGCTTTCTGGACACCTGGGAGGCTAGCCGGGGCCCCCTGCTCCCGGCAGGAACACTGAGTACCCCCAGGTGCACCTGGGTCTGCTAAGCAACATCCAGGCCCGTAGACCTTCAGAGCCCCCTGTGTGCAGGCCGAGCGTAGGGAAACGCACTGCCCTCTCCTTCCGAGCAGCTTAGTTTCCTCCGCACTCGCACACGTTCGCGAACACCGTTCTGGCACGTCCCACGTGGCCCGGAGGACTTACGCGGTGCCCTAATCGGAGCTGCCCTCAGAGGAGCCGTCGTCTTCGCGTTCCATCCAGGACCTCCTGACTGAAGTCACCGTGCCTCCTAGAGGACGGCGGCTTGGGTTCTTACTGCACTTCAAGTCCTGTTCCTTCTGCGGCACTGCAGGCAGCCGCAGGCCCAGAGGAGCAGCTACGGCGTTCCTCGGTTGAGACAGTTCGCCGGATGCGGGACTCCCTACTTCGATATGTTGATTCAGGGAAGGAAACGCAGGGTAACCGGTGTCTCTTGGGACTCCTTAGAAGCCACAGGGATGTACGCTGAGTGTACCCATGAAAACGGGGGCCTGCTGGAACTAGCCCTGCTTTCCCATTTTGAGGGTGGCATTCATGCCTGCCTTGAAGCTACCTGACATTCCCGGCTCCCGACAGGCCAGTGAGCCCTGGAAGAATGCTTCGGGGAAAATTATGAGTTTGCTCTCTCTAAACCAGGGGCTTCCGTGGCCGCGGCGGCGGTCCGCATGACAGGCTCTAGAGCGAAAGGGAACCTCGACGTGAAAACTCGCCTCCAGGTTAGGCCCTGAGTAGCCGTGCAGAAAGGGAGGCATGCAGCTGTTTAAAGGAGTTCTCAGTCGCTTATGTGCTTTATTTTAAAGGAAGTACGCGTCCGGGGACTCCTAGGCCCCACGGGTGTGCATCGTTTTCCCTCCGAGGTCACTGAGTGCCTCCAGACACCTGTGGGCCGGCGGAGCAACGTCGAGGTCCATTGGTTGATCCCCTGGAGGACCTCTGTGCCTGCCGAGTGCTGGGCAGCAACACACTGCGCGTTCCTTGAGGAGCACTACATCTCCAGAGCCCTCAAACGCCCTCGGGACAACATGGCTGGTGAGTGCGAAGTGCCCAGGAAGACTCTGTCATGGCCCTTGTGTGAGCTGCCATGAGAGAACACTGTGCTTGGAACACTGCGAGGCCCGCCCCGTACCTGAAGTCACTGTGCTCGAGGAGAAAGTCAGCATCTTAGCACGCTGTGTCGCTACCGGCACACCCAGCATGAACCCATGCCTGGAAGGAAGGCCCTGATTCGCCGTGCAGAAGCGGAGGCGTGCTGCAGCTTCCAGGAGGCGGTGGCCTCTGCTCTGCATGCCTTTAACGGCAGCACAGCTTTCTGGACACCTGGGAGGCTAGCCGGGGCACCCTGCTCCCGGCAGGAACACTGAGTACCCCCAGGTGCACCTGGGTCTGCTAAGCAACATCCAGGCCCGTAACCCTTCAGAGCCCCCTGTGTGCAGGCCGAGCATAGGGAAACGCACTGCCCTCTCCATCGGAGCAGCTTAGTTTCCTCCGCACTCGCACAGGTTCGCGAACACCGTTCTGGCACGTCCCACGTGGCGCGGAGTTCTTACGCGGTGCCCTAATGGGAGCTGCCCTCAGAGGAGCCCTCGTCTTCGCGTTCCATCCAGGACCTGCTGACTGAAGTCACCGTGCCTCCTAGAGGACGGCGGCTTGGGTTCTTACTGCACTTCAAGTCCTGTTCCTTCTGCGGCACTGCAGGCAGCCGCAGGCCCAGAGGAGCAGCTACGGCGTTCCTCGGTTGAGACAGTTCGCCGGATGCGGGACTCCCTACTTCGATAAGTTAATTCAGGGAAGGAAACGCAGGATAACCGGTGTCTCTTGGGACTCGTTAGAAGCCACAGGGATGTACGCTGAGTGTTCCCATGAAAACGGGGGCCTGCTGGAACTAGACCTGCTTTTCCATTTTGAGGGCGGCATTCATGCCTGCCTTGAAGCTACCTGACATTCCCGGCTCCCGACAGGCCAGTGAGCCCTGGAAGAATGCTTCGGGGAAAATTATGAGTTTGCTCTCTCTAAACCAGGGGCTTCCGTGGCCGCGGCGGCGGTCCGCATGACAGGCTCTAGAGCGAAAGGGAACCTCGAAGTGAGAACTCGCCTCCAGGTTAGGCCCTGAGTAGCCGTGCAGAAAGGGAGGCATGCAGCTGTTTCCACAACTTCTCAGTCGCTTATGTGCTTTATTTTAAAGGAAGTACGCGTCCGGGGACTCCTAGGCCCCACGGGTGTGCATCGTTTTCCCTCCGAGGTCACTGAGTGCCTCCAGACACCTGTGGGCTGGCGGAGCAACGTCGAGGTCCATTGGTTGATCCCCTGGAGGACCTCTGTGCCTGCCGAGTGCTGGGCAGCAACACACTGCGCGTTCCTTGAGGAGAGCTACATCTCCAGAGCCCTCGAACGCCCTCGGGACAACATGGCTGGTGAGTGCGAAGTACCCAGGAAGACTCTGTCATGGCCCTTGTGTGAGCTGCCATGAGAGAACACTGTGCTTGGAACACTGCGAGGCCCGCCCCGTACCTGAAGTCACTCTGCTCGAGGAGAAAGTCAGCATCTTAGCACGCTGTGTCGCTACCGGCACACCCAGCATGAACCCATGCCTGGAAGTAAGGCCCTGTTTCGCCGTGCAGAAGCCGAGGCGTGCTGCAGCTTCCAGGAGGCAGTCGGCTCTGCTCTGCATGCCTTTAATGGCAGCACAGCTTTCTGGACACCTGGGAGGCTAGCCGGGGCACCCTGCTCCCGGCAGGAACACTGAGTACCCCCAGGTGCACCTGGGTCTGCTAAGCAACATCCAGGCCCGTAGCCCTTCAGAGCCCCCTGTGTGCAGGCCGAGCGTAGGGAAACGCACTGCCCTCTCCTTCGGAGCAGCTTAGTTTCCTCCGCACTCGCACACGTTCGCGAACACCGTTCTGGCACGTCCCACGTGGCCCGGAGGACTTACGCGGTGCCCTAATCGGACCTGCCCTCAGAGGAGACCTCGTCTTCGCGTTTCATCCAGGACCTCCTGACTGAAGTCACCGTGCCTCCTAGAGGACGGCGGCTTGGGTTCTTACTGCACTTTAAGTCCTGTTCCTTCTGCGGCACTGCAGGCAGCCCCAGGCCCAGAGGAGCAGCTACGGCGTTCCTCGGTTGAGACAGTTCGCCGGATGCGGGACTCCCTACTTCGATATGTTGATTCAGGGAAGGAAACGCAGGGTAACCGGTGTCTCTTGGGACTCCTTAGAAGCCACAGGGATGTACGCTGAGTGTACCCATGAAAACGGGGGCCTGCTGGAACTAGCCCTGCTTTCCCATTTTGAGGGCGGCATTCATGCCTGCCTTGAAGCTACCTGACATTCCCGGCTCCCGACAGGCCAGTGAGCCCTGGAAGAATGCTTCGGGGAAAATTATGAGTTTGCTCTCTCTAAACCAGGGGCTTCCGTGGCCGCAGCTCGGTCCGCATGACAGGCTCTAGAGCGAAAGGGAACCTCGACGTGAAAACTCGCCTCCAGGTTAGGCCCTGAGTAGCCGTGCAGAAAGGGAGGCATGCAGCTGTTTAAAGGAGTTCTCAGTCGCTTATGTCCTTTATTTTAAAGGAAGTACGCGTCCGGGGACTCCTAGGCCCCACGGGTGTGCATCGTTTTCCCTCCGAGGTCACTGAGTGCCTCCAGACACCTGTGGGCCGGCGGAGCAACGTCGAGGTCCATTGGTTGATCCCCTGGAGGACCTCTGTGCCTGCCGAGTGCTGGGCAGCAACACACTGCGCGTTCCTTGAGGAGAGCTACATCTCCAGAGCCCTCGAACGCCCTCGGGACAACATGGCTGGTGAGTGCGAAGTACCCAGGATGACTCTGTCATGGACCTTGTGTGAGCTGCCATGAGAGAACAGTGTGCTTGGAACACTGCGAGGCCCGCCCCGTACCTGAAGTCACTCTGCTCGAGGAGAAAGTCAGCATCTTAGCAGGCTGTGTCGCTACCAGCACACCCAGCATGAACCCATGCCTGGAAGGAAGGCCCTGATTCGCCGTGCAGAAGCGGAGGCGTGCTGCAGCTTCCAGGAGGCGGTGGCCTCTGCTCTGCATGCCTTTAACGGCAGCACAGCTTTCTGGACACCTGGGAGGCTAGCCGGGGCACCCTGCTCCCGGCAGGAACACTGAGTACCCCCAGGTGCACCTGGGTCTGCTAAGCAACATCCAGGCCCGTAACCCTTCAGAGCCCCCTGTGTGCAGGCCGAGCATAGGGAAACGCACTGCCCTCTCCATCGGAGCAGCTTAGTTTCCTCCGCACTCGCACAGGTTCGCGAACACCGTTCTGGCACGTCCCACGTGGCGCGGAGTTCTTACGCGGTGCCCTAATGGGAGCTGCCCTCAGAGGAGCCCTCGTCTTCGCGTTCCATCCAGGACCTCCTGACTGAAGTCACCGTGCCTCCTAGAGGACGGCGGCTTGGGTTCTTACTGCACTTCAAGTCCTGTTCCTTCTGCGGCACTGCAGGCAGCCGCAGGCCCAGAGGAGCAGCTACGGCGTTCCTCGGTTGAGACAGTTCGCCGGATGCGGGACTCCCTACTTCGATAAGTTAATTCAGGGAAGGAAACGCAGGATAACCGGTGTCTCTTGGGACTCGTTAGAAGCCACAGGGATGTACGCTGAGTGTTCCCATGAAAACGGGGGCCTGCTGGAACTAGACCTGCTTTTCCATTTTGAGGGCGGCATTCATGCCTGCCTTGAAGCTACCTGACATTCCCGGCTCCCGACAGGCCAGTGAGCCCTGGAAGAATGCTTCGGGGAAAATTATGAGTTTGCTCTCTCTAAACCAGGGGCTTCCGTGGCCGCGGCAGCGGTCCGCATGACAGGCTCTAGAGCGAAAGGGAACCGCGAAGTGAGAACTCGCCTCCAGGTTAGGCCCTGAGTAGCCGTGCAGAAAGGGAGGCATGCAGCTCTTTCCACAACTTCTCAGTCGCTTATGTGCTTTATTTTAAAGGAAGTACGCGTCCGGGGACTCCTAGGCCCCACGGGTGTGCATCGTTTACCCTCCGAGGTCACTGAGTGCCTCCAGACACCTGTGGGCCGGTGGAGCAATGTCGAGGTCCATTGGTTGATCCCCTGGAGGACCTCTGTGCCTGCCGAGTGCTGGGCAGCAACACACTGCGCGTTCCTTGAGGAGAGCTACATCTCCAGAGCCCTCGAACGCCCTCGGGACAACATGGCTGGTGAGTGCGAAGTACCCAGGAAGACTCTGTCATGGCCCTTGTGTGAGCTGCCATGAGAGAACACTGTGCTTGGAACACTGCGAGGCCCGCCCCGTACCTGAAGTCACTCTGCTCGAGGAGAAAGTCAGCATCTTAGCACGCTGTGTCGCTACCGGCACACCCAGCATGAACCCATGCCTGGAAGTAAGGCCCTGTTTCGCCGTGCAGAAGCGGAGGCGTGCTGCAGCTTCCAGGAGGCAGTCGGCTCTGCTCTGCATGCCTTTAATGGCAGCACAGCTTTCTGGACACCTGGGAGGCTAGCCGGGGCACCCTGCTCCCGGCAGGAACACTGAGTACCCCCAGGTGCACCTGGGTCTGCTAAGCAACATCCAGGCCCGTAGCCCTTCAGAGACCCCTGTGTGCAGGCCGAGCGTAGGGAAACGCACTGCCCTCTCCTTCGGAGCAGCTTAGTTTCCTCCACACTCGCACACGTTCGCGAACACCGTTCTGGCACGTCCCACGTGGCCCGGAGGACTTACGCGGTGCCCTAATCGGACCTGCCCTCAGAGGAGACCTCGTCTTCGCGTTTCATCCAGGACCTCCTGACTGAAGTCACCGTGCCTCCTAGAGGACGGCGGCTTGGGTTCTTACTGCACTTTAAGTCCTGTTCCTTCTGCGGCACTGCAGGCAGCCCCAGGCCCAGAGGAGCAGCTACGGCGTTCCTCGGTTGAGACAGTTCGCCGGATGCGGGACTCCCTACTTCGATATGTTGATTCAGGGAAGGAAACGCAGGGTAACCGGTGTCTCTTGGGACTCCTTAGAAGCCACAGGGATGTACGCTGAGTGTACCCATGAAAACGGGGGCCTGCTGGAACTAGCCCTGCTTTCCCATTTTGAGGGCGGCATTCATGCCTGCCTTGAAGCTACCTGACATTCCCGGCTCCCGACAGGCCAGTGAGCCCTGGAAGAATGCTTCGGGGAAAATTATGAGTTTGCTCTCTCTAAACCAGGGGCTTCCGTGGCCGCAGCTCGGTCCGCATGACAGGCTCTAGAGTGAAAGGGAACCTCGACGTGAAAACTCGCCTCCAGGTTAGGCCCTGAGTAGCCGTGCAGAAAGGGAGGCATGCAGCTGTTTAAAGGAGTTCTCAGTCGCTTATGTCCTTTATTTTAAAGGAAGTACGCGTCCGGGGACTCCTAGGCCCCAAGGGTGTGCATCGTTTTCCCTCCGAGGTCACTGAGTGCTTCCAGACACCTGTGGGCCGGCGGAGCAACGTCGAGGTCCATTGGTTGATCCCCTGGAGGACCTCTGTGCCTGCCGGGTGCTGGGCAGCAACACACTGCGCGTTCCTTGAGGAGAGCTACATCTCCAGAGCCCTCGAACGCCCTCGGGACAACATGGCTGGTGAGTGCGAAGTACCCAGGAAGACTCTGTCATGGACCTTGTGTGAGCTGCCATGAGAGAACACTGTGCTTGGAACACTGCGAGGCCCGCCCCGTACCTGAAGTCACTCTGCTCGAGGAGAAAGTCAGCATCTTAGCACGCTGTGTCGCTACCGGCACACCCAGCATGAACCCATGCCTGGAAGGAAGGCCCTGATTCGCCGTGCAGAAGCGGAGGCGTGCTGCAGCTTCCAGGAGGCGGTGGCCTCTGCTCTGCATGCCTTTAACGGCAGCACATCTTTCTGGACACCTGGGAGGCTAGCCGGGGCACCCTGCTCCCGGCAGGAACACTGAGTACCCCCAGGTGCACCTGGGTCTGCTAAGCAACATCCAGGCCCGTAACCCTTCAGAGCCCCCTGTGTGCAGGCCGAGCATAGGGAAACGCACTGCCCTCTCCATCGGAGCAGCTTAGTTTCCTCCGCACTCGCACAGGTTCGCGAACACCGTTCTGGCACGTCCCACGTGGCGCGGAGTTCTTACGCGGTGCCCTAATGGGAGCTGCCCTCAGAGGAGACCTCGTCTTCGCGTTCCATCCAGGACCTCCTGACTGAAGTCACCGTGCCTCCTAGAGGACGGCGGCTTGGGTTCTTACTGCACTTCAAGTCCTGTTCCTTCTGCGGCACTGCAGGCAGCCGCAGGCCCAGAGGAGCAGCTACGGCGTTCCTCGGTTGAGACAGTTCGCCGGATGCGGGACTCCCTACTTCGATAAGTTAATTCAGGGAAGGAAACGCAGGATAACCGGTGTCTCTTGGGACTCGTTAGAAGCCACAGGGATGTACGCTGAGTGTTCCCATGAAAAGGGGGGCCTGCTGGAACTAGACCTGCTTTTCCATTTTGAGGGCGGCATTCATGCCTGCCTTGAAGCTACCTGACATTCCCGGCTCCCGACAGGCCAGTGAGCCCTGGAAGAATGCTTCGGGGAAAATTATGAGTTTGCTCTCTCTAAACCAGGGGCTTCCGTGGCCGCAGCTCGGTCCGCATGACAGGCTCTAGAGCGAAAGGGAACCGCGAAGTGAGAACTCGCCTCCAGGTTAGGCCCTGAGTAGCCGTGCAGAAAGGGAGGCATGCAGCTGTTTCCACAACTTCTCAGTCGCTTATGTGCTTTATTTTAAAGGAAGTACGCGTCCGGGGACTCCTAGGCCCCATGGGTGTGCATCGTTTTCCCTCCGAGGTCACTGAGTGCCTCCAGACACCTGTGGGTCGGCGGAGCAACGTCGAGGTCCATTGGTTGATCCCCTGGAGGAACTCTGTGCCTGCCGAGTGCTGGGCAGCAACACACTGCGCGTTCCTTGAGGAGAGCTACATCTCCAGAGCCCTCGAACGCCCTCGGGACAACATGGCTGGTGAGTGCGAAGTACCCAGGAAGACTCTGTCATGGACCTTGTGTGAGCTGCCATGAGAGAACACTGTGCTTGGAACATTGCGAGGCCCGCCCCGTACCTGAAGTCACTCTGCTCGAGGAGAAAGTCAGCATCTTAGCACGCTGTGTCGCTACCGGCACACCCAGCATGAACCCATGCCTGGAAGTAAGGCCCTGTTTCGCCGTGCAGAAGCGGAGGTGTGCTGCAGCTTCCAGGAGGCAGTCGGCTCTGCTCTGCATGCCTTTAACGGCAGCACAGCTTTCTGGACACCTGGGAGGCTAGCCGGGGCACCCTGCTCCCGGCAGGAACACTGAGTACCCCCAGGTGCACCTG
This sequence comes from Pseudorca crassidens, assembly GCF_039906515.1. Classification (NCBI taxonomy): domain Eukaryota; kingdom Metazoa; phylum Chordata; class Mammalia; order Artiodactyla; family Delphinidae; genus Pseudorca; species Pseudorca crassidens. Next base: position 87,429,237 of record NC_090311.1, on the reverse strand, counting down.
GGTCTGCTAAGCAACATCCAGGCCCGTAGCCCTTCAGAGCACCCTGTGTGCAGGCCGAGCGTAGGGAAACGTACTGCCCTCTCCTTCAGAGCAGCTTAGTTTCCTCCACACTCGCACACGTTCGCGAACACCGTTCTGGCACGTCCCACGTGGCCCGGAGGACTTACGCGGTGCCCTAATCGGACCTGCCCTCAGAGGAGACCTCGTCTTCGCGTTTCATCCAGGACCTCCTGACTGAAGTCACCGTGCCTCCTAGAGGACGGCGGCTTGGGTTCTTACTGCACTTTAAGTCCTGTTCCTTCTGCGGCACTGCAGGCAGCCCCAGGCCCAGAGGAGCAGCTACGGCGTTCCTCGGTTGAGACAGTTCGCCGGATGCGGGACTCCCTACTTCGATATGTTGATTCAGGGAAGGAAACGCAGGGTAACCGGTGTCTCTTGGGACTCCTTAGAAGCCACAGGGATGTACGCTGAGTGTACCCATGAAAACGGGGGCCTGCTGGAACTAGCCCTGCTTTCCCATTTTGAGGGCGGCATTCATGCCTGCCTTGAAGCTACCTGACATTCCCGGCTCCCGACAGGCCAGTGAGCCCTGGAAGAATGCTTCGGGGAAAATTATGAGTTTGCTCTCTCTAAACCAGGGGCTTCCGTGGCCGCAGCTCGGTCCGCATGACAGGCTCTAGAGCGAAAGGGAACCTCGACGTGAAAACTCGCCTCCAGGTTAGGCCCTGAGTAGCCGTGCAGAAAGGGAGGCATGCAGCTGTTTAAAGGAGTTCTCAGTCGCTTATGTCCTTTATTTTAAAGGAAGTACGCGTCCGGGGACTCCTAGGCCCCACGGGTGTGCATCGTTTTCCCTCCGAGGTCACTGAGTGCCTCCAGACACCTGTGGGCCGGCGGAGCAACGTCGAGGTCCATTGGTTGATCCCCTGGAGGACCTCTGTGCCTGCCGAGTGCTGGGCAGCAACACACTGCGCGTTCCTTGAGGAGAGCTACATCTCCAGAGCCCTCGAACGCCCTCGGGACAACATGGCTGGTGAGTGCGAAGTACCCAGGAAGACCCTGTCATGGACCTTGTGTGAGCTGCCATGAGAGAACACTGTGCTTGGAACACTGCGAGGCCCGCCCCGTACCTGAAGTCACTCTGCTCGAGGAGAAAGTCAGCATCTTAGCACGCTGTGTCGCTACCGGCACACCCAGCATGAACCCATGCCTGGAAGGAAGGCCCTGATTCGCCGTGCAGAAGCGGAGGCGTGCTGCAGCTTCCAGGAGGCGGTGGCCTCTGCTCTGCATGCCTTTAACGGCAGCACAGCTTTCTGGACACCTGGGAGGCTAGCCGGGGCACCCTGCTCCCGGCAGGAACACTGAGTACCCCCAGGTGCACCTGGGTCTGCTAAGCAACATCCAGGCCCGTAACCCTTCAGAGCCCCCTGTGTGCAGGCCGAGCGTAGGGAAACGCACTGCCCTCTCCTTCGGAGCAGCTTAGTTTCCTCCGCACTCGCACAGGTTCGCGATCACCGTTCTGGCACGTCCCACGTGGCGCGGAGTTCTTACGCGGTGCCCTAATCGGAGCTGCCCCCAGAGGAGCCCTCGTCTTCGCGTTCCATCCAGGACCTCCTGACTGAAGTCACCGTGCCTCCTAGAGGACGGCGGCTTGGGTTCTTACTGCACTTCAAGTCCTGTTCCTTCTGCGGCACTGCAGGCAGCCGCAGGCCCAGAGGAGCAGCTACGGCGTTCCTCGGTTGAGACAGTTCGCCGGATGCGGGACTCCCTACTTCGATAAGTTAATTCAGGGAAGGAAACCCAGGGTAACCAGTGTCTCTTGGGACTCGTTAGAAGCCACAGGGATGTACGCTGAGTGTTCCCATGAAAACGGGGGCCTGCTGGAACTAGACCTGCTTTTCCATTTTGAGGGCGGCATTCATGCCTGCCTTGAAGCTACCTGACATTCCCGGCTCCCGACAGGCCAGTGAGCCCTGGAAGAATGCTTCGGGGAAAATTATGAGTTTGCTCTCTCTAAACCAGGGGCTTCCGTGGCCACGGCGGCGGTCCGCATGACAGGCTCTAGAGCGAAAGGGAACCTCGAAGTGAGAACTCGCCTGAAGGTTAGGCCCTGAGTAGCCGTGCAGAAAGGGAGGCATGCAGCTGTTTCCACAACTTCTCAGTCGCTTATGTGCTTTATTTTAAAGGAAGTACGCGTCCGGGGACTCCTAGGCCCCACGGGTGTGCATCGTTTTCCCTCCGAGGTCACTGAGTGCCTCCAGACACCTGTGGGCCGGCGGAGCAACGTCGAGGTCCATTGGTTGATCCCCTGGAGGACCTCTGTGCCTGCCGAGTGCTGGGCAGCAACACACTGCGCGTTCCTTGAGGAGAGCTACATCTCCAGAGCCCTCGAACGCCCTCGGGACAACATGGCTGGTGAGTGCGAAGTACCCAGGAAGACTCTGTCATGGACCTTGTGTGAGCTGCCATGAGAGAACACTGTGCTTGGAACACTGCGAGGCCCGCCCCGTACCTGAAGTCACTCTGCTCGAGGAGAAAGTCAGCATCTTAGCACGCTGTGTCGCTACCGGCACACCCAGCATGAACCCATGCCTGGAAGTAAGGCCCTGTTTCGCCGTGCAGAAGCGGAGGCGTGCTGCAGCTTCCAGGAGGCAGTCGGCTCTGCTCTGCATGCCTTTAATGGCAGCACAGCTTTCTGGACACCTGGGAGGCTAGCCGGGGCACCCTGCTCCCGGCAGGAACACTGAGTACTCCCAGGTGCACCTGGGTCTGCTAAGCAACATCCAGGCCCGTAGCCCTTCAGAGCCCCCTGTGTGCAGGCCGAGCGTAGGGAAACGCACTGCCCTCTCCTTCGGAGCAGCTTAGTTTCCTCCGCACTCGCACACGTTCGCGAACACCGTTCTGGCACGTCCCACGTGGCCCGGAGGACTTACGCGGTGCCCTAATCGGACCTGCCCTCAGAGGAGACCTCGTCTTCGCGTTTCATCCAGGACCTCCTGACTGAAGTCACCGTGCCTCCTAGAGGACGGCGGCTTGGGTTCTTACTGCACTTTAAGTCCTGTTCCTTCTGCGGCACTGCAGGCAGCCCCAGGCCCAGAGGAGCAGCTACGGCGTTCCTCGGTTGAGACAGTTCGCCGGATGCGGGACTCCCTACTTCGATATGTTGATTCAGGGAAGGAAACGCAGGGTAACCGGTGTCTCTTGGGACTCCTTAGAAGCCACAGGGATGTACGCTGAGTGTTCCCATGAAAACGGGGGCCTGCTGGAACTAGCCCTGCTTTCCCATTTTGAGGGCGGCATTCATGCCTGCCTTGAAGCTACCTGACATTCCCGGCTCCCGACAGGCCAGTGAGCCCTGGAAGAATGCTTCGGGGAAAATTATGAGTTTGCTCTCTCTAAACCAGGGGCTTCCGTGGCCGCAGCTCGGTCCGCATGACAGGCTCTAGAGCGAAAGGGAACCTCGACGTGAAAACTCGCCTCCAGGTTAGGCCCTGAGTAGCCGTGCAGAAAGGGAGGCATGCAGCTGTTTAAAGGAGTTCTCAGTCGCTTATGTCCTTTATTTTAAAGGAAGTACGCGTCCGGGGACTCCTAGGCCCCACGGGTGTGCATCGTTTTCCCTCCGAGGTCACTGAGTGCCTCCAGACACCTGTGGGCCGGCGGAGCAATGTCGAGGTCCATTGGTTGATCCCCTGGAGGACCTCTGTGCCTGCCGAATGCTGCGCAGCAACACACTGCGCGTTCCTTGAGGAGCACTACATCTCCAGAGCCCTCGAACGCCCTCGGGACAACATGGCTGGTGAGTGCGAAGTGCCCAGGAAGACTCTGTCATGGCCCTTGTGTGAGCTGCCATGAGAGAACACTGTGCTTGGAACACTGCGAGGCCCGCCGCGTGCCTGAAGTCACTGTGCTAGAGGAGAAAGTCAGCATCTTAGCACGCTGTGTCGCTACCGGCACACCCAGCATGAACCCATGCCTGGAAGGAAGGCCCTGATTCGCCGTGCAGAAGCGGAGGCGTGCTGCAGCTTCCAGGAGGCGGTGGCCTCTGCTCTGCATGCCTTTAACGGCAGCACAGCTTTCTGGACACCTGGGAGGCTAGCCGGGGCACCCTGCTCCCGGCAGGAACACTGAGTACCCCCAGGTGCACCTGGGTCTGCTAAGCAACATCCGGGCCCGTAACCCTTCAGAGCCCCCTGTGTGCAGGCCGAGCGTAGAGAAACGCACTGCCCTCTCCATCGGAGCAGCTTAGTTTCCTCCACACTCGCACAGGTTCGCGAACACCGTTCTGGCACGTCCCACGTGGCGCGGAGTTCTTACGCGGTGCCCTAATCGGAGCTGCCCTCAGAGGAGCCCTCGTCTTCGCGTTCCATCCAGGACCTCCTGACTGAAGTCACCGTGCCTCCTAGAGGACGGCGGCTTGGGTTCTTACTGCACTTCAAGTCCTGTTCCTTCTGCGGCACTGCAGGCAGCCGCAGGCCCAGAGGAGCAGCTACGGCGTTCCTCGGTTGAGACAGTTCGCCGGATGCGGGACTCCCTACTTCGATAAGTTAATTCAGGGAAGGAAACACAGGGTAACCGGTGTCTCCTGGGACTCGTTAGAAGCCACAGGGATGTACGCTGAGTGTTCCCATGAAAACGGGGGCCTGCTGGAACTAGACCTGCTTTTCCATTTTGAGGGCGGCATTCATGCCTGCCTTGAAGCTACCTGACATTCCCGGCTCCCGACAGGCCAGTGAGCCCTGGAAGAATGCTTCGGGGAAAATTATGAGTTTGCTCTCTCTAAACCAGGGGCTTCCGTGGCCGCGGCGGCGGTCCGCATGACAGGCTCTAGAGCGAAAGGGAACCTCGAAGTGAGAACTCGCCTCCAGGTTAGGCCCTGAGTAGCCGTGCAGAAAGGGAGGCATGCAGCTGTTTCCACAACTTCTCAGTCGCTTATGTGCTTTATTTTAAAGGAAGTACGCGTCCGGGGACTCCTAGGCCCCACGGGTGTGCATCGTTTTCCCTCCGAGGTCACTGAGTGCCTCCAGACACCTGTGGGCCGGCGGAGCAACGTCGAGGTCCATTGGTTGATCCCCTGGAGGACCTCTGTGCCTGCCGAGTGCTGGGCAGCAACACACTGCGCGTTCCTTGAGGAGCACTACATCTCCAGAGCCCTCAAACGCCCTCGGGACAACATGGCTGGTGAGTGCGAAGTACCCAGGAAGACCCTGTCATGGACCTTGTGTGAGCTGCCATGAGAGAACACTGTGCTTGGAACACTGCGAGGCCCGCCCCGTACCTGAAGTCACTCTGCTCGAGGAGAAAGTCAGCATCTTAGCACGCTGTGTCGCTACCGGCACACCCAGCATGAACCCATGCCTGGAAGGAAGGCCCTGATTCGCCGTGCAGAAGCGGAGGCGTGCTGCAGCTTCCAGGAGGCGGTGGCCTCTGCTCTGCATGCCTTTAACGGCAGCACAGCTTTCTGGACACCTGGGAGGCTAGCCGGGGCACCCTGCTCCCGGCAGGAACACTGAGTACCCCCAGGTGCACCTGGGTCTGCTAAGCAACATCCAGGCCCGTAACCCTTCAGAGCCCCCTGTGTGCAGGCCGAGCGTAGGGAAACGCACTGCCCTCTCCTTCGGAGCAGCTTAGTTTCCTCCGCACTCGCACAGGTTCGCGATCACCGTTCTGGCACGTCCCACGTGGCGCGGAGTTCTTACGCGGTGCCCTAATCGGAGCTGCCCCCAGAGGAGCCCTCGTCTTCGCGTTCCATCCAGGACCTCCTGACTGAAGTCACCGTGCCTCCTAGAGGACGGCGGCTTGGGTTCTTACTGCACTTCAAGTCCTGTTCCTTCTGCGGCACTGCAGGCAGCCGCAGGCCCAGAGGAGCAGCTACGGCGTTCCTCGGTTGAGACAGTTCGCCGGATGCGGGACTCCCTACTTCGATAAGTTAATTCAGGGAAGGAAACCCAGGGTAACCAGTGTCTCTTGGGACTCGTTAGAAGCCACAGGGATGTACGCTGAGTGTTCCCATGAAAACGGGGGCCTGCTGGAACTAGACCTGCTTTTCCATTTTGAGGGCGGCATTCATGCCTGCCTTGAAGCTACCTGACATTCCCGGCTCCCGACAGGCCAGTGAGCCCTGGAAGAATGCTTCGGGGAAAATTATGAGTTTGCTCTCTCTAAACCAGGGGCTTCCGTGGCCACGGCGGCGGTCCGCATGACAGGCTCTAGAGCGAAAGGGAACCTCGAAGTGAGAACTCGCCTCCAGGTTAGGCCCTGAGTAGCCGTGCAGAAAGGGAGGCATGCAGCTGTTTCCACAACTTCTCAGTCGCTTATGTGCTTTATTTTAAAGGAAGTACGCGTCCGGGGACTCCTAGGCCCCACGGGTGTGCATCGTTTTCCCTCCAAGGTCACTGAGTGCCTCCAGACACCTGTGGGCCGGCGGAGCAACGTCGAGGTCCATTGGTTGATCCCCTGGAGGACCTCTGTGCCTGCCGAGTGCTGGGCAGCAACACACTGCGCGTTCCTTGAGGAGAGCTACATCTCCAGAGCCCTCGAACGCCCTCGGGACAACATGGCTGGTGAGTGCGAAGTACCCAGGAAGACTCTGTCATGGACCTTGTGTGAGCTGCCATGAGAGAACACTGTGCTTGGAACACTGCGAGGCCCGCCCCGTACCTGAAGTCACTCTGCTCGAGGAGAAAGTCAGCATCTTAGCACGCTGTGTCGCTACCGGCACACCCAGCATGAACCCATGCCTGGAAGTAAGGCCCTGTTTCGCCGTGCAGAAGCGGAGGCGTGCTGCAGCTTCCAGGAGGCAGTCGGCTCTGCTCTGCATGCCTTTAATGGCAGCACAGCTTTCTGGACACCTGGGAGGCTAGCCGGGGCACCCTGCTCCCGGCAGGAACACTGAGTACTCCCAGGTGTACCTGGGTCTGCTAAGCAACATCCAGGCCCGTAGCCCTTCAGAGCCCCCTGTGTGCAGGCCGAGCGTAGGGAAACGCACTGCCCTCTCCTTCGGAGCAGCTTAGTTTCCTCCGCACTCGCACACGTTCGCGAACACCGTTCTGGCACGTCCCACGTGGCCCGGAGGACTTACGCGGTGCCCTAATCGGACCTGCCCTCAGAGGAGACCTCGTCTTCGCGTTTCATCCAGGACCTCCTGACTGAAGTCACCGTGCCTCCTAGAGGACGGCGGCTTGGGTTCTTACTGCACTTTAAGTCCTGTTCCTTCTGCGGCACTGCAGGCAGCCCCAGGCCCAGAGGAGCAGCTACGGCGTTCCTCGGTTGAGACAGTTCGCCGGATGCGGGACTCCCTACTTCGATATGTTGATTCAGGGAAGGAAACGCAGGGTAACCGGTGTCTCTTGGGACTCCTTAGAAGCCACAGGGATGTACGCTGAGTGTTCCCATGAAAACGGGGGCCTGCTGGAACTAGCCCTGCTTTCCCATTTTGAGGGCGGCATTCATGCCTGCCTTGAAGCTACCTGACATTCCCGGCTCCCGACAGGCCAGTGAGCCCTGGAAGAATGCTTCGGGTAAAATTATGAGTTTGCTCTCTCTAAACCAGGGGCTTCCGTGGCCGCAGCTCGGTCCGCATGACAGGCTCTAGAGCGAAAGGGAACCTCGACGTGAAAACTCGCCTCCAGGTTAGGCCCTGAGTAGCCGTGCAGAAAGGGAGGCATGCAGCTGTTTAAAGGAGTTCTCAGTCGCTTATGTCCTTTATTTTAAAGGAAGTACGCGTCCGGGGACTCCTAGGCCCCACGGGTGTGCATCGTTTTCCCTCCGAGGTCACTGAGTGCCTCCAGACACCTGTGGGCCGGCGGAGCAATGTCGAGGTCCATTGGTTGATCCCCTGGAGGACCTCTGTGCCTGCCGAATGCTGCGCAGCAACACACTGCGCGTTCCTTGAGGAGCACTACATCTCCAGAGCCCTCGAACGCCCTCGGGACAACATGGCTGGTGAGTGCGAAGTGCCCAGGAAGACTCTGTCATGGCCCTTGTGTGAGCTGCCATGAGAGAACACTGTGCTTGGAACACTGCGAGGCCCGCCGCGTGCCTGAAGTCACTGTGCTAGAGGAGAAAGTCAGCATCTTAGCACGCTGTGTCGCTACCGGCACACCCAGCATGAACCCATGCCTGGAAGGAAGGCCCTGATTCGCCGTGCAGAAGCGGAGGCGTGCTGCAGCTTCCAGGAGGCGGTGGCCTCTGCTCTGCATGCCTTTAACGGCAGCACAGCTTTCTGGACACCTGGGAGGCTAGCCGGGGCACCCTGCTCCCGGCAGGAACACTGAGTACCCCCAGGTGCACCTGGGTCTGCTAAGCAACATCCGGGCCCGTAACCCTTCAGAGCCCCCTGTGTGCAGGCCGAGCGTAGAGAAACGCACTGCCCTCTCCATCGGAGCAGCTTAGTTTCCTCCACACTCGCACAGGTTCGCGAACACCGTTCTGGCACGTCCCACGTGGCGCGGAGTTCTTACGCGGTGCCCTAATCGGAGCTGCCCTCAGAGGAGCCCTCGTCTTCGCGTTCCATCCAGGACCTCCTGACTGAAGTCACCGTGCCTCCTAGAGGACGGCGGCTTGGGTTCTTACTGCACTTCAAGTCCTGTTCCTTCTGCGGCACTGCAGGCAGCCCCAGGCCCAGAGGAGCAGCTACGGCGTTCCTCGGTTGAGACAGTTCGCCGGATGCGGGACTCCCTACTTCGATAAGTTAATTCAGGGAAGGAAACACAGGGTAACCGGTGTCTCCTGGGACTCGTTAGAAGCCACAGGGATGTACGCTGAGTGTTCCCATGAAAACGGGGGCCTGCTGGAACTAGACCTGCTTTTCCATTTTGAGGGCGGCATTCATGCCTGCCTTGAAGCTACCTGACATTCCCGGCTCCCGACAGGCCAGTGAGCCCTGGAAGAATGCTTCGGGGAAAATTATGAGTTTGCTCTCTCTAAACCAGGGGCTTCCGTGGCCGCGGCGGCGGTCCGCATGACAGGCTCTAGAGCGAAAGGGAACCTCGAAGTGAGAACTCGCCTCCAGGTTAGGCCCTGAGTAGCCGTGCAGAAAGGGAGGCATGCAGCTGTTTCCACAACTTCTCAGTCGCTTATGTGCTTTATTTTAAAGGAAGTACGCGTCCGGGGACTCCTAGGCCCCACGGGTGTGCATCGTTTTCCCTCCGAGGTCACTGAGTGCCTCCAGACACCTGTGGGCCGGCGGAGCAACGTCGAGGTCCATTGGTTGATCCCCTGGAGGACCTCTGTGCCTGCCGAGTGCTGGGCAGCAACACACTGCGCGTTCCTTGAGGAGAGCTACATCTCCAGAGCCCTCGAACGCCCTCGGGACAACATGGCTGGTGAGTGCGAAGTACCCAGGAAGACTCTGTCATGGCCCTTGTGTGAGCTGCCATGAGAGAACACTGTGCTTGGAACACTGCGAGGCCCGCCCCGTACCTGAAGTCACTCTGCTCGAGGAGAAAGTCAGCATCTTAGCACGCTGTGTCGCTACCGGCACACCCAGCATGAACCCATGCCTGGAAGTAAGGCCCTGTTTCGCCGTGCAGAAGCGGAGGCGTGCTGCAGCTTCCAGGAGGCAGTCGGCTCTGCTCTGCATGCCTTTAATGGCAGCACAGCTTTCTGGACACCTGGGAGGCTAGCCGGGGCACCCTGCTCCCGGCAGGAACACTGAGTACCCCCAGGTGCACCTGGGTCTGCTAAGCAACATCCAGGCCCGTAGCCCTTCAGAGCCCCCTGTGTGCAGGCCGAGCGTAGGGAAACGCACTGCCCTCTCCTTCGGAGCAGCTTAGTTTCCTCCGCACTCGCACACGTTCGCGAACACCGTTCTGGCACGTCCCACGTGGCCCGGAGGACTTACGCGGTGCCCTAATCGGACCTGCCCTCAGAGGAGACCTCGTCTTCGCGTTTCATCCAGGACCTCCTGACTGAAGTCACCGTGCCTCCTAGAGGACGGCGGCTTGGGTTCTTACTGCACTTTAAGTCCTGTTCCTTCTGCGGCACTGCAGGCAGCCCCAGGCCCAGAGGAGCAGCTACGGCGTTCCTCGGTTGAGACAGTTCGCCGGATGCGGGACTCCCTACTACGATATGTTGATTCAGGGAAGGAAACGCAGGGTAACCGGTGTCTCTTGGGACTCCTTAGAAGCCACAGGGATGTACGCTGAGTGTTCCCATGAAAACGGGGGCCTGCTGGAACTAGCCCTGCTTTCCCATTTTGAGGGCGGCATTCATGCCTGCCTTGAAGCTACCTGACATTCCCGGCTCCCGACAGGCCAGTGAGCCCTGGAAGAATGCTTCGGGGAAAATTATGAGTTTGCTCTCTCTAAACCAGGGGCTTCCGTGGCCGCAGCTCGGTCCGCATGACAGGCTCTAGAGCGAAAGGGAACCTCGACGTGAAAACTCGCCTCCAGGTTAGGCCCTGAGTAGCCGTGCAGATAGGGAGGCATGCAGCTGTTTAAAGGAGTTCTCAGTCGCTTATGTCCTTTATTTTAAAGGAAGTACGCGTCCGGGGACTCCTAGGCCCCACGGGTGTGCATCGTTTTCCCTCCGAGGTCACTGAGTGCCTCCAGACACCTGTGGGCCGGCGGAGCAACGTCGAGGTCCATTGGTTGATCCCCTGGAGGACCTCTGTGCCTGCCGAGTGCTGGGCAGCAACACACTGCGCGTTCCTTGAGGAGAGCTACATCTCCAGAGCCCTCGAACGCCCTCGGGACAACATGGCTGGTGAGTGCGAAGTACCCAGGAAGACTCTGTCATGGACCTTGTGTGAGCTGCCATGAGAGAACACTGTGCTTGGAACACTGCGAGGCCCACCCCGTACCTGAAGTCACTCTGCTCGAGGAGAAAGTCAGCATCTTAGCACGCTGTGTCGCTACCGGCACACCCAGCATGAACCCATGCCTGGAAGGAAGGCCCTGATTCGCCGTGCAGATGCGGAGGCGTGCTGCAGCTTCCAGGAGGCAGTCGGCTCTGCTCTGCATGCCTTTAATGGCAGCACAGCTTTCTGGACACCTGGGAGGCTAGCCGGGGCACCCTGCTCCCGGCAGGAACACTGAGTACCCCGAGGTGCACCTGGGTCTGCTAAGCAACATCCAGGCCCGTAGCCCTTCAGAGCCCCCTGTGTGCAGGCCGAGCGTAGGGAAACGCACTGCCCTCTCCTTTGGAGCAGCTTAGTTTCCTCCACACTCGCACACGTTCGCGAACACCGTTCTGGCACGTCCCACGTGGCCCGGAGGACTTACGCGGTGCCCTAATCGGACCTGCCCTCAGAGGAGACCTCGTCTTCGCGTTTCATCCAGGACCTCCTGACTGAAGTCACCGTGCCTCCTAGAGGACGGCGGCTTGGGTTCTTACTGCACTTTAAGTCCTGTTCCTTCTGCGGCACTGCAGGCAGCCCCAGGCCCAGAGGAGCAGCTACGGCGTTCCTCGGTTGAGACAGTTCGCCGGATGCGGGACTCCCTACTTCGATATGTTGATTCAGGGAAGGAAACGCAGGGTAACCGGTGTCTCTTGGGACTCCTTAGAAGCCACAGGGATGTACGCTGAGTGTACCCATGAAAACGGGGGCCTGCTGGAACTAGCCCTGCTTTCCCATTTTGAGGGCGGCATTCATGCCTGCCTTGAAGCTACCTGACATTCCCGGCTCCCGACAGGCCAGTGAGCCCTGGAAGAATGCTTCGGGGAAAATTATGAGTTTGCTCTCTCTAAACCAGGGGCTTCCGTGGCCGCAGCTCGGTCCGCATGACAGGCTCTAGAGCGAAAGGGAACCTCGACGTGAAAACTCGCCTCCAGGTTAGGCCCTGAGTAGCCGTGCAGAAAGGGAGGCATGCAGCTGTTTAAAGGAGTTCTCAGTCGCTTATGTCCTTTATTTTAAAGGAAGTACACGTCCGGGGACTCCTAGGCCCCACGGGTGTGCATCGTTTTCCCTCCGAGGTCACTGAGTGCCTCCAGACACCTGTGGGCCGGCGGAGCAACGTCGAGGTCCATTGGTTGATCCCCTGGAGGACCTCTGTGCCTGCCGAGTGCTGGGCAGCAACACACTGCGCGTTCCTTGAGGAGAGCTACATCTCCAGAGCCCTCGAACGCCCTCGGGACAACATGGCTGGTGAGTGCGAAGTACCCAGGAAGACTCTGTCATGGACCTTGTGTGAGCTGCCATAAGAGAACACTGTGCTTGGAACACTGCGAGGCCCGCCCCGTACCTGAAGTCACTCTGCTCGAGGAGAAAGTCAGCATCTTAGCACGCTGTGTCGCTACCGGCACACCCAGCATGAACCCATGCCTGGAAGTAAGGCCCTGTTTCGCCGTGCAGAAGCGGAGGCGTGCTGCAGCTTCCAGGAGGCAGTCGGCTCTGCTCTGCATGCCTTTAATGGCAGCACAGCTTTCTGGACACCTGGGAGGCTAGCCGGGGCACCCTGCTCCCGGCAGGAACACTGAGTACCCCCAGGTGCACCTGGGTCTGCTAAGCAACATCCAGGCCCGTAGCCCTTCAGAGCCCCCTGTGTGCAGGCCGAGCGTAGGGAAACGCACTGCCCTCTCCTTCGGAGCAGCTTAGTTTCCTCCGCACTCGCACACGTTCGCGAACACCGTTCTGGCACGTCCCACGTGGCCCGGAGGACTTACGCGGTGCCCTAATCGGACCTGCCCTCAGAGGAGACCTCGTCTTCGCGTTTCATCCAGGACCTCCTGACTGAAGTCACCGTGCCTCCTAGAGGACGGCGGCTTGGTTTCTTACTGCACTTCAAGTCCTGTTCCTTCTGCGGCACTGCAGGCAGCCCCAGGCCCAGAGGAGCAGCTACGGCGTTCCTCGGTTGAGACAGTTCGCCGGATGCGGGACTCCCTACTTCGATATGTTGATTCAGGGAAGGAAACGCAGGGTAACCGGTGTCTCTTGGGACTCCTTAGAAGCCACAGGGATGTACGCTGAGTGTACCCATGAAAACGGGGGCCTGCTGGAACTAGCCCTGCTTTCCCATTTTGAGGGCGGCATTCATGCCTGCCTTGAAGCTACCTGACATTCCCGGCTCCCGACAGGCCAGTGAGCCCTGGAAGAATGCTTCGGGTAAAATTATGAGTTTGCTCTCTCTAAACCAGGGGCTTCCGTGGCCGCAGCTCGGTCCGCATGACAGGCTCTAGAGCGAAAGGGAACCTCGACGTGAAAACTCGCCTCCAGGTTAGGCCCTGAGTAGCCGTGCAGAAAGGGAGGCATGCAGCTGTTTAAAGGAGTTCTCAGTCGCTTATGTCCTTTATTTTAAAGGAAGTACGCGTCCGGGGACTCCTAGGCCCCACGGGTGTGCATCGTTTTCCCTCCGAGGTCACTGAGTGCCTCCAGACACCTGTGGGCCGGCGGAGCAACGTCGAGGTCCATTGGTTAATCCCCCGGAGGACCTCTGTGCCTGCCGAATGCTGCGCAGCAACACACTGCGCGTTCCTTGAGGAGCGCTACATCTCCAGAGCCCTCGAACGCCCTCGGGACAACATGGCTGGTGAGTGCGAAGTGCCCAGGAAGACACTGTCATGGCCCTTGTGTGAGCTGCCATGAGAGAACACTGTGCTTGGAACACTGCGAGGCCCGCCCCGTACCTGAAGTCACTCTGCTCGAGGAGAAAGTCAGCATCTTAGCACGCTGTGTCGCTACCGGCACACCCAGCATGAACCCATGCCTGGAAGGAAGGCCCTGTTTCGCCGTGCAGAAGCGGAGGTGTGCTGCAGCTTCCAGGAGGCAGTCGGCTCTGCTCTGCATGCCTTTAACGGCAGCACAGCTTTCTGGACACCTGGGAGGCTAGCCGGGGCACCCTGCTCCCGGCAGGAACACTGAGTACCCCCAGGTGCACCTGGGTCTGCTAAGCAACATCCAGGCCCGTAGCCCTTCAGAGCCCCCTGTGTGCAGGCCGAGCGTAGGGAAACGCACTGCCCTCTCCATCGGAGCAGCTTAGTTTCCTCCGCACTCGCACAGGTTCGCGAACACCGTTCTGGCACGTCCCACGTGGCGCGGAGTTCTTACGCGGTGCCCTAATCGGAGCTGCCCTCAGAGGAGCCCTCGTCTTCGCGTTCCATCCAGGACCTCCTGACTGAAGTCACCGTGCCTCCTAGAGGACGGCGGCTTGGGTTCTTACTGCACTTCAAGTCCTGTTCCTTCTGCGGCACTGCAGGCAGCCGCAGGCCCAGAGGAGCAGCTACGGCGTTCCTCGGTTGAGACAGTTCGCCGGATGCGGGACTCCCTACTTCGATAAGTTAATTCAGGGAAGGAAACGCAGGATAACCGGTGTCTCTTGGGACTCGTTAGAAGCCACAGGGATGTACGCTGAGTGTTCCCATGAAAACGGGGGCCTGCTGGAACTAGACCTGCTTTTCCATTTTGAGGGCGGCATTCATGCCTGCCTTGAAGCTACCTGACATTCCCGGCTCCCGACAGGCCAGTGAGCCCTGGAAGAATGCTTCGGGGAAAATTATGAGTTTGCTCTCTCTAAACCAGGGGCTTCCGTGGCCGCGGCGGCGGTCCGCATGACAGGCTCTAGAGCGAAAGGGAACCTCGAAGTGAGAACTCGCCTCCAGGTTAGGCCCTGAGTAGCCGTGCAGAAAGGGAGGCATGCAGCTGTTTCCACAACTTCTCAGTCGCTTATGTGCTTTATTTTAAAGGAAGTACGCGTCCGGGGACTCCTAGGCCCCACGGGTGTGCATGGTTTTCCCTCCGAGGTCACTGAGTGCCTCCAGACACTTGTGGGCCGGCGGAGCAACGTCGAGGTCCATTGGTTGATCCCCTGGAGGACCTCTGTGCCTGCCGAGTGCTGGGCAGCAACACACTGCGCGTTCCTTGAGGAGCGCTACATCTCCAGAGCCCTCGAACGCACTCGGGACAACATGGCTGGTGAGTGCGAAGTACCCAGGAAGACCCTGTCATGGACCTTGTGTGAGCTGCCATGAGAGAACACTGTGCTTGGAACACTGCGAGGCCCGCCCCGTACCTGAAGTCACTCTGCTCGAGGAGAAAGTCAGCATCTTAGCACGCCGTGTCGCTACCGGCACACCCAGCATGAACCCATGTCTGGAAGTAAGGCCCTGTTTCGCCGTGCAGAAGCGGAGGCGTGCTGCAGCTTCCAGGAGGCAGTCGGCTCTGCTCTGCATGCCTTTAATGGCAGCACAGCTTTCTGGACACCTGGGAGGCTAGCCGGGGCACCCTGCTCCCGGCAGGAACACTGAGTACCCCCAGGTGCACCTGGGTCTGCTAAGCAACATCCAGGCCCGTAGCCCTTCAGAGCCCCCTGTGTGCAGGCCGAGCGTAGGGAAACGCACTGCCCTCTCCTTCGGAGCAGCTTAGTTTCCTCCGCACTTGCACACGTTCGCGAACACCGTTCTGGCACGTCCCACGTGGCCCGGAGGACTTACGCGGTGCCCTAATCGGACCTGCCCTCAGAGGAGACCTCGTCTTCGCGTTTCATCCAGGACCTCCTGACTGAAGTCACCGTGCCTCCTAGAGGACGGCGGCTTGGGTTCTTACTGCACTTAAAGTCCTGTTCCTTCTGCGGCACTGCAGGCAACCCCAGGCCCAGAGGAGCAGCTACGGCGTTCCTCGGTTGAGACAGTTCGCCGGATGCGGGACTCCCTACTTCGATATGTTGATTCAGGGAAGGAAACGCAGGGTAACCGGTGTCTCTTGGGACTCCTTAGAAGCCACAGGGATGTACGCTGAGTGTACCCATGAAAACGGGGGCCTGCTGGAACTAGCCCTGCTTTCCCATTTTGAGGGCGGCATTCATGCCTGCCTTGAAGCTACCTGACATTCCCGGCTCCCGACAGGCCAGTGAGCCCTGGAAGAATGCTTCGGGGAAAATTATGAGTTTGCTCTCTCTAAACCAGGGGCTTCCGTGGCCGCAGCTCGGTCCGCATGACAGGCTCTAGAGCGAAAGGGAACCTCGACGTGAAAACTCGCCTCCAGGTTAGGCCCTGAGTAGCCGTGCAGAAAGGGAGGCATGCAGCTGTTTAAAGGAGTTCTCAGTCGCTTATGTCCTTTATTTTAAAGGAAGTACGCGTCCGGGGACTCCTAGGCCCCACGGGTGTGCATTGTTTTCCCTCCGAGGTCACTGAGTGCCTCCAGACACCTGTGGGCCAGCGGAGCAACGTCGAGGTCCATTGGTTGATCCCCTGGAGGACCTCTGTGCCTGCCGAATGCTGCGCAGCAACACACTGCGCGTTCCTTGAGGAGCACTACATCTCCAGAGCCCTCGAACGCCCTCGGGACAACATGGCTGGTGAGTGCGAAGTGCCCAGGAAGACTCTGTCATGGCCCTTGTGTGAGCTGCCATGAGAGAACACTGTGCTTGGAACACTGCGAGGCCCGCCGCGTACCTGAAGTCACTGTGCTCGAGGAGAAAGTCAGCATCTTAGCACGCTGTGTCGCTACCGGCACACCCAGCATGAACCCATGCCTGGAAGGAAGGCCCTGATTCGCCGTGCAGAAGCGGAGGCGTGCTGCAGCTTCCAGGAGGCGGTGGCCTCTGCTCTGCATGCCTTTAACGGCAGCACAGCTTTCTGGACACCTGGGAGGCTAGCCGGGGCACCCTGCTCCCGGCAGGAACACTGAGTACCCCCAGGTGCACCTGGGTCTGCTAAGCAACATCCAGGCCCGTAACCCTTCAGAGCCCCCTGTGTGCAGGCCGAGCGTAGGGAAACGCACTGCCCTCTCCATCGGAGCATCTTAGTTTCCTCCGCACTCGCACACGTTCGCGAACACCGTTCTGGCACGTCCCACGTGGCCCGGAGTTCTTACGCGGTGCCCTAATCGGAGCTGCCCTCAGAGGAGCCCTCGTCTTCGCGTTCCATCCAGGACCTCCTGACTGAAGTCACCGTGCCTCCTAGAGGACGGCGGCTTGGGTTCTTACTGCACTTCAAGTCCTGTTCCTTCTGCGGCACTGCAGGCAGCCGCAGGCCCAGAGGAGCAGCTACGGCGTTCCTCGGTTGAGACAGTTCGCCGGATGCGGGACTCCCTACTTCGATAAGTTGATTCAGGGAAGGAAACGCAGGATAACCGGTGTCTCTTGGGACTCGTTAGAAGCCACAGGGATGTACGCTGAGTGTTCCCATGAAAACGGGGGCCTGCTGGAACTAGACCTGCTTTTCCATTTTGAGGGCGGCATTCATGCCTGCCTTGAAGCTACCTGACATTCCCGGCTCCCGACAGGCCAGTGAGCCCTGGAAGAATGCTTCGGGGAAAATTATGAGTTTGCTCTCTCTAAACCAGGGGCTTCCGTGGCCGCGGCGGCGGTCCGCATGACAGGCTCTAGAGTGAAAGGGAACCTCGAAGTGAGAACTCGCCTCCAGGTTAGGCCCTGAGTAGCCGTGCAGAAAGGGAGGCATGCAGCTGTTTCCACAACTTCTCAGTCGCTTATGTGCTTTATTTTAAAGGAAATACGCGTCCGGGGACTCCTAGGCCCCACGGGTGTGCATCGTTTTCCCTCCGAGGTCACTGAGTGCCTCCAGACACCTGTGGGCCGGCGGAGCAACGTCGAGGTCCATTGGTTGATCCCCTGGAGGACCTCTGTGCCTGCCGAGTGCTGGGCAGCAACACACTGCGCGTTCCTTGAGGAGAGCTACATCTCCAGAGCCCTCGAACGCCCTCGGGACAACATGGCTGGTGAGTGCGAAGTACCCAGGAAGACACTGTCATGGCCCTTGTGTGAGCTGCCATGAGAGAACACTGTGCTTGGAACACTGCGAGGCCCGCCCCGTACCTGAAGTCACTCTGCTCGAGGAGAAAGTCAGCATCTTAGCACGCTGTGTCGCTACCGGCACACCCAGCATGAACCCATGCCTGGAAGTAAGGCCCTGTTTCGCCGTGCAGAAGCGGAGGCGTGCTGCAGCTTCCAGGAGGCAGTCGGCTCTGCTCTGCATGCCTTTAATGGCAGCACAGCTTTCTGGACACCTGGGAGGCTAGCCGGGGCACCCTGCTCCCGGCAGGAACACTGAGTACCCCCAGGTGCACCTGGGTCTGCTAAGCAACATCCAGGCCCGTAGCCCTTCAGAGCCCCCTGTGTGCAGGCCGAGCGTAGGGAAACGCACTGCCC
This sequence comes from Pseudorca crassidens, assembly GCF_039906515.1. Classification (NCBI taxonomy): domain Eukaryota; kingdom Metazoa; phylum Chordata; class Mammalia; order Artiodactyla; family Delphinidae; genus Pseudorca; species Pseudorca crassidens. Next base: position 87,411,199 of record NC_090311.1, on the reverse strand, counting down.
TCTCCTTCGGAGCAGCTTAGTTTCCTCCGCACTCGCACACGTTCGCGAACACCGTTCTGGCACGTCCCACGTGGCGCGGAGGACTTACGCGGTACCCTAATCGGAGCTGCCCTCAGAGGAGCCCTCGTCTTCGCGTTTCATCCAGGACCTCCTGACTGAAGTCACCGTGCCTCCTAGAGGACGGCGGCTTGGGTTCTTACTGCACTTCAAGTCCTGTTCCTTCTGCGGCACTGCAGGCAGCCCCAGGCCCAGAGGAGCAGCTACGGCGTTCCTCGGTTGAGACAGTTCGCCGGATGCGGGACTCCCTACTTCGATATGTTGATTCAGGGAAGGAAACGCAGGGTAACCGGTGTCTCTTGGGACTCCTTAGAAGCCACAGGGATGTACGCTGAGTGTACCCATGAAAACGGGGGCCTGCTGGAACTAGCCCTGCTTTCCCATTTTGAGGGCGGCATTCATGCCTGCCTTGAAGCTACCTGACATTCCCGGCTCCCGACAGGCCAGTGAGCCCTGGAAGAATGCTTCGGGGAAAATTATGAGTTTGCTCTCTCTAAACCAGGGGCTTCCGTGGCCGCAGCTCGGTCCGCATGACAGGCTCTAGAGCGAAAGGGAACCTCGACGTGAAAACTCGCCTCCAGGTTAGGCCCTGAGTAGCCGTGCAGAAAGGGAGGCATGCAGCTGTTTAAAGGAGTTCTCAGTCGCTTATGTCCTTTATTTTAAAGGAAGTACGCGTCCGGGGACTCCTAGGCCCCACGGGTGTGCATCGTTTTCCCTCCGAGGTCACTGAGTGCCTCCAGACACCTGTGGGCCGGCGGAGCAACGTCGAGGTCCATTGGTTGATCCCCTGGAGGACCTCTGTGCCTGCCGAATGCTGCGCAGCAACACACTGCGCGTTCCTTGAGGAGCACTACATCTCCAGAGCCCTCGAACGCCCTCGGGACAACATGGCTGGTGAGTGCGAAGTGCCCAGGAAGACTCTGTCATGGCCCTTGTGTGAGCTGCCATGAGAGAACACTGTGCTTGGAACACTGCGAGGCCCGCCGCGTACCTGAAGTCACTGTGCTCGAGGAGAAAGTCAGCATCTTAGCACGCTGTGTCGCTACCGGCACACCCAGCATGAACCCATGCCTGGAAGGAAGGCCCTGATTCGCCGTGCAGAAGCGGAGGCGTGCTGCAGCTTCCAGGAGGCGGTGGCCTCTGCTCTGCATGCCTTTAACGGCAGCACAGCTTTCTGGACACCTGGGAGGCTAGCCGGGGCACCCTGCTCCCGGCAGGAACACTGAGTACCCCCAGGTGCACCTGGGTCTGCTAAGCAACATCCAGGCCCGTAACCCTTCAGAGCCCCCTGTGTGCAGGCCGAGCGTAGGGAAACGCACTGCCCTCTCCATCGGAGCATCTTAGTTTCCTCCGCACTCGCACACGTTCGCGAACACCGTTCTGGCACGTCCCACGTGGCCCGGAGTTCTTACGCGGTGCCCTAATCGGAGCTGCCCTCAGAGGAGCCCTCGTCTTCGCGTTCCATCCAGGACCTCCTGACTGAAGTCACCGTGCCTCCTAGAGGACGGCGGCTTGGGTTCTTACTGCACTTCAAGTCCTGTTCCTTCTGCGGCACTGCAGGCAGCCGCAGGCCCAGAGGAGCAGCTACGGCGTTCCTCGGTTGAGACAGTTCGCCGGATGCGGGACTCCCTACTTCGATAAGTTGATTCAGGGAAGGAAACGCAGGATAACCGGTGTCTCTTGGGACTCGTTAGAAGCCACAGGGATGTACGCTGAGTGTTCCCATGAAAACGGGGGCCTGCTGGAACTAGACCTGCTTTTCCATTTTGAGGGCGGCATTCATGCCTGCCTTGAAGCTACCTGACATTCCCGGCTCCCGACAGGCCAGTGAGCCCTGGAAGAATGCTTCGGGGAAAATTATGAGTTTGCTCTCTCTAAACCAGGGGCTTCCGTGGCCGCGGCGGCGGTCCGCATGACAGGCTCTAGAGTGAAAGGGAACCTCGAAGTGAGAACTCGCCTCCAGGTTAGGCCCTGAGTAGCCGTGCAGAAAGGGAGGCATGCAGCTGTTTCCACAACTTCTCAGTCGCTTATGTGCTTTATTTTAAAGGAAATACGCGTCCGGGGACTCCTAGGCCCCACGGGTGTGCATCGTTTTCCCTCCGAGGTCACTGAGTGCCTCCAGACACCTGTGGGCCGGCGGAGCAACGTCGAGGTCCATTGGTTGATCCCCTGGAGGACCTCTGTGCCTGCCGAGTGCTGGGCAGCAACACACTGCGCGTTCCTTGAGGAGAGCTACATCTCCAGAGCCCTCGAACGCCCTCGGGACAACATGGCTGGTGAGTGCGAACTACCCAGGAAGACACTGTCATGGACCTTGTGTGAGCTGCCATGAGAGAACACTGTGCTTGGAACACTGCGAGGCCCGCCCCGTACCTGAAGTCACTCTGCTCGAGGAGAAAGTCAGCATCTTAGCACGCTGTGTCGCTACCGGCACACCCAGCATGAACCCATGCCTGGAAGTAAGGCCCTGTTTCGCCGTGCAGAAGCGGAGGCGTGCTGCAGCTTCCAGGAGGCAGTCGGCTCTGCTCTGCATGCCTTTAATGGCAGCACAGCTTTCTGGACACCTGGGAGGCTAGCCGGGGCACCCTGCTCCCGGCAGGAACACTGAGTACCCCCAGGTGCACCTGGGTCTGCTAAGCAACATCCAGGCCCGTAGCCCTTCAGAGCCCCCTGTGTGCAGGCCGAGCGTAGGGAAACGCACTGCCCTCTCCTTCGGAGCAGCTTAGTTTCCTCCGCACTCGCACACGTTCGCGAACACCGTTCTGGCACGTCCCACGTGGCGCGGAGGACTTACGCGGTACCCTAATCGGAGCTGCCCTCAGAGGAGCCCTCGTCTTCGCGTTTCATCCAGGACCTCCTGACTGAAGTCACCGTGCCTCCTAGAGGACGGCGGCTTGGGTTCTTACTGCACTTCAAGTCCTGTTCCTTCTGCGGCACTGCAGGCAGCCCCAGGCCCAGAGGAGCAGCTACGGCGTTCCTCGGTTGAGACAGTTCGCCGGATGCGGGACTCCCTACTTCGATATGTTGATTCAGGGAAGGAAACGCAGGGTAACCGGTGTCTCTTGGGACTCCTTAGAAGCCACAGGGATGTACACTGAGTGTACCCATGAAAACGGGGGCCTGCTGGAACTAGCCCTGCTTTCCCATTTTGAGGGCGGCATTCATGCCTGCCTTGAAGCTACCTGACATTCCCGGCTCCCGACAGGCCAGTGAGCCCTGGAAGAATGCTTCGGGGAAAATTATGAGTTTGCTCTCTCTAAACCAGGGGCTTCCGTGGCCGCAGCTCGGTCCGCATGACAGGCTCTAGAGCGAAAGGGAACCTCGAAGTGAGAACTCGCCTCCAGGTTAGGCCCTGAGTAGCCGTGCAGAAAGGGAGGCATGCAGCTGTTTCCACAACTTCTCAGTCGCTTATGTGCTTTATTTTAAAGGAAATACGCGTCCGGGGACTCCTAGGCCCCACGGGTGTGCATCGTTTTCCCTCCGAGGTCACTGAGTGCCTCCAGACACCTGTGGGCCGGCGGAGCAACGTCGAGGTCCATTGGTTGATCCCCTGGAGGACCTCTGTGCCTGCCGAGTGCTGGGCAGCAACACACTGCGCGTTCCTTGAGGAGAGCTACATCTCCAGAGCCCTCGAACACCCTCGGGACAACATGGCTGGTGAGTGCGAACTACCCAGGAAGACACTGTCATGGACCTTGTGTGAGCTGCCATGAGAGAACACTGTGCTTGGAACACTGCGAGGCCCGCCCCGTACCTGAAGTCACTCTGCTCGAGGAGAAAGTCAGCATCTTAGCACGCTGTGTCGCTACCGGCACACCCAGCATGAACCCATGCCTGGAAGTAAGGCCCTGTTTCGCCGTGCAGAAGCGGAGGCGTGCTGCAGCTTCCAGGAGGCAGTCGGCTCTGCTCTGCATGCCTTTAATGGCAGCACAGCTTTCTGGACACCTGGGAGGCTAGCCGGGGCACCCTGCTCCCGGCAGGAACACTGAGTACCCCCAGGTGCACCTGGGTCTGCTAAGCAACATCCAGGCCCGTAGCCCTTCAGAGCCCCCTGTGTGCAGGCCGAGCGTAGGGAAACGCACTGCCCTCTCCTTCGGAGCAGCTTAGTTTCCTCCGCACTCGCACACGTTCGCGAACACCGTTCTGGCACGTCCCACGTGGCGCGGAGGACTTACGCGGTACCCTAATCGGAGCTGCCCTCAGAGGAGCCCTCGTCTTCGCGTTTCATCCAGGACCTCCTGACTGAAGTCACCGTGCCTCCTAGAGGACGGCGGCTTGGGTTCTTACTGCACTTCAAGTCCTGTTCCTTCTGCGGCACTGCAGGCAGCCCCAGGCCCAGAGGAGCAGCTACGGCGTTCCTCGGTTGAGACAGTTCGCCGGATGTGGGACTCCCTACTTCGATATGTTGATTCAGGGAAGGAAACGCAGGGTAACCGGTGTCTCTTGGGACTCCTTAGAAGCCACAGGGATGTACGCTGAGTGTACCCATGAAAACGGGGGCCTGCTGGAACTAGCCCTGCTTTCCCATTTTGAGGGCGGCATTCATGCCTGCCTTGAAGCTACCTGACATTCCCGGCTCCCGACAGGCCAGTGAGCCCTGGAAGAATGCTTCGGGGAAAATTATGAGTTTGCTCTCTCTAAACCAGGGGCTTCCGTGGCCGCAGCTCGGTCCGCATGACAGGCTCTAGAGCGAAAGGGAACCTCGACGTGAAAACTCGCCTCCAGGTTAGGCCCTGAGTAGCCGTGCAGAAAGGGAGGCATGCAGCTGTTTAAAGGAGTTCTCAGTCGCTTATGTCCTTTATTTTAAAGGAAGTACGCGTCCGGGGACTCCTAGGCCCCACGGGTGTGCATCGTTTTCCCTCCGAGGTCACTGAGTGCCTCCAGACACCTGTGGGCCGGCGGAGCAACGTCGAGGTCCATTGGTTGATCCCCTGGAGGACCTCTGTGCCTGCCGAGTGCTGCGTAGCAACACACTGCGCGTTCCTTGAGGAGCACTACATCTCCAGAGCCCTCGAACGCCCTCGGGACAACATGGCTGGTGAGTGCGAAGTGCCCAGGAAGACTCTGTCATGGCCCTTGTGTGAGCTGCCATGAGAGAACACTGTGCTTGGAACACTGCGAGGCCCGCCCCGTACCTGAAGTCACTGTGCTCGAGGAGAAAGTCAGCATCTTAGCACGCTGTGTCGCTACCGGCACACCCAGCATGAACCCATGCCTGGAAGGAAGGCCCTGATTCGCCGTGCAGAAGCGGAGGCGTGCTGCAGCTTCCAGGAGGCGGTGGCCTCTGCTCTGCATGCCTTTAACGGCAGCACAGCTTTCTGGACACCTGGGAGGCTAGCCGGGGCACCCTGCTCCCGGCAGGAACACTGAGTAACCCCAGGTGCACCTGGGTCTGCTAAGCAACATCCAGGCCCGTAACCCTTCAGAGCCCCCTGTGTGCAGGGCGAGCGTAGGGAAACGCACTGCTCTCTCCATCGGAGCATCTTAGTTTCCTCCGCACTCGCACACGTTCGCGAACACCGTTCTGGCACGTCCCACGTGGCCCGGAGTTCTTACGCGGTGCCCTAATGGGAGCTGCCCTCAGAGGAGCCCTCGTCTTCGCGTTACATCCAGGACCTCCTGACTGAAGTCACCGTGCCTCCTAGAGGACGGCAGCTTCGGTTCTTACTGCACTTCAAGTCCTGTTCCTTCTGCGGCACTGCAGGCAGCCGCAGGCCCAGAGGAGCAGCTACGGCGTTCCTCGGTTGAGACAGTTCGCCGGATGCGGGACTCCCTACTTCGATAAGTTAATTCAGGGAAGGAAACGCAGGATAACCGGTGTCTCTTGGGACTCGTTAGAAGCCACAGGGATGTACGCTGAGTGTTCCCATGAAAACGGGGGCCTGCTGGAACTAGACCTGCTTTTCCATTTTGAGGGCGGCATTCATGCCTGCCTTGAAGCTACCTGACATTCCCGGCTCCCGACAGGCCAGTGAGCCCTGGAAGAATGCTTCGGGGAAAATTATGAATTTGCTCTCTCTAAACCAGGGGCTTCCGTGGGCGCGGCGGCGGTCCGCATGACAGGCTCTAGAGCGAAAGGGAACCTCGAAGTGAGAACTCGCCTCCAGGTTAGGCCCTGAGTAGCCGTGCAGAAAGGGAGGCATGCAGCTGTTTCCACAACTTCTCAGTCGCTTATGTGCTTTATTTTAAAGGAAGTACGCGTCCGGGGACTCCTAGGCCCCACGGGTGTGCATCGTTTTCCCTCCGAGGTCACTGAGTGCCTCCAGACACCTGTGGGCCGGCGGAGCAACGTCGAGGTCCATTGGTTGATCCCCTGGAGGACCTCTGTGCCTGCCGAGTGCTGGGCAGCAACACACTGCGCGTTCCTTGAGGAGAGCTACATCTCCAGAGCCCTTGAACGCCCTCGGGACAACATGGCTGGTGAGTGCGAAGTATCCAGGAAGACCCTGTCATGGAACTTGTGTGAGCTGCCATGAGAGAACACTGTGCTTGGAACACTGCGAGGCCCGCCCCGTACCTGAAGTCACTCTGCTCGAGGAGAAAGTCAGCATCTTAGCACGCTGTGTCGCTACCGGCACACCCAGCATGAACCCATGCCTGGAAGTAAGGCCCTGTTTCGCCGTGCAGAAGCGGAGGCGTGCTGCAGCTTCCAGGAGGCAGTCGGCTCTGCTCTGCATGCCTTTAATGGCAGCACAGCTTTCTGGACACCTGGGAGGCTAGCCGGGGCCCCCTGCTCCCGGCAGGAACACTGAGTACCCCCAGGTGCACCTGGGTCTGCTAAGCAACATCCAGGCCCGTAGACCTTCAGAGCCCCCTGTGTGCAGGCCGAGCGTAGGGAAACGCACTGCCCTCTCCTTCGGAGCAGCTTAGTTTCCTCCGCACTCGCACACGTTCGCGAACACCGTTCTGGCACGTCCCACGTGGCCCGGAGGACTTACGCGGTGCCCTAATCGGAGCTGCCCTCAGAGGAGCCGTCGTCTTCGCGTTCCATCCAGGACCTCCTGACTGAAGTCACCGTGCCTCCTAGAGGACGGCGGCTTGGGTTCTTACTGCACTTCAAGTCCTGTTCCTTCTGCGGCACTGCAGGCAGCCGCAGGCCCAGAGGAGCAGCTACGGCGTTCCTCGGTTGAGACAGTTCGCCGGATGTGGGACTCCCTACTTCGATATGTTGATTCAGGGAAGGAAACGCAGGGTAACCGGTGTCTCTTGGGACTCCTTAGAAGCCACAGGGATGTACGCTGAGTGTACCCATGAAAACGGGGGCCTGCTGGAACTAGCCCTGCTTTCCCATTTTGAGGGTGGCATTCATGCCTGCCTTGAAGCTACCTGACATTCCCGGCTCCCGACAGGCCAGTGAGCCCTGGAAGAATGCTTCGGGGAAAATTATGAGTTTGCTCTCTCTAAACCAGGGGCTTCCGTGGCCGCGGCGGCGGTCCGCATGACAGGCTCTAGAGCGAAAGGGAACCTCGACGTGAAAACTCGCCTCCAGGTTAGGCCCGGAGTAGCCGTGCAGAAAGGGAGGCATGCAGCTGTTTAAAGGAGTTCTCAGTCGCTTATGTGCTTTATTTTAAAGGAAGTACGCGTCCGGGGACTCCTAGGCCCCACGGGTGTGCATCGTTTTCCCTCCGAGGTCACTGAGTGCCTCCAGACACCTGTGGGCCGGCGGAGCAACGTCGAGGTCCATTGGTTGATCCCCTGGAGGACCTCTGTGCCTGCCGAGTGCTGGGCAGCAACACACTGCGCGTTCCTTGAGGAGAGCTACATCTCCAGAGCCCTTGAACGCCCTCGGGACAACATGGCTGGTGAGTGCGAAGTATCCAGGAAGACCCTGTCATGGAACTTGTGTGAGCTGCCATGAGAGAACACTGTGCTTGGAACACTGCGAGGCCCGCCCCGTACCTGAAGTCACTCTGCTCGAGGAGAAAGTCAGCATCTTAGCACGCTGTGTCGCTACCGGCACACCCAGCATGAACCCATGCCTGGAAGTAAGGCCCTGTTTCGCCGTGCAGAAGCGGAGGCGTGCTGCAGCTTCCAGGAGGCAGTCGGCTCTGCTCTGCATGCCTTTAATGGCAGCACAGCTTTCTGGACACCTGGGAGGCTAGCCGGGGCCCCCTGCTCCCGGCAGGAACACTGAGTACCCCCAGGTGCACCTGGGTCTGCTAAGCAACATCCAGGCCCGTAGACCTTCAGAGCCCCCTGTGTGCAGGCCGAGCGTAGGGAAACGCACTGCCCTCTCCTTCCGAGCAGCTTAGTTTCCTCCGCACTCGCACACGTTCGCGAACACCGTTCTGGCACGTCCCACGTGGCCCGGAGGACTTACGCGGTGCCCTAATCGGAGCTGCCCTCAGAGGAGCCGTCGTCTTCGCGTTCCATCCAGGACCTCCTGACTGAAGTCACCGTGCCTCCTAGAGGACGGCGGCTTGGGTTCTTACTGCACTTCAAGTCCTGTTCCTTCTGCGGCACTGCAGGCAGCCGCAGGCCCAGAGGAGCAGCTACGGCGTTCCTCGGTTGAGACAGTTCGCCGGATGCGGGACTCCCTACTTCGATATGTTGATTCAGGGAAGGAAACGCAGGGTAACCGGTGTCTCTTGGGACTCCTTAGAAGCCACAGGGATGTACGCTGAGTGTACCCATGAAAACGGGGGCCTGCTGGAACTAGCTCTGCTTTCCCATTTTGAGGGTGGCATTCATGCCTGCCTTGAAGCTACCTGACATTCCCGGCTCCCGACAGGCCAGTGAGCCCTGGAAGAATGCTTCGGGGAAAATTATGAGTTTGCTCTCTCTAAACCAGGGGCTTCCGTGGCCGCGGCGGCGGTCCGCATGACAGGCTCTAGAGCGAAAGGGAACCTCGACGTGAAAACTCGCCTCCAGGTTAGGCCCTGAGTAGCCGTGCAGAAAGGGAGGCATGCAGCTGTTTAAAGGAGTTCTCAGTCGCTTATGTGCTTTATTTTAAAGGAAGTACGCGTCCGGGGACTCCTAGGCCCCACGGGTGTGCATCGTTTTCCCTCCGAGGTCACTGAGTGCCTCCAGACACCTGTGGGCCGGCGGAGCAACGTCGAGGTCCATTGGTTGATCCCCTGGAGGACCTCTGTGCCTGCCGAGTGCTGGGCAGCAACACACTGCGCGTTCCTTGAGGAGCACTACATCTCCAGAGCCCTCAAACGCCCTCGGGACAACATGGCTGGTGAGTGCGAAGTGCCCAGGAAGACTCTGTCATGGCCCTTGTGTGAGCTGCCATGAGAGAACACTGTGCTTGGAACACTGCGAGGCCCGCCCCGTACCTGAAGTCACTGTGCTCGAGGAGAAAGTCAGCATCTTAGCACGCTGTGTCGCTACCGGCACACCCAGCATGAACCCATGCCTGGAAGGAAGGCCCTGATTCGCCGTGCAGAAGCGGAGGCGTGCTGCAGCTTCCAGGAGGCGGTGGCCTCTGCTCTGCATGCCTTTAACGGCAGCACAGCTTTCTGGACACCTGGGAGGCTAGCCGGGGCACCCTGCTCCCGGCAGGAACACTGAGTACCCCCAGGTGCACCTGGGTCTGCTAAGCAACATCCAGGCCCGTAACCCTTCAGAGCCCCCTGTGTGCAGGCCGAGCGTAGGGAAACGCACTGCCCTCTCCATCGGAGCAGCTTAGTTTCCTCCGCACTCGCACAGGTTCGCGAACACCGTTCTGGCACGTGCCACGTGGCGCGGAGTTCTTACGCGGTGCCCTAATGGGAGCTGCCCTCAGAGGAGCCCTCGTCTTCGCGTTCCATCCAGGACCTCCTGACTGAAGTCACCGTGCCTCCTAGAGGACGGCGGCTTGGGTTCTTACTGCACTTCAAGTCCTGTTCCTTCTGCGGCACTGCAGGCAGCCGCAGGCCCAGAGGAGCAGCTACGGCGTTCCTCGGTTGAGACAGTTCGCCGGATGCGGGACTCCCTACTTCGATAAGTTAATTCAGGGAAGGAAACGCAGGATAACCGGTGTCTCTTGGGACTCGTTAGAAGCCACAGGGATGTACGCTGAGTGTTCCCATGAAAACGGGGGCCTGCTGGAACTAGACCTGCTTTTCCATTTTGAGGGCGGCATTCATGCCTGCCTTGAAGCTACCTGACATTCCCGGCTCCCGACAGGCCAGTGAGCCCTGGAAGAATGCTTCGGGGAAAATTATGAATTTGCTCTCTCTAAACCAGGGGCTTCCGTGGGCGCGGCGGCGGTCCGCATGACAGGCTCTAGAGCGAAAGGGAACCTCGAAGTGAGAACTCGCCTCCAGGTTAGGCCCTGAGTAGCCGTGCAGAAAGGGAGGCATGCAGCTGTTTCCACAACTTCTCAGTCGCTTATGTGCTTTATTTTAAAGGAAGTACGCGTCCGGGGACTCCTAGGCCCCACGGGTGTGCATCGTTTTCCCTCCGAGGTCACTGAGTGCCTCCAGACACCTGTGGGCCGGCGGAGCAACGTCGAGGTCCATTGGTTGATCCCCTGGAGGACCTCTGTGCCTGCCGAGTGCTGGGCAGCAACACACTGCGCGTTCCTTGAGGAGAGCTACATCTCCAGAGCCCTTGAACGCCCTCGGGACAACATGGCTGGTGAGTGCGAAGTATCCAGGAAGACCCTGTCATGGAACTTGTGTGAGCTGCCATGAGAGAACACTGTGCTTGGAACACTGCGAGGCCCGCCCCGTACCTGAAGTCACTCTGCTCGAGGAGAAAGTCAGCATCTTAGCACGCTGTGTCGCTACCGGCACACCCAGCATGAACCCATGCCTGGAAGTAAGGCCCTGTTTCACCGTGCAGAAGCGGAGGCGTGCTGCAGCTTCCAGGAGGCAGTCGGCTCTGCTCTGCATGCCTTTAATGGCAGCACAGCTTTCTGGACACCTGGGAGGCTAGCCGGGGCCCCCTGCTCCCGGCAGGAACACTGAGTACCCCCAGGTGCACCTGGGTCTGCTAAGCAACATCCAGGCCCGTAGACCTTCAGAGCCCCCTGTGTGCAGGCCGAGCGTAGGGAAACGCACTGCCCTCTCCTTCGGAGCAGCTTAGTTTCCTCCGCACTCGCACACGTTCGCGAACACCGTTCTGGCACGTCCCACGTGGCCCGGAGGACTTACGCGGTGCCCTAATCGGAGCTGCCCTCAGAGGAGCCGTCGTCTTCGCGTTCCATCCAGGACCTCCTGACTGAAGTCACCGTGCCTCCTAGAGGACGGCGGCTTGGGTTCTTACTGCACTTCAAGTCCTGTTCCTTCTGCGGCACTGCAGGCAGCCGCAGGCCCAGAGGAGCAGCTACGGCGTTCCTCGGTTGAGACAGTTCGCCGGATGTGGGACTCCCTACTTCGATATGTTGATTCAGGGAAGGAAACGCAGGGTAACCGGTGTCTCTTGGGACTCCTTAGAAGCCACAGGGATGTACGCTGAGTGTACCCATGAAAACGGGGGCCTGCTGGAACTAGCCCTGCTTTCCCATTTTGAGGGTGGCATTCATGCCTGCCTTGAAGCTACCTGACATTCCCGGCTCCCGACAGGCCAGTGAGCCCTGGAAGAATGCTTCGGGGAAAATTATGAGTTTGCTCTCTCTAAACCAGGGGCTTCCGTGGCCGCGGCGGCGGTCCGCATGACAGGCTCTAGAGCGAAAGGGAACCTCGACGTGAAAACTCGCCTCCAGGTTAGGCCCGGAGTAGCCGTGCAGAAAGGGAGGCATGCAGCTGTTTAAAGGAGTTCTCAGTCGCTTATGTGCTTTATTTTAAAGGAAGTACGCGTCCGGGGACTCCTAGGCCCCACGGGTGTGCATCGTTTTCCCTCCGAGGTCACTGAGTGCCTCCAGACACCTGTGGGCCGGCGGAGCAACGTCGAGGTCCATTGGTTGATCCCCTGGAGGACCTCTGTGCCTGCCGAGTGCTGGGCAGCAACACACTGCGCGTTCCTTGAGGAGAGCTACATCTCCAGAGCCCTTGAACGCCCTCGGGACAACATGGCTGGTGAGTGCGAAGTATCCAGGAAGACCCTGTCATGGAACTTGTGTGAGCTGCCATGAGAGAACACTGTGCTTGGAACACTGCGAGGCCCGCCCCGTACCTGAAGTCACTCTGCTCGAGGAGAAAGTCAGCATCTTAGCACGCTGTGTCGCTACCGGCACACCCAGCATGAACCCATGCCTGGAAGTAAGGCCCTGTTTCGCCGTGCAGAAGCGGAGGCGTGCTGCAGCTTCCAGGAGGCAGTCGGCTCTGCTCTGCATGCCTTTAATGGCAGCACAGCTTTCTGGACACCTGGGAGGCTAGCCGGGGCCCCCTGCTCCCGGCAGGAACACTGAGTACCCCCAGGTGCACCTGGGTCTGCTAAGCAACATCCAGGCCCGTAGACCTTCAGAGCCCCCTGTGTGCAGGCCGAGCGTAGGGAAACGCACTGCCCTCTCCTTCCGAGCAGCTTAGTTTCCTCCGCACTCGCACACGTTCGCGAACACCGTTCTGGCACGTCCCACGTGGCCCGGAGGACTTACGCGGTGCCCTAATCGGAGCTGCCCTCAGAGGAGCCGTCGTCTTCGCGTTCCATCCAGGACCTCCTGACTGAAGTCACCGTGCCTCCTAGAGGACGGCGGCTTGGGTTCTTACTGCACTTCAAGTCCTGTTCCTTCTGCGGCACTGCAGGCAGCCGCAGGCCCAGAGGAGCAGCTACGGCGTTCCTCGGTTGAGACAGTTCGCCGGATGCGGGACTCCCTACTTCGATATGTTGATTCAGGGAAGGAAACGCAGGGTAACCGGTGTCTCTTGGGACTCCTTAGAAGCCACAGGGATGTACGCTGAGTGTACCCATGAAAACGGGGGCCTGCTGGAACTAGCCCTGCTTTCCCATTTTGAGGGTGGCATTCATGCCTGCCTTGAAGCTACCTGACATTCCCGGCTCCCGACAGGCCAGTGAGCCCTGGAAGAATGCTTCGGGGAAAATTATGAGTTTGCTCTCTCTAAACCAGGGGCTTCCGTGGCCGCGGCGGCGGTCCGCATGACAGGCTCTAGAGCGAAAGGGAACCTCGACGTGAAAACTCGCCTCCAGGTTAGGCCCTGAGTAGCCATGCAGAAAGGGAGGCATGCAGCTGTTTAAAGGAGTTCTCAGTCGCTTATGTGCTTTATTTTAAAGGAAGTACGCGTCCGGGGACTCCTAGGCCCCACGGGTGTGCATCGTTTTCCCTCCGAGGTCACTGAGTGCCTCCAGACACCTGTGGGCCGGCGGAGCAACGTCGAGGTCCATTGGTTGATCCCCTGGAGGACCTCTGTGCCTGCCGAGTGCTGGGCAGCAACACACTGCGCGTTCCTTGAGGAGCACTACATCTCCAGAGCCCTCAAACGCCCTCGGGACAACATGGCTGGTGAGTGCGAAGTGCCCAGGAAGACTCTGTCATGGCCCTTGTGTGAGCTGCCATGAGAGAACACTGTGCTTGGAACACTGCGAGGCCCGCCCCGTACCTGAAGTCACTGTGCTCGAGGAGAAAGTCAGCATCTTAGCACGCTGTGTCGCTACCGGCACACCCAGCATGAACCCATGCCTGGAAGGAAGGCCCTGATTCGCCGTGCAGAAGCGGAGGCGTGCTGCAGCTTCCAGGAGGCGGTGGCCTCTGCTCTGCATGCCTTTAACGGCAGCACAGCTTTCTGGACACCTGGGAGGCTAGCCGGGGCACCCTGCTCCCGGCAGGAACACTGAGTACCCCCAGGTGCACCTGGGTCTGCTAAGCAACATCCAGGCCCGTAACCCTTCAGAGCCCCCTGTGTGCAGGCCGAGCATAGGGAAACGCACTGCCCTCTCCATCGGAGCAGCTTAGTTTCCTCCGCACTCGCACAGGTTCGCGAACACCGTTCTGGCACGTCCCACGTGGCGCGGAGTTCTTACGCGGTGCCCTAATGGGAGCTGCCCTCAGAGGAGCCCTCGTCTTCGCGTTCCATCCAGGACCTGCTGACTGAAGTCACCGTGCCTCCTAGAGGACGGCGGCTTGGGTTCTTACTGCACTTCAAGTCCTGTTCCTTCTGCGGCACTGCAGGCAGCCGCAGGCCCAGAGGAGCAGCTACGGCGTTCCTCGGTTGAGACAGTTCGCCGGATGCGGGACTCCCTACTTCGATAAGTTAATTCAGGGAAGGAAACGCAGGATAACCGGTGTCTCTTGGGACTCGTTAGAAGCCACAGGGATGTACGCTGAGTGTTCCCATGAAAACGGGGGCCTGCTGGAACTAGACCTGCTTTTCCATTTTGAGGGCGGCATTCATGCCTGCCTTGAAGCTACCTGACATTCCCGGCTCCCGACAGGCCAGTGAGCCCTGGAAGAATGCTTCGGGGAAAATTATGAGTTTGCTCTCTCTAAACCAGGGGCTTCCGTGGCCGCGGCGGCGGTCCGCATGACAGGCTCTAGAGCGAAAGGGAACCTCGAAGTGAGAACTCGCCTCCAGGTTAGGCCCTGAGTAGCCGTGCAGAAAGGGAGGCATGCAGCTGTTTCCACAACTTCTCAGTCGCTTATGTGCTTTATTTTAAAGGAAGTACGCGTCCGGGGACTCCTAGGCCCCACGGGTGTGCATCGTTTTCCCTCCGAGGTCACTGAGTGCCTCCAGACACCTGTGGGCTGGCGGAGCAACGTCGAGGTCCATTGGTTGATCCCCTGGAGGACCTCTGTGCCTGCCGAGTGCTGGGCAGCAACACACTGCGCGTTCCTTGAGGAGAGCTACATCTCCAGAGCCCTCGAACGCCCTCGGGACAACATGGCTGGTGAGTGCGAAGTACCCAGGAAGACTCTGTCATGGCCCTTGTGTGAGCTGCCATGAGAGAACACTGTGCTTGGAACACTGCGAGGCCCGCCCCGTACCTGAAGTCACTCTGCTCGAGGAGAAAGTCAGCATCTTAGCACGCTGTGTCGCTACCGGCACACCCAGCATGAACCCATGCCTGGAAGTAAGGCCCTGTTTCGCCGTGCAGAAGCCGAGGCGTGCTGCAGCTTCCAGGAGGCAGTCGGCTCTGCTCTGCATGCCTTTAATGGCAGCACAGCTTTCTGGACACCTGGGAGGCTAGCCGGGGCACCCTGCTCCCGGCAGGAACACTGAGTACCCCCAGGTGCACCTGGGTCTGCTAAGCAACATCCAGGCCCGTAGCCCTTCAGAGCCCCCTGTGTGCAGGCCGAGCGTAGGGAAACGCACTGCCCTCTCCTTCGGAGCAGCTTAGTTTCCTCCGCACTCGCACACGTTCGCGAACACCGTTCTGGCACGTCCCACGTGGCCCGGAGGACTTACGCGGTGCCCTAATCGGACCTGCCCTCAGAGGAGACCTCGTCTTCGCGTTTCATCCAGGACCTCCTGACTGAAGTCACCGTGCCTCCTAGAGGACGGCGGCTTGGGTTCTTACTGCACTTTAAGTCCTGTTCCTTCTGCGGCACTGCAGGCAGCCCCAGGCCCAGAGGAGCAGCTACGGCGTTCCTCGGTTGAGACAGTTCGCCGGATGCGGGACTCCCTACTTCGATATGTTGATTCAGGGAAGGAAACGCAGGGTAACCGGTGTCTCTTGGGACTCCTTAGAAGCCACAGGGATGTACGCTGAGTGTACCCATGAAAACGGGGGCCTGCTGGAACTAGCCCTGCTTTCCCATTTTGAGGGCGGCATTCATGCCTGCCTTGAAGCTACCTGACATTCCCGGCTCCCGACAGGCCAGTGAGCCCTGGAAGAATGCTTCGGGGAAAATTATGAGTTTGCTCTCTCTAAACCAGGGGCTTCCGTGGCCGCAGCTCGGTCCGCATGACAGGCTCTAGAGCGAAAGGGAACCTCGACGTGAAAACTCGCCTCCAGGTTAGGCCCTGAGTAGCCGTGCAGAAAGGGAGGCATGCAGCTGTTTAAAGGAGTTCTCAGTCGCTTATGTCCTTTATTTTAAAGGAAGTACGCGTCCGGGGACTCCTAGGCCCCACGGGTGTGCATCGTTTTCCCTCCGAGGTCACTGAGTGCCTCCAGACACCTGTGGGCCGGCGGAGCAACGTCGAGGTCCATTGGTTGATCCCCTGGAGGACCTCTGTGCCTGCCGAGTGCTGGGCAGCAACACACTGCGCGTTCCTTGAGGAGAGCTACATCTCCAGAGCCCTCGAACGCCCTCGGGACAACATGGCTGGTGAGTGCGAAGTACCCAGGAAGACTCTGTCATGGACCTTGTGTGAGCTGCCATGAGAGAACAGTGTGCTTGGAACACTGCGAGGCCCGCCCCGTACCTGAAGTCACTCTGCTCGAGGAGAAAGTCAGCATCTTAGCAGGCTGTGTCGCTACCAGCACACCCAGCATGAACCCATGCCTGGAAGGAAGGCCCTGATTCGCCGTGCAGAAGCGGAGGCGTGCTGCAGCTTCCAGGAGGCGGTGGCCTCTGCTCTGCATGCCTTTAACGGCAGCACAGCTTTCTGGACACCTGGGAGAATAGCCGGGGCACCCTGCTCCCGGCAGGAACACTGAGTACCCCCAGGTGCACCTGGGTCTGCTAAGCAACATCCAGGCCCGTAACCCTTCAGAGCCCCCTGTGTGCAGGCCGAGCATAGGGAAACGCACTGCCCTCTCCATCGGAGCAGCTTAGTTTCCTCCGCACTCGCACAGGTTCGCGAACACCGTTCTGGCACGTCCCACGTGGCGCGGAGTTCTTACGCGGTGCCCTAATGGGAGCTGCCCTCAGAGGAGCCCTCGTCTTCGCGTTCCATCCAGGACCTCCTGACTGAAGTCACCGTGCCTCCTAGAGGACGGCGGCTTGGGTTCTTACTGCACTTCAAGTCCTGTTCCTTCTGCGGCACTGCAGGCAGCCGCAGGCCCAGAGGAGCAGCTACGGCGTTCCTCGGTTGAGACAGTTCGCCGGATGCGGGACTCCCTACTTCGATAAGTTAATTCAGGGAAGGAAACGCAGGATAACCGGTGTCTCTTGGGACTCGTTAGAAGCCACAGGGATGTACGCTGAGTGTTCCCATGAAAACGGGGGCCTGCTGGAACTAGACCTGCTTTTCCATTTTGAGGGCGGCATTCATGCCTGCCTTGAAGCTACCTGACATTCCCGGCTCCCGACAGGCCAGTGAGCCCTGGAAGAATGCTTCGGGGAAAATTATGAGTTTGCTCTCTCTAAACCAGGGGCTTCCGTGGCCGCGGCAGCGGTCCGCATGACAGGCTCTAGAGCGAAAGGGAACCGCGAAGTGAGAACTCGCCTCCAGGTTAGGCCCTGAGTAGCCGTGCAGAAAGGGAGGCATGCAGCTCTTTCCACAACTTCTCAGTCGCTTATGTGCTTTATTTTAAAGGAAGTACGCGTCCGGGGACTCCTAGGCCCCACGGGTGTGCATCGTTTACCCTCCGAGGTCACTGAGTGCCTCCAGACACCTGTGGGCCGGTGGAGCAATGTCGAGGTCCATTGGTTGATCCCCTGGAGGACCTCTGTGCCTGCCGAGTGCTGGGCAGCAACACACTGCGCGTTCCTTGAGGAGAGCTACATCTCCAGAGCCCTCGAACGCCCTCGGGACAACATGGCTGGTGAGTGCGAAGTACCCAGGAAGACTCTGTCATGGCCCTTGTGTGAGCTGCCATGAGAGAACACTGTGCTTGGAACACTGCGAGGCCCGCCCCGTACCTGAAGTCACTCTGCTCGAGGAGAAAGTCAGCATCTTAGCACGCTGTGTCGCTACCGGCACACCCAGCATGAACCCATGCCTGGAAGTAAGGCCCTGTTTCGCCGTGCAGAAGCGGAGGCGTGCTGCAGCTTCCAGGAGGCAGTCGGCTCTGCTCTGCATGCCTTTAATGGCAGCACAGCTTTCTGGACACCTGGGAGGCTAGCCGGGGCACCCTGCTCCCGGCAGGAACACTGAGTACCCCCAGGTGCACCTGGGTCTGCTAAGCAACATCCAGGCCCGTAGCCCTTCAGAGACCCCTGTGTGCAGGCCGAGCGTAGGGAAACGCACTGCCCTCTCCTTCGGAGCAGCTTAGTTTCCTCCACACTCGCACACGTTCGCGAACACCGTTCTGGCACGTCCCACGTGGCCCGGAGGACTTACGCGGTGCCCTAATCGGACCTGCCCTCAGAGGAGACCTCGTCTTCGCGTTTCATCCAGGACCTCCTGACTGAAGTCACCGTGCCTCCTAGAGGACGGCGGCTTGGGTTCTTACTGCACTTTAAGTCCTGTTCCTTCTGCGGCACTGCAGGCAGCCCCAGGCCCAGAGGAGCAGCTACGGCGTTCCTCGGTTGAGACAGTTCGCCGGATGCGGGACTCCCTACTTCGATATGTTGATTCAGGGAAGGAAACGCAGGGTAACCGGTGTCTCTTGGGACTCCTTAGAAGCCACAGGGATGTACGCTGAGTGTACCCATGAAAACGGGGGCCTGCTGGAACTAGCCCTGCTTTCCCATTTTGAGGGCGGCATTCATGCCTGCCTTGAAGCTACCTGACATTCCCGGCTCCCGACAGGCCAGTGAGCCCTGGAAGAATGCTTCGGGGAAAATTATGAGTTTGCTCTCTCTAAACCAGGGGCTTCCGTGGCCGCAGCTCGGTCCGCATGACAGGCTCTAGAGTGAAAGGGAACCTCGACGTGAAAACTCGCCTCCAGGTTAGGCCCTGAGTAGCCGTGCAGAAAGGGAGGCATGCAGCTGTTTAAAGGAGTTCTCAGTCGCTTATGTCCTTTATTTTAAAGGAAGTACGCGTCCGGGGACTCCTAGGCCCCAAGGGTGTGCATCGTTTTCCCTCCGAGGTCACTGAGTGCTTCCAGACACCTGTGGGCCGGCGGAGCAACGTCGAGGTCCATTGGTTGATCCCCTGGAGGACCTCTGTGCCTGCCGGGTGCTGGGCAGCAACACACTGCGCGTTCCTTGAGGAGAGCTACATCTCCAGAGCCCTCGAACGCCCTCGGGACAACATGGCTGGTGAGTGCGAAGTACCCAGGAAGACTCTGTCATGGACCTTGTGTGAGCTGCCATGAGAGAACACTGTGCTTGGAACACTGCGAGGCCCGCCCCGTACCTGAAGTCACTCTGCTCGAGGAGAAAGTCAGCATCTTAGCACGCTGTGTCGCTACCGGCACACCCAGCATGAACCCATGCCTGGAAGGAAGGCCCTGATTCGCCGTGCAGAAGCGGAGGCGTGCTGCAGCTTCCAGGAGGCGGTGGCCTCTGCTCTGCATGCCTTTAACGGCAGCACATCTTTCTGGACACCTGGGAGGCTAGCCGGGGCACCCTGCTCCCGGCAGGAACACTGAGTACCCCCAGGTGCACCTGGGTCTGCTAAGCAACATCCAGGCCCGTAACCCTTCAGAGCCCCCTGTGTGCAGGCCGAGCATAGGGAAACGCACTGCCCTCTCCATCGGAGCAGCTTAGTTTCCTCCGCACTCGCACAGGTTCGCGAACACCGTTCTGGCACGTCCCACGTGGCGCGGAGTTCTTACGCGGTGCCCTAATGGGAGCTGCCCTCAGAGGAGACCTCGTCTTCGCGTTCCATCCAGGACCTCCTGACTGAAGTCACCGTGCCTCCTAGAGGACGGCGGCTTGGGTTCTTACTGCACTTCAAGTCCTGTTCCTTCTGCGGCACTGCAGGCAGCCGCAGGCCCAGAGGAGCAGCTACGGCGTTCCTCGGTTGAGACAGTTCGCCGGATGCGGGACTCCCTACTTCGATAAGTTAATTCAGGGAAGGAAACGCAGGATAACCGGTGTCTCTTGGGACTCGTTAGAAGCCACAGGGATGTACGCTGAGTGTTCCCATGAAAAGGGGGGCCTGCTGGAACTAGACCTGCTTTTCCATTTTGAGGGCGGCATTCATGCCTGCCTTGAAGCTACCTGACATTCCCGGCTCCCGACAGGCCAGTGAGCCCTGGAAGAATGCTTCGGGGAAAATTATGAGTTTGCTCTCTCTAAACCAGGGGCTTCCGTGGCCGCAGCTCGGTCCGCATGACAGGCTCTAGAGCGAAAGGGAACCGCGAAGTGAGAACTCGCCTCCAGGTTAGGCCCTGAGTAGCCGTGCAGAAAGGGAGGCATGCAGCTGTTTCCACAACTTCTCAGTCGCTTATGTGCTTTATTTTAAAGGAAGTACGCGTCCGGGGACTCCTAGGCCCCATGGGTGTGCATCGTTTTCCCTCCGAGGTCACTGAGTGCCTCCAGACACCTGTGGGTCGGCGGAGCAACGTCGAGGTCCATTGGTTGATCCCCTGGAGGAACTCTGTGCCTGCCGAGTGCTGGGCAGCAACACACTGCGCGTTCCTTGAGGAGAGCTACATCTCCAGAGCCCTCGAACGCCCTCGGGACAACATGGCTGGTGAGTGCGAAGTACCCAGGAAGACTCTGTCATGGACCTTGTGTGAGCTGCCATGAGAGAACACTGTGCTTGGAACATTGCGAGGCCCGCCCCGTACCTGAAGTCACTCTGCTCGAGGAGAAAGTCAGCATCTTAGCACGCTGTGTCGCTACCGGCACACCCAGCATGAACCCATGCCTGGAAGTAAGGCCCTGTTTCGCCGTGCAGAAGCGGAGGTGTGCTGCAGCTTCCAGGAGGCAGTCGGCTCTGCTCTGCATGCCTTTAACGGCAGCACAGCTTTCTGGACACCTGGGAGGCTAGCCGGGGCACCCTGCTCCCGGCAGGAACACTGAGTACCCCCAGGTGCACCTGGGTCTGCTAAGCAACATCCAGGCCCGTAGCCCTTCAGAGCACCCTGTGTGCAGGCCGAGCGTAGGGAAACGCACTGCCCTCTCCTTCGGAGCAGCTTAGTTTCCTCCACACTCGCACACGTTCGCGAACACCGTTCTGGCACGTCCCACGTGGCCCGGAGGACTTACGCGGTGCCCTAATCGGACCTGCCCTCAGAGGAGACCTCGTCTTCGCGTTTCATCCAGGACCTCCTGACTGAAGTCACCGTGCCTCCTAGAGGACGGCGGCTTGGGTTCTTACTGCACTTTAAGTCCTGTTCCTTCTGCGGCACTGCAGGCAGCCCCAGGCCCAGAGGAGCAGCTACGGCGTTCCTCGGTTGAGACAGTTCGCCGGATGCGGGACTCCCTACTTCGATATGTTGATTCAGGGAAGGAAACGCAGGGTAACCGGTGTCTCTTGGGACTCCTTAGAAGCCACAGGGATGTACGCTGAGTGTACCCATGAAAACGGGGGCCTGCTGGAACTAGCCCTGCTTTCCCATTTTGAGGGCGGCATTCATGCCTGCCTTGAAGCTACCTGACATTCCCGGCTCCCGACAGGCCAGTGAGCCCTGGAAGAATGCTTCGGGGAAAATTATGAGTTTGCTCTCTCTAAACCAGGGGCTTCCGTGGCCGCAGCTCGGTCCGCATGACAGGCTCTAGAGCGAAAGGGAACCTCGACGTGAAAACTCGCCTCCAGGTTAGGCCCTGAGTAGCCGTGCAGAAAGGGAGGCATGCAGCTGTTTAAAGGAGTTCTCAGTCGCTTATGTCCTTTATTTTAAAGGAAGTACGCGTCCGGGGACTCCTAGGCCCCACGGGTGTGCATCGTTTTCCCTCCGAGGTCACTGAGTGCCTCCAGACACCTGTGGGCCGGCGGAGCAACGTCGAGGTCCATTGGTTGATCCCCTGGAGGACCTCTGTGCCTGCCGAGTGCTGGGCAGCAACACACTGCGCGTTCCTTGAGGAGAGCTACATCTCCAGAGCCCTCGAACGCCCTCGGGACAACATGGCTGGTGAGTGCGAAGTACCCAGGAAGACCCTGTCATGGACCTTGTGTGAGCTGCCATGAGAGAACACTGTGCTTGGAACACTGCGAGGCCCGCCCCGTACCTGAAGTCACTCTGCTCGAGGAGAAAGTCAGCATCTTAGCACGCTGTGTCGCTACCGGCACACCCAGCATGAACCCATGCCTGGAAGGAAGGCCCTGATTCGCCGTGCAGAAGCGGAGGCGTGCTGCAGCTTCCAGGAGGCGGTGGCCTCTGCTCTGCATGCCTTTAACGGCAGCACAGCTTTCTGGACACCTGGGAGGCTAGCCGGGGCACCCTGCTCCCGGCAGGAACACTGAGTACCCCCAGGTGCACCTGGGTCTGCTAAGCAACATCCAGGCCCGTAACCCTTCAGAGCCCCCTGTGTGCAGGCCGAGCGTAGGGAAACGCACTGCCCTCTCCTTCGGAGCAGCTTAGTTTCCTCCGCACTCGCACAGGTTCGCGATCACCGTTCTGGCACGTCCCACGTGGCGCGGAGTTCTTACGCGGTGCCCTAATCGGAGCTGCCCCCAGAGGAGCCCTCGTCTTCGCGTTCCATCCAGGACCTCCTGACTGAAGTCACCGTGCCTCCTAGAGGACGGCGGCTTGGGTTCTTACTGCACTTCAAGTCCTGTTCCTTCTGCGGCACTGCAGGCAGCCGCAGGCCCAGAGGAGCAGCTACGGCGTTCCTCGGTTGAGACAGTTCGCCGGATGCGGGACTCCCTACTTCGATAAGTTAATTCAGGGAAGGAAACCCAGGGTAACCAGTGTCTCTTGGGACTCGTTAGAAGCCACAGGGATGTACGCTGAGTGTTCCCATGAAAACGGGGGCCTGCTGGAACTAGACCTGCTTTTCCATTTTGAGGGCGGCATTCATGCCTGCCTTGAAGCTACCTGACATTCCCGGCTCCCGACAGGCCAGTGAGCCCTGGAAGAATGCTTCGGGGAAAATTATGAGTTTGCTCTCTCTAAACCAGGGGCTTCCGTGGCCACGGCGGCGGTCCGCATGACAGGCTCTAGAGCGAAAGGGAACCTCGAAGTGAGAACTCGCCTCCAGGTTAGGCCCTGAGTAGCCGTGCAGAAAGGGAGGCATGCAGCTGTTTCCACAACTTCTCAGTCGCTTATGTGCTTTATTTTAAAGGAAGTACGCGTCCGGGGACTCCTAGGCCCCACGGGTGTGCATCGTTTTCCCTCCGAGGTCACTGAGTGCCTCCAGACACCTGTGGGCCGGCGGAGCAACGTCGAGGTCCATTGGTTGATCCCCTGGAGGACCTCTGTGCCTGCCGAGTGCTGGGCAGCAACACACTGCGCGTTCCTTGAGGAGAGCTACATCTCCAGAGCCCTCGAACGCCCTCGGGACAACATGGCTGGTGAGTGCGAAGTACCCAGGAAGACTCTGTCATGGACCTTGTGTGAGCTGCCATGAGAGAACACTGTGCTTGGAACACTGCGAGGCCCGCCCCGTACCTGAAGTCACTCTGCTCGAGGAGAAAGTCAGCATCTTAGCACGCTGTGTCGCTACCGGCACACCCAGCATGAACCCATGCCTGGAAGTAAGGCCCTGTTTCGCCGTGCAGAAGCGGAGGCGTGCTGCAGCTTCCAGGAGGCAGTCGGCTCTGCTCTGCATGCCTTTAATGGCAGCACAGCTTTCTGGACACCTGGGAGGCTAGCCGGGGCACCCTGCTCCCGGCAGGAACACTGAGTACCCCCAGGTGCACCTGGGTCTGCTAAGCAACATCCAGGCCCGTAGCCCTTCAGAGCCCCCTGTGTGCAGGCCGAGCGTAGGGAAACGCACTGCCCTCTCCTTCGGAGCAGCTTAGTTTCCTCCGCACTCGCACACGTTCGCGAACACCGTTCTGGCACGTCCCACGTGGCCCGGAGGACTTACGCGGTGCCCTAATCGGACCTGCCCTCAGAGGAGACCTCGTCTTCGCGTTTCATCCAGGACCTCCTGACTGAAGTCACCGTGCCTCCTAGAGGACGGCGGCTTGGGTTCTTACTGCACTTTAAGTCCTGTTCCTTCTGCGGCACTGCAGGCAGCCCCAGGCCCAGAGGAGCAGCTACGGCGTTCCTCGGTTGAGACAGTTCGCCGGATGCGGGACTCCCTACTTCGATATGTTGATTCAGGGAAGGAAACGCAGGGTAACCGGTGTCTCTTGGGACTCCTTAGAAGCCACAGGGATGTACGCTGAGTGTTCCCATGAAAACGGGGGCCTGCTGGAACTAGCCCTGCTTTCCCATTTTGAGGGCGGC
This sequence comes from Pseudorca crassidens, assembly GCF_039906515.1. Taxonomy (NCBI): domain Eukaryota; kingdom Metazoa; phylum Chordata; class Mammalia; order Artiodactyla; family Delphinidae; genus Pseudorca; species Pseudorca crassidens. The sequence goes on along the minus strand of NC_090311.1, from coordinate 87,387,259 downwards.
ATTCATGCCTGCCTTGAAGCTACCTGACATTCCCGGCTCCCGACAGGCCAGTGAGCCCTGGAAGAATGCTTCGGGTAAAATTATGAGTTTGCTCTCTCTAAACCAGGGGCTTCCGTGGCCGCAGCTCGGTCCGCATGACAGGCTCTAGAGCGAAAGGGAACCTCGATGTGAAAACTCGCCTCCAGGTTAGGCCCTGAGTAGCCGTGCAGAAAGGGAGGCATGCAGCTGTTTAAAGGAGTTCTCAGTCGCTTATGTCCTTTATTTTAAAGGAAGTACGCGTCCGGGGACTCCTAGGCCCCACGGGTGTGCATCGTTTTCCCTCCGAGGTCACTGAGTGCCTCCAGACACCTGTGGGCCGGCGGAGCAATGTCGAGGTCCATTGGTTGATCCCCTGGAGGACCTCTGTGCCTGCCGAATGCTGCGCAGCAACACACTGCGCGTTCCTTGAGGAGCACTACATCTCCAGAGCCCTCGAACGCCCTCGGGACAACATGGCTGGTGAGTGCGAAGTGCCCAGGAAGACTCTGTCATGGCCCTTGTGTGAGCTGCCATGAGAGAACACTGTGCTTGGAACACTGCGAGGCCCGCCGCGTGCCTGAAGTCACTGTGCTAGAGGAGAAAGTCAGCATCTTAGCACGCTGTGTCGCTACCGGCACACCCAGCATGAACCCATGCCTGGAAGGAAGGCCCTGATTCGCCGTGCAGAAGCGGAGGCGTGCTGCAGCTTCCAGGAGGCGGTGGCCTCTGCTCTGCATGCCTTTAACGGCAGCACAGCTTTCTGGACACCTGGGAGGCTAGCCGGGGCACCCTGCTCCCGGCAGGAACACTGAGTACCCCCAGGTGCACCTGGGTCTGCTAAGCAACATCCGGGCCCGTAACCCTTCAGAGCCCCCTGTGTGCAGGCCGAGCGTAGAGAAACGCACTGCCCTCTCCATCGGAGCAGCTTAGTTTCCTCCACACTCGCACAGGTTCGCGAACACCGTTCTGGCACGTCCCACGTGGCGCGGAGTTCTTACGCGGTGCCCTAATCGGAGCTGCCCTCAGAGGAGCCCTCGTCTTCGCGTTCCATCCAGGACCTCCTGACTGAAGTCACCGTGCCTCCTAGAGGACGGCGGCTTGGGTTCTTACTGCACTTCAAGTCCTGTTCCTTCTGCGGCACTGCAGGCAGCCGCAGGCCCAGAGGAGCAGCTACGGCGTTCCTCGGTTGAGACAGTTCGCCGGATGCGGGACTCCCTACTTCGATAAGTTAATTCAGGGAAGGAAACACAGGGTAACCGGTGTCTCCTGGGACTCGTTAGAAGCCACAGGGATGTACGCTGAGTGTTCCCATGAAAACGGGGGCCTGCTGGAACTAGACCTGCTTTTCCATTTTGAGGGCGGCATTCATGCCTGCCTTGAAGCTACCTGACATTCCCGGCTCCCGACAGGCCAGTGAGCCCTGGAAGAATGCTTCGGGGAAAATTATGAGTTTGCTCTCTCTAAACCAGGGGCTTCCGTGGCCGCGGCGGCGGTCCGCATGACAGGCTCTAGAGCGAAAGGGAACCTCGAAGTGAGAACTCGCCTCCAGGTTAGGCCCTGAGTAGCCGTGCAGAAAGGGAGGCATGCAGCTGTTTCCACAACTTCTCAGTCGCTTATGTGCTTTATTTTAAAGGAAGTACGCGTCCGGGGACTCCTAGGCCCCACGGGTGTGCATCGTTTTCCCTCCGAGGTCACTGAGTGCCTCCAGACACCTGTGGGCCGGCGGAGCAACGTCGAGGTCCATTGGTTGATCCCCTGGAGGACCTCTGTGCCTGCCGAGTGCTGGGCAGCAACACACTGCGCGTTCCTTGAGGAGCACTACATCTCCAGAGCCCTCAAACGCCCTCGGGACAACATGGCTGGTGAGTGCGAAGTACCCAGGAAGACCCTGTCATGGACCTTGTGTGAGCTGCCATGAGAGAACACTGTGCTTGGAACACTGCGAGGCCCGCCCCGTACCTGAAGTCACTCTGCTCGAGGAGAAAGTCAGCATCTTAGCACGCTGTGTCGCTACCGGCACACCCAGCATGAACCCATGCCTGGAAGGAAGGCCCTGATTCGCCGTGCAGAAGCGGAGGCGTGCTGCAGCTTCCAGGAGGCGGTGGCCTCTGCTCTGCATGCCTTTAACGGCAGCACAGCTTTCTGGACACCTGGGAGGCTAGCCGGGGCACCCTGCTCCCGGCAGGAACACTGAGTACCCCCAGGTGCACCTGGGTCTGCTAAGCAACATCCAGGCCCGTAACCCTTCAGAGCCCCCTGTGTGCAGGCCGAGCGTAGGGAAACGCACTGCCCTCTCCTTCGGAGCAGCTTAGTTTCCTCCGCACTCGCACAGGTTCGCGATCACCGTTCTGGCACGTCCCACGTGGCGCGGAGTTCTTACGCGGTGCCCTAATCGGAGCTGCCCCCAGAGGAGCCCTCGTCTTCGCGTTCCATCCAGGACCTCCTGACTGAAGTCACCGTGCCTCCTAGAGGACGGCGGCTTGGGATCTTACTGCACTTCAAGTCCTGTTCCTTCTGCGGCACTGCAGGCAGCCGCAGGCCCAGAGGAGCAGCTACGGCGTTCCTCGGTTGAGACAGTTCGCCGGATGCGGGACTCCCTACTTCGATAAGTTAATTCAGGGAAGGAAACCCAGGGTAACCAGTGTCTCTTGGGACTCGTTAGAAGCCACAGGGATGTACGCTGAGTGTTCCCATGAAAACGGGGGCCTGCTGGAACTAGACCTGCTTTTCCATTTTGAGGGCGGCATTCATGCCTGCCTTGAAGCTACCTGACATTCCCGGCTCCCGACAGGCCAGTGAGCCCTGGAAGAATGCTTCGGGGAAAATTATGAGTTTGCTCTCTCTAAACCAGGGGCTTCCGTGGCCACGGCGGCGGTCCGCATGACAGGCTCTAGAGCGAAAGGGAACCTCGAAGTGAGAACTCGCCTCCAGGTTAGGCCCTGAGTAGCCGTGCAGAAAGGGAGGCATGCAGCTGTTTCCACAACTTCTCAGTCGCTTATGTGCTTTATTTTAAAGGAAGTACGCGTCCGGGGACTCCTAGGCCCCACGGGTGTGCATCGTTTTCCCTCCGAGGTCACTGAGTGCCTCCAGACACCTGTGGGCCGGCGGAGCAACGTCGAGGTCCATTGGTTGATCCCCTGGAGGACCTCTGTGCCTGCCGAGTGCTGGGCAGCAACACACTGCGCGTTCCTTGAGGAGAGCTACATCTCCAGAGCCCTCGAACGCCCTCGGGACAACATGGCTGGTGAGTGCGAAGTACCCAGGAAGACTCTGTCATGGACCTTGTGTGAGCTGCCATGAGAGAACACTGTGCTTGGAACACTGCGAGGCCCGCCCCGTACCTGAAGTCACTCTGCTCGAGGAGAAAGTCAGCATCTTAGCACGCTGTGTCGCTACCGGCACACCCAGCATGAACCCATGCCTGGAAGTAAGGCCCTGTTTCGCCGTGCAGAAGCGGAGGCGTGCTGCAGCTTCCAGGAGGCAGTCGGCTCTGCTCTGCATGCCTTTAATGGCAGCACAGCTTTCTGGACACCTGGGAGGCTAGCCGGGGCACCCTGCTCCCGGCAGGAACACTGAGTACTCCCAGGTGCACCTGGGTCTGCTAAGCAACATCCAGGCCCGTAGCCCTTCAGAGCCCCCTGTGTGCAGGCCGAGCGTAGGGAAACGCACTGCCCTCTCCTTCGGAGCAGCTTAGTTTCCTCCGCACTCGCACACGTTCGCGAACACCGTTCTGGCACGTCCCACGTGGCCCGGAGGACTTACGCGGTGCCCTAATCGGACCTGCCCTCAGAGGAGACCTCGTCTTCGCGTTTCATCCAGGACCTCCTGACTGAAGTCACCGTGCCTCCTAGAGGACGGCGGCTTGGGTTCTTACTGCACTTTAAGTCCTGTTCCTTCTGCGGCACTGCAGGCAGCCCCAGGCCCAGAGGAGCAGCTACGGCGTTCCTCGGTTGAGACAGTTCGCCGGATGCGGGACTCCCTACTTCGATATGTTGATTCAGGGAAGGAAACGCAGGGTAACCGGTGTCTCTTGGGACTCCTTAGAAGCCACAGGGATGTACGCTGAGTGTTCCCATGAAAACGGGGGCCTGCTGGAACTAGCCCTGCTTTCCCATTTTGAGGGCGGCATTCATGCCTGCCTTGAAGCTACCTGACATTCCCGGCTCCCGACAGGCCAGTGAGCCCTGGAAGAATGCTTCGGGTAAAATTATGAGTTTGCTCTCTCTAAACCAGGGGCTTCCGTGGCCGCAGCTCGGTCCGCATGACAGGCTCTAGAGCGAAAGGGAACCTCGACGTGAAAACTCGCCTCCAGGTTAGGCCCTGAGTAGCCGTGCAGAAAGGGAGGCATGCAGCTGTTTAAAGGAGTTCTCAGTCGCTTATGTCCTTTATTTTAAAGGAAGTACGCGTCCGGGGACTCCTAGGCCCCACGGGTGTGCATCGTTTTCCCTCCGAGGTCACTGAGTGCCTCCAGACACCTGTGGGCCGGCGGAGCAATGTCGAGGTCCATTGGTTGATCCCCTGGAGGACCTCTGTGCCTGCCGAATGCTGCGCAGCAACACACTGCGCGTTCCTTGAGGAGCACTACATCTCCAGAGCCCTCGAACGCCCTCGGGACAACATGGCTGGTGAGTGCGAAGTGCCCAGGAAGACTCTGTCATGGCCCTTGTGTGAGCTGCCATGAGAGAACACTGTGCTTGGAACACTGCGAGGCCCGCCGCGTGCCTGAAGTCACTGTGCTAGAGGAGAAAGTCAGCATCTTAGCACGCTGTGTCGCTACCGGCACACCCAGCATGAACCCATGCCTGGAAGGAAGGCCCTGATTCGCCGTGCAGAAGCGGAGGCGTGCTGCAGCTTCCAGGAGGCGGTGGCCTCTGCTCTGCATGCCTTTAACGGCAGCACAGCTTTCTGGACACCTGGGAGGCTAGCCGGGGCACCCTGCTCCCGGCAGGAACACTGAGTACCCCCAGGTGCACCTGGGTCTGCTAAGCAACATCCGGGCCCGTAACCCTTCAGAGCCCCCTGTGTGCAGGCCGAGCGTAGAGAAACGCACTGCCCTCTCCATCGGAGCAGCTTAGTTTCCTCCACACTCGCACAGGTTCGCGAACACCGTTCTGGCACGTCCCACGTGGCGCGGAGTTCTTACGCGGTGCCCTAATCGGAGCTGCCCTCAGAGGAGCCCTCGTCTTCGCGTTCCATCCAGGACCTCCTGACTGAAGTCACCGTGCCTCCTAGAGGACGGCGGCTTGGGTTCTTACTGCACTTCAAGTCCTGTTCCTTCTGCGGCACTGCAGGCAGCCCCAGGCCCAGAGGAGCAGCTACGGCGTTCCTCGGTTGAGACAGTTCGCCGGATGCGGGACTCCCTACTTCGATAAGTTAATTCAGGGAAGGAAACACAGGGTAACCGGTGTCTCCTGGGACTCGTTAGAAGCCACAGGGATGTACGCTGAGTGTTCCCATGAAAACGGGGGCCTGCTGGAACTAGACCTGCTTTTCCATTTTGAGGGCGGCATTCATGCCTGCCTTGAAGCTACCTGACATTCCCGGCTCCCGACAGGCCAGTGAGCCCTGGAAGAATGCTTCGGGGAAAATTATGAGTTTGCTCTCTCTAAACCAGGGGCTTCCGTGGCCACGGCGGCGGTCCGCATGACAGGCTCTAGAGCGAAAGGGAACCTCGAAGTGAGAACTCGCCTCCAGGTTAGGCCCTGAGTAGCCGTGCAGAAAGGGAGGCATGCAGCTGTTTCCACAACTTCTCAGTCGCTTATGTGCTTTATTTTAAAGGAAGTACGCATCCGGGGACTCCTAGGCCCCACGGGTGTGCATCGTTTTCCCTCCGAGGTCACTGAGTGCCTCCAGACACCTGTGGGCCGGCGGAGCAACGTCGAGGTCCATTGGTTGATCCCCTGGAGGACCTCTGTGCCTGCCGAGTGCTGGGCAGCAACACACTGCGCGTTCCTTGAGGAGAGCTACATCTCCAGAGCCCTCGAACGCCCTCGGGACAACATGGCTGGTGAGTGCGAAGTACCCAGGAAGACTCTGTCATGGCCCTTGTGTGAGCTGCCATGAGAGAACACTGTGCTTGGAACACTGCGAGGCCCGCCCCGTACCTGAAGTCACTCTGCTCGAGGAGAAAGTCAGCATCTTAGCACGCTGTGTCGCTACCGGCACACCCAGCATGAACCCATGCCTGGAAGTAAGGCCCTGTTTCGCCGTGCAGAAGCGGAGGCGTGCTGCAGCTTCCAGGAGGCAGTCGGCTCTGCTCTGCATGCCTTTAATGGCAGCACAGCTTTCTGGACACCTGGGAGGCTAGCCGGGGCACCCTGCTCCCGGCAGGAACACTGAGTACCCCCAGGTGCACCTGGGTCTGCTAAGCAACATCCAGGCCCGTAGCCCTTCAGAGCCCCCTGTGTGCAGGCCGAGCGTAGGGAAACGCACTGCCCTCTCCTTCGGAGCAGCTTAGTTTCCTCCGCACTCGCACACGTTCGCGAACACCGTTCTGGCACGTCCCACGTGGCCCGGAGGACTTACGCGGTGCCCTAATCGGACCTGCCCTCAGAGGAGACCTCGTCTTCGCGTTTCATCCAGGACCTCCTGACTGAAGTCACCGTGCCTCCTAGAGGACGGCGGCTTGGGTTCTTACTGCACTTTAAGTCCTGTTCCTTCTGCGGCACTGCAGGCAGCCCCAGGCCCAGAGGAGCAGCTACGGCGTTCCTCGGTTGAGACAGTTCGCCGGATTCGGGACTCCCTACTACGATATGTTGATTCAGGGAAGGAAACGCAGGGTAACCGGTGTCTCTTGGGACTCCTTAGAAGCCACAGGGATGTACGCTGAGTGTTCCCATGAAAACGGGGGCCTGCTGGAACTAGCCCTGCTTTCCCATTTTGAGGGCGGCATTCATGCCTGCCTTGAAGCTACCTGACATTCCCGGCTCCCGACAGGCCAGTGAGCCCTGGAAGAATGCTTCGGGGAAAATTATGAGTTTGCTCTCTCTAAACCAGGGGCTTCCGTGGCCGCAGCTCGGTCCGCATGACAGGCTCTAGAGCGAAAGGGAACCTCGACGTGAAAACTCGCCTCCAGGTTAGGCCCTGAGTAGCCGTGCAGATAGGGAGGCATGCAGCTGTTTAAAGGAGTTCTCAGTCGCTTATGTCCTTTATTTTAAAGGAAGTACGCGTCCGGGGACTCCTAGGCCCCACGGGTGTGCATCGTTTTCCCTCCGAGGTCACTGAGTGCCTCCAGACACCTGTGGGCCGGCGGAGCAACGTCGAGGTCCATTGGTTGATCCCCTGGAGGACCTCTGTGCCTGCCGAGTGCTGGGCAGCAACACACTGCGCGTTCCTTGAGGAGAGCTACATCTCCAGAGCCCTCGAACGCCCTCGGGACAACATGGCTGGTGAGTGCGAAGTACCCAGGAAGACTCTGTCATGGACCTTGTGTGAGCTGCCATGAGAGAACACTGTGCTTGGAACACTGCGAGGCCCACCCCGTACCTGAAGTCACTCTGCTCGAGGAGAAAGTCAGCATCTTAGCACGCTGTGTCGCTACCGGCACACCCAGCATGAACCCATGCCTGGAAGGAAGGCCCTGATTCGCCGTGCAGAAGCGGAGGCGTGCTGCAGCTTCCAGGAGGCAGTCGGCTCTGCTCTGCATGCCTTTAATGGCAGCACAGCTTTCTGGACACCTGGGAGGCTAGCCGGGGCACCCTGCTCCCGGCAGGAACACTGAGTACCCCGAGGTGCACCTGGGTCTGCTAAGCAACATCCAGGCCCGTAGCCCTTCAGAGCCCCCTGTGTGCAGGCCGAGCGTAGGGAAACGCACTGCCCTCTCCTTTGGAGCAGCTTAGTTTCCTCCACACTCGCACACGTTCGCGAACACCGTTCTGGCACGTCCCACGTGGCCCGGAGGACTTACGCGGTGCCCTAATCGGACCTGCCCTCAGAGGAGACCTCGTCTTCGCGTTTCATCCAGGACCTCCTGACTGAAGTCACCGTGCCTCCTAGAGGACGGCGGCTTGGGTTCTTACTGCACTTTAAGTCCTGTTCCTTCTGCGGCACTGCAGGCAGCCCCAGGCCCAGAGGAGCAGCTACGGCGTTCCTCGGTTGAGACAGTTCGCCGGATGCGGGACTCCCTACTTCGATATGTTGATTCAGGGAAGGAAACGCAGGGTAACCGGTGTCTCTTGGGACTCCTTAGAAGCCACAGGGATGTACGCTGAGTGTACCCATGAAAACGGGGGCCTGCTGGAACTAGCCCTGCTTTCCCATTTTGAGGGCGGCATTCATGCCTGCCTTGAAGCTACCTGACATTCCCGGCTCCCGACAGGCCAGTGAGCCCTGGAAGAATGCTTCGGGGAAAATTATGAGTTTGCTCTCTCTAAACCAGGGGCTTCCGTGGCCGCAGCTCGGTCCGCATGACAGGCTCTAGAGCGAAAGGGAACCTCGACGTGAAAACTCGCCTCCAGGTTAGGCCCTGAGTAGCCGTGCAGAAAGGGAGGCATGCAGCTGTTTAAAGGAGTTCTCAGTCGCTTATGTCCTTTATTTTAAAGGAAGTACACGTCCGGGGACTCCTAGGCCCCACGGGTGTGCATCGTTTTCCCTCCGAGGTCACTGAGTGCCTCCAGACACCTGTGGGCCGGCGGAGCAACGTCGAGGTCCATTGGTTGATCCCCTGGAGGACCTCTGTGCCTGCCGAGTGCTGGGCAGCAACACACTGCGCGTTCCTTGAGGAGAGCTACATCTCCAGAGCCCTCGAACGCCCTCGGGACAACATGGCTGGTGAGTGCGAAGTACCCAGGAAGACTCTGTCATGGACCTTGTGTGAGCTGCCATGAGAGAACACTGTGCTTGGAACACTGCGAGGCCCGCCCCGTACCTGAAGTCACTCTGCTCGAGGAGAAAGTCAGCATCTTAGCACGCTGTGTCGCTACCGGCACACCCAGCATGAACCCATGCCTGGAAGTAAGGCCCTGTTTCGCCGTGCAGAAGCGGAGGCGTGCTGCAGCTTCCAGGAGGCAGTCGGCTCTGCTCTGCATGCCTTTAATGGCAGCACAGCTTTCTGGACACCTGGGAGGCTAGCCGGGGCACCCTGCTCCCGGCAGGAACACTGAGTACCCCCAGGTGCACCTGGGTCTGCTAAGCAACATCCAGGCCCGTAGCCCTTCAGAGCCCCCTGTGTGCAGGCCGAGCGTAGGGAAACGCACTGCCCTCTCCTTCGGAGCAGCTTAGTTTCCTCCGCACTCGCACACGTTCGCGAACACCGTTCTGGCACGTCCCACGTGGCCCGGAGGACTTACGCGGTGCCCTAATCGGACCTGCCCTCAGAGGAGACCTCGTCTTCGCGTTTCATCCAGGACCTCCTGACTGAAGTCACCGTGCCTCCTAGAGGACGGCGGCTTGGTTTCTTACTGCACTTCAAGTCCTGTTCCTTCTGCGGCACTGCAGGCAGCCCCAGGCCCAGAGGAGCAGCTACGGCGTTCCTCGGTTGAGACAGTTCGCCGGATGCGGGACTCCCTACTTCGATATGTTGATTCAGGGAAGGAAACGCAGGGTAACCGGTGTCTCTTGGGACTCCTTAGAAGCCACAGGGATGTACGCTGAGTGTACCCATGAAAACGGGGGCCTGCTGGAACTAGCCCTGCTTTCCCATTTTGAGGGCGGCATTCATGCCTGCCTTGAAGCTACCTGACATTCCCGGCTCCCGACAGGCCAGTGAGCCCTGGAAGAATGCTTCGGGTAAAATTATGAGTTTGCTCTCTCTAAACCAGGGGCTTCCGTGGCCGCAGCTCGGTCCGCATGACAGGCTCTAGAGCGAAAGGGAACCTCGACGTGAAAACTCGCCTCCAGGTTAGGCCCTGAGTAGCCGTGCAGAAAGGGAGGCATGCAGCTGTTTAAAGGAGTTCTCAGTCGCTTATGTCCTTTATTTTAAAGGAAGTACGCGTCCGGGGACTCCTAGGCCCCACGGGTGTGCATCGTTTTCCCTCCGAGGTCACTGAGTGCCTCCAGACACCTGTGGGCCGGCGGAGCAACGTCGAGGTCCATTGGTTAATCCCCCGGAGGACCTCTGTGCCTGCCGAATGCTGCGCAGCAACACACTGCGCGTTCCTTGAGGAGCGCTACATCTCCAGAGCCCTCGAACGCCCTCGGGACAACATGGCTGGTGAGTGCGAAGTGCCCAGGAAGACACTGTCATGGCCCTTGTGTGAGCTGCCATGAGAGAACACTGTGCTTGGAACACTGCGAGGCCCGCCCCGTACCTGAAGTCACTCTGCTCGAGGAGAAAGTCAGCATCTTAGCACGCTGTGTCGCTACCGGCACACCCAGCATGAACCCATGCCTGGAAGGAAGGCCCTGTTTCGCCGTGCAGAAGCGGAGGTGTGCTGCAGCTTCCAGGAGGCAGTCGGCTCTGCTCTGCATGCCTTTAACGGCAGCACAGCTTTCTGGACACCTGGGAGGCTAGCCGGGGCACCCTGCTCCCGGCAGGAACACTGAGTACCCCCAGGTGCACCTGGGTCTGCTAAGCAACATCCAGGCCCGTAGCCCTTCAGAGCCCCCTGTGTGCAGGCCGAGCGTAGGGAAACGCACTGCCCTCTCCATCGGAGCAGCTTAGTTTCCTCCGCACTCGCACAGGTTCGCGAACACCGTTCTGGCACGTCCCACGTGGCGCGGAGTTCTTACGCGGTGCCCTAATCGGAGCTGCCCTCAGAGGAGCCCTCGTCTTCGCGTTCCATCCAGGACCTCCTGACTGAAGTCACCGTGCCTCCTAGAGGACGGCGGCTTGGGTTCTTACTGCACTTCAAGTCCTGTTCCTTCTGCGGCACTGCAGGCAGCCGCAGGCCCAGAGGAGCAGCTACGGCGTTCCTCGGTTGAGACAGTTCGCCGGATGCGGGACTCCCTACTTCGATAAGTTAATTCAGGGAAGGAAACGCAGGATAACCGGTGTCTCTTGGGACTCGTTAGAAGCCACAGGGATGTACGCTGAGTGTTCCCATGAAAACGGGGGCCTGCTGGAACTAGACCTGCTTTTCCATTTTGAGGGCGGCATTCATGCCTGCCTTGAAGCTACCTGACATTCCCGGCTCCCGACAGGCCAGTGAGCCCTGGAAGAATGCTTCGGGGAAAATTATGAGTTTGCTCTCTCTAAACCAGGGGCTTCCGTGGCCGCGGCGGCGGTCCGCATGACAGGCTCTAAAGCGAAAGGGAACCTCGAAGTGAGAACTCGCCTCCAGGTTAGGCCCTGAGTAGCCGTGCAGAAAGGGAGGCATGCAGCTGTTTCCACAACTTCTCAGTCGCTTATGTGCTTTATTTTAAAGGAAGTACGCGTCCGGGGACTCCTAGGCCCCACGGGTGTGCATGGTTTTCCCTCCGAGGTCACTGAGTGCCTCCAGACACTTGTGGGCCGGCGGAGCAACGTCGAGGTCCATTGGTTGATCCCCTGGAGGACCTCTGTGCCTGCCGAGTGCTGGGCAGCAACACACTGCGCGTTCCTTGAGGAGCGCTACATCTCCAGAGCCCTCGAACGCACTCGGGACAACATGGCTGGTGAGTGCGAAGTACCCAGGAAGACCCTGTCATGGACCTTGTGTGAGCTGCCATGAGAGAACACTGTGCTTGGAACACTGCGAGGCCCGCCCCGTACCTGAAGTCACTCTGCTCGAGGAGAAAGTCAGCATCTTAGCACGCTGTGTCGCTACCGGCACACCCAGCATGAACCCATGCCTGGAAGTAAGGCCCTGTTTCGCCGTGCAGAAGCGGAGGCGTGCTGCAGCTTCCAGGAGGCAGTCGGCTCTGCTCTGCATGCCTTTAATGGCAGCACAGCTTTCTGGACACCTGGGAGGCTAGCCGGGGCACCCTGCTCCCGGCAGGAACACTGAGTACCCCCAGGTGCACCTGGGTCTGCTAAGCAACATCCAGGCCCGTAGCCCTTCAGAGCCCCCTGTGTGCAGGCCGAGCGTAGGGAAACGCACTGCCCTCTCCTTCGGAGCAGCTTAGTTTCCTCCGCACTTGCACACGTTCGCGAACACCGTTCTGGCACGTCCCACGTGGCCCGGAGGACTTACGCGGTGCCCTAATCGGACCTGCCCTCAGAGGAGACCTCGTCTTCGCGTTTCATCCAGGACCTCCTGACTGAAGTCACCGTGCCTCCTAGAGGACGGCGGCTTGGGTTCTTACTGCACTTAAAGTCCTGTTCCTTCTGCGGCACTGCAGGCAACCCCAGGCCCAGAGGAGCAGCTACGGCGTTCCTCGGTTGAGACAGTTCGCCGGATGCGGGACTCCCTACTTCGATATGTTGATTCAGGGAAGGAAACGCAGGGTAACCGGTGTCTCTTGGGACTCCTTAGAAGCCACAGGGATGTACGCTGAGTGTACCCATGAAAACGGGGGCCTGCTGGAACTAGCCCTGCTTTCCCATTTTGAGGGCGGCATTCATGCCTGCCTTGAAGCTACCTGACATTCCCGGCTCCCGACAGGCCAGTGAGCCCTGGAAGAATGCTTCGGGGAAAATTATGAGTTTGCTCTCTCTAAACCAGGGGCTTCCGTGGCCGCAGCTCGGTCCGCATGACAGGCTCTAGAGCGAAAGGGAACCTCGACGTGAAAACTCGCCTCCAGGTTAGGCCCTGAGTAGCCGTGCAGAAAGGGAGGCATGCAGCTGTTTAAAGGAGTTCTCAGTCGCTTATGTCCTTTATTTTAAAGGAAGTACGCGTCCGGGGACTCCTAGGCCCCACGGGTGTGCATTGTTTTCCCTCCGAGGTCACTGAGTGCCTCCAGACACCTGTGGGCCAGCGGAGCAACGTCGAGGTCCATTGGTTGATCCCCTGGAGGACCTCTGTGCCTGCCGAATGCTGCGCAGCAACACACTGCGCGTTCCTTGAGGAGCACTACATCTCCAGAGCCCTCGAACGCCCTCGGGACAACATGGCTGGTGAGTGCGAAGTGCCCAGGAAGACTCTGTCATGGCCCTTGTGTGAGCTGCCATGAGAGAACACTGTGCTTGGAACACTGCGAGGCCCGCCCCGTACCTGAAGTCACTCTGCTCGAGGAGAAAGTCAGCATCTTAGCACGCTGTGTCGCTACCGGCACACCCAGCATGAACCCATGCCTGGAAGTAAGGCCCTGTTTCGCCGTGCAGAAGCGGAGGCATGCTACAGCTTCCAGGAGGCAGTTGGCTCTGCTCTGCATGCCTTTAATGGCAGCACAGCTTTCTGGACACCTGGGAGGCTAGCCGGGGCACCCTGCTCCCGGCAGGAACACTGAGTACCCCCAGGTGCACCTGGGTCTGCTAAGCAACATCCAGGCCCGTAGCCCTTCAGAGCCCCCTGTGTGCAGGCCGAGCGTAGGGAAACGCACTGCCCTCTCCTTCGGAGCAGCTTAGTTTCCTCCGCACTCGCACACGTTCGCGAACACCGTTCTGGCACGTCCCACGTGGCCCGGAGGACTTACGCGGTGCCCTAATCGGACCTGCCCTCAGAGGAGACCTCGTCTTCGCGTTTCATCCAGGACCTCCTGACTGAAGTCACCGTGCCTCCTAGAGGACGGCGGCTTGGGTTCTTACTGCACTTCAAGTCCTGTTCCTTCTGCGGCACTGCAGGCAGCCCCAGGCCCAGAGGAGCAGCTACGGCGTTCCTCGGTTGAGACAGTTCGCCGGATGCGGGACTCCCTACTTCGATATGTTGATTCAGGGAAGGAAACGCAGGGTAACCGGTGTCTCTTGGGACTCCTTAGAAGCCACAGGAATGTACGCTGAGTGTACCCATGAAAACGGGGGCCTGCTGGAACTAGCCCTGCTTTCCCATTTTGAGGGCGGCATTCATGCCTGCCTTGAAGCTGCCTGACATTCCCGGCTCCCGACAGGCCAGTGAGCCCTGGAAGAATGTTTCGGGTAAAATTATGAGTTTGCTCTCTCTAAACCAGGGGCTTCCGTGGCCGCAGCTCGGTCCGCATGACAGGCTCTAGAGCGAAAGGGAACCTCGACGTGAAAACTCGCCTCCAGGTTAGGCCCTGAGTAGCCGTGCAGAAAGGGAGGCATGCAGCTGTTTCCACAACTTCTCAGTCGCTTATGTGCTTTATTTTAAAGGAAGTACGCGTCCGGGGACTCCTAGGCCCCACGGGTGTGCATCGTTTTCCCTCCGAGGTCACTGAGTGCCTCCAGACACCTGTGGGCCGGCGGAGCAACGTCGAGGTCCATTGGTTGATCCCCTGGAGGACCTCTGTGCCTGCCGAGTGCTGGGCAGCAACACACTGCGCGTTCCTTGAGGAGAGCTACATCTCCAGAGCCCTCGAACGCCCTCGGGACAACATGGCTGGTGAGTGCGAAGTACCCAGGAAGACCCTGTCATGGACCTTGTGTGAGCTGCCATGAGAGAACACTGTGCTTGGAACACTGCGAGGCCTGCCCCGTACCTGAAGTCACTCTGCTCGAGGAGAAAGTCAGCATCTTAGCACGCTGTGTCGCTACCGGCACACCCAGCATGAACCCATGCCTGGAAGTAAGGCCCTGTTTCGCCGTGCAGAAGCGGAGGCGTGCTGCAGCTTCCAGGAGGCAGTCGGCTCTGCTCTGCATGCCTTTAATGGCAGCACAGCTTTCTGGACACCTGGGAGGCTAGCCGGGGCACCCTGCTCCCGGCAGGAACACTGAGTACCCCCAGGTGCACCTGGGTCTGCTAAGCAACATCCAGGCCCGTAGCCCTTCAGAGCCCCCTGTGTGCAGGCCGAGCGTAGGGAAACGCACTGCCCTCTCCTTCGGAGCAGCTTAGTTTCCTCCGCACTCGCACACGTTCGCGAACACCGTTCTGGCACGTCCCACGTGGCCCGGAGGACTTACGCGGTGCCCTAATCGGACCTGCCCTCAGAGGAGACCTCGTCTTCGCGTTTCATCCAGGACCTCCTGACTGAAGTCACCGTGCCTCCTAGAGGACGGCGGCTTGGGTTCTTACTGCACTTCAAGTCCTGTTCCTTCTGCGGCACTGCAGGCAGCCCCAGGCCCAGAGGAGCAGCTACGGCGTTCCTCGGTTGAGACAGTTCGCCGGATGCGGGACTCCCTACTTCGATATGTTGATTCAGGGAAGGAAACGCAGGGTAACCGGTGTCTCTTGGGACTCCTTAGAAGCCACAGGGATGTACGCTGAGTGTACCCATGAAAACGGGGGCCTGCTGGAACTAGCCCTGCTTTCCCATTTTGAGGGCGGCATTCATGCCTGCCTTGAAGCTACCTGACATTCCCGGCTCCCGACAGGCCAGTGAGCCCTGGAAGAATGCTTCGGGGAAAATTATGAGTTTGCTCTCTCTAAACCAGGGGCTTCCGTGGCCGCAGCTCGGTCCGCATGACAGGCTCTAGAGCGAAAGGGAACCTCGACGTGAAAACTCGCCTCCAGGTTAGGCCCTGAGTAGCCGTGCAGAAAGGGAGGCATGCAGCTGTTTAAAGGAGTTCTCAGTCGCTTATGTCCTTTATTTTAAAGGAAGTACGCGTCCGGGGACTCCTAGGCCCCACGGGTGTGCATCGTTTTCCCTCCGAGGTCACTGAGTGCCTCCAGACACCTGTGGGCCGGCGGAGCAACGTCGAGGTCCATTGGTTGATCCCCTGGAGGACCTCTGTGCCTGCCGAATGCTGCGCAGCAACACACTGCGCGTTCCTTGAGGAGCACTACATCTCCAGAGCCCTCGAACGCCCTCGGGACAACATGGCTGGTGAGTGCGAAGTGCCCAGGAAGACTCTGTCATGGCCCTTGTGTGAGCTGCCATGAGAGAACACTGTGCTTGGAACACTGCGAGGCCCGCCGCGTACCTGAAGTCACTGTGCTCGAGGAGAAAGTCAGCATCTTAGCACGCTGTGTCGCTACCGGCACACCCAGCATGAACCCATGCCTGGAAGGAAGGCCCTGATTCGCCGTGCAGAAGCGGAGGCGTGCTGCAGCTTCCAGGAGGCGGTGGCCTCTGCTCTGCATGCCTTTAACGGCAGCACAGCTTTCTGGACACCTGGGAGGCTAGCCGGGGCACCCTGCTCCCGGCAGGAACACTGAGTACCCCCAGGTGCACCTGGGTCTGCTAAGCAACATCCAGGCCCGTAACCCTTCAGAGCCCCCTGTGTGCAGGCCGAGCGTAGGGAAACGCACTGCCCTCTCCATCGGAGCATCTTAGTTTCCTCCGCACTCGCACACGTTCGCGAACACCGTTCTGGCACGTCCCACGTGGCCCGGAGTTCTTACGCGGTGCCCTAATCGGAGCTGCCCTCAGAGGAGCCCTCGTCTTCGCGTTCCATCCAGGACCTCCTGACTGAAGTCACCGTGCCTCCTAGAGGACGGCGGCTTGGGTTCTTACTGCACTTCAAGTCCTGTTCCTTCTGCGGCACTGCAGGCAGCCGCAGGCCCAGAGGAGCAGCTACGGCGTTCCTCGGTTGAGACAGTTCGCCGGATGCGGGACTCCCTACTTCGATAAGTTGATTCAGGGAAGGAAACGCAGGATAACCGGTGTCTCTTGGGACTCGTTAGAAGCCACAGGGATGTACGCTGAGTGTTCCCATGAAAACGGGGGCCTGCTGGAACTAGACCTGCTTTTCCATTTTGAGGGCGGCATTCATGCCTGCCTTGAAGCTACCTGACATTCCCGGCTCCCGACAGGCCAGTGAGCCCTGGAAGAATGCTTCGGGGAAAATTATGAGTTTGCTCTCTCTAAACTAGGGGCTTCCGTGGCCGCGGCGGCGGTCCGCATGACAGGCTCTAGAGTGAAAGGGAACCTCGAAGTGAGAACTCGCCTCCAGGTTAGGCCCTGAGTAGCCGTGCAGAAAGGGAGGCATGCAGCTGTTTCCACAACTTCTCAGTCGCTTATGTGCTTTATTTTAAAGGAAATACGCGTCCGGGGACTCCTAGGCCCCACGGGTGTGCATCGTTTTCCCTCCGAGGTCACTGAGTGCCTCCAGACACCTGTGGGCCGGCGGAGCAACGTCGAGGTCCATTGGTTGATCCCCTGGAGGACCTCTGTGCCTGCCGAGTGCTGGGCAGCAACACACTGCGCGTTCCTTGAGGAGAGCTACATCTCCAGAGCCCTCGAACGCCCTCGGGACAACATGGCTGGTGAGTGCGAAGTACCCAGGAAGACACTGTCATGGACCTTGTGTGAGCTGCCATGAGAGAACACTGTGCTTGGAACACTGCGAGGCCCGCCCCGTACCTGAAGTCACTCTGCTCGAGGAGAAAGTCAGCATCTTAGCACGCTGTGTCGCTACCGGCACACCCAGCATGAACCCATGCCTGGAAGTAAGGCCCTGTTTCGCCGTGCAGAAGCGGAGGCGTGCTGCAGCTTCCAGGAGGCAGTCGGCTCTGCTCTGCATGCCTTTAATGGCAGCACAGCTTTCTGGACACCTGGGAGGCTAGCCGGGGCACCCTGCTCCCGGCAGGAACACTGAGTACCCCCAGGTGCACCTGGGTCTGCTAAGCAACATCCAGGCCCGTAGCCCTTCAGAGCCCCCTGTGTGCAGGCCGAGCGTAGGGAAACGCACTGCCCTCTCCTTCGGAGCAGCTTAGTTTCCTCCGCACTCGCACACGTTCGCGAACACCGTTCTGGCACGTCCCACGTGGCGCGGAGGACTTACGCGGTACCCTAATCGGAGCTGCCCTCAGAGGAGCCCTCGTCTTCGCGTTTCATCCAGGACCTCCTGACTGAAGTCACCGTGCCTCCTAGAGGACGGCGGCTTGGGTTCTTACTGCACTTCAAGTCCTGTTCCTTCTGCGGCACTGCAGGCAGCCCCAGGCCCAGAGGAGCAGCTACGGCGTTCCTCGGTTGAGACAGTTCGCCGGATGCGGGACTCCCTACTTCGATATGTTGATTCAGGGAAGGAAACGCAGGGTAACCGGTGTCTCTTGGGACTCCTTAGAAGCCACAGGGATGTACGCTGAGTGTACCCATGAAAACGGGGGCCTGCTGGAACTAGCCCTGCTTTCCCATTTTGAGGGCGGCATTCATGCCTGCCTTGAAGCTACCTGACATTCCCGGCTCCCGACAGGCCAGTGAGCCCTGGAAGAATGCTTCGGGGAAAATTATGAGTTTGCTCTCTCTAAACCAGGGGCTTCCGTGGCCGCAGCTCGGTCCGCATGACAGGCTCTAGAGCGAAAGGGAACCTCGACGTGAAAACTCGCCTCCAGGTTAGGCCCTGAGTAGCCGTGCAGAAAGGGAGGCATGCAGCTGTTTAAAGGAGTTCTCAGTCGCTTATGTCCTTTATTTTAAAGGAAGTACGCGTCCGGGGACTCCTAGGCCCCACGGGTGTGCATCGTTTTCCCTCCGAGGTCACTGAGTGCCTCCAGACACCTGTGGGCCGGCGGAGCAACGTCGAGGTCCATTGGTTGATCCCCTGGAGGACCTCTGTGCCTGCCGAATGCTGCGCAGCAACACACTGCGCGTTCCTTGAGGAGCACTACATCTCCAGAGCCCTCGAACGCCCTCGGGACAACATGGCTGGTGAGTGCGAAGTGCCCAGGAAGACTCTGTCATGGCCCTTGTGTGAGCTGCCATGAGAGAACACTGTGCTTGGAACACTGCGAGGCCCGCCGCGTACCTGAAGTCACTGTGCTCGAGGAGAAAGTCAGCATCTTAGCACGCTGTGTCGCTACCGGCACACCCAGCATGAACCCATGCCTGGAAGGAAGGCCCTGATTCGCCGTGCAGAAGCGGAGGCGTGCTGCAGCTTCCAGGAGGCGGTGGCCTCTGCTCTGCATGCCTTTAACGGCAGCACAGCTTTCTGGACACCTGGGAGGCTAGCCGGGGCACCCTGCTCCCGGCAGGAACACTGAGTACCCCCAGGTGCACCTGGGTCTGCTAAGCAACATCCAGGCCCGTAACCCTTCAGAGCCCCCTGTGTGCAGGCCGAGCATAGGGAAACGCACTGCCCTCTCCATCGGAGCATCTTAGTTTCCTCCGCACTCGCACACGTTCGCGAACACCGTTCTGGCACGTCCCACGTGGCCCGGAGTTCTTACGCGGTGCCCTAATCGGAGCTGCCCTCAGAGGAGCCCTCGTCTTCGCGTTCCATCCAGGACCTCCTGACTGAAGTCACCGTGCCTCCTAGAGGACGGCGGCTTGGGTTCTTACTGCACTTCAAGTCCTGTTCCTTCTGCGGCACTGCAGGCAGCCGCAGGCCCAGAGGAGCAGCTACGGCGTTCCTCGGTTGAGACAGTTCGCCGGATGCGGGACTCCCTACTTCGATAAGTTGATTCAGGGAAGGAAACGCAGGATAACCGGTGTCTCTTGGGACTCGTTAGAAGCCACAGGGATGTACGCTGAGTGTTCCCATGAAAACGGGGGCCTGCTGGAACTAGACCTGCTTTTCCATTTTGAGGGCGGCATTCATGCCTGCCTTGAAGCTACCTGACATTCCCGGCTCCCGACAGGCCAGTGAGCCCTGGAAGAATGCTTCGGGGAAAATTATGAGTTTGCTCTCTCTAAACCAGGGGCTTCCGTGGCCGCGGCGGCGGTCCGCATGACAGGCTCTAGAGTGAAAGGGAACCTCGAAGTGAGAACTCGCCTCCAGGTTAGGCCCTGAGTAGCCGTGCAGAAAGGGAGGCATGCAGTTGTTTCCACAACTTCTCAGTTGCTTATGTGCTTTATTTTAAAGGAAGTACGCGTCTGGGGACTCCTAGGCCCCACGGGTGTGCATCGTTTTCCCTCCGAGGTCACTGAGTGCCTCCAGACACCTGTGGGCCGGCGGAGCAACGTCGAGGTCCATTGGTTGATCCCCTGGAGGACCTCTGTGCCTGCCGAGTGCTGGGCAGCAACACACTGCGCGTTCCTTGAGGAGAGCTACATCTCCAGAGCCCTCGAACGCCCTCGGGACAACATGGCTGGTGAGTGCGAAGTACCCAGGAAGACCCTGTCATGGACCTTGTGTGAGCTGCCATGAGAGAACACTGTGCTTGGAACACTGCGAGGCCTGCCCCGTACCTGAAGTCACTGTGCTCGAGGAGAAAGTCAGCATCTTAGCACGCTGTGTCGCTACCGGCACACCCAGCATGAACCCATGCCTGGAAGTAAGGCCCTGTTTCGCCGTGCAGAAGCGGAGGCGTGCTGCAGCTTCCAGGAGGCAGTCGGCTCTGCTCTGCATGCCTTTAATGGCAGCACAGCTTTCTGGACACCTGGGAGGCTAGCCGGGGCACCCTGCTCCCGGCAGGAACACTGAGTACCCCCAGGTGCACCTGGGTCTGCTAAGCAACATCCAGGCCCGTAGCCCTTCAGAGCCCCCTGTGTGCAGGCCGAGCGTAGGGAAACGCACTGCCCTCTCCTTCGGAGCAGCTTAGTTTCCTCCGCACTCGCACACGTTCGCGAACACCGTTCTGGCACGTCCCACGTGGCCCGGAGGACTTACGCGGTGCCCTAATCGGACCTGCCCTCAGAGGAGACCTCGTCTTCGCGTTTCATCCAGGACCTCCTGACTGAAGTCACCGTGCCTCCTAGAGGACGGCGGCTTGGGTTCTTACTGCACTTCAAGTCCTGTTCCTTCTGCGGCACTGCAGGCAGCCCCAGGCCCAGAGGAGCAGCTACGGCGTTCCTCGGTTGAGACAGTTCGCCGGATGCGGGACTCCCTACTTCGATATGTTGATTCAGGGAAGGAAACGCAGGGTAACCGGTGTCTCTTGGGACTCCTTAGAAGCCACAGGGATGTACGCTGAGTGTACCCATGAAAACGGGGGCCTGCTGGAACTAGCCCTGCTTTCCCATTTTGAGGGCGGCATTCATGCCTGCCTTGAAGCTGCCTGACATTCCCGGCTCCCGACAGGCCAGTGAGCCCTGGAAGAATGTTTCGGGTAAAATTATGAGTTTGCTCTCTCTAAACCAGGGGCTTCCGTGGCCGCAGCTCGGTCCGCATGACAGGCTCTAGAGCGAAAGGGAACCTCGACGTGAAAACTCGCCTCCAGGTTAGGCCCTGAGTAGCCGTGCAGAAAGGGAGGCATGCAGCTGTTTAAAGGAGTTCTCAGTCGCTTATGTCCTTTATTTTAAAGGAAGTACGCGTCCGGGGACTCCTAGGCCCCACGGGTGTGCATCGTTTTCCCTCCGAGGTCACTGAGTGCCTCCAGACACCTGTGGGCCGGCGGAGCAACGTCGAGGTCCATTGGTTGATCCCCTGGAGGACCTCTGTGCCTGCCGAATGCTGCGCAGCAACACACTGCGCGTTCCTTGAGGAGCACTACATCTCCAGAGCCCTCGAACGCCCTCGGGACAACATGGCTGGTGAGTGCGAAGTGCCCAGGAAGACTCTGTCATGGCCCTTGTGTGAGCTGCCATGAGAGAACACTGTGCTTGGAACACTGCGAGGCCCGCCGCGTACCTGAAGTCACTGTGCTCGAGGAGAAAGTCAGCATCTTAGCACGCTGTGTCGCTACCGGCACACCCAGCATGAACCCATGCCTGGAAGGAAGGCCCTGATTCGCCGTGCAGAAGCGGAGGCGTGCTGCAGCTTCCAGGAGGCGGTGGCCTCTGCTCTGCATGCCTTTAACGGCAGCACAGCTTTCTGGACACCTGGGAGGCTAGCCGGGGCACCCTGCTCCCGGCAGGAACACTGAGTACCACCAGGTGCACCTGGGTCTGCTAAGCAACATCCAGGCCCGTAACCCTTCAGAGCCCCCTGTGTGCAGGCCGAGCGTAGGGAAACGCACTGCCCTCTCCATCGGAGCAGCTTAGTTTCCTCCGCACTCGCACAGGTTCGCGAACACCGTTCTGGCACGTCCCACGTGGCGCGGAGTTCTTACGCGGTGCCCTAATGGGAGCTGCCCTCAGAGGAGCCCTCGTCTTCGCGTTCCATCCAGGACCTCCTGACTGAAGTCACCGTGCCTCCTAGAGGACGGCGGCTTGGGTTCTTACTGCACTTCAAGTCCTGTTCCTTCTGCGGCACTGCAGGCAGCCGCAGGCCCAGAGGAGCAGCTACGGCGTTCCTCGGTTGAGACAGTTCGCCGGATGCGGGACTCCCTACTTCGATAAGTTAATTCAGGGAAGGAAACGCAGGATAACCGGTGTCTCTTGGGACTCGTTAGAAGCCACAGGGATGTACGCTGAGTGTTCCCATGAAAACGGGGGCCTGCTGGAACTAGACCTGCTTTTCCATTTTGAGGGCGGCATTCATGCCTGCCTTGAAGCTACCTGACATTCCCGGCTCCCGACAGGCCAGTGAGCCCTGGAAGAATGCTTCGGGGAAAATTATGAGTTTGCTCTCTCTAAACCAGGGGCTTCCGTGGGCGCGGCGGCGGTCCGCATGACAGGCTCTATAGCGAAAGGGAACCTCGAAGTGAGAACTCGCCTCCAGGTTAGGCCCTGAGTAGCCGTGCAGAAAGGGAGGCATGCAGCTGTTTCCACAACTTCTCAGTCGCTTATGTGCTTTATTTTAAAGGAAGTACGCGTCCGGGGACTCCTAGGCCCCACGGGTGTGCATCGTTTTCCCTCCGAGGTCACTGAGTGCCTCCAGACACCTGTGGGCCGGCGGAGCAACGTCGAGGTCCATTGGTTGATCCCCTGGAGGACCTCTGTGCCTGCCGAGTGCTGGGCAGCAACACACTGCGCGTTCCTTGAGGAGAGCTACATCTCCAGAGCCCTCGAACGCCCTCGGGACAACATGGCTGGTGAGTGCGAAGTACCCAGGAAGACTCTGTCATGGACCTTGTGTGAGCTGCCATGAGAGAACACTGTGCTTGGAACACTGCGAGGCCCGCCCCGTACCTGAAGTCACTCTGCTCGAGGAGAAAGTCAGCATCTTAGCACGCTGTGTCGCTACCGGCACACCCAGCATGAACCCATGCCTGGAAGTAAGGCCCTGTTTCGCCGTGCAGAAGCGGAGGCGTGCTGCAGCTTCCAGGAGGCAGTCGGCTCTGCTCTGCATGCCTTTAATGGCAGCACAGCTTTCTGGACACCTGGGAGGCTAGCCGGGGCACCCTGCTCCCGGCAGGAACACTGAGTACCCCCAGGTGCACCTGGGTCTGCTAAGCAACATCCAGGCCCGTAGCCCTTCAGAGACCCCTGTGTGCAGGCCGAGCGTAGGGAAACGCACTGCCCTCTCCTTCGGAGCAGCTTAGTTTCCTCCGCACTCGCACACGTTCGCGAACACCGTTCTGGCACGTCCCACGTGGCCCAGAGGACTTACGCGGTGCCCTAATCGGACCTGCCCTCAGAGGAGACCTCGTCTTTGCGTTTCATCCAGGACCTCCTGACTGAAGTCACCGTGCCTCCTAGAGGACGGCGGCTTGGGTTCTTACTGCACTTCAAGTCCTGTTCCTTCTGCGGCACTGCAGGCAGCCGCAGGCCCAGAGGAGCAGCTACGGCGTTCCTCGGTTGAGACAGTTCGCCGGATGCGGGACTCCCTACTTCGATATGTTGATTCAGGGAAGGAAACGCAGGGTAACCGGTGTCTCTTGGGACTCCTTAGAAGCCACAGGGATGTACGCTGAGTGTACCCATGAAAACGGGGGCCTGCTGGAACTAGCCCTGCTTTCCCATTTTGAGGGCAGCATTCATGCCTGCCTTGAAGCTACCTGACATTCCCGGCTCCCGACAGGCCAGTGAGCCCTGGAAGAATGCTTCGGGTAAAATTATGAGTTTGCTCTCTCTAAACCAGGGGCTTCCGTGGCCGCAGCTCATTCCGCATGACAGGCTCTAGAGCGAAAGGTAACCTCGACGTGAAAACTCGCCTCCAGGTTAGGCCCTGAGTAGCCGTGCAGAAAGGGAGGCATGCAGCTGTTTAAAGGAGTTCTCAGTCACTTATGTCCTTTATTTTAAAGGAAGTACGCGTCCGGGGACTCCTAGGCCCCACGGGTGTGCATCGTTTTCCCTCCGAGGTCACTGAGTGCCTCCAGACACCTGTGGGCCGGCGGAGCAACGTCGAGGTCCATTGGTTGATCCCCCGGAGGACCTCTGTGCCTGCCGAATGCTGCGCAGCAACACACTGCGCGTTCCTTGAGGAGCACTACATCTCCAGAGCCCTCGAACGCCCTCGGGACAACATGGCTGGTGAGTGCGAAGTGCCCAGGAAGACTCTGTCATGGCCCTTGTGTGAGCTGCCATGAGAGAACACTGTGCTTGGAACACTGCGAGGCCCGCCCCGTACCTGAAGTCACTCTGCTCGAGGAGAAAGTCAGCATCTTAGCACGCTGTGTCGCTATCGGCACACCCAGCATGAACCCATGCCTGGAAGGAAGGCCCTGATTCGCCGTGCAGAAGCGGAGGCGTGCTGCAGCTTCCAGGAGGCGGTGGCCTCTGCTCTGCATGCCTTTAACGGCAGCACAGCTTTCTGGACACCTGGGAGGCTAGCCGGGGCACCCTGCTCCCGGCAGGAACACTGAGTACCCCCAGGTGCACCTGGGTCTGCTAAGCAACATCCAGGCCCGTAACCCTTCAGAGCCCCCTGTGTGCAGGCCGAGCGTAGAGAAACGCACTGCCCTCTCCTTTGGAGCAGCTTAGTTTCCTCCGCACTCGCACAGGTTCGCGAACACCGTTCTGGCACTTCCCACGTGGCGCGGAGTTCTTACGCGGTGCCCTAATCGGAGCTGCCCTCAGAGGAGCCCTCGTCTTCGCGTTCCATCCAGGACCTCCTGACTGAAGTCACCGTGCCTCCTAGAGGACGGCGGCTTGGGTTCTTACTGCACTTCAAGTCCTGTTCCTCCTGCGGCACTGCAGGCAGCCGCAGGCCCAAAGGAGCAACTACGGCGTTCCTCGGTTGAGACAGTTCGCCGGATGCGGGACTCCCTACTTCGATAAGTTAATTCAGGGAAGGAAACGCAGGATAACCGGTGTCTCTTGGGACTCGTTAGAAGCCACAGGGATGTACGCTGAGTGTTCCCATGAAAACGGGGGCCTGCTGGAACTAGACCTGCTTTTCCATTTTGAGGGCGGCATTCATGCCTGCCTTGAAGCTACCTGACATTCCCGGCTCCCGACAGGCCAGTGAGCCCTGGAAGAATGCTTCGGGGAAAATTATGAGTTTGCTCTCTCTAAACCAGGGGCTTCCGTGGCCGCGGCAGCGGTCCGCATGACAGGCTCTAGAGCGAAAGGGAACCTCGAAGTGAGAACTCGCCTCCAGGTTAGGCCCTGAGTAGCCGTGCAGAAAGGGAGGCATGCAGCTGTTTCCACAACTTCTCAGTCGCTTATGTGCTTTATTTTAAAGGAAATACGCGTCCGGGGACTCCTAGGCCCCACGGGTGTGCATCGTTTTCCCTCCGAGGTCACTGAGTGCCTCCAGACACCTGTGGGCCGGCGGAGCAACGTCGAGGTCCATTGGTTGATCCCCTGGAGGACCTCTGTGCCTGCCGAGTGCTGGGCAGCAACACACTGCGCGTTCCTTGAGGAGAGCTACATCTCCAGAGCCCTCGAACGCCCTCGGGACAACATGGCTGGTGAGTGCGAACTACCCAGGAAGACACTGTCATGGACCTTGTGTGAGCTGCCATGAGAGAACACTGTGCTTGGAACACTGCGAGGCCCGCCCCGTACCTGAAGTCACTCTGCTCGAGGAGAAAGTCAGCATCTTAGCACGCTGTGTCGCTACCGGCACACCCAGCATGAACCCATGCCTGGAAGTAAGGCCCTGTTTCGCCGTGCAGAAGCGGAGGCGTGCTGCAGCTTCCAGGAGGCAGTCGGCTCTGCTCTGCATGCCTTTAATGGCAGCACAGCTTTCTGGACACCTGGGAGGCTAGCCGGGGCACCCTGCTCCCGGCAGGAACACTGAGTACCCCCAGGTGCACCTGGGTCTGCTAAGCAACATCCAGGCCCGTAGCCCTTCAGAGCCCCCTGTGTGCAGGCCGAGCGTAGGGAAACGCACTGCCCTCTCCTTCGGAGCAGCTTAGTTTCCTCCGCACTCGCACACGTTCGCGAACACCGTTCTGGCACGTCCCACGTGGCGCGGAGGACTTACGCGGTACCCTAATCGGACCTGCCCTCAGAGGAGACCTCGTCTTCGCGTTTCATCCAGGACCTCCTGACTGAAGTCACCGTGCCTCCTAGAGGACGGCGGCTTGGGTTCTTACTGCACTTCAAGTCCTGTTCCTTCTGCGGCACTGCAGGCAGCCCCAGGCCCAGAGGAGCAGCTACGGCGTTCCTCGGTTGAGACAGTTCGCCGGATGCGGGACTCCCTACTTCGATATGTTGATTCAGGGAAGGAAACGCAGGGTAACCGGTGTCTCTTGGGACTCCTTAGAAGCCACAGGGATGTACGCTGAGTGTACCCATGAAAACGGGGGCCTGCTGGAACTAGCCCTGCTTTCCCATTTTGAGGGCGGCATTCATGCCTGCCTTGAAGCTACCTGACATTCCCGGCTCCCGACAGGCCAG
The DNA here is from genome assembly GCF_039906515.1 of Pseudorca crassidens. Taxonomy (NCBI): domain Eukaryota; kingdom Metazoa; phylum Chordata; class Mammalia; order Artiodactyla; family Delphinidae; genus Pseudorca; species Pseudorca crassidens. Next base: position 87,360,961 of record NC_090311.1, on the reverse strand, counting down.
TGAGCCCTGGAAGAATGCTTCGGGGAAAATTATGAGTTTGCTCTCTCTAAACCAGGGGCTTCCGTGGCCGCAGCTCGGTCCGCATGACAGGCTCTAGAGCGAAAGGGAACCTCGACGTGAAAACTCGCCTCCAGGTTAGGCCCTGAGTAGCCGTGCAGAAAGGGAGGCATGCAGCTGTTTAAAGGAGTTCTCAGTCGCTTATGTCCTTTATTTTAAAGGAAGTACGCGTCCGGGGACTCCTAGGCCCCACGGGTGTGCATCGTTTTCCCTCCGAGGTCACTGAGTGCCTCCAGACACCTGTGGGCCGGCGGAGCAACGTCGAGGTCCATTGGTTGATCCCCCGGAGGACCGCTGTGCCTGCCGAATGCTGCGCAGCAACACACTGCGTGTTCCTTGAGGAGCACTACATCTCCAGAGCCCTCGAACGCCCTCGGGACAACATGGCTGGTGAGTGCGAAGTGCCCAGGAAGACTCTGTCATGGCCCTTGTGTGAGCTGCCATGAGAGAACACTGTGCTTGGAACACTGCGAGGCCCGCCCCGTACCTGAAGTCACTGTGCTCGAGGAGAAAGTCAGCATCTTAGCACGCTGTGTCGCTACCGGCACACCCAGCATGAACCCATGCCTGGAAGGAAGGCCCTGATTCGCCGTGCAGAAGCGGAGGCGTGCTGCAGCTTCCAGGAGGCGGTGGCCTCTGCTCTGCATGCCTTTAACGGCAGCACAGCTTTCTGGACACCTGGGAGGCTAGCCGGGGCACCCTGCTCCCGGCAGGAACACTGAGTACCCCCAGGAGCACCTGGGTCTGCTAAGCAACATCCAGGACCGTAACCCTTCAGAGGCCCCTGTGTGCAGGCCGAGCGTAGGGAAACGCACTGCCCTCTCGATCGGAGCAGCTTAGTTTCCTCCGCACTCGCACACGTTCGCGAACACCGTTCTGGCACGTCCCACGTGACCCGGAGTTATTACGCGGTGCCCTAATCGGACCTGCCCTCAGAGGAGCCCTCGTCTTCGCGTTCCATCCAGGACCTCCTGACTGAAGTCACCGTGCGTCCTAGAGGACGGCGGCTTGGGTTCTTACTGCACTTCAAGTCCTGTTCCTCCTGCGGCACTGCAGGCAGCCGCAGGCCCAGAGGAGCAGCTACGGCGTTCCTCGGTTGAGACAGTTCGCCGGATGCGGGACTCCCTACTTCGATAAGTTAATTCAGGGAAGGAAACGCAGGATAACCGGTGTCTCTTGGGACTCATTAGAAGCCACACGGATGTATGCTGAGTGTTCCCATGAAAACGGGGGCCTGCTGGAACTAGCCCTGCTTTTCCATTTTGAGGGCGGCATTCATGTCTGCCTTGAAGCTACCTGACATTCCCGGCTCCCGACAGGCCAGTGAGCCCTGGAAGAATGCTTCGGGGAAAATTATGAGTTTGCTCTCTCTAAACCAGGGGCTTCCGTGGCCGCGGCGGTGGTCCGCATGACAGGCTCTAGAGCGAAAGGGAACCTCGAAGTGAGAACTCGCCTCCAGGTTAGGCCCTGAGTAGCCGTGCAGAAAGGGAGGCATGCAGCTGTTTCCACAACTTCTCAGTCGCTTATGTGCTTTATTTTAAAGGAAGTACGCGTCCGGGGACTCCTAGGCCCCACGGGTGTGCATCGTTTTCCCTCTGAGGTCACTGAGTGCCTCCAGACACCTGTGGGCCGGCGGAGCAACGTCGAGGTCCATTGGTTGATCCCCTGGAGGACCTCTGTGCCTGCCGAGTGCTGGGCAGCAACACACTGCGCGTTCCTTGAGGAGAGCTACATCTCCAGAGCCCTCGAACGCCCTCGGGACAACATGGCTGGTGAGTGCGAAGTACCCAGGAAGACACTGTCATGGACCTTGTGTGAGCTGCCATGAGAGAACACTGTGCTTGGAACACTGCGAGGCCCGCCCCGTACCTGAAGTCACTCTGCTCGAGGAGAAAGTCAGCATCTTAGCACGCTGTGTCGCTACCGGCACACCCAGCATGAACCCATGCCTGGAAGTAAGGCCCTGTTTCCCCGTGCAGAAGCGGAGGCGTGCTGCAGCTTCCAGGAGGCAGTCGGCTCTGCTCTGCATGCCTTTAATGGCAGCACAGCTTTCTGGACACCTGGGAGGCTAGCCGGGGCACCCTGCTCCCGGCAGGAACACTGAGTACCCCCAGGTGCACCTGGGTCTGCTAAGCAACATCCAGGCCCGTAGCCCTTCAGAGCCCCCTGTGTGCAGGCCGAGCGTAGGGAAACGCACTGCCCTCTCCTTCGGAGCAGCTTAGTTTCCTCCGCACTCGCACACGTTCGCGAACACCGTTCTGGCACGTCCCACGTGGCCCGGAGGACTTACGCGGTGCCCTAATCGGACCTGCCCTCAGAGGAGACCTCGTCTTCGCGTTTCATCCAGGACCTCCTGACTGAAGTCACCGTGCCTCCTAGAGGACGGCGGCTTGGGTTCTTACTGCACTTCAAGTCCTGTTCCTTCTGCGGCACTGCAGGCAGCCGCAGGCCCAGAGGAGCAGCTACGGCGTTCCTCGGTTGAGACAGTTCGCCGGATGCGGGACTCCCTACTTCGATATGTTGATTCAGGGAAGGAAACGCAGGGTAACCGGTGTCTCTTGGGACTCCTTAGAAGCCACAGGGATGTACGCTGAGTGTACCCATGAAAACGGGGGCCTGCTGGAACTAGCCCTGCTTTCCCATTTTGAGGGCGGCATTCATGCCTGCCTTGAAGCTACCTGACATTCCCGGCTCCCGACAGGCCAGTGAGCCCTGGAAGAATGCTTCGGGTAAAATTATGAGTTTGCTCTCTCTCTAAACCAGGGGCTTCCGTGGCCGCAGCTCGGTCCGCATGACAGGCTCTAGAGCGAAAGGGAACCTCGACGTGAAAACTCACCTCCAGGTTAGGCCCTGAGTAGCCGTGCAGAAAGGGAGGCATGCAGCTGTTTAAAGGAGTTCTCAGTCGCTTATGTCCTTTATTTTAAAGGAAGTACGCGTCCGGGGACTCCTAGGCCCCACGGGTGTGCATCGTTTTCCCTCCGAGGTCACTGAGTGCCTCCAGACACCTGTGGGCCGGCGGAGCAACGTCGAGGTCCATTGGTTGATCCCCTGGAGGACCTCTGTGCCTGCCGAATGCTGCGCAGCAACACACTGCGCGTTCCTTGAGGAGCACTACATCTCCAGAGCCCTCGAACGCCCTCGGGACAACATGGCTGGTGAGTGCGAAGTGCCCAGGAAGACTCTGTCATGGCCCTTGTGTGAGCTGCCATGAGAGAACACTGTGCTTGGAACACTGCGAGGCCCGCCCCGTACCTGAAGTCACTGTGCTCGAGGAGAAAGTCAGCATCTTAGCACGCTGTGTCGCTACCGGCACACCCAGCATGAACCCATGCCTGGAAGGAAGGCCCTGATTCACCGTGCAGAAGCAGAGGCGTGCTGCAGCTTCCAGGAGGCGGTGGCCTCTGCTCTGCATGCCTTTAACGGCAGCACAGCTTTCTGGACACCTGGGAGGCTAGCCGGGGCACCCTGCTCCCGGCAGGAACACTGAGTACCCCCAGGTGCACCTGGGTCTGCTAAGCAACATCCAGGCCCGTAACCCTTCAGAGCCCCCTGTGTGCAGGCCGAGCGTAGGGAAACGCACTGCCCTCTCCATCGGAGCAGCTTAGTTTCCTCCGCACTCGCACAGGTTCGCGAACACCGTTCTGGCACGTCCCACGTGGCGCGGAGTTCTTACGCGGTGCCCTAATCGGAGCTGCCCTCAGAGGAGCCCTCGTCTTCGCGTTCCATCCAGGACCTCCTCACTGAAGTCACCGTGCCTCCTAGAGGACGGCGGCTTGGGTTCTTACCGCACTTCAAGTCCTGTTCCTCCTGCGGCACTGCAGGCAGCCGCAGGCCCAAAGGAGCAACTACGGCGTTCCTCGGTTGAGACAGTTCGCCGGATGCGGGACTCCCTACTTCGATAAGTTAATTCAGGGAAGGAAACGCAGGATAACCGGTGTCTCTTGGGACTCGTTAGAAGCCACAGGGATGTACGCTGAGTGTTCCCATGAAAACGGGGGCCTGCTGGAACTAGACCTGCTTTTCCATTTTGAGGGCGGCATTCATGCCTGCCTTGAAGCTACCTGACATTCCCGGCTCCCGACAGGCCAGTGAGCCCTGGAAGAATGCTTCGGGGAAAATTATGAGTTTGCTCTCTCTAAACCAGGGGCTTCCGTGGCCGCGGCAGCGGTCCGCATGACAGGCTCTAGAGCGAAAGGGAACCTCGAAGTGAGAACTCGCCTCCAGGTTAGGCCCTGAGTAGCCGTGCAGAAAGGGAGGCATGCAGCTGTTTCCACAACTTCTCAGTCGCTTATGTGCTTTATTTTAAAGGAAATACGCGTCCGGGGACTCCTAGGCCCCACGGGTGTGCATGGTTTTCCCACCAAGGTCACTGAGTGCCTCCAGACACCTGTGGGCCGGCGGAGCAACGTCGAGGTCCATTGGTTGATCCCCTGGAGGACCTCTGTGCCTGCCGAGTGCTGGGCAGCAACACACTGCGCGTTCCTTGAGGAGAGCTACATCTCCAGAGCCCTCGAACGCCCTCGGGACAACATGGCTGGTGAGTGCGAAGTACCCAGGAAGACACTGTCATGGACCTTGTGTGAGCTGCCATGAGAGAACACTGTGCTTGGAACACTGCGAGGCCCGCCCCGTACCTGAAGTCACTCTGCTCGAGGAGAAAGTCAGCATCTTAGCACGCTGTGTCGCTACCGGCACACCCAGCATGAACCCATGCCTGGAAGTAAGGCCCTGTTTCGCCGTGCAGAAGCGGAGGCGTGCTGCAGCTTCCAGGAGGCAGTCGGCTCTGCTCTGCATGCCTTTAATGGCAGCACAGCTTTCTGGACACCTGGGAGGCTAGCCGGGGCACCCTGCTCCCGGCAGGAACACTGAGTACCCCCAGGTGCACCTGGGTCTGCTAAGCAACATCCAGGCCCGTAGCCCTTCAGAGCCCCCTGTGTGCAGGCCGAGCGTAGGGAAACGCACTGCCCTCTCCTTCGGAGCAGCTTAGTTTCCTCCGCACTCGCACACGTTCGCGAACACCGTTCTGGCACGTCCCACGTGGCGCGGAGGACTTACGCGGTACCCTAATCGGACCTGCCCTCAGAGGAGACCTCGTCTTCGCGTTTCATCCAGGACCTCCTGACTGAAGTCACCGTGCCTCCTAGAGGACGGCGGCTTGGGTTCTTACTGCACTTCAAGTCCTGTTCCTTCTGCGGCACTGCAGGCAGCCCCAGGCCCAGAGGAGCAGCTACGGCGTTCCTCGGTTGAGACAGTTCGCCGGATGCGGGACTCCCTACTTCGATATGTTGATTCAGGGAAGGAAACGCAGGGTAACCGGTGTCTCTTGGGACTCCTTAGAAGCCACAGGGATGTACACTGAGTGTACCCATGAAAACGGGGGCCTGCTGGAACTAGCCCTGCTTTCCCATTTTGAGGGCGGCATTCATGCCTGCCTTGAAGCTACCTGACATTCCCGGCTCCCGACAGGCCAGTGAGCCCTGGAAGAATGCTTCGGGGAAAATTATGAGTTTGCTCTCTCTAAACCAGGGGCTTCCGTGGCCGCAGCTCGGTCCGCATGACAGGCTCTAGAGCGAAAGGGAACCTCGACGTGAAAACTCGCCTCCAGGTTAGGCCCTGAGTAGCCGTGCAGAAAGGGAGGCATGCAGCTGTTTAAAGGAGTTCTCAGTCGCTTATGTCCTTTATTTTAAAGGAAGTACGCGTCCGGGGACTCCTAGGCCCCACGGGTGTGCATCGTTTTCCCTCTGAGGTCACTGAGTGCCTCCAGACACCTGTGGGCCGGCGGAGCAACGTCGAGGTCCATTGGTTGATCCCCCGGAGGACCGCTGTGCCTGCCGAATGCTGCGCAGCAACACACTGCGTGTTCCTTGAGGAGCACTACATCTCCAGAGCCCTCGAACGCCCTCGGGACAACATGGCTGGTGAGTGCGAAGTGCCCAGGAAGACTCTGTCATGGCCCTTGTGTGAGCTGCCATGAGAGAACACTGTGCTTGGAACACTGCGAGGCCCGCCCCGTACCTGAAGTCACTGTGCTCGAGGAGAAAGTCAGCATCTTAGCACGCTGTGTCGCTACCGGCACAACCAGCATGAACCCATGCCTGGAAGGAAGGCCCTGATTCGCCGTGCAGAAGCGGAGGCGTGCTGCAGCTTCCAGGAGGCGGTGGCCTCTGCTCTGCATGCCTTTAACGGCAGCACAGCTTTCTGGACACCTGGGAGGCTAGCCGGGGCACCCTGCTCCCGGCAGGAACACTGAGTACCCCCAGGAGCACCTGGGTCTGCTAAGCAACATCCAGGCCCGTAACCCTTCAGAGCCCCCTGTGTGCAGGCCGAGCGTAGGGAAACGCACTGCCCTCTCCATCGGAGCAGCTTAGTTTCCTCCGCACTCGCACACGTTCGCGAACACCGTTCTGGCACGTCCCACGTGACCCGGAGTTATTACGCGGTGCCCTAATCGGACCTGCCCTCAGAGGAGCCCTCGTCTTCGCGTTCCATCCAGGACCTCCTGACTGAAGTCACCGTGCGTCCTAGAGGACGGCGGCTTGGGTTCTTACTGCACTTCACGTCCTGTTCCTCCTGCGGCACTGCAGGCAGCCGCAGGCCCAGAGGAGCAGCTACGGCGTTCCTCGGTTGAGACAGTTCGCCGGATGCGGGACTCCCTACTTCGATAAGTTAATTCAGGGAAGGAAACGCAGGATAACCGGTGTCTCTTGGGACTCGTTAGAAGCCACACGGATGTATGCTGAGTGTTCCCATGAAAACGGGGGCCTGCTGGAACTAGACCTGCTTTTCCATTTTGAGGGCGGCATTCATGTCTGCCTTGAAGCTACCTGACATTCCCGGCTCCCGACAGGCCAGTGAGCCCTGGAAGAATGCTTCGGGGAAAATTATGAGTTTGCTCTCTCTAAACCAGGGGCTTCCGTGGCCGCGGCGGTGGTCCGCATGACAGGCTCTAGAGCGAAAGGGAACCTCGAAGTGAGAACTCGCCTCCAGGTTAGGCCCTGAGTAGCCGTGCAGAAAGGGAGGCATGCAGCTGTTTCCACAACTTCTCAGTCGCTTATGTGCTTTATTTTAAAGGAAGTACGCGTCCGGGGACTCCTAGGCCCCACGGGTGTGCATCGTTTTCCCTCTGAGGTCACTGAGTGCCTCCAGACACCTGTGGGCCTGCGGAGCAACGTCGAGGTCCATTGGTTGATCCCCTGGAGGACCTCTGTGCCTGCCGAGTGCTGGGCAGCAACACACTGCGCGTTCCTTGAGGAGAGCTAAATCTCCAGAGCCCTCGAACGCCCTCGGGACAACATGGCTGGTGAGTGCGAAGTACCCAGGAAGACACTGTCATGGACCTTGTGTGAGCTGCCATGAGAGAACACTGTGCTTGGAACACTGCGAGGCCCGCCCCGTACCTGAAGTCACTCTGCTCGAGGAGAAAGTCAGCATCTTAGCACGCTGTGTCGCTACCGGCACACCCAGCATGAACCCATGCCTGGAAGTAAGGCCCTGTTTCCCCGTGCAGAAGTGGAGGCGTGCTGCAGCTTCCAGGAGGCAGTCGGCTCTGCTCTGCATGCCTTTAATGGCAGCACAGCTTTCTGGACACCTGGGAGGCTAGCCGGGGCACCCTGCTCCCGGCAGGAACACTGAGTACCCCCAGGTGCACCTGGGTCTGCTAAGCAACATCCAGGCCCGTAGCCCTTCAGAGCCCCCTGTGTGCAGGCCGAGCGTAGGGAAACGCACTGCCCTCTCCTTCGGAGCAGCTTAGTTTCCTCCGCACTCGCACACGTTCGCGAACACCGTTCTGGCACGTCCCACGTGGCCCGGAGGACTTACGCGGTGCCCTAATCGGACCTGCCCTCAGAGGAGACCTCGTCTTCGCGTTTCATCCAGGACCTCCTGACTGAAGTCACCGTGCCTCCTAGAGGACGGCGGCTTGGGTTCTTACTGCACTTCAAGTCCTGTTCCTTCTGCGGCACTGCAGGCAGCCGCAGGCCCAGAGGAGCAGCTACGGCGTTCCTCGGTTGAGACAGTTCGCCGGATGCGGGACTCCCTACTTCGATATGTTGATTCAGGGAAGGAAACGCAGGGTAACCGGTGTCTCTTGGGACTCCTTAGAAGCCACAGGGATGTACGCTGAGTGTACCCATGAAAACGGGGGCCTGCTGGAACTAGCCCTGCTTTCCCATTTTGAGGGCGGCATTCATGCCTGCCTTGAAGCTACCTGACATTCCCGGCTCCCGACAGGCCAGTGAGCCCTGGAAGAATGCTTCAGGTAAAATTATGAGTTTGCTCTCTCTCTAAACCAGGGGCTTCCGTGGCCGCAGCTCGGTCCGCATGACAGGCTCTAGAGCGAAAGGGAACCTCGACGTGAAAACTCGCCTCCAGGTTAGGCCCTGAGTAGCCGTGCAGAAAGGGAGGCATGCAGCTGTTTAAAGGAGTTCTCAGTCGCTTATGTCCTTTATTTTAAAGGAAGTACGCGTCCGGGGACTCCTAGGCCCCACGGGTGTGCATCGTTTTCCCTCCGAGGTCACTGAGTGCCTCCAGACACCTGTGGGCCGGCGGAGCAACGTCGAGGTCCATTGGTTGATCCCCTGGAGGACCTCTGTGCCTGCCGAATGCTGCGCAGCAACACACTGCGCGTTCCTTGAGGAGCACTACATCTCCAGAGCCCTCGAACGCCCTCGGGACAACATGGCTGGTGAGTGCGAAGTGCCCAGGAAGACTCTGTCATGGCCCTTGTGTGAGCTGCCATGAGAGAACACTGTGCTTGGAACACTGCGAGGCCCGCCCCGTACCTGAAGTCACTGTGCTCGAGGAGAAAGTCAGCATCTTAGCACGCTGTGTCGCTACCGGCACACCCAGCATGAACCCATGCCTGGAAGGAAGGCCCTGATTCACCGTGCAGAAGCAGAGGCGTGCTGCAGCTTCCAGGAGGCGGTGGCCTCTGCTCTGCATGCCTTTAACGGCAGCACAGCTTTCTGGACACCTGGGAGGCTAGCCGGGGCACCCTGCTCCCGGCAGGAACACTGAGTACCCCCAGGTGCACCTGGGTCTGCTAAGCAACATCCAGGCCCGTAACCCTTCAGAGCCCGCTGTGTGCAGGCCGAGCGTAGGGAAACGCACTGCCCTCTCCATCGGAGCAGCTTAGTTTCCTCCGCACTCGCACACGTTCGCGAACACCGTTCTGGCACGTCCCACGTGGCGCGGAGTTCTTACGCGGTGCCCTAATCGGAGCTGCCCTCAGAGGAGCCCTCGTCTTCGCGTTCCATCCAGGACCTCCTGACTGAAGTCACCGTGCCTCCTAGAGGATGGCGGCTTGGGTTCTTACTGCACTTCAAGTCCTGTTCCTTCTGCGGCACTGCAGGCAGCCGCAGGCCCAGAGGAGCAGCTACGGCGTTCCTCGGTTGAGACAGTTCGCCGGATGCGGGACTCCCTACTTCGATAAGTTAATTCAGGGAAGGAAACGCAGGATAACCGGTGTCTCTTGGGACTCGTTAGAAGCCACAGGGATGTACGCTGAGTGTTCCCATGAAAACGGGGGCCTGCTGGAACTAGACCTGCTTTTCCATTTTGAGGGCGGCATTCATGCCTGCCTTGAAGCTACCTGACATTCCCGGCTCCCGACAGGCCAGTGAGCCCTGGAAGAATGCTTCGGGGAAAATTATGAGTTTGCTCTCTCTAAACAAGGGGCTTCCGTGGCCGCGGCGGCGGTCCGCATGACAGGCTCTAGAGCGAAAGGGAACCTCGAAGTGAGAACTCGCCTCCAGGTTAGGCCCTGAGTAGCCGTGCAGAAAGGGAGGCATGCAGCTGTTTCCACAACTTCTCAGTCGCTTATGTGCTTTATTTTAAAGGAAGTACGCGTCCGGGGACTCCTAGGCCCCACGGGTGTGCATCGTTTTCCCTCCGAGGTCACTGAGTGCCTCCAGACACCTGTGGGCCGGCGGAGCAACGTCGAGGTCCATTGGTTGATCCCCTGGAGGACCTCTGTGCCTGCCGAGTGCTGGACAGCAACACACTGCGCGTTCCTTGAGGAGAGCTACATCTCCAGAGCCCTCGAACGCCCTCGGGACAACATGGCTGGTGAGTGCGAAGTACCCAGGAAGACCCTGTCATGGACCTTGTGTGAGCTGCCATGAGAGAACACTGTGCTTGGAACACTGTGAGGCCCGCCCCGTACCTGAAGTCACTCTGCTCGAGGAGAAAGTCAGCATCTTAGCACGCTGTGTCGCTACCGGCACACCCAGCATGAACCCAAGCCTGGAAGTAAGGCCCTGTTTCGCCGTGCAGAAGCGGAGGCGTGCTGCAGCTTCCAGGAGGCAGTCGGCTCTGCTCTGCATGCCTTTAATGGCAGCACAGCTTTCTGGACACCTGGGAGGCTAGCCGGGGCACCCTGCTCCCGGCAGGAACACTGAGTACCCCCAGGTGCACCTGGGTCTGCTAAGCAACATCCAGGCCCGTAGCCCTTCAGAGCCCCCTGTGTGCAGGCCGAGCGTAGGGAAACGCACTGCCCTCTCCTTCGGAGCAGCTTAGTTTCCTCCGCACTCGCACACGTTCGCGAACACCGTTCTGGCACGTCCCACGTGGCCCGGAGGACTTACGCGGTGCCCTAATTGGACCTGCCCTCAGAGGAGACCTCGTCTTCGCGTTCCATCCAGGACCTCCTGACTGAAGTCACCGTGCCTCCTAGAGGACGGCGGCTTGGGTTCTTACTGCACTTCAAGTCCTGTTCCTTCTGCGGCACTGCAGGCAGCCCCAGGCCCAGAGGAGCAGCTACGGCGTTCCTCGGTTGAGACAGTTCGCCGGATGCGGGACTCCCTACTTCGATATGTTGATTCAGGGAAGGAAACGCAGGGTAACCGGTGTCTCTTGGGACTCCTTAGAAGCCACAGGGATGTACGCTGAGTGTACCCATGAAAACGGGGGCCTGCTGGAACTAGCCCTGCTTTCCCATTTTGAGGGCGGCATTCATGCCTGCCTTGAAGCTACCTGACATTCCCGGCTCCCGACAGGCCAGTGAGCCCTGGAAGAATGCTTCGGGGAAAATTATGAGTTTGCTCTCTCTAAACCAGGGGCTTCCGTGGCCGCAGCTCGGTCCGCATGACAGGCTCTAGAGCGAAAGGGAACCTCGACGTGAAAACTCGCCTCCAGGTTAGGCCCTGAGTAGCCGTGCAGAAAGGGAGGCATGCAGCTGTTTAAAGGAGTTCTCAGTCGCTTATGTCCTTTATTTTAAAGGAAGTACGCGTCCGGGGACTCCTAGGCCCCACGGGTGTGCATCGTTTTCCCTCCGAGGTCACTGAGTGCCTCCAGACACCTGTGGGCCGGCGGAGCAACGTCGAGGTCCATTGGTTGATCCCCTGGAGGACCTCTGTGCCTGCCGAATGCTGCGCAGCAACACACTGCGCGTTCCTTGAGGAGCACTACATCTCCAGAGCCCTCGAACGCCCTCGGGACAACATGGCTGGTGAGTGCGAAGTGCCCAGGAAGACTCTGTCATGGCCCTTGTGTGAGCTGCCATGAGAGAACACTGTGCTTGGAACACTGCGAGGCCCGCCCCGTACCTGAAGTCACTGTGCTCGAGGAGAAAGTCAGCATCTTAGCACGCTGTGTCGCTACCGGCACACCCAGCATGAACCCATGCCTGGAAGGAAGGCCCTGATTCGCCGTGCAGAAGCGGAGGCGTGCTGCAGCTTCCAGGAGGCGGTGGCCTCTGCTCTGCATGACTTTAACGGCAGCACAACTTTCTGGACACCTGGGAGGCTAGCCGGGGCACCCTGCTCCCGGCAGGAACACTGAGTACCCCCAGGTGCACCTGGGTCTGCTAAGAAACATCCAGGCCCGTAACCCTTCAGAGCCCCCTGTGTGCAGGCCGAGCGTAGGGAAACGCACTGCCCTCTCCAGCGGAGCAGCTTAGTTTCCTCCGCACTCGCACACGTTCGCGAACACCGTTCTGGCACGTCCCACGTGACCCGGAGTTATTACGCGGTGCCCTAATCGGACCTGCCCTCAGAGGAGCCCTCGTCTTCGCGTTCCATCCAGGACCTCCTGACTGAAGTCACCGTGCCTCCTAGAGGACGGCGGCTTGGGTTCTTACTGCACTTCAAGTCCTGTTCCTCCTGCGGCACTGCAGGCAGCCGCAGGCCCAGAGGAGCAGCTACGGCGTTCCTCGGTTGAGACAGTTCGCCGGATGCGGGACTCCCTACTTCGATAAGTTAATTCAGGGAAGGAAACGCAGGATAACCGGTGTCTCTTGGGACTCGTTAGAAGCCACACGGATGTACGCTGAGTGTTCCCATGAAAACGGGGGCCTGCTGGAACTAGACCTGCTTTTCCATTTTGAGGGCGGCATTCATGTCTGCCTTGAAGCTACCTGACATTCCCGGCTCCCGACAGGCCAGTGAGCCCTGGAAGAATGCTTCGGGGAAAATTATGAGTTTGCTCTCTCTAAACCAGGGGCTTCCGTGGCCGCGGCGGCGGTCCGCATGACAGGCTCTAGAGTGAAAGGGAACCTCGAAGTGAGAACTCGCCTCCAGGTTAGGCCCTGAGTAGCCGTGCAGAAAGGGAGGCATGCAGCTGTTTCCACAACTTCTCAGTCGCTTATGTGCTTTATTTTAAAGGAAGTACGCGTCCGGGGACTCCTAGGCCCCACGGGTGTGCATCGTTTTCCCTCCGAGGTCACTGAGTGCCTCCAGACACCTGTGGGCCGGCGGAGCAACGTCGAGGTCCATTGGTTGATCCCCTGGAGGACCTCTGTGCCTGCCGAGTGCTGGGCAGCAACACACTGCGCGTTCCTTGAGGAGAGCTACATCTCCAGAGCCCTCGAACGCCCTCGGGACAACATGGCTGGTGAGTGCGAAGTACCCAGGAAGACACTGTCATGGACCTTGTGTGAGCTGCCATGAGAGAACACTGTGCTTGGAACACTGCGAGGCCCGCCCCATACCTGAAGTCACTCTGCTCGAGGAGAAAGTCAGCATCTTAGCACGCTGTGTCGCTACCGGCACACCCAGCATGAACCCATGCCTGGAAGTAAGGCCCTGTTTCCCCGTGCAGAAGTGGAGGCGTGCTGCAGCTTCCAGGAGGCAGTCGGCTCTGCTCTGCATGCCTTTAATGGCAGCACAGCTTTCTGGACACCTGGGAGGCTAGCCGGGGCACCCTGCTCCCGGCAGGAACACTGAGTACCCCCAGGTGCACCTGGGTCTGCTAAGCAACATCCAGGCCCGTAGCCCTTCAGAGCCCCCTGTGTGCAGGCCGAGCGTAGGGAAACGCACTGCCCTCTCCTTCGGAGCAGCTTAGTTTCCTCCGCACTCGCACACGTTCGCGAACACCGTTCTGGCACGTCCCACGTGGCGCGGAGGACTTAGGCGGTGCCCTAATCGGACCTGCCCTCAGAGGAGACCTCGTCTTCGCGTTTCATCCAGGACCTCCTGACTGAAGTCACCGTGCCTCCTAGAGGACGGCGGCTTGGGTTCTTACTGCACTTCAAGTCCTGTTCCTTCTGCGGCACTGCAGGCAGCCCCAGGCCCAGAGGAGCAGCTACGGCGTTCCTCGGTTGAGACAGTTCGCCGGATGCGGGACTCCCTACTTCGATATGTTGATTCAGGGAAGGAAACGCAGGGTAACCGGTGTCTCTTGGGACTCCTTAGAAGCCACAGGGATGTACGCTGAGTGTACCCATGAAAACGGGGGCCTGCTGGAACTAGCCCTGCTTTCCCATTTTGAGGGCGGCATTCATGCCTGCCTTGAAGCTACCTGACATTCCCGGCTCCCGACAGGCCAGTGAGCCCTGGAAGAATGCTTCGGGTAAAATTATGAGTTTGCTCTCTCTAAACCAGGGGCTTCCGTGGCCGCAGCTCGGTCCGCATGACAGGCTCTAGAGCGAAAGGGAACCTCGACGTGAAAACTCGCCTCCAGGTTAGGCCCTGAGTAGCCGTGCAGAAAGGGAGGCATGCAGCTGTTTAAAGGAGTTCTCAGTCGCTTATGTCCTTTATTTTAAAGGAAGTACGCGTCCGGGGACTCCTAGGCCCCACGGGTGTGCATCGTTTTCCCTCCGAGGTCACTGAGTGCCTCCAGACACCTGTGGGCCGGCGGAGCAACGTCGAGGTCCATTGGTTGATCCCCTGGAGGACCTCTGTGCCTGCCGAATGCTGCGCAGCAACACACTGCGCGTTCCTTGAGGAGCACTACATCTCCAGAGCCCTCGAACGCCCTCGGGACAACATGGCTGGTGAGTGCGAAGTGCCCAGGAAGACTCTGTCATGGCCCTTGTGTGAGCTGCCATGAGAGAACACTGTGCTTGGAACACTGCGAGGCCCGCCCCGTACCTGAAGTCACTGTGCTCGAGGAGAAAGTCAGCATCTTAGCACGCTGTGTCGCTACCGGCACACCCAGCATGAACCCATGCCTGGAAGGAAGGCCCTGATTCGCCGTGCAGAAGCAGAGGCGTGCTGCAGCTTCCAGGAGGCGGTGGCCTCTGCTCTGCATGCCTTTAACGGCAGCACAGCTTTCTGGACACCTGGGAGGCTAGCCGGGGCACCCTGCTCCCGGCAGGAACACTGAGTACCCCCAGGTGCACCTGGGTCTGCTAAGCAACATCCAGGCCCGTAACCCTTCAGAGCCCGCTGTGTGCAGGCCGAGCGTAGGGAAACGCACTGCCCTCTCCATCGGAGCAGCTTAGTTTCCTCCGCACTCGCACACGTTCGCGAACACCGTTCTGGCACGTCCCACGTGGCGCGGAGTTCTTACGCGGTGCCCTAATCGGAGCTGCCCTCAGAGGAGCCCTCGTCTTCGCGTTCCATCCAGGACCTCCTGACTGAAGTCACCGTGCCTCCTAGAGGACGGCAGCTTGGGTTCTTACTGCACTTCAAGTCCTGTTCCTTCTGCGGCACTGCAGGCAGCCGCAGGCCCAGAGGAGCAGCTACGGCGTTCCTCGGTTGAGACAGTTCGCCGGATGCGGGACTCCCTACTTCGATAAGTTAATTCAGGGAAGGAAACGCAGGATAACCGGTGTCTCTTGGGACTCGTTAGAAGCCACAGGGATGTACGCTGAGTGTTCCCATGAAAACGGGGGCCTGCTGGAACTAGACCTGCTTTTCCATTTTGAGGGCGGCATTCATGCCTGCCTTGAAGCTACCTGACATTCCCGGCTCCCGACAGGCCAGTGAGCCCTGGAAGAATGCTTCGGGGAAAATTATGAGTTTGCTCTCTCTAAACCAGGGGCTTCCGTGGCCGCGGCGGCGGTCCGCATGACAGGCTCTAGAGCGAAAGGGAACCTCGAAGTGAGAACTCGCCTCCAGGTTAGGCCCTGAGTAGCCGTGCAGAAAGGGAGGCATGCAGCTGTTTCCACAACTTCTCAGTCGCTTATGTGCTTTATTTTAAAGGAAGTACGCGTCCGGGGACTCCTAGGCCCCACGGGTGTGCATCGTTTTCCCTCCGAGGTCACTGAGTGCCTCCAGACACCTGTGGGCCGGCGGAGCAACGTCGAGGTCCATTGGTTGATCCCCTGGAGGACCTCTGTGCCTGCCGAGTGCTGGGCAGCAACACACTGCGCGTTCCTTGAGGAGAGCTACATCTCCAGAGCCCTCGAACGCCCTCGGGACAACATGGCTGGTGAGTGCGAAGTACCCAGGAAGACACTGTCATGGACCTTGTGTGAGCTGCCATGAGAGAACACTGTGCTTGGAACACTGCGAGGCCCGCCCCGTACCTGAAGTCACTCTGCTCGAGGAGAAAGTCAGCATCTTAGCACGCTGTGTCGCTACCGGCACACCCAGCATGAACCCATGCCTGGAAGTAAGGCCCTGTTTCGCCGTGCAGAAGCGGAGGCGTGCTGCAGCTTCCAGGAGGCAGTCGGCTCTGCTCTGCATGCCTTTAATGGCAGCACAGCTTTCTGGACACCTGGGAGGCTAGCCGGGGCACCCTGCTCCCGGCAGGAACACTGAGTACCCCCAGGTGCACCTGGGTCTGCTAAGCAACATCCAGGCCCGTAGCCCTTCAGAGCCCCCTGTGTGCAGGCCGAGCGTAGGGAAATGCACTGCCCTCTCCTTTGGAGCAGCTTAGTTTCCTCCGCACTCGCACACGTTCGCGAACACCGTTCTGGCACGTCCCACGTGGCCCGGAGGACTTACGCGGTGCCCTAATCGGACCTGCCCTCAGAGGAGACCTCGTCTTCGCGTTCCATCCAGGACCTCCTGACTGAAGTCACCGTGCCTCCTAGAGGACGGCGGCTTGGGTTCTTACTGCACTTCAAGTCCTGTTCCTTCTGCGGCACTGCAGGCAGCCGCAGGCCCAGAGGAGCAGCTACGGTGTTCCTCGGTTGAGACAGTTCGCCGGATGCGGGACTCCCTACTTCGATAAGTTAATTCAGGGAAGGAAACGCAGGATAACCGGTGTCTCTTGGGACTCCTTAGAAGCCACAGGGATGTACGCTGAGTGTACCCATGAAAACGGGGGCCTGCTGGAACTAGACCTGCTTTTCCATTTTGAGGGCGGCATTCATGCCTGCCTTGAAGCTACCTGACATTCCCGGCTCCCGACAGGCCAGTGAGCCCTGGAAGAATGCTTCGGGGAAAATTATGAGTTTGCTCTCTCTAAACCAGGGGCTTCCGTGGCCGCGGCGGCGGTCCGCATGACAGGCTCTAGAGCGAAAGGGAACCTCGAAGTGAGAACTCGCCTCCAGGTTAGGCCCTGAGTAGCCGTGCAGAAAGGGAGGCATGCAGCTGTTTCCACAACTTCTCAGTCGCTTATGTGCTTTATTTTAAAGCAAGTACGCGTCCGGGGACTCCTAGGCCCCACGGGTGTGCATCGTTTTCCCTCCGAGGTCACTGAGTGCCTCCAGACACCTGTGGGCCAGTGGAGCAACGTCGAGGTCCATTGGTTGATCCCCCGGAGGACCTCTGTGCCTGCCGAATGCTGCGCAGCAACACACTGCGCGTTCCTTGAGGAGCACTACATCTCCAGAGCCCTCGAACGCCCTCGGGACAACATGGCTGGTGAGTGAGAAGTGCCCAGGAAGACTCTGTCATGGCCCTTGTGTGAGCTGCCATGAGAGAACACTGTGCTTGGAACACTGCGAGGCCTGCCGCGTACCTGAAGTCACTGTGCTCGAGGAGAAAGTCAGCATCTTAGCACGCTGTGTCGCTACCGGCACACCCAGCATGAACCCATGCCTGGAAGGAAGGCCCTGATTCGCCGTGCAGAAGCGGAGGCGTGCTGCAGCTTCCAGGAGGCGGTGGCCTCTGCTCTGCATGCCTTTAACGGCAGCACAGCTTTCTGGACACCTGGGAGGCTAGCCAGGGCACCCTGCTCCCGGCAGGAACACTGAGTACCCCCAGGTGCACCTGGGTCTGCTAAGCAACATCCAGGCCTGTAACCCTTCAGAGCCCCCTGTGTGCAGGCCTAGCGTAGGGAAACGCACTGCCCTCTCCATCGGAGCAGCTTAGTTTCCTCCGCACTCGCACACGTTCGCGAACACCGTTCTGGCACGTCCCACGTGGCCCGGAGTTCTTACGCGGTGCCCTAATCGGAGCTGCCCTCAGAGGAGCCCTCGTCTTCGCGTTCCATCCAGGACCTCCTGACTGAAGTCACCGTGCCTCCTAGAGGACGGCGGCTTGGGTTCTTACTGCACTTCAAGTCCTGTTCCTTCTGCGGCACTGCAGGCAGCCGCAGGCCCAGAGGAGCAGCTACGGTGTTCCTCGGTTGAGACAGTTCGCCGGATGCGGGACTCCCTACTTCGATAAGTTAATTCAGGGAAGGAAACGCAGGATAACCGGTGTCTCTTGGGACTCGTTAGAAGCCACAGGGATGTACGCTGAGTGTTCCCATGAAAACGGGGGCCTGCTGGAACTAGACCTGCTTTTCCATTTTGAGGGCGGCATTCATGCCTGCCTTGAAGCTACCTGACATTCCCGGCTCCCGACAGGCCAGTGAGCCCTGGAAGAATGCTTCGGGGAAAATTATGAGTTTGCTCTCTCTAAACCAGGGGCTTCCGTGGCCGCGGCGGCGGTCCGCATGACAGGCTCTAGAGCGAAAGGGAACCTCGAAGTGAGAACTCGCCTCCAGGTTAGGCCCTGAGTAGCCGTGCAGAAAGGGAGGCATGCAGCTGTTTCCACAACTTCTCAGTCGCTTATGTGCTTTATTTTAAAGGAAGTACGCGTCCGGGGACTCCTAGGCCCCACGGGTGTGCATCGTTTTCCCTCCGAGGTCACTGAGTGCCTCCAGACACCTGTGGGCCGGCGGAGCAACGTCGAGGTGCATTGGTTGATCCCCTGGAGGACCTCTGTGCCTGCCGAGTGCTGGGCAGCAACACACTGCGCGTTCCTTGAGGAGAGCTACATCTCCAGAGCCCTCGAACGCCCTCGGGACAACATGGCTGGTGAGTGCGAAGTACCCAGGAAGACCCTGTCATGGACCTTGTGTGAGCTGCCATGAGAGAACACTGTGCTTGGAACACTGCGAGGCCCGCCCCGTACCTGAAGTCACTCTGCTCGAGGAGAAAGTCAGCATCTTAGCACGCTGTGTCGCTACCGGCACACTCAGCATGAAACCAAGCCTGGAAGTAAGGCCCTGTTTCGCCGTGCAGAAGCGGAGGCATGCTGCAGCTTCCAGGAGGCAGTCGGCTCTGCTCTGCATGCCTTTAATGGCAGCACAGCTTTCTGGACACCTGAGAGGCTAGCCGGGGCACCCTGCTCCCGGCAGGAACACTGAGTACCCCCAGGTGCACCTGGGTCTGCTAAGCAACATCCAGGCCCGTAGCCCTTCAGAGCCCCCTGTGTGCAGGCCGAGCGTAGGGAAACGCACTGCCCTCTCCTTCGGAGCAGCTTAGTTTCCTCCGCACTCGCACACGTTCGCGAACACCGTTCTGGCACGTCCCACGTGGCCCGGAGGACTTATGCGGTGCCCTAATCGGACCTGCCCTCAGAGGAGACCTCATCTTCGCGTTTCATCCAGGACCTCCTGACTGAAGTCACCGTGCCTCCTAGAGGACGGCGGCTTGGGTTCTTACTGCACTTCAAGTCCTGTTCCTTCTGCGGCACTGCAGGCAGCCCCAGGCCCAGAGGAGCAGCTACGGCGTTCCTCGGTTGAGACAGTTCGCCGGATGCGGGACTCCCTACTTCGATATGTTGATTCAGGGAAGGAAACGCAGGGTAACCGGTGTCTCTTGGGACTCCTTAGAAGCCACAGGGATGTACGCTGAGTGTACCCATGAAAACGGGGGCCTGCTGGAACTAGCCCTGCTTTCCCATTTTGAGGGCGGCATTCATGCCTGCCTTGAAGCTACCTGACATTCCCGGCTCCCGACAGGCCAGTGAGCCCTGGAAGAATGCTTCGGGGAAAATTATGAGTTTGCTCTCTCTAAACCAGGGGCTTCCGTGGCCGCAACTCGGTCCGCATGACAGGCTCTAGAGCGAAAGGGAACCTCGACGTGAAAACTCGCCTCCAGGTTAGGCCCTGAGTAGCCGTGCAGAAAGGGAGGCATGCAGCTGTTTAAAGGAGTTCTCAGTCGCTTATGTCCTTTATTTTAAAGGAAGTACGCGTCCGGGGACTCCTAGGCCCCACGGGTGTGCATCGTTTTCCCTCCGAGGTCACTGAGTGCCTCCAGACACCTGTGGGCCGGCGGAGCAACGTCGAGGTCCATTGGTTGATCCCCCGGAGGACCTCTGTGCCTGCCGAATGCTGCGCAGCAACACACTGCGCGTTCCTTGAGGAGCACTACATCTCCAGAGCCCTCGAACGCCCTCGGGACAACATGGCTGGTGAGTGCGAAGTGCCCAGGAAGACTCTGTCATGGCCCTTGTGTGAGCTGCCATGAGAGAACACTGTGCTTGGAACACTGCGAGGCCCGCCCCGTACCTGAAGTCACTCTGCTCGAGGAGAAAGTCAGCATCTTAGCACGCTGTGTCGCTACCGGCACACCCAGCATGAACCCATGCCTGGAAGGAAGGCCCTGATTCGCCGTGCAGAAGCGGAGGCGTGCTGCAGCTTCCAGGAGGCGGTGGCCTCTGCTCTGCATGCCTTTAACGGCAGCACAACTTTCTGGACACCTGGGAGGCTAGCCGGGGCACCCTGCTCCCGGCAGGAACACTGAGTACCCCCAGGTGCACCTGGGTCTGCTAAGAAACATCCAGGCCCGTAACCCTTCAGAGACCCCTGTGTGCAGGCCGAGCGTAGGGAAACGCACTGCCCTCTCCATCGCAGCAGCTTAGTTTCCTCCGCACTCGCACACGTTCGCGAACACCGTTCTGGCACGTCCCACGTGGCGCGGAGTTCTTACGCGGTGCCCTAATCGGAGCTGCCCTCAGAGGAGCCCTCGTCTTCGCGTTCCATCCAGGACCTCCTGACTGAAGTCACCGTGCTTCCTAGAGGACGGCGGCTTGGGTTCTTACTGCACTTCAAGTCCTGTTCCTTCTGCGGCACTGCAGGCAGCCGCAGGCCCAGAGGAGCAGCTACGGCGTTCCTCGGTTGAGACAGTTCGCCGGATGCGGGACTCCCTACTTCGATAAGTTAATTCAGGGAAGGAAACGCAGGATAACCGGTGTCTCTTGGGACTCGTTAGAAGCCACAGGGATGTACGCTGAGTGTTCCCATGAAAACGGGGGCCTGCTGGAACTAGACCTGCTTTTCCATTTTGAGGGCGGCATTCATGCCTGCCTTGAAGCTACCTGACATTCCCGGCTCCCGACAGGCCAGTGAGCCCTGGAAGAATGCTTCGGGGAAAATTATGAGTTTGCTCTCTCTAAACCAGGGGCTTCCGTGGCCGCGGCGGCGGTCCGCATGACAGGCTCTAGAGCGAAAGGGAACCTCGAAGTGAGAACTCGCCTCCAGGTTAGGCCCTGAGTAGCCGTGCAGAAAGGGAGGCATGCAGCTGTTTCCACAACTTCTCAGTCGCTTATGTGCTTTATTTTAAAGGAAGTACGCGTCCGGGGACTCCTAGGCCCCACAGGTGTGCATCGTTTTCCCTCCGAGGTCACTGAGTGCCTCCAGACACCTGTGGGCCGGCGGAGCAACGTCGAGGTCCATTGGTTGATCCCCTGGAGGACCTCTGTGCCTGCCGAGTGCTGGACAGCAACACACTGCGCGTTCCTTGAGGAGAGCTACATCTCCAGAGCCCTCGAACGCCCTCGGGACAACATGGCTGGTGAGTGCGAAGTACCGAGGAAGACTCTGTCATGGACCTTGTGTGAGCTGCCATGAGAGAACACTGTGCTTGGAACACTGCGAGGCCCGCCCCATACCTGAAGTCACTGTGCTTGAGGAGAAAGTCAGCATCTTAGCACGCTGTGTCGCTACCGGCACACCCAGCATGAACCCATGCCTGGAAGGAAGGCCCTGTTTCGCCGTGCAGAAGCGGAGGCATGCTGCAGCTTCCAGGAGGCAGTCGGCTCTGCTCTGCATGCCTTTAATGGCAGCACAGCTTTCTGGACACCTGGGAGGCTAGCCGGGGCACCCTGCTCCCGGCAGGAACACTGAGTACCCCCAGGTGCACCTGGGTCTGCTAAGCAACATCCAGGCCCGTAGCCCTTCAGAGCCCCCTGTGTGCAGGCCGAGCATAGGGAAACGCACTGCCCTCTCCTTCGGAGCAGCTTAGTTTCCTCCGCACTCGCACACGTTCGCGTACACCGTTCTGGCACGTCCCACGTGGCCCGGAGGACTTACGCGGTGCCCTAATCGGACCTGCCCTCAGAGGAGACCTCGTCTTCGCGTTTCATCCAGGACCTCCTGACTGAAGTCACCGTGCCTCCTAGAGGACGGCGGCTTGGGTTCTTACTGCACTTTAAGTCCTGTTCCTTCTGCGGCACTGCAGGCAGCCCCAGGCCCAGAGGAGCAGCTACGGCGTTCCTCGGTTGAGACAGTTCGCCGGATGCGGGACTCCCTACTTCGATATGTTGATTCAGGGAAGGAAACGCAGGGTAACCGGTGTCTCTTGGGACTCCTTAGAAGCCACAGGGATGTACGCTGAGTGTACCCATGAAAACGGGGGCCTGCTGGAACTAGCCCTGCTTTCCCATTTTGAGGGCGGCATTCATGCCTGCCTTGAAGCTACCTGACATTCCCGGCTCCCGACAGGCCAGTGAGCCCTGGAAGAATGCTTCGGGTAAAATTATGAGTTTGCTCTCTCTAAACCAGGGGCTTCCGTGGCCGCAGCTCGGTCCGCATGACAGGCTCTAGCGCGAAAGGGAACCTCGACGTGAAAACTCGCCTCCAGGTTAGGCCCTGAGTAGCCGTGCAGAAAGGGAGGCATGCAGCTGTTTCCACAACTTCTCAGTCGCTTATGTGCTTTATTTTAAAGGAAGTACGCGTCCGGGGACTCCTAGGCCCCACGGGTGTGCATCGTTTTCCCTCCGAGGTCACTGAGTGCCTCCAGACACCTGTGGGCCGGCGGAGCAACGTCGAGGTCCATTGGTTGATCCCCTGGAGGACCTCTGTGCCTGCCGAGTGCTTGGCAGCAACACACTGCGCGTTCCTTGAGGAGAGCTACATCTCCAGAGCCCTCGAACGTCCTCGGGACAACATGGCTGGTGAGTGCGAAGTACCCAGGAAGACTCTGTCATGGAGCTTGTGTGAGCTGCCATGAGAGAACACTGTGCTTGGAACACTGCGAGGCCCGCCCCGTACCTGAAGTCACTCTGCTCGAGGAGAAAGTCAGCATCTTAGCACGCTGTGTCGCTACCGGCACACCCAGCATGAACCCATGCCTGGAAGTAAGGCCCTGTTTCGCCGTGCAGAAGCGGAGGCATGCTGCAGCTTCCAGGAGGCAGTCGGCTCTGCTCTGCATGCCTTTAATGGCAGCACAGCTTTCTGGACACCTGGGAGGCTAGCCGGGGCACCCTGCTCCCGGCAGGAACACTGAG
Source organism: Pseudorca crassidens (assembly GCF_039906515.1). Taxonomy (NCBI): domain Eukaryota; kingdom Metazoa; phylum Chordata; class Mammalia; order Artiodactyla; family Delphinidae; genus Pseudorca; species Pseudorca crassidens. The sequence goes on along the minus strand of NC_090311.1, from coordinate 87,338,072 downwards.
TACCCCCAGGTGCACCTGGGTCTGCTAAGCAACATCCAGGCCCGTAGCCCTTCAGAGCCCCCTGTGTGCAGGCCGAGCGTAGGGAAACGCACTGCCCTCTCCTTCGGAGCAGCTTAGTTTCCTCCGCACTCGCACACGTTCGCGAACACCGTTCTGGCACGTCCCACGTGGCCCGGAGGACTTACGCGGTGCCCTAATCGGACCTGCCCTCAGAGGAGACCTCGTCTTCGCGTTTCATCCAGGACCTCCTGACTGAAGTCACCGTGCCTCCTAGAGGACGGCGGCTTGGGTTCTTACTGCACTTTAAGTCCTGTTCCTTCTGCGGCACTGCAGGCAGCCCCAGGCCCAGAGGAGCAGCTACGGCGTTCCTCGGTTGAGACAGTTCGCCGGATGCGGGACTCCCTACTTCGATATGTTGATTCAGGGAAGGAAACGCAGGGTAACCGGTGTCTCTTGGGACTCCTTAGAAGCCACAGGGATGTACGCTGAGTGTACCCATGAAAACGGGGGCCTGCTGGAACTAGCCCTGCTTTCCCATTTTGAGGGCGGCATTCATGCCTGCCTTGAAGCTACCTGACATTCCCGGCTCCCGACAGGCCAGTGAGCCCTGGAAGAATGCTTCGGGGAAAATTATGAGTTTGCTCTCTCTAAACCAGGGGCTTCCGTGGCCGCAGCTCGGTCCGCATGACAGGCTCTAGAGCGAAAGGGAACCTCGACGTGAAAACTCGCCTCCAGGTTAGGCCCTGAGTAGCCGTGCAGAAAGGGAGGCATGCAGCTGTTTAAAGGAGTTCTCAGTCGCTTATGTCCTTTATTTTAAAGGAAGTACGCGTCCGGGGACTCCTAGGCCCCACGGGTGTGCATCGTTTTCCCTCCGAGGTCACTGAGTGCCTCCAGACACCTGTGGGCCGGCGGAGCAACGTCGAGGTCCATTGGTTGATCCCCTGGAGGACCTCTGTGCCTGCCGAGTGCTGGGCAGCAACACACTGCGCGTTCCTTGAGGAGAGCTACATCTCCAGAGCCCTCGAACGCCCTCGGGACAACATGGCTGGTGAGTGCGAAGTGCCCAGGAAGACTCTGTCATGGCCCTTGTGTGAGCTGCCATGAGAGAACACTGTGCTTGGAACACTGTGAGGCCCGCCCCGTACCTGAAGTCACTGTGCTCGAGGAGAAAGTCAGCATCTTAGCACGCTGTGTCGCTACCGGCACACCCAGCATGAACCCATGCCTGGAAGGAAGGCCCTGATTCGCCGTGCAGAAGCGGAGGCGTGCTGCAGCTTCCAGGAGGCGGTGGCCTCTGCTCTGCATGCCTTTAACGGCAGCACAGCTTTCTGGACACCTGGGAGGCTAGCCGGGGCACCCTGCTCCCGGCAGGAACACTGAGTACCCCCAGGTGCACCTGGGTCTGCTAAGCAACATCCAGGCCCGTAACCCTTCAGAGCCCCCTGTGTGCAGGCCGAGCGTAGGGAATCGCACTGCCCTCTCCATCGGAGCAGCTTAGTTTCCTCCGCACTCGCACACGTTCGCGAACACCGTTCTGGCACGTGCCACGTGGCGCGGAGTTCTTACGCGGTGCCCTAATCGGAGCTGCCCTCAGAGGAGCCCTCGTCTTCGCGTTCCATCCAGGACCTCCTGACTGAAGTCACCGTGCCTCCTAGAGGACGGCGGCTTGGGTTCTTACTGCACTTCAAGTCCTGTTCCTTCTGCGGCACTGCAGGCAGCCGCAGGCCCAGAGGAGCAGCTACGGCGTTCCTCGGTTGAGACAGTTCGCCGGATGCGGGACTCCCTACTTCGATAAGTTAATTCAGGGAAGGAAACGCAGGATAACCGGTGTCTCTTGGGACTCGTTAGAAGCCACAGGGATGTACGCTGAGTGTTCCCATGAAAACGGGGGCCTGCTGGAACTAGACCTGCTTTTCCATTTTGAGGGCGGCATTCATGCCTGCCTTGAAGCTACCTGACATTCCCGGCTCCCGACAGGCCAGTGAGCCCTGGAAGAATGCTTCGGGGAAAATTATGAGTTTGCTCTCTCTAAACCAGGGGCTTCCGTGGACGCGGCGGCGGTCCGCATGACAGGCTCTAGAGCGAAAGGGAACCTCGAAGTGAGAACTCGCCTCCAGGTTAGGCCCTGAGTAGCCGTGCAGAAAGGGAGACATGCAGCTGTTTCCACAACTTCTCAGTCGCTTATGTGCTTTATTTTAAAGGAAGTACGCGTCCGGGGACTCCTAGGCCCCACGGGTGTGCATCGTTTTCCCTCCGAGGTCACTGAGTGCCTCCAGACACCTGTGGGCCGGCGGAGCAACGTCGAGGTCCATTGGTTGATCCCCTGGAGGACTTCTGTGCCTGCCGAGTGCTGGGCAGCAACACACTGCGCGTTCCTTGAGGAGAGCTACATCTCCAGAGCCCTCGAACGCCCTCGGGACAACATGGCTGGTGAGTGCGAAGTACCCAGGAAGACTCTGTCATGGACCTTGTGTGAGCTGCCATGAGAGAACACTGTGCTTGGAACACTGCGAGGCCCGCCCCGTACCTGAAGTCACTCTGCTCGAGGAGAAAGTCAGCATCTTAGCACGCTGTGTCGCTACCGGCACACCCAGCATGAACCCATGCCTGGAAGTAAGGTCCTGTTTCGCCGTGCAGAAGCGGAGGCGTGCTGCAGCTTCCAGGAGGCAGTCGGCTCTGCTCTGCATGCCTTTAATGGCAGCACAGCTTTCTGGACACCTGGGAGGCTAGCCGGGGCACCCTGCTCCCGGCAGGAACACTGAGTACCCCCAGGTGCACCTGGGTCTGCTAAGCAACATCCAGGCCCGTAGCCCTTTAGAGCCCCCTGTGTGCAGGCCGAGCGTAGGGAAACGCACTGCCCTCTCCTTCGGAGCAGCTTAGTTTCCTCCGCACTCGCAGACGTTCGCGAACACCGTTCTGGCACGTCCCACGTGGCCCGGAGGACTTAACGCGGTGCCCTAATCGGACCTGCCCTCAGAGGAGACCTCGTCTTCGTGTTTCATCCAGGACCTCCTGACTGAAGTCACCGTGCCTCCTAGAGGACGGCGGCTTGGGTTCTTACTGCACTTTAAGTCCTGTTCCTTCTGCGGCACTGCAGGCAGCCGCAGGCCCAGAGGAGCAGCTACGGCGTTCCTCGGTTGAGACAGTTCGCCGGATGCGGGACTCCCTACTTCGATATGTTGATTCAGGGAAGGAAACGCAGGGTAACCGGTGTCTCTTGGGACTCCTTAGAAGCCACAGGGATGTACGCTGAGTGTACCCATGAAAACGGGGGCCTGCTGGAACTAGCCCTGCTTTCCCATTTTGAGGGCGGCATTCATGCCTGCCTTGAAGCTACCTGACATTCCCGGCTCCCGACAGGCCAGTGAGCCCTGGAAGAATGTTTCGGGTAAAATTATGAGTTTGCTCTCTCTAAACCAGGGGCTTCCGTGGCCGCGGCGGCGGTCCGCATGACAGGCTCTAGAGCGAAAGGGAACCTCGAAGTGAGAACTCGCCTCCAGGTTAGGCCCTGAGTAGCCGTGCAGAAAGGGAGGCATGCAGCTGTTTCCACAACTTCTCAGTCGCTTATGTGCTTTATTTTAAAGGAAGTACGCGTCCGGGGACTCCTAGGCCCCACGGGTGTGCATCGTTTTCCCTCCGAGGTCACTGAGTGCCTCCAGACTCCTGTGGGCCGGCGGAGCAACGTCGAGGTCCATTGGTTGATCCCCTGGAGGACCTCTGTGCCTGCCGAGTGCTGGGCAGCAACACACTGCGCGTTCCTTGAGGAGAGCTACATCTCCAGAGCCCTCGAACGCCCTCGGGACAACATGGCTGGTGAGTGCGAAGTACCCAGGAAGACTCTGTCATGGACCTTGTGTGAGCTGCCATGAGAGAACACTGTGCTTGGAACACTGCGAGGCCCGCCCCGTACCTGAAGTCACTCTGCTCGAGGAGAAAGTCAGCATCTTAGCACGCTGTGTCGCTACCGGCACACCCAGCATGAACCCATGCCTGGAAGTAAGGCCCTGTTTCGCCGTGCAGAAGCGGAGGCGTGCTGCAGCTTCCAGGAGGCAGTCGGCTCTGCTCTGCATGCCTTTAATGGCAGCACAGCTTTCTGGACACCTGGGAGGCTAGCCGGGGCACCCTGCTCCCGGCAGGAACACTGAGTACCCCCAGGTGCACCTGGGTCTGCTAAGCAACATCCAGGCCCGTAGCCCTTCAGAGCCCCCTGTGTGCAGGCCGAGCGTAGGGAAACGCACTGCCCTCTCCTTCGGAGCAGCTTAGTTTCCTCCGCACTCGCACACGTTCGCGAACACCGTTCTGGCACGTCCCACGTGGCCCGGAGGACTTAACGCGGTGCCCTAATCGGACCTGCCCTCAGAGGAGACCTCGTCTTCGCGTTTCATCCAGGACCTCCTGACTGAAGTCACCGTGCCTCCTAGAGGACGGCGGCTTGGGTTCTTACTGCACTTTAAGTCCTGTTCCTTCTGCGGCACTGCAGGCAGCCGCAGGCCCAGAGGAGCAGCTACGGCGTTCCTCGGTTGAGACAGTTCGCCGGATGCGGGACTCCCTACTTCGATATGTTGATTCAGGGAAGGAAACGCAGGGTAACCGGTGTCTCTTGGGACTCCTTAGAAGCCACAGGGATGTACGCTGAGTGTACCCATGAAAACGGGGGCCTGCTGGAACTAGCCCTGCTTTCCCATTTTGAGGGCGGCATTCATGCCTGCCTTGAAGCTACCTGACATTCCCGGCTCCCGACAGGCCAGTGAGCCCTGGAAGAATGCTTCGGGGAAAATTATGAGTTTGGTCTCTCTAAACCAGGGGCTTCCGTGGCCGCAGCTCGGTCCGCATGACAGGCTCTAGAGCGAAAGGGAACCTCGACGTGAAAACTCGCCTCCAGGTTAGGCCCTGAGTAGCCGTGCAGAAAGGGAGGCATGCAGCTGTTTAAAGGAGTTCTCAGTCGCTTATGTCCTTTATTTTAAAGGAAGTACGCGTCCGGGGACTCCTAGGCCCCACGGGTGTGCATCGTTTTCCCTCCGAGGTCACTGAGTGCCTCCAGACACCTGTGGGCCGGCGGAGCAACGTCGAGGTCCATTGGTTGATCCCCTGGAGGACCTCTGTGCCTGCCGAGTGCTGGGCAGCAACACACTGCGCGTTCCTTGAGGAGAGCTACATCTCCAGAGCCCTCGAACGCCCTCGGGACAACATGGCTGGTGAGTGCGAAGTGCCCAGGAAGACTCTGTCATGGACCTTGTGTGAGCTGCCATGAGAGAACACTGTGCTTGGAACACTGCGAGGCCCGCCCCGTACCTGAAGTCACTGTGCTCGAGGAGAAAGTCAGCATCTTAGCACGCTGTGTCGCTACCGGCACACCCAGCATGAACCCATGCCTGGAAGGAAGGCCCTGATTCGCCGTGCAGAAGCGGAGGCGTGCTGCAGCTTCCAGGAGGCGGTGGCCTCTGCTCTGCATGCCTTTAACGGCAGCACAGCTTTCTGGACACCTGGGAGGCTAGCCGGGGCACCCTGCTCCCGGCAGGAACACTGAGTACCCCCAGGTGCACCTGGGTCTGCTAAGCAACATCCAGGCCCGTAACCCTTCAGAGCCCCCTGTGTGCAGGCCGAGCATAGGGAAACGCACTGCCCTCTCCATCGGAGCAGCTTAGTTTCCTCCGCACTCGCACAGGTTCGCGAACACCGTTCTGGCACGTGCCACGTGGCGCGGAGTTCTTACGCGGTGCCCTAATGGGAGCTGCCCTCAGAGGAGCCCTCGTCTTCGCGTTCCATCCAGGACCTCCTGACTGAAGTCACCGTGCCTCCTAGAGGACGGCGGCTTGGGTTCTTACTGCACTTCAAGTCCTGTTCCTTCTGCGGCACTGCAGGCAGCCGCAGGCCCAGAGGAGCAGCTACGGCGTTCCTCGGTTGAGACAGTTCGCCGGATGCGGGACTCCCTACTTCGATAAGTTAATTCAGGGAAGGAAACGCAGGATAACCGGTGTCTCTTGGGACTCGTTAGAAGCCACAGGGATGTACGCTGAGTGTTCCCATGAAAACGGGGGCCTGCTGGAACTAGACCTGCTTTTCCATTTTGAGGGCGGCATTCATGCCTGCCTTGAAGCTACCTGACATTCCCGGCTCCCGACAGGCCAGTGAGCCCTGGAAGAATGCTTCGGGGAAAATTATGAGTTTGCTCTCTCTAAACCAGGGGCTTCCGTGGCCGCGGCGGCGGTCCGCATGACAGGCTCTAGAGCGAAAGGGAACCTCGAAGTGAGAACTCGCCTCCAGGTTAGGCCCTGAGTAGCCGTGCAGAAAGGGAGGCATGCAGCTGTTTCCACAACTTCTCAGTCGCTTATGTGCTTTATTTTAAAGGAAGTACGCGTCCGAGGACTCCTAGGCCCCACGGGTGTGCATCGTTTTCCCTCCGAGGTCACTGAGTGCCTCCAGACACCTGTGGGCCGGCGGAGCAACGTCGAGGTCCATTGGTTGATCCCCTGGAGGACTTCTGTGCCTGCCGAGTGCTGGGCAGCAACACACTGCGCGTTCCTTGAGGAGAGCTACATCTCCAGAGCCCTCGAACGCCCTCGGGACAACATGGCTAGTGAGTGCGAAGTACCCAGGAAGACTCTGTCATGGAGCTTGTGTGAGCTGCCATGAGAGAACACTGTGCTTGGAACACTGCGAGGCCCGCCCCGTACCTGAAGTCACTCTGCTCGAGGAGAAAGTCAGCATCTTAGCACGCTGTGTCGCTACCGGCACACCCAGCATGAACCCATGCCTGGAAGTAAGGCCCTGTTTCGCCGTGCAGAAGCGGAGGCGTGCTGCAGCTTCCAGGAGGCAGTCGGCTCTGCTCTGCATGCCTTTAATGGCAGCACAGCTTTCTGGACACCTGGGAGGCTAGCCGGGGCACCCTGCTCCCGGCAGGAACACTGAGTACCCCCAGGTGCACCTGGGTCTGCTAAGCAACATCCAGGCCCGTAGCCCTTCAGAGCCCCCTGTGTGCAGGCCGAGCGTAGGGAAATGCACTGCCCTCTCCTTCGGAGCAGCTTAGTTTCCTCCGCACTCGCACACGTTCGCGAACACCGTTCTGGCACGTCCCACGTGGCCCGGAGGACTTAACGCGGTGCCCTAATCGGACCTGCCCTCAGAGGAGACCTCGTCTTCGCGTTTCATCCAGGACCTCCTGACTGAAGTCACCGTGCCTCCTAGAGGACGGCGGCTTGGGTTCTTACTGCACTTTAAGTCCTGTTCCTTCTGCGGCACTGCAGGCAGCCCCAGGCCCAGAGGAGCAGCTACGGCGTTCCTCGGTTGAGACAGTTCGCCGGATGCGGGACTCCCTACTTCGATATGTTGATTCAGGGAAGGAAACGCAGGGTAACCGGTGTCTCTTGGGACTCCTTAGAAGCCATAGGGATGTACGCTGAGTGTACCCATGAAAACGGGGGCCTGCTGGAACTAGCCCTGCTTTCCCATTTTGAGGGCGGCATTCATGCCTGCCTTGAAGCTACCTGACATTCCCGGCTCCCGACAGGCCAGTGAGCCCTGGAAGAATGCTTCGGGGAAAATTATGAGTTTGCTCTCTCTAAACCAGGGGCTTCCGTGGCCGCAGCTCGGTCCGCATGACAGGCTCTAGAGCGAAAGGGAACCTCGACGTGAAAACTCGCCTCCAGGTTAGGCCCTGAGTAGCCGTGCAGAAAGGGAGGCATGCAGCTGTTTAAAGGAGTTCTCAGTCGCTTATGTCCTTTATTTTAAAGGAAGTACGCGTCCGGGGACTCCTAGGCCCCACGGGTGTGCATCGTTTTCCCTCCGAGGTCACTGAGTGCCTCCAGACACCTGTGGGCCGGCGGAGCAACGTCGAGGTCCATTGGTTGATCCCCTGGAGGACCTCTGTGCCTGCCGAGTGCTGGGCAGCAACACACTGCGCGTTCCTTGAGGAGAGCTACATCTCCAGAGCCCTCGAACGCCCTCGGGACAACATGGCTGGTGAGTGGGAAGTGCCCAGGAAGACTCTGTCATGGAGCTTGTGTGAGCTGCCATGAGAGAACACTGTGCTTGGAACACTGCGAGGCCCGCCCCGTACCTGAAGTCACTCTGCTCGAGGAGAAAGTCAGCATCTTAGCACGCTGTGTCGCTACCGGCACACCCAGCATGAACCCATGGCTGGAAGGAAGGCCCTGATTCGCCGTGCAGAAGCGGAGGCGTGCTGCAGCTTCCAGGAGGCGGTGGCCTCTGCTCTGCATGCCTTTAACGGCAGCACAGCTTTCTGGACACCTGGGAGGCTAGCCGGGGCACCCTGCTCCCGGCAGGAACACTGAGTACCCCCAGGTGCACCTGGGTCTGCTAAGCAACATCCAGGCCCGTAACCCTTCAGAGCCCCCTGTGTGCAGGCCGAGCATAGGGAAACGCACTGCCCTCTCCATCGGAGCAGCTTAGTTTCCTCCGCACTCGCACAGGTTCGCGAACACCGTTCTGGCACGTCCCACGTGGCGCGGAGTTCTTACGCGGTGCCCTAATCGGAGCTGCCCTCAGAGGAGCCCTCGTCTTCGCGTTCCATCCAGGACCTCCTGACTGAAGTCATCGTGCCTCCTAGAGGACGGCGGCTTGGGTTCTTACTGCACTTCAAGTCCTGTTCCTCCTGCGGCACTGCAGGCAGCCGCAGGCCCAGAGGAGCAGCTACGGCGTTCCTCGGTTGAGACAGTTCGCCGGATGCAGGACTCCCTACTTCGATAAGTTAATTCAGGGAAGGAAACGCAGGATAACTGGTGTCTCTTGGGACTCGTTAGAAGCCACAGGGATGTACGCTGAGTGTTCCCATGAAAACGGGGGCCTGCTGGAACTAGACCTGCTTTTCCATTTTGAGGGCGGCATTCATGCCTGCCTTGAAGCTACCTGACATTCCCGGCTCCCGACAGGCCAGTGAGCCCTGGAAGAATGCTTCGGGGAAAATTATGAGTTTGCTCTCTCTAAACCAGGGGCTTCCGTGGCCGCGGCGGCGGTCCGCATGACAGGCTCTAGAGAGAAAGGGAACCTCGAAGTGAGAACTCGCCTCCAGGTTAGGCCCTGAGTAGCCGTGCAGAAAGGGAGGCATGCAGCTGTTTCCACAACTTCTCAGTCGCTTATGTGCTTTATTTTAAAGGAAGTACGCGTCCGGGGACTCCTAGGCCCCACGGGTGTGCATCGTTTTCCCTCCGAGGTCACTGAGTGCCTCCAGACACCTGTGGGCCGGCGGAGCAACGTCGAGGTCCATTGGTTGATCCCCTGGAGGACCTCTGTGCCTGCCGAGTGCTGGGCAGCAACACACTGCGCGTTCCTTGAGGAGAGCTACATCTCCAGAGCCCTCGAACGCCCTCGGGACAACATGGCTGGTGAGTGCGAAGTACCCAGGAAGACTCTGTCATGGACCTTGTGTGAGCTGCCATGAGAGAACACTGTGCTTGGAACACTGCGAGGCCCGCCCCGTACCTGAAGTCACTCTGCTCGAGGAGAAAGTCAGCATCTTAGCACGCTGTGTCGCTACCGGCACACCCAGCATGAACCCATGCCTGGAAGTAAGGCCCTGTTTCGCCGTGCAGAAGCGGAGGCGTGCTGCAGCTTCCAGGAGGCAGTCGGCTCTGCTCTGCATGCCTTTAATGGCAGCACAGCTTTCTGGACACCTGGGAGGCTAGCCGGGGCACCCTGCTCCCGGCAGGAACACTGAGTACCCCCAGGTGCACCTGGGTCTGCTAAGCAACATCCAGGCCCGTAGCCCTTCAGAGCCCCCTGTGTGCAGGCCGAGCGTAGGGAAACGCACTGCCCTCTCCTTCGGAGCAGCTTAGTTTCCTCCGCACTCGCACACGTTCGCGAACACCGTTCTGGCACGTCCCACGTGGCCCGGAGGACTTACGCGGTGCCCTAATCGGACCTGCCCTCAGAGGAGACCTCGTCTTCGCGTTTCATCCAGGACCTCCTGACTGAAGTCACCGTGCCTCCTAGAGGACGGCGGCTTGGGTTCTTACTGCACTTCAAGTCCTGTTCCTTCTGCGGCACTGCAGGCAGCCCCAGGCCCAGAGGAGCAGCTACGGCGTTCCTCGGTTGAGACAGTTCGCCGGATGCGGGACTCCCTACTTCGATATGTTGATTCAGGGAAGGAAACGCAGGGTAACCGGTGTCTCTTGGGACTCCTTAGAAGCCACAGGGATGTACGCTGAGTGTACCCATGAAAACGGGGGCCTGCTGGAACTAGCCCTGCTTTCCCATTTTGAGGGCGGCATTCATGCCTGCCTTGAAGCTACCTGACATTCCCGGCTCCCGACAGGCCAGTGAGCCCTGGAAGAATGCTTCGGGGAAAATTATGAGTTTGCTCTCTCTAAACCAGGGGCTTCCGTGGCCGCAGCTCGGTCCGCATGACAGGCTCTAGAGCGAAAGGGAACCTCGACGTGAAAACTCGCCTCCAGGTTAGGCCCTGAGTAGCCGTGCAGAAAGGGAGGCATGCAGCTGTTTAAAGGAGTTCTCAGTCGCTTATGTCCTTTATTTTAAAGGAAGTACGCGTCCGGGGACTCCTAGGCCCCACGGGTGTGCATCGTTTTCCCTCCGAGGTCACTGAGTGCCTCCAGACACCTGTGGGCCGGCGGAGCAACGTCGAGGTCCATTGGTTGATCCCCTGGAGGACCTCTGTGCCTGCCGAGTGCTGCGCAGCAACACACTGCGCGTTCCTTGAGGAGCACTACATCTCCAGAGCCCTCGAACGCCCTCGGGACAACATGGCTGGTGAGTGCGAAGTGCCCAGGAAGACTCTGTCATGGCCCTTGTGTGAGCTGCCATGAGAGAACACTGTGCTTGGAACACTGCGAGGCCCGCCCCGTACCTGAAGTCACTGTGCTCGAGGAGAAAGTCAGCATCTTAGCACGCTGTGTCGCTACCGGCACACCCAGCATGAACCCATGCCTGGAAGGAAGGCCCTGATTCGCCGTGCAGAAGCGGAGGCGTGCTGCAGCTTCCAGGAGGCGGTGGCCTCTGCTCTGCATGCCTTTAACGGCAGCACAGCTTTCTGGACACCTGGGAGGCTAGCCGGGGCACCCTGCTCCCGGCAGGAACACTGAGTACCCCCAGGTGCACCTGGGTCTGCTAAGCAACATCCAGGCCCGTAACCCTTCAGAGCCCCCTGTGTGCAGGCCGAGCGTAGGGAAACGCACTGCCCTCTCCTTCGGAGCAGCTTAGTTTCCTCCGCACTCGCACACGTTCGCGAACACCGTTCTGGCACGTCCCACGTGGCCCGGAGGACTTACGCGGTGCCCTAATCGGACCTGCCCTCAGAGGAGACCTCGTCTTCGCATTTCATCCAGGACCTCCTGACTGAAGTCACCGTGCCTCCTAGAGGACGGCGGCTTGGGTTCTTACTGCACTTTAAGTCCTGTTCCTTCTGCGGCACTGCAGGCAGCCCCAGGCCCAGAGGAGCAGCTACGGCGTTCCTCGGTTGAGACAGTTCGCCGGATGCGGGACTCCCTACTTCGATATGTTGATTCAGGGAAGGAAACGCAGGGTAACCGGTGTCTCTTGGGACTCCTTAGAAGCCACAGGGATGTACGCTGAGTGTACCCATGAAAACGGGGGCCTGCTGGAACTAGCCCTGCTTTCCCATTTTGAGGGCGGCATTCATGCCTGCCTTGAAGCTACCTGACATTCCCGGCTCCTGACAGGCCAGTGAGCCCTGGAAGAATGCTTCGGGGAAAATTATGAGTTTGCTCTCTCTAAACCAGGGGCTTCCGTGGCCGCAGCTCGGTCCGCATGACAGGCTCTAGAGCGAAAGGGAACCTCGACGTGAAAACTCGCCTCCAGGTTAGGCCCTGAGTAGCCGTGCAGAAAGGGAGGCATGCAGCTGTTTAAAGGAGTTCTCAGTCGCTTATGTCCTTTATTTTAAAGGAAGTACGCGTCCGGGGACTCCTAGGCCCCACGGGTGTGCATCGTTTTCCCTCCGAGGTCACTGAGTGCCTCCAGACACCTGTGGGCCGGCGGAGCAACGTCGAGGTCCATTGGTTGATCCCCTGGAGGACCTCTGTGCCTGCCGAGTGCTGGGCAGCAACACACTGCGCGTTCCTTGAGGAGCACTACATCTCCAGAGCCCTCGAACGCCCTCGGGACAACATGGCTGGTGAGTGCGAAGTGCCCAGGAAGACTCTGTCATGGCCCTTGTGTGAGCTGCCATGAGAGAACACTGTGCTTGGAACACTGCGAGGCCCGCCCCGTACCTGAAGTCACTGTGCTCGAGGAGAAAGTCAGCATCTTAGCACGCTGTGTCGCTACCGGCACACCCAGCATGAACCCATGCCTGGAAGGAAGGCCCTGATTCGCCGTGCAGAAGCGGAGGCGTGCTGCAGCTTCCAGGAGGTGGTGGCCTCTGCTCTGCATGCCTTTAATGGCAGCACAGCTTTCTGGACACCTGGGAGGCTAGCCGGGGCACCCTTCTCCCGGCAGGAACACTGAGTACCCCCAGGTGCACCTGGGTCTGCTAAGCAACATCCAGGCCCGTAACCCTTCAGAGCCCCCTGTGTGCAGGCCGAGCATAGGGAAACGCACTGCCCTCTCCATCGGAGCAGCTTAGTTTCCTCCGCACTCGCACAGGTTCGCGAACACCGTTCTGGCACGTGCCACGTGGCGCGGAGTTCTTACGCGGTGCCCTAATGGGAGCTGCCCTCAGAGGAGCCCTCGTCTTCGCGTTCCATCCAGGACCTCCTGACTGAAGTCACCGTGCCTCCTAGAGGACGGCGGCTTGGGTTCTTACTGCACTTCAAGTCCTGTTCCTTCTGCGGCACTGCAGGCAGCCGCAGGCCCAGAGGAGCAGCTACGGCGTTCCTCGGTTGAGACAGTTCGCCGGATGCGGGACTCCCTACTTCGATAAGTTAATTCAGGGAAGGAAACGCAGGATAACCGGTGTCTCTTGGGACTCCTTAGAAGCCACAGGGATGTACGCTGAGTGTTCCCATGAAAACGGGGGCCTGCTGGAACTAGACCTGCTTTTCCATTTTGAGGGCGGCATTCATGCCTGCCTTGAAGCTACCTGACATTCCCGGCTCCCGACAGGCCAGTGAGCCCTGGAAGAATGCTTCGGGGAAAATTATGAGTTTGCTCTCTCTAAACCAGGGGCTTCCGTGGCCGCGGCGGCGGTCCGCATGACAGGCTCTAGAGCGAAAGGGAACCTCGAAGTGAGAACTCGCCTCCAGGTTAGGCCCTGAGTAGCCGTGCAGAAAGGGAGGCATGCAGCTGTTTCCACAACTTCTCAGTCGCTTATGTGCTTTATTTTAAAGGAAGTACGCGTACGGGGACTCCTAGGCCCCACGGGTGTGCATCGTTTTCCCTCCGAGGTCACTGAGTGCCTCCAGACACCTGTGGGCCGGCGGAGCAACGTCGAGGTCCATTGGTTGATCCCCTGGAGGACCTCTGTGCCTGCCGAGTGCTGGGCAGCAACACACTGCGCGTTCCTTGAGGAGAGCTACATCTCCAGAGCCCTCGAACGCCCTCGGGACAACATGGCTGGTGAGTGCGAAGTACCCAGGAAGACTCTGTCATGGACCTTGTGTGAGCTGCCATGAGAGAACACTGTGCTTGGAACACTGCGAGGCCCGCCCCGTACCTGAAGTCACTCTGCTCGAGGAGAAAGTCAGCATCTTAGCACGCTGTGTCGCTACCGGCACACCCAGCATGAACCCATGCCTGGAAGGAAGGCCCTGATTCGCCGTGCAGAAGCGGAGGCGTGCTGCAGCTTCCAGGAGGCGGTGGCCTCTGCTCTGCATGCCTTTAACGGCAGCACAGCTTTCTGGACACCTGGGAGGCTAGCCGGGGCACCCTGCTCCCGGCAGGAACACTGAGTACCCCCAGGTGCACCTGGGTCTGCTAAGCAACATCCAGGCCCGTAACCCTTCAGAGCCCCCTGTGTGCAGGCCGAGCATAGGGAAACGCACTGCCCTCTCCATCGGAGCAGCTTAGTTTCCTCTGCACTCGCACAGGTTCGCGAACACCGTTCTGGCACGTCCCACGTGGCGCGGAGTTCTTACGCGGTGCCCTAAAGGGAGCTGCCCTCAGAGGAGACCTCGTCTTCGCGTTCCATCCAGGACCTCCTGACTGAAGTCACCGTGCCTCCTAGAGGACGGCGGCTTGGGTTCTTACTGCACTTCAAGTCCTGTTCCTCCTGCGGCACTGCAGGCAGCCGCAGGCCCAGAGGAGCAGCTACGGCGTTCCTCGGTTGAGACAGTTCGCCGGATGCGGGACTCCCTACTTCGATAAGTTAATTCAGGGAAGGAAACGCAGGATAACCGGTGTCTCTTGGGACTCGTTAGAAGCCACAGGGATGTACGCTGAGTGTTCCCATGAAAACGGGGGCCTGCTGGAACTAGACCTGCTTTTCCATTTTGAGGGCGGCATTCATGCCTGCCTTGAAGCTACCTGACATTCCCGGCTCCCGACAGGCCAGTGAGCCCTGGAAGAATGCTTCGGGGAAAATTATGAGTTTGCTCTCTCTAAACCAGGGGCTTCCGTGGCCGCGGCGGTGGTCCGCATGACAGGCTCTAGAGCGAAAGGGAACCTCGAAGTGAGAACTCGCCTCCAGGTTAGGCCCTGAGTAGCCGTGCAGAAAGGGAGGCATGCAGCTGTTTCCACAACTTCTCAGTCGCTTATGTGCTTTATTTTAAAGGAAGTACGCGTCCGGGGACTCCTAGGCCCCACGGGTGTGCATCGTTTTCCCTCCGAGGTCACTGAGTGCCTCCAGACACCTGTGGGTCGGCGGAGCAACGTCGAGGTCCATTGGTTGATCCCCTGGAGGACCTCTGTGCCTGCCGAGTGCAGGGCAGCAACACACTGCGCGTTCCTTGAGGAGAGCTACATCTCCAGAGCCCTCGAACGCCCTCGGGACAACATGGCTGGTGAGTGCGAAGTACCCAGGAAGACTCTGTCATGGCCCTTGTGTGAGCTGCCATGAGAGAACACTGTGCTTGGAACACTGCGAGGCCCGCCCCGTACCTGAAGTCACTCTGCTCGAGGAGAAAGTCAGCATCTTAGCACGCTGTGTCGCTACCGGCACACCCAGCATGAACCCATGCCTGGAAGTAAGGCCCTGTTTCGCCGTGCAGAAGCGGAGGCGTGCTGCAGCTTCCAGGAGGCAGTCGGCTCTGCTCTGCATGCCTTTAATGGCAGCACAGCTTTCTGGACACCTGGGAGGCTAGCCGGGGCACCCTGCTCCCGGCAGGAACACTGAGTACCCCCAGGTGCACCTGGGTCTGCTAAGCAACATCCAGGCCCGTAGCCCTTCAGAGCCCCCTGTGTGCAGGCCGAGCGTAGGGAAACGCACTGCCCTCTCCTTCGGAGCAGCTTAGTTTCCTCCGCACTCGCACACGTTCGCGAACACCGTTCTGGCACGTCCCACGTGGCCCGGAGGACTTACGCGGTGCCCTAATCGGACCTGCCCTCAGAGGAGACCTCGTCTTCGCGTTTCATCCAGGACCTCCTGACTGAAGTCACCGTGCCTCCTAGAGGACGGCGGCTTGGGTTCTTACTGCACTTTAAGTCCTGTTCCTTCTGCGGCACTGCAGGCAGCCCCAGGCCCAGAGGAGCAGCTACGGCGTTCCTCGGTTGAGACAGTTCGCCGGATGCAGGACTCCCTACTTCGATATGTTGATTCAGGGAAGGAAACGCAGGGTAACCGGTGTCTCTTGGGACTCCTTAGAAGCCACAGGGATGTACGCTGAGTGTACCCATGAAAACGGGGGCCTGCTGGAACTAGCCCTGCTTTCCCATTTTGAGGGCGGCATTCATGCCTGCCTTGAAGCTACCTGACATTCCCGGCTCCCGACAGGCCAGTGAGCCCTGGAAGAATGCTTCGGGGAAAATTATGAGTTTGCTCTCTCTAAACCAGGGGCTTCCGTGGCCGCAGCTCGGTCCGCATGACAGGCTCTAGAGCGAAAGGGAACCTCGACGTGAAAACTCGCCTCCAGGTTAGGCCCTGAGTAGCCGTGCAGAAAGGGAGGCATGCAGCTGTTTAAAGGAGTTCTCAGTCGCTTATGTCCTTTATTTTAAAGGAAGTACGCGTCCGGGGACTCCTAGGCCCCACGGGTGTGCATCGTTTTCCCTCCGAGGTCACTGAGTGCCTCCAGACACCTGTGGGCCGGCGGAGCAACGTCGAGGTCCATTGGTTGATCCCCTGGAGGACCTCTGTGCCTGCCGAGTGCTGGGCAGCAACACACTGCGCGTTCCTTGAGGAGAGCTACATCTCCAGAGCCCTCGAACGCCCTCGGGACAACATGGCTGGTGAGTGCGAAGTACCCAGGAAGACTCTGTCATGGACCTTGTGTGAGCTGCCATGAGAGAACACTGTGCTTGGAACACTGCGAGGCCCGCCCCGTACCTGAAGTCACTCTGCTCGAGGAGAAAGTCAGCATCTTAGCACGCTGTGTCGCTACCGGCACACCCAGCATGAACCCATGCCTGGAAGGAAGGCCCTGATTCGCCGTGCAGAAGCGGAGGCGTGCTGCAGCTTCCAGGAGGCGGTGGCCTCTGCTCTGCATGCCTTTAACGGCAGCACAGCTTTCTGGACAACTGGGAGGCTAGCCGGGGCACCCTGCTCCCGGCAGGAACACTGAGTACCCCCAGGTGCACCTGGGTCTGCTAAGCAACATCCAGGCCCGTAACCCTTCAGAGCCCCCTGTGTGCAGGCCGAGCATAGGGAAACGCACTGCCCTCTCCATCGGAGCAGCTTAGTTTCCTCCGCACTCGCACAGGTTCGCGAACACCGTTCTGGCACGTCCCACGTGGCGCGGAGTTCTTACGCGGTGCCCTAATGGGAGCTGCCCTCAGAGGAGCCCTCGTCTTCGCGTTCCATCCAGGACCTCCTGACTGAAGTCACCGTGCCTCCTAGAGGACGGCGGCTTGGGTTCTTACTGCACTTCAAGTCCTGTTCCTTCTGCGGCACTGCAGGCAGCCGCAGGCCCAGAGGAGCAGCTACGGCGTTCCTCGGTTGAGACAGTTCGCCGGATGCGGGACTCCCTACTTCGATAAGTTAATTCAGGGAAGGAAACGCAGGATAACCGGTGTCTCTTGGGACTCGTTAGAAGCCACAGGGATGTACGCTGAGTGTTCCCATGAAAACGGGGGCCTGCTGGAACTAGACCTGCTTTTCCATTTTGAGGGCGGCATTCATGCCTGCCTTGAAGCTACCTGACATTCCCGGCTCCCGACAGGCCAGTGAGCCCTGGAAGAATGCTTCAGGGAAAATTATGAGTTTGCTCTCTCTAAACCAGGGGCTTCCGTGGCCGCGGCGGCGGTCCGCATGACAGGCTCTAAAGCGAAAGGGAACCTCGAAGTGAGAACTCGCCTCCAGGTTAGGCCCTGAGTAGCCGTGCAGAAAGGGAGGCATGCAGCTGTTTCCACAACTTCTCAGTCGCTTATGTGCTTTATTTTAAAGGAAGTACGCGTCCGGGGACTCCTAGGCCCCACGGGTGTGCATCGTTTTCCCTCCGAGGTCACTGAGTGCCTCCAGACACCTGTGGGTCGGCGGAGCAACGTCGAGGTCCATTGGTTGATCCCCTGGAGGACCTCTGTGCCTGCCGAGTGCAGGGCAGCAACACACTGCGCGTTCCTTGAGGAGAGCTACATCTCCAGAGCCCTCGAACGCCCTCGGGACAACATGGCTGGTGAGTGCGAAGTACCCAGGAAGACTCTGTCATGGCCCTTGTGTGAGCTGCCATGAGAGAACACTGTGCTTGGAACACTGCGAGGCCCGCCCCGTACCTGAAGTCACTCTGCTCGAGGAGAAAGTCAGCATCTTAGCACGCTGTGTCGCTACCGGCACACCCAGCATGAACCCATGCCTGGAAGTAAGGCCCTGTTTCGCCGTGCAGAAGCGGAGGCGTGCTGCAGCTTCCAGGAGGCAGTCGGCTCTGCTCTGCATGCCTTTAATGGCAGCACAGCTTTCTGGACACCTGGGAGGCTAGCCGGGGCACCCTGCTCCCGGCAGGAACACTGAGTACCCCCAGGTGCACCTGGGTCTGCTAAGCAACATCCAGGCCCGTAGCCCTTCAGAGCCCCCTGTGTGCAGGCCGAGCGTAGGGAAACGCACTGCCCTCTCCTTCGGAGCAGCTTAGTTTCCTCCGCACTCGCACACGTTCGCGAACACCGTTCTGGCACGTCCCACGTGGCCCGGAGGACTTACGCGGTGCCCTAATCGGACCTGCCCTCAGAGGAGACCTCGTCTTCGCGTTTCATCCAGGACCTCCTGACTGAAGTCACCGTGCCTCCTAGAGGACGGCGGCTTGGGTTCTTACTGCACTTTAAGTCCTGTTCCTTCTGCGGCACTGCAGGCAGCCCCAGGCCCAGAGGAGCAGCTACGGCGTTCCTCGGTTGAGACAGTTCGCCGGATGCGGGACTCCCTACTTCGATATGTTGATTCAGGGAAGGAAACGCAGGGTAACCGGTGTCTCTTGGGACTCCTTAGAAGCCACAGGGATGTACGCTGAGTGTACCCATGAAAACGGGGGCCTGCTGGAACTAGCCCTGCTTTCCCATTTTGAGGGCGGCATTCATGCCTGCCTTGAAGCTACCTGACATTCCCGGCTCCCGACAGGCCAGTGAGCCCTGGAAGAATGCTTCGGGGAAAATTATGAGTTTGCTCTCTCTAAACCAGGGGCTTCCGTGGCCGCAGCTCGGTCCGCATGACAGGCTCTAGAGCGAAAGGGAACCTCGACGTGAAAACTCGCCTCCAGGTTAGGCCCTGAGTAGCCGTGCAGAAAGGGAGGCATGCAGCTGTTTAAAGGAGTTCTCAGTCGCTTATGTCCTTTATTTTAAAGGAAGTACGCGTCCGGGGACTCCTAGGCCCCACGGGTGTGCATCGTTTTCCCTCCGAGGTCACTGAGTGCCTCCAGACACCTGTGGGCCGGCGGAGCAACGTCGAGGTCCATTGGTTGATCCCCTGGAGGACCTCTGTGCCTGCCGAGTGCTGGGCAGCAACACACTGCGCGTTCCTTGAGGAGAGCTACATCTCCAGAGCCCTCGAACGCCCTCGGGACAACATGGCTGGTGAGTGCGAAGTACCCAGGAAGACTCTGTCATGGACCTTGTGTGAGCTGCCATGAGAGAACACTGTGCTTGGAACACTGCGAGGCCCGCCCCGTACCTGAAGTCACTCTGCTCGAGGAGAAAGTCAGCATCTTAGCACGCTGTGTCGCTACCGGCACACCCAGCATGAACCCATGCCTGGAAGGAAGGCCCTGATTCGCTGTGCAGAAGCGGAGGCGTGCTGCAGCTTCCAGGAGGCGGTGGCCTCTGCTCTGCATGCCTTTAACGGCAGCACAGCTTTCTGGACACCTGGGAGGCTAGCCGGGGCACCCTGCTCCCGGCAGGAACACTGAGTACCCCCAGGTGCACCTGGGTCTGCTAAGCAACATCCAGGCCCGTAACCCTTCAGAGCCCCCTGTGTGCAGGCCGAGCATAGGGAAACGCACTGCCCTCTCCATCGGAGCAGCTTAGTTTCCTCCGCACTCGCACAAGTTCGTGAACACCGTTCTGGCACGTCCCACGTGGCGCGGAGTTCTTACGCGGTGCCCTAATCGGAGCTGCCCTCAGAGGAGCCCTCGTCTTCGCGTTCCATCCAGGACCTCCTGACTGAAGTCACCGTGCCTCCTAGAGGACGGCGGCTTGGGTTCTTACTGCACTTCAAGTCCTGTTCCTCCTGCGGCACTGCAGGCAGCCGCAGGCCCAGAGGAGCAGCTACGGCGTTCCTCGGTTGAGACAGTTCGCCGGATGCGGGACTCCCTACTTCGATAAGTTAATTCAGGGAAGGAAACGCAGGATAACCGGTGTCTCTTGGGACTCGTTAGAAGCCACAGGGATGTACGCTGAGTGTTCCCATGAAAACGGGGGCCTGCTGGAACTAGACCTGCTTTTCCATTTTGAGGGCGGCATTCATGCCTGCCTTGAAGCTACCTGACATTCCCGGCTCCCGACAGGCCAGTGAGCCCTGGAAGAATGCTTCGGGGAAAATTATGAGTTTGCTCTCTCTAAACCAGGGGCTTCCGTGGCCGCGGCGGCGGTCCGCATGACAGGCTCTAGAGCGAAAGGGAACCTCGAAGTGAGAACTCGCCTCCAGGTTAGGCCCTGAGTAGCCGTGCAGAAAGGGAGGCATGCAGCTGTTTCCACAACTTCTCAGTCGCTTATGTGCTTTATTTTAAAGGAAGTACGCGTCCGGGGACTCCTAG
The DNA here is from genome assembly GCF_039906515.1 of Pseudorca crassidens. Classification (NCBI taxonomy): domain Eukaryota; kingdom Metazoa; phylum Chordata; class Mammalia; order Artiodactyla; family Delphinidae; genus Pseudorca; species Pseudorca crassidens. The sequence continues at coordinate 87,317,883 of NC_090311.1, read as the reverse complement.
GCCCCACGGGTGTGCATCGTTTTCCCTCCGAGGTCACTGAGTGCCTCCAGACACCTGTGGGTCGGCGGAGCAACGTCGAGGTCCATTGGTTGATCCCCTGGAGGACCTCTGTGCCTGCCGAGTGCAGGGCAGCAACACACTGCGCGTTCCTTGAGGAGAGCTACATCTCCAGAGCCCTCGAACGCCCTCGGGACAACATGGCTGGTGAGTGCGAAGTACCCAGGAAGACTCTGTCATGGCCCTTGTGTGAGCTGCCATGAGAGAACACTGTGCTTGGAACACTGCGAGGCCCGCCCCGTACCTGAAGTCACTCTGCTCGAGGAGAAAGTCAGCATCTTAGCACGCTGTGTCGCTACCGGCACACCCAGCATGAACCCATGCCTGGAAGTAAGGCCCTGTTTCGCCGTGCAGAAGCCGAGGCGTGCTGCAGCTTCCAGGAGGCAGTCGGCTCTGCTCTGCATGCCTTTAATGGCAGCACAGCTTTCTGGACACCTGGGAGGCTAGCCGGGGCACCCTGCTCCCGGCAGGAACACTGAGTACCCCCAGGTGCAACTGGGTCTGCTAAGCAACATCCAGGCCCGTAGCCCTTCAGAGACCCCTGTGTGCAGGCCGAGCGTAGGGAAACGCACTGCCCTCTCCTTCGGAGCAGCTTAGTTTCCTCCGCACTCGCACACGTTCGCGAACACCGTTCTGGCACGTCCCACGTGGCCCGGAGTTCTTACGCGGTGCCCTAATCGGACCTGCCCTCAGAGGAGACCTCGTCTTCGCGTTTCATCCAGGACCTCCTGACTGAAGTCACCGTGCCTCCTAGAGGACGGCGGCTTGGGTTCTTACTGCACTTTAAGTCCTGTTCCTTCTGCGGCACTGCAGGCAGCCCCAGGCCCAGAGGAGCAGCTACGGCGTTCCTCGGTTGAGACAGTTCGCCGGATGCGGGACTCCCTACTTCGATAAGTTAATTCAGGGAAGGAAATGCAGGATAACCGGTGTCTCTTGGGACTCGTTAGAAGCCACAGGGATGTACGCTGAGTGTTCCCATGAAAACGGGGGCCTGCTGGAACTAGACCTGCTTTTCCATTTTGAGGGCGGCATTCATGCCTGCCTTGAAGCTACCTGACATTCCCGGCTCCCGACAGGCCAGTGAGCCCTGGAAGAATGCTTCGGGGAAAATTATGAGTTTGCTCTCTCTAAACCAGGGGCTTCCGTGGCCGCGGCGGCGGTCCGCATGACAGGCTCTAGAGCGAAAGGGAACCTCGAAGTGAGAACTCGCCTCCAGGTTAGGCCCTGAGTAGCCGTGCAGAAAGGGAGGCATGCAGCTGTTTCCACAACTTCTCAGTCGCTTATGTGCTTTATTTTAAAGGAAGTACGCGTCCGGGGACTCCTAGGCCCCACGGGTGTGCATCGTTTTCCCTCCGAGGTCACTGAGTGCCTCCAGACACCTGTGGGCCGGCGGAGCAACGTCGAGGTCCATTGGTTGATCCCCTGGAGGACCTCTGTGCCTGCCGAGTGCTGGGCAGCAACACACTGCGCGTTCCTTGAGGAGCACTACATCTCCAGAGCCCTCGAACGCCCTCGGGACAACATGGCTGGTGAGTGCGAAGTGCCCAGGAAGACTCTGTCATGGCCCTTGTGTGAGCTGCCATGAGAGAACACTGTGCTTGGAACACTGCGAGGCCCGCCGCGTGCCTGAAGTCACTGTGCTCGAGGAGAAAGTCAGCATCTTAGCACGCTGTGTCGCTACCGGCACACCCAGCATGAACCCATGCCTGGAAGGAAGGCCCTGATTCGCCGTGCAGAAGCGGAGGCGTGCTGCAGCTTCCAGGAGGCGGTGGCCTCTGCTCTGCATGCCTTTAACGGCAGCACAGCTTTCTGGACACCTGGGAGGCTAGCCGGGGCACCCTGCTCCCGGCAGGAACACTGAGTACCCCCAGGTGCACCTGGGTCTGCTAAGCAACATCCAGGCCCGTAACCCTTCAGAGCCACCTGTGTGCAGGCCGAGCGTAGGGAAACGCACTGCCCTCTCCATCGGAGCAGCTTAGTTTCCTCCACACTCGCACAGGTTCGCGAACACCGTTCTGGCACGTCCCACGTGGCGCGGAGTTCTTACGCGGTGCCCTAATGGGAGCTGCCCCCAGAGGAGCCCTCGTCTTCGCGTTCCATCCAGGACCTCCTGACTGAAGTCACCGTGCCTCCTAGAGGACGGCGGCTTGGGTTCTTACTGCACTTCAAGTCCTGTTCCTTCTGCGGCACTGCAGGCAGCCGCAGGCCCAGAGGAGCAGCTACGGCGTTCCTCGGTTGAGACAGTTCGCCGGATGCGGGACTCCCTACTTCGATAAGTTAATTCATGGAAGGAAACACAGGGTAACCGGTGTCTCCTGGGACTCGTTAGAAGCCACAGGGATGTACGCTGAGTGTTCCCATGAAAACGGGGGCCTGCTGGAACTAGACCTGCTTTTCCATTTTGAGGGCGGCATTCATGCCTGCCTTGAAGCTACCTGACATTCCCGGCTCCCGACAGGCCAGTGAGCCCTGGAAGAATGCTTCGGGGAAAATTATGAGTTTGCTCTCTCTAAACCAGGGGCTTCCGTGGCCGCGGCGGCGGTCCGCATGACAGGCTCTAGAGCGAAAGGGAACCTCGAAGTGAGAACTCGCCTCCAGGTTAGGCCCTGAGTAGCCGTGCAGAAAGGGAGGCATGCAGCTGTTTCCACAACTTCTCAGTCGCTTATGTGCTTTATTTTAAAGGAAGTACGCGTCCGGGGACTCCTAGGCCCCACGGGTGTGCATCGTTTTCCCTCCGAGGTCACTGAGTGCCTCCAGACACCTGTGGGCCGGCGGAGCAACGTCGAGGTCCATTGGTTGATCCCCTGGAGGACCTCTGTGCCTGCCGAGTGCTGGGCAGCAACACACTGCGCGTTCCTTGAGGAGAGCTACATCTCCAGAGCCCTCGAACGCCCTCGGGACAACATGGCTGGTGAGTGCGAAGTGCCCAGGAAGACTCTGTCATGGCCCTTGTGTGAGCTGCCATGAGAGAACACTGTGCTTGGAACACTGCGAGGCCCGCCGCGTGCCTGAAGTCACTGTGCTCGAGGAGAAAGTCAGCATCTTAGCACGCTGTGTCGCTACCGGCACACCCAGCATGAACCCATGCCTGGAAGGAAGGCCCTGATTCGCCGTGCAGAAGCGGAGGCGTGCTGCAGCTTCCAGGAGGCGGTGGCCTCTGCTCTGCATGCCTTTAACGGCAGCACAGCTTTCTGGACACCTGGGAGGCTAGCCGGGGCACCCTGCTCCCGGCAGGAACACTGAGTACCCCCAGGTGCACCTGGGTCTGCTAAGCAACATCCAGGCCCGTAACCCTTCAGAGCCACCTGTGTGCAGGCCGAGCGTAGGGAAACGCACTGCCCTCTCCATCGGAGCAGCTTAGTTTCCTCCACACTCGCACAGGTTCGCGAACACCGTTCTGGCACGTCCCACGTGGCGCGGAGTTCTTACGCGGTGCCTTAATGGGAGCTGCCCCCAGAGGAGCTCTCGTCTTCGCGTTCCATCCAGGACCTCCTGACTGAAGTCACCGTGCCTCCTAGAGGACGGCGGCTTGGGTTCTTACTGCACTTCAAGTCCTGTTCCTTCTGCGGCACTGCAGGCAGCCGCAGGCCCAGAGGAGCAGCTACGGCGTTCCTCGGTTGAGACAGTTCGCCGGATGCGGGACTCCCTACTTCGATAAGTTAATTCATGGAAGGAAACACAGGGTAACCGGTGTCTCCTGGGACTCGTTAGAAGCCACAGGGATGTACGCTGAGTGTTCCCATGAAAACGGGGGCCTGCTGGAACTAGACCTGCTTTTCCATTTTGAGGGCGGCATTCATGCCTGCCTTGAAGCTACCTGACATTCCCGGCTCCCGACAGGCCAGTGAGCCCTGGAAGAATGCTTCGGGGAAAATTATGAGTTTGCTCTCTCTAAACCAGGGGCTTCCGTGGCCGCGGCGGCGGTCCGCATGACAGGCTCTAGAGCGAAAGGGAACCTCGAAGTGAGAACTCGCCTCCAGGTTAGGCCCTGAGTAGCCGTGCAGAAAGGGAGGCATGCAGCTGTTTCCACAACTTCTCAGTCGCTTATGTGCTTTATTTTAAAGGAAGTACGCGTCCGGGGACTCCTAGGCCCCACGGGTGTGCATCGTTTTCCCTCCGAGGTCACTGAGTGCCTCCAGACACCTGTGGGCCGGCGGAGCAACGTCGAGGTCCATTGGTTGATCCCCTGGAGGACCTCTGTGCCTGCCGAGTGCTGGGCAGCAACACACTGCGCGTTCCTTGAGGAGAGCTACATCTCCAGAGCCCTCGAACGCCCTCGGGACAACATGGCTGGTGAGTGCGAAGTACCCAGGAAGACTCTGTCATGGACCTTGTGTGAGCTGCCATGAGAGAACACTGTGCTTGGAACACTGCGAGGCCCGCCCCGTACCTGGAGTCACTCTGCTCGAGGAGAAAGTCAGCATCTTAGCACGCTGTGTCGCTACCGGCACACCCAGCATGAACCCATGCCTGGAAGTAAGGCCCTGTTTCGCCGTGCAGAAGCGGAGGCGTGCTGCAGCTTCCAGAAGGCGGTGGCCTCTGCTCTGCATGCCTTTAACGGCAGCACAGCTTTCTGGACACCTGGGAGGCTAGCCGGGGCACCCTGCTCCCGGCAGGAACACTGAGTACCCCCAGGTGCACCTGGGTCTGCTAAGCAACATCCAGGCCCGTAACCCTTCAGAGCCCCCTGTGTGCAGGCCGAGCATAGGGAAACGCACTGCCCTCTCCATCGGAGCAGCTTAGTTTCCTCCGCACTCGCACAGGTTCGCGAACACCGTTCTGGCACGTCCCACGTGGCGCGGAGTTCTTACGCGGTGCCCTAATGGGAGCTGCCCTCAGAGGAGACCTCGTCTTCGCGTTCCATCCAGGACCTCCTGACTGAAGTCACCGTGCCTCCTAGAGGACGGCGGCTTGGGTTCTTACTGCACTTCAAGTCCTGTTCCTTCTGCGGCACTGCAGGCAGCCGCAGGCCCAGAGGAGCAGCTACGGCGTTCCTCGGTTGAGACAGTTCGCCGGATGCGGGACTCCCTACTTCGATAAGTTAATTCAGGGAAGGAAACGCAGGATAACCGGTGTCTCTTGGGACTCGTTAGAAGCCACAGGGATGTACGCTGAGTGTTCCCATGAAAACGGGGGCCTGCTGGAACTAGACCTGCTTTTCCATTTTGAGGGCGGCATTCATGCCTGCCTTGAAGCTACCTGACATTCCCGGCTCCCGACAGGCCAGTGAGCCCTGGAAGAATGCTTCGGGGAAAATTATGAGTTTGCTCTCTCTAAACCAGGGGCTTCCGTGGCCGCGGCGGCGGTCCGCATGACAGGCTCTAGAGCGAAAGGGAACCGCGAAGTGAGAACTCGCCTCCAGGTTAGGCCCTGAGTAGCCGTGCAGAAAGGGAGGCATGCAGCTGTTTCCACAACTTCTCAGTCGCTTATGTGCTTTATTTTAAAGGAAGTACGCGTCCGGGGACTCCTAGGCCCCACGGGTGTGCATCGTTTTCCCTCCGAGGTCACTGAGTGCCTCCAGACACCTGTGGGCCGGCGGAGCAACGTCGAGGTCCATTGGTTGATCCCCTGGAGGACCTCTGTGCCTGCCGAGTGCTGGGCAGCAACACACTGCGCGTTCCTTGAGGAGAGCTACATCTCCAGAGCCCTCGAACGCCCTCGGGACAACATGGCTGGTGAGTGCGAAGTGCCCAGTAAGACTCTGTCATGGCCCTTGTGTGAGCTGCCATGAGAGAACACTGTGCTTGGAACACTGCGAGGCCCGCCGCGTGCCTGAAGTCACTGTGCTCGAGGAGAAAGTCAGCATCTTAGCACGCTGTGTCGCTACCGGCACACCCAGCATGAACCCATGCCTGGAAGGAAGGCCCTGATTCGCCGTGCAGAAGCGGAGGCGTGCTGCAGCTTCCAGGAGGCGGTGGCCTCTGCTCTGCATGCCTTTAACGGCAGCACAGCTTTCTGGACACCTGGGAGGCTAGCCGGGGCACCCTGCTCCCGGCAGGAACACTGAGTACCCCCAGGTGCACCTGGGTCTGCTAAGCAACATCCAGGCCCGTAACCCTTCAGAGCCACCTGTGTGCAGGCCGAGCGTAGGGAAACGCACTGCCCTCTCCATCGGAGCAGCTTAGTTTCCTCCACACTCGCACAGGTTCGCGAACACCGTTCTGGCACGTCCCACGTGGCGCGGAGTTCTTACGCGGTGCCCTAATGGGAGCTGCCCCCAGAGGAGCTCTCGTCTTCGCGTTCCATCCAGGACCTCCTGACTGAAGTCACCGTGCCTCCTAGAGGACGGCGGCTTGGGTTCTTACTGCACTTCAAGTCCTGTTCCTTCTGCGGCACTGCAGGCAGCCGCAGGCCCAGAGGAGCAGCTACGGCGTTCCTCGGTTGAGACAGTTCGCCGGATGCGGGACTCCCTACTTCGATAAGTTAATTCATGGAAGGAAACACAGGGTAACCGGTGTCTCCTGGGACTCGTTAGAAGCCACAGGGATGTACGCTGAGTGTTCCCATGAAAACGGGGGCCTGCTGGAACTAGACCTGCTTTTCCATTTTGAGGGCGGCATTCATGCCTGCCTTGAAGCTACCTGACATTCCCGGCTCCCGACAGGCCAGTGAGCCCTGGAAGAATGCTTCGGGGAAAATTATGAGTTTGCTCTCTCTAAACCAGGGGCTTCCGTGGCCGCGGCGGCGGTCCGCATGACAGGCTCTAGAGCGAAAGGGAACCTCGAAGTGAGAACTCGCCTCCAGGTTAGGCCCTGAGTAGCCGTGCAGAAAGGGAGGCATGCAGCTGTTTCCACAACTTCTCAGTCGCTTATGTGCTTTATTTTAAAGGAAGTACGCGTCCGGGGACTCCTAGGCCCCACGGGTGTGCATCGTTTTCCCTCCGAGGTCACTGAGTGCCTCCAGACACCTGTGGGCCGGCGGAGCAACGTCGAGGTCCATTGGTTGATCCCCTGGAGGACCTCTGTGCCTGCCGAGTGCTGGGCAGCAACACACTGCGCGTTCCTTGAGGAGAGCTACATCTCCAGAGCCCTCGAACGCCCTCGGGACAACATGGCTGGTGAGTGCGAAGTACCCAGGAAGACTCTGTCATGGACCTTGTGTGAGCTGCCATGAGAGAACACTGTGCTTGGAACACTGCGAGGCCCGCCCCGTACCTGGAGTCACTCTGCTCGAGGAGAAAGTCAGCATCTTAGCACGCTGTGTCGCTACCGGCACACCCAGCATGAACCCATGCCTGGAAGGAAGGCCCTGTTTCGCCGTGCAGAAGCGGAGGCGTGCTGCAGCTTCCAGAAGGCGGTGGCCTCTGCTCTGCATGCCTTTAACGGCAGCACAGCTTTCTGGACACCTGGGAGGCTAGCCGGGGCACCCTGCTCCCGGCAGGAACACTGAGTACCCCCAGGTGCACCTGGGTCTGCTAAGCAACATCCAGGCCCGTAACCCTTCAGAGCCCCCTGTGTGCAGGCCGAGCATAGGGAAACGCACTGCCCTCTCCATCGGAGCAGCTTAGTTTCCTCCGCACTCGCACAGGTTCGCGAACACCGTTCTGGCACGTCCCACGTGGCGCGGAGTTCTTACGCGGTGCCCTAATGGGAGCTGCCCTCAGAGGAGACCTCGTCTTCGCGTTCCATCCAGGACCTCCTGACTGAAGTCACCGTGCCTCCTAGAGGACGGCGGCTTGGGTTCTTACTGCACTTCAAGTCCTGTTCCTTCTGCGGCACTGCAGGCAGCCGCAGGCCCAGAGGAGCAGCTACGGCGTTCCTCGGTTGAGACAGTTCGCCGGATGCGGGACTCCCTACTTCGATAAGTTAATTCAGGGAAGGAAACGCAGGATAACTGGTGTCTCTTGGGACTCGTTAGAAGCCACAGGGATGTACGCTGAGTGTTCCCATGAAAACGGGGGCCTGCTGGAACTAGACCTGCTTTTCCATTTTGAGGGCGGCATTCATGCCTGCCTTGAAGCTACCTGACATTCCCGGCTCCCGACAGGCCAGTGAGCCCTGGAAGAATGCTTCGGGGAAAATTATGAGTTTGCTCTCTCTAAACCAGGGGCTTCCGTGGCCGCGGCGGCGGTCCGCATGACAGGCTCTAGAGCGAAAGGGAACCGCGAAGTGAGAACTCGCCTCCAGGTTAGGCCCTGAGTAGCCGTGCAGAAAGGGAGGCATGCAGCTGTTTCCACAACTTCTCAGTCGCTTATGTGCTTTATTTTAAAGGAAGTACGCGTCCGGGGACTCCTAGGCCCCACGGGTGTGCATCGTTTTCCCTCCGAGGTCACTGAGTGCCTCCAGACACCTGTGGGTCGGCGGAGCAACGTCGAGGTCCATTGGTTGATCCCCTGGAGGAACTCTGTGCCTGCCGAGTGCTGGGCAGCAACACACTGCGCGTTCCTTGAGGAGAGCTACATCTCCAGAGCCCTCGAACGCCCTCGGGACAACATGGCTGGTGAGTGCGAAGTACCCAGGAAGACTCTGTCATGGAGCTTGTGTGAGCTGCCATGAGAGAACACTGTGCTTGGAACACTGCGAGACCCGCCCCGTACCTGAAGTCACTCTGCTCGAGGAGAAAGTCAGCATCTTAGCACGCTGTGTCGCTACCGGCACACACAGCATGAACCCATGCCTGGAAGGAAGGCCCTGATTCGCCGTGCAGAAGCGGAGGCGTGCTGCAGCTTCCAGGAGGCGGTGGCCTCTGCTCTGCATGCCTTTAACGGCAGCACAGCTTTCTGGACACATGGGAGGCTAGCCGGGGCACCCTGCTCCCGGCAGGAACACTGAGTACCCCCAGGTGCACCTGGGTCTGCTAAGCAACATCCAGGCCCGTAACCCTTCAGAGCCCCCTGTGTGCAGGCCGAGCGTAGGGAAACGCACTGCCCTCTCCATCGGAGCAGCTTAGTTTCCTCCGCACTCGCACAGGTTCGCGAACACCGTTCTGGCACGTCCCACGTGGCGCGGAGTTCTTACGCGGTGCCCTAATGGGAGCTGCCCTCAGAGGAGCCCTCGTCTTCGCGTTCCATCCAGGACCTCCTGACTGAAGTCACCGTGCCTCCTAGAGGACGGCGGCTTGGGTTCTTACTGCACTTCAAGTCCTGTTCCTCCTGCGGCACTGCAGGCAGCCGCAGGCCCAGAGGAGCAGCTACGGCGTTCCTCGGTTGAGACAGTTCGCCGGATGCGGGACTCCCTACTTCGATAAGTTAATTCAGGGAAGGAAACGCAGGATAACTGGTGTCTCTTGGGACTCGTTAGAAGCCACAGGGATGTACGCTGAGTGTTCCCATGAAAACGGGGGCCTGCTGGAACTAGACCTGCTTTTCCATTTTGAGGGCGGCATTCATGCCTGCCTTGAAGCTACCTGACATTCCCGGCTCCCGACAGGCCAGTGAGCCCTGGAAGAATGCTTCGGGGAAAATTATGAGTTTGCTCTCTCTAAACCAGGGGCTTCCGTGGCCGCGGCGGCGGTCCGCATGACAGGCTCTAGAGCGAAAGGGAACCGCGAAGTGAGAACTCGCCTCCAGGTTAGGCCCTGAGTAGCCGTGCAGAAAGGGAGGCATGCAGCTGTTTCCACAACTTCTCAGTCGCTTATGTGCTTTATTTTAAAGGAAGTACGCGTCCGGGGACTCCTAGGCCCCACGGGTGTGCATCGTTTTCCCTCCGAGGTCACTGAGTGCCTCCAGACACCTGTGGGCCGGCGGAGCAACGTCGAGGTCCATTGGTTGATCCCCTGGAGGACCTCTGTGCCTGCCGAGTGCTGGGCAGCAACACACTGCGCGTTCCTTGAGGAGAGCTACATCTCCAGAGCCCTCGAACGCCCTCGGGACAACATGGCTGGTGAGCGCGAAGTGCCCAGGAAGACTCTGTCATGGCCCTTGTGTGAGCTGCCATGAGAGAACACTGTGCTTGGAACACTGCGAGGCCCGCCGCGTGCCTGAAGTCACTGTGCTCGAGGAGAAAGTCAGCATCTTAGCACGCTGTGTCGCTACCGGCACACCCAGCATGAACCCATGCCTGGAAGGAAGGCCCTGATTCGCCGTGCAGAAGCGGAGGCGTGCTGCAGCTTCCAGGAGGCGGTGGCCTCTGCTCTGCATGCCTTTAACGGCAGCACAGCTTTCTGGACACCTGGGAGGCTAGCCGGGGCACCCTGCTCCCGGCAGGAACACTGAGTACCCCCAGGTGCACCTGGGTCTGCTAAGCAACATCCAGGCCCGTAACCCTTCAGAGCCACCTGTGTGCAGGCCGAGCGTAGGGAAACGCACTGCCCTCTCCATCGGAGCAGCTTAGTTTCCTCCACACTCGCACAGGTTCGCGAACACCGTTCTGGCACGTCCCACGTGGCGCGGAGTTCTTACGCGGTGCCCTAATGGGAGCTGCCCCCAGAGGAGCCCTCGTCTTCGCGTTCCATCCAGGACCTCCTGACTGAAGTCACCGTGCCTCCTAGAGGACGGCGGCTTGGGTTCTTACTGCACTTCAAGTCCTGTTCCTTCTGCGGCACTGCAGGCAGCCGCAGGCCCAGAGGAGCAGCTACGGCGTTCCTCGGTTGAGACAGTTCGCCGGATGCGGGACTCCCTACTTCGATAAGTTAATTCATGGAAGGAAACACAGGGTAACCGGTGTCTCCTGGGACTCGTTAGAAGCCACAGGGATGTACGCTGAGTGTTCCCATGAAAACGGGGGCCTGCTGGAACTAGACCTGCTTTTCCATTTTGAGGGCGGCATTCATGCCTGCCTTGAAGCTACCTGACATTCCCGGCTCCCGACAGGCCAGTGAGCCCTGGAAGAATGCTTCGGGGAAAATTATGAGTTTGCTCTCTCTAAACCAGGGGCTTCCGTGGCCGCGGCGGCGGTCCGCATGACAGGCTCTAGAGCGAAAGGGAACCTCGAAGTGAGAACTCGCCTCCAGGTTAGGCCCTGAGTAGCCGTGCAGAAAGGGAGGCATGCAGCTGTTTCCACAACTTCTCAGTCGCTTATGTGCTTTATTTTAAAGGAAGTACGCGTCCGGGGACTCCTAGGCCCCACGGGTGTGCATCGTTTTCCCTCCGAGGTCACTGAGTGCCTCCAGACACCTGTGGGCCGGCGGAGCAACGTCGAGGTCCATTGGTTGATCCCCTGGAGGACCTCTGTGCCTGCCGAGTGCTGGGCAGCAACACACTGCGCGTTCCTTGAGGAGAGCTACATCTCCAGAGCCCTCGAACGCCCTCGGGACAACATGGCTGGTGAGTGCGAAGTGCCCAGGAAGACTCTGTCATGGCCCTTGTGTGAGCTGCCATGAGAGAACACTGTGCTTGGAACACTGCGAGGCCCGCCGCGTGCCTGAAGTCACTGTGCTCGAGGAGAAAGTCAGCATCTTAGCACGCTGTGTCGCTACCGGCACACCCAGCATGAACCCATGCCTGGAAGGAAGGCCCTGATTCGCCGTGCAGAAGCGGAGGCGTGCTGCAGCTTCCAGGAGGCGGTGGCCTCTGCTCTGCATGCCTTTAACGGCAGCACAGCTTTCTGGACACCTGGGAGGCTAGCCGGGGCACCCTGCTCCCGGCAGGAACACTGAGTACCCCCAGGTGCACCTGGGTCTGCTAAGCAACATCCAGGCCCGTAACCCTTCAGAGCCACCTGTGTGCAGGCCGAGCGTAGGGAAACGCACTGCCCTCTCCATCGGAGCAGCTTAGTTTCCTCCACACTCGCACAGGTTCGCGAACACCGTTCTGGCACGTCCCACGTGGCGCGGAGTTCTTACGCGGTGCCTTAATGGGAGCTGCCCCCAGAGGAGCTCTCGTCTTCGCGTTCCATCCAGGACCTCCTGACTGAAGTCACCGTGCCTCCTAGAGGACGGCGGCTTGGGTTCTTACTGCACTTCAAGTCCTGTTCCTTCTGCGGCACTGCAGGCAGCCGCAGGCCCAGAGGAGCAGCTACGGCGTTCCTCGGTTGAGACAGTTCGCCGGATGCGGGACTCCCTACTTCGATAAGTTAATTCATGGAAGGAAACACAGGGTAACCGGTGTCTCCTGGGACTCGTTAGAAGCCACAGGGATGTACGCTGAGTGTTCCCATGAAAACGGGGGCCTGCTGGAACTAGACCTGCTTTTCCATTTTGAGGGCGGCATTCATGCCTGCCTTGAAGCTACCTGACATTCCCGGCTCCCGACAGGCCAGTGAGCCCTGGAAGAATGCTTCGGGGAAAATTATGAGTTTGCTCTCTCTAAACCAGGGGCTTCCGTGGCCGCGGCGGCGGTCCGCATGACAGGCTCTAGAGCGAAAGGGAACCTCGAAGTGAGAACTCGCCTCCAGGTTAGGCCCTGAGTAGCCGTGCAGAAAGGGAGGCATGCAGCTGTTTCCACAACTTCTCAGTCGCTTATGTGCTTTATTTTAAAGGAAGTACGCGTCCGGGGACTCCTAGGCCCCACGGGTGTGCATCGTTTTCCCTCCGAGGTCACTGAGTGCCTCCAGACACCTGTGGGCCGGCGGAGCAACGTCGAGGTCCATTGGTTGATCCCCTGGAGGACCTCTGTGCCTGCCGAGTGCTGGGCAGCAACACACTGCGCGTTCCTTGAGGAGAGCTACATCTCCAGAGCCCTCGAACGCCCTCGGGACAACATGGCTGGTGAGTGCGAAGTACCCAGGAAGACTCTGTCATGGACCTTGTGTGAGCTGCCATGAGAGAACACTGTGCTTGGAACACTGCGAGGCCCGCCGCGTACCTGGAGTCACTCTGCTCGAGGAGAAAGTCAGCATCTTAGCACGCTGTGTCGCTACCGGCACACCCAGCATGAACCCATGCCTGGAAGGAAGGCCCTGTTTCGCCGTGCAGAAGCGGAGGCGTGCTGCAGCTTCCAGAAGGCGGTGGCCTCTGCTCTGCATGCCTTTAACGGCAGCACAGCTTTCTGGACACCTGGGAGGCTAGCCGGGGCACCCTGCTCCCGGCAGGAACACTGAGTACCCCCAGGTGCACCTGGGTCTGCTAAGCAACATCCAGGCCCGTAACCCTTCAGAGCCCCCTGTGTGCAGGCCGAGCATAGGGAAACGCACTGCCCTCTCCATCGGAGCAGCTTAGTTTCCTCCGCACTCGCACAGGTTCGCGAACACCGTTCTGGCACGTCCCACGTGGCGCGGAGTTCTTACGCGGTGCCCTAATGGGAGCTGCCCTCAGAGGAGACCTCGTCTTCGCGTTCCATCCAGGACCTCCTGACTGAAGTCACCGTGCCTCCTAGAGGACGGCGGCTTGGGTTCTTACTGCACTTCAAGTCCTGTTCCTTCTGCGGCACTGCAGGCAGCCGCAGGCCCAGAGGAGCAGCTACGGCGTTCCTCGGTTGAGACAGTTCGCCGGATGCGGGACTCCCTACTTCGATAAGTTAATTCAGGGAAGGAAACGCAGGATAACTGGTGTCTCTTGGGACTCGTTAGAAGCCACAGGGATGTACGCTGAGTGTTCCCATGAAAACGGGGGCCTGCTGGAACTAGACCTGCTTTTCCATTTTGAGGGCGGCATTCATGCCTGCCTTGAAGCTACCTGACATTCCCGGCTCCCGACAGGCCAGTGAGCCCTGGAAGAATGCTTCGGGGAAAATTATGAGTTTGCTCTCTCTAAACCAGGGGCTTCCGTGGCCGCGGCGGCGGTCCGCATGACAGGCTCTAGAGCGAAAGGGAACCGCGAAGTGAGAACTCGCCTCCAGGTTAGGCCCTGAGTAGCCGTGCAGAAAGGGAGGCATGCAGCTGTTTCCACAACTTCTCAGTCGCTTATGTGCTTTATTTTAAAGGAAGTACGCGTCCGGGGACTCCTAGGCCCCACGGGTGTGCATCGTTTTCCCTCCGAGGTCACTGAGTGCCTCCAGACACCTGTGGGCCGGCGGAGCAACGTCGAGGTCCATTGGTTGATCCCCTGGAGGACCTCTGTGCCTGCCGAGTGCTGGGCAGCAACACACTGCGCGTTCCTTGAGGAGAGCTACATCTCCAGAGCCCTCGAACGCCCTCGGGACAACATGGCTGGTGAGTGCGAAGTGCCCAGGAAGACTCTGTCATGGAGCTTGTGTGAGCTGCCATGAGAGAACACTGTGCTTGGAACACTGCGAGACCCGCCCCGTACCTGAAGTCACTCTGCTCGAGGAGAAAGTCAGCATCTTAGCACGCTGTGTCGCTACCGGCACACACAGCATGAACCCATGCCTGGAAGGAAGGCCCTGATTCGCCGTGCAGAAGCGGAGGCATGCTGCAGCTTCCAGGAGGCGGTGGCCTCTGCTCTGCATGCCTTTAACGGCAGCACAGCTTTCTGGACACATGGGAGGCTAGCCGGGGCACCCTGCTCCCGGCAGGAACACTGAGTACCCCCAGGTGCACCTGGGTCTGCTAAGCAACATCCAGGCCCGTAACCCTTCAGAGCCCCCTGTGTGCAGGCCGAGCGTAGGGAAACGCACTGCCCTCTCCATCGGAGCAGCTTAGTTTCCTCCGCACTCGCACAGGTTCGCGAACACCGTTCTGGCACGTCCCACGTGGCGCGGAGTTCTTACGCGGTGCCCTAATGGGAGCTGCCCTCAGAGGAGCCCTCGTCTTCGCGTTCCATCCAGGACCTCCTGACTGAAGTCACCGTGCCTCCTAGAGGACGGCGGCTTGGGTTCTTACTGCACTTCAAGTCCTGTTCCTCCTGCGGCACTGCAGGCAGCCGCAGGCCCAGAGGAGCAGCTACGGCGTTCCTCGGTTGAGACAGTTCGCCGGATGCGGGACTCCCTACTTCGATAAGTTAATTCAGGGAAGGAAATGCAGGATAACCGGTGTCTCTTGGGACTCGTTAGAAGCCACAGGGATGTACGCTGAGTGTTCCCATGAAAACGGGGGCCTGCTGGAACTAGACCTGCTTTTCCATTTTGAGGGCGGCATTCATGCCTGCCTTGAAGCTACCTGACATTCCCGGCTCCCGACAGGCCAGTGAGCCCTGGAAGAATGCTTCGGGGATAATTATGAGTTTGCTCTCTCTAAACCAGGGGCTTCCGTGGCCGCGGCGGCGGTCCGCATGACAGGCTCTAGAGCGAAAGGGAACCTCGAAGTGAGAACTCGCCTCCAGGTTAGGCCCTGAGTAGCCGTGCAGAAAGGGAGGCATGCAGCTGTTTCCACAACTTCTCAGTCGCTTATGTGCTTTATTTTAAAGGAAGTACGCGTCCGGGGACTCCTAGGCCCCACGGGTGTGCATCGTTTTCCCTCCGAGGTCACTGAGTGCCTCCAGACACCTGTGGGCCGGCGGAGCAACGTCGAGGTCCATTGGTTGATCCCCTGGAGGACCTCTGTGCCTGCCGAGTGCTGGGCAGCAACACACTGCGCGTTCCTTGAGGAGCACTACATCTCCAGAGCCCTCGAACGCCCTCGGGACAACATGGCTGGTGAGTGCGAAGTGCCCAGGAAGACTCTGTCATGGCCCTTGTGTGAGCTGCCATGAGAGAACACTGTGCTTGGAACACTGCGAGGCCCGCCGCGTGCCTGAAGTCACTGTGCTCGAGGAGAAAGTCAGCATCTTAGCACGCTGTGTCGCTACCGGCACACCCAGCATGAACCCATGCCTGGAAGGAAGGCCCTGATTCGCCGTGCAGAAGCGGAGGCGTGCTGCAGCTTCCAGGAGGCGGTGGCCTCTGCTCTGCATGCCTTTAACGGCAGCACAGCTTTCTGGACACCTGGGAGGCTAGCCGGGGCACCCTGCTCCCGGCAGGAACACTGAGTACCCCCAGGTGCACCTGGGTCTGCTAAGCAACATCCAGGCCCGTAACCCTTCAGAGCCACCTGTGTGCAGGCCGAGCGTAGAGAAACGCACTGCCCTCTCCATCGGAGCAGCTTAGTTTCCTCCACACTCGCACAGGTTCGCGAACACCGTTCTGGCACGTCCCACGTGGCGCGGAGTTCTTACGCGGTGCCCTAATGGGAGCTGCCCCCAGAGGAGCCCTCGTCTTCGCGTTCCATCCAGGACCTCCTGACTGAAGTCACCGTGCCTCCTAGAGGACGGCGGCTTGGGTTCTTACTGCACTTCAAGTCCTGTTCCTTCTGCGGCACTGCAGGCAGCCGCAGGCCCAGAGGAGCAGCTACGGCGTTCCTCGGTTGAGACAGTTCGCCGGATGCGGGACTCCCTACTTCGATAAGTTAATTCAGGGAAGGAAACACAGGGTAACCGGTGTCTCCTGGGACTCGTTAGAAGCCACAGGGATGTACGCTGAGTGTTCCCATGAAAACGGGGGCCTGCTGGAACTAGACCTGCTTTTCCATTTTGAGGGCGGCATTCATGCCTGCCTTGAAGCTACCTGACATTCCCGGCTCCCGACAGGCCAGTGAGCCCTGGAAGAATGCTTCGGGGAAAATTATGAGTTTGCTCTCTCTAAACCAGGGGCTTCCGTGGCCGCGGCGGCGGTCCGCATGACAGGCTCTAGAGCGAAAGGGAACCTCGAAGTGAGAACTCGCCTCCAGGTTAGGCCCTGAGTAGCCGTGCAGAAAGGGAGGCATGCAGCTGTTTCCACAACTTCTCAGTCGCTTATGTGCTTTATTTTAAAGGAAGTACGCGTCCGGGGACTCCTAGGCCCCACGGGTGTGCATCGTTTTCCCTCCGAGGTCACTGAGTGCCTCCAGACACCTGTGGGCCGGCGGAGCAACGTCGAGGTCCATTGGTTGATCCCCTGGAGGACCTCTGTGCCTGCCGAGTGCTGGGCAGCAACACACTGCGCGTTCCTTGAGGAGAGCTACATCTCCAGAGCCCTCGAACGCCCTCGGGACAACATGGCTGGTGAGTGCGAAGTACCCAGGAAGACTCTGTCATGGACCTTGTGTGAGCTGCCATGAGAGAACACTGTGCTTGGAACACTGCGAGGCCCGCCCCGTACCTGAAGTCACTCTGCTCGAGGAGAAAGTCAGCATCTTAGCACGCTGTGTCGCTACCGGCACACCCAGCATGAACCCATGCCTGGAAGTAAGGCCCTGTTTCGCCGTGCAGAAGCGGAGGCATGCTGCAGCTTCCAGGAGGCAGTCGGCTCTGCTCTGCATGCCTTTAATGGCAGCACAGCTTTCTGGACACCTGGGAGGCTAGCCGGGGCACCCTGCTCCCGGCAGGGACACTGAGTACCCCCAGGTGCACCTGGGTCTGCTAAGCAACATCCAGGCCCGTAGCCCTTCAGAGCCCCCTGTGTGCAGGCCGAGCGTAGGGAAACGCACTGCCCTCTCCTTCGGAGCAGCTTAGTTTCCTCCGCACTCGCACACGTTCGCGAACACCGTTCTGGCACGTCCCACGTGGCCCGGAGGACTTACGCGGTGCCCTAATCGGACCTGCCCTCAGAGGAGACCTCGTCTTCGCGTTTCATCCAGGACCTCCTGACTGAAGTCACCGTGCCTCCTAGAGGACGGCGGCTTGGGTTCTTACTGCACTTCAAGTCCTGTTCCTTCTGCGGCACTGCAGGCAACCCCAGGCCCAGAGGAGCAGCTACGGCGTTCCTCGGTTGAGACAGTTCGCCGGATGCGGGACTCCCTACTTCGATATGTTGATTCAGGGAAGGAAACGCAGGGTAACCGGTGTCTCTTGGGACTCCTTAGAAGCCACAGGGATGTACGCTGAGTGTTCCCATGAAAACGGGGGCCTGCTGGAACTAGACGTGCTTTTCCATTTTGAGGGCGGCATTCATGCCTGCCTTGAAGCTACCTGACATTCCCGGCTCCCGACAGGCCAGTGAGCCCTGGAAGAATGCTTCGGGGAAAATTATGAGTTTGCTCTCTCTAAACCAGGGGCTTCCGTGGCCGCAGCTCGGTCCGCATGACAGGCTCTAGAGCGAAA
This sequence comes from Pseudorca crassidens, assembly GCF_039906515.1. NCBI lineage: Eukaryota > Metazoa > Chordata > Mammalia > Artiodactyla > Delphinidae > Pseudorca > Pseudorca crassidens. The sequence continues at coordinate 87,300,057 of NC_090311.1, read as the reverse complement.
GGGAACCTCGACGTGAAAACTCGCCTCCAGGTTAGGCCCTGAGTAGCCGTGCAGAAAGGGAGGCATGCAGCTGTTTAAAGGAGTTCTCAGTCGCTTATGTCCTTTATTTTAAAGGAAGTACGCGTCCGGGGACTCCTAGGCCCCACGGGTGTGCATCGTTTTCCCTCCGAGGTCACTGAGTGCCTCCAGACACCTGTGGGCCGGCGGAGCAACGTCGAGGTCCATTGGTTAATCCCCCGGAGGACCTCTGTGCCTGCCGAATGCTGCGCAGCAACACACTGCGCGTTCCTTGAGGAGCGCTACATCTCCAGAGCCCTCGAACGCCCTCGGGACAACATGGCTGGTGAGTGCGAAGTGCCCAGGAAGACACTGTCATGGCCCTTGTGTGAGCTGCCATGAGAGAACACTGTGCTTGGAACACTGCGAAGCCCGCCCCGTACCTGAAGTCACTCTGCTCGAGGAGAAAGTCAGCATCTTAGCACGCTGTGTCGCTACCGGCACACCCAGCATGAACCCATGCCTGGAAGGAAGGCCCTGATTCGCCGTGCAGAAGCGGAGGCGTGCTGCAGCTTCCAGGAGGCGGTGGCCTCTGCTCTGCATGCCTTTAACGGCAGCACAGCTTTCTGGACACCTGGGAGGCTAGCCGGGGCACCCTGCTCCCGGCAGGAACACTGAGTACCCCCAGGTGCACTTGGGTCTGCTAAGCAACATCCAGGCCCGTAACCCTTCAGAGCCCCCTGTGTGCAGGCCGAGCGTAGGGAAACGCACTGCCCTCTCCATCGGAGCAGCTTAGTTTCCTCCGCACTCGCACAGGTTCGCGAACACCGTTCTGGCACATCCCACGTGGCGCGGAGTTCTTACGCGGTGCCCTAATCGGAGCTGCCCTCAGAGGAGCCCTCGTCTTCGCGTTCCATCCAGGACCTCCTGACTGAAGTCACCGTGCCTCCTAGAGGACGGCGGCTTGGGTTCTTACTGCACTTCAAGTCCTGTTCCTTCTGCGGCACTGCAGGCAGCCGCAGGCCCAGAGGAGCAGCTACGGCGTTCCTCGGTTGAGACAGTTCGCCGGATGCGGGACTCCCTACTTCGATAAGTTAATTCAGGGAAGGAAACACAGGGTAACCGGTGTCTCCTGGGACTCGTTAGAAGCCACAGGGATGTACGCTGAGTGTTCCCATGAAAACGGGGGCCTGCTGGAACTAGACCTGCTTTTCCATTTTGAGGGCGGCATTCATGCCTGCCTTGAAGCTACCTGACATTCCCGGCTCCCGACAGGCCAGTGAGCCCTGGAAGAATGCTTCGGGGAAAATTATGAGTTTGCTCTCTCTAAACCAGGGGCTTCCGTGGCCGCGGCGGCGGTCCGCATGACAGGCTCTAGAGCGAAAGGGAACCTCGAAGTGAGAACTCGCCTCCAGGTTAGGCCCTGAGTAGCCGTGCAGAAAGGGAGGCATGCAGCTGTTTCCACAACTTCTCAGTCGCTTATGTGCTTTATTTTAAAGGAAGTACGCGTCCGGGGACTCCTAGGCCCCACGGGTGTGCATCGTTTTCCCTCCGAGGTCACTGAGTGCCTCCAGACACCTGTGGGCCGGCGGAGCAACGTCGAGGTCCATTGGTTGATCCCCTGGAGGACCTCTGTGCCTGCCGAGTGCTGGGCAGCAACACACTGCGCGTTCCTTGAGGAGAGCTACATCTCCAGAGCCCTCGAACGCCCTCGGGACAACATGGCTGGTGAGTGCGAAGTACCCAGGAAGACTCTGTCATGGACCTTGTGTGAGCTGCCATGAGAGAACACTGTGCTTGGAACACTGCGAGGCCCGCCCCGTACCTGAAGTCACTCTGCTCGAGGAGAAAGTCAGCATCTTAGCACGCTGTGTCGCTACCGGCACACCCAGCATGAACCCATGCCTGGAAGTAAGGCCCTGTTTCGCCGTGCAGAAGCGGAGGCATGCTGCAGCTTCCAGGAGGCAGTCGGCTCTGCTCTGCATGCCTTTAATGGCAGCACAGCTTTCTGGACACCTGGGAGGCTAGCCGGGGCACCCTGCTCCCGGCAGGGACACTGAGTACCCCCAGGTGCACCTGGGTCTGCTAAGCAACATCCAGGCCCGTAGCCCTTCAGAGCCCCCTGTGTGCAGGCCGAGCGTAGGGAAACGCACTGCCCTCTCCTTCGGAGCAGCTTAGTTTCCTCCGCACTCGCACACGTTCGCGAACACCGTTCTGGCACGTCCCACGTGGCCCGGAGGACTTACGCGGTGCCCTAATCGGACCTGCCCTCAGAGGAGACCTCGTCTTCGCGTTTCATCCAGGACCTCCTGACTGAAGTCACCGTGCCTCCTAGAGGACGGCGGCTTGGGTTCTTACTGCACTTCAAGTCCTGTTCCTTCTGCGGCACTGCAGGCAACCCCAGGCCCAGAGGAGCAGCTACGGCGTTCCTCGGTTGAGACAGTTCGCCGGATGCGGGACTCCCTACTTCGATATGTTGATTCAGGGAAGGAAACGCAGGGTAACCGGTGTCTCTTGGGACTCCTTAGAAGCCACAGGGATGTACGCTGAGTGTTCCCATGAAAACGGGGGCCTGCTGGAACTAGACGTGCTTTTCCATTTTGAGGGCGGCATTCATGCCTGCCTTGAAGCTACCTGACATTCCCGGCTCCCGACAGGCCAGTGAGCCCTGGAAGAATGCTTCGGGGAAAATTATGAGTTTGCTCTCTCTAAACCAGGGGCTTCCGTGGCCGCAGCTCGGTCCGCATGACAGGCTCTAGAGCGAAAGGGAACCTCGACGTGAAAACTCGCCTCCAGGTTAGGCCCTGAGTAGCCGTGCAGAAAGGGAGGCATGCAGCTGTTTAAAGGAGTTCTCAGTCGCTTATGTCCTTTATTTTAAAGGAAGTACGCGTCCGGGGACTCCTAGGCCCCACGGGTGTGCATCGTTTTCCCTCCGAGGTCACTGAGTGCCTCCAGACACCTGTGGGCCGGCGGAGCAACGTCGAGGTCCATTGGTTAATCCCCCGGAGGACCTCTGTGCCTGCCGAATGCTGCGCAGCAACACACTGCGCGTTCCTTGAGGAGCGCTACATCTCCAGAGCCCTCGAACGCCCTCGGGACAACATGGCTGGTGAGTGCGAAGTGCCCAGGAAGACACTGTCATGGCCCTTGTGTGAGCTGCCATGAGAGAACACTGTGCTTGGAACACTGCGAAGCCCGCCCCGTACCTGAAGTCACTCTGCTCGAGGAGAAAGTCAGCATCTTAGCACGCTGTGTCGCTACCGGCACACCCAGCATGAACCCATGCCTGGAAGGAAGGCCCTGATTCGCCGTGCAGAAGCGGAGGCGTGCTGCAGCTTCCAGGAGGCGGTGGCCTCTGCTCTGCATGCCTTTAACGGCAGCACAGCTTTCTGGACACCTGGGAGGCTAGCCGGGGCACCCTGCTCCCGGCAGGAACACTGAGTACCCCCAGGTGCACTTGGGTCTGCTAAGCAACATCCAGGCCCGTAACCCTTCAGAGCCCCCTGTGTGCAGGCCGAGCGTAGGGAAACGCACTGCCCTCTCCATCGGAGCAGCTTAGTTTCCTCCGCACTCGCACAGGTTCGCGAACACCGTTCTGGCACATCCCACGTGGCGCGGAGTTCTTACGCGGTGCCCTAATCGGAGCTGCCCTCAGAGGAGCCCTCGTCTTCGCGTTCCATCCAGGACCTCCTGACTGAAGTCACCGTGCCTCCTAGAGGACGGCGGCTTGGGTTCTTACTGCACTTCAAGTCCTGTTCCTTCTGCGGCACTGCAGGCAGCCGCAGGCCCAGAGGAGCAGCTACGGCGTTCCTCGGTTGAGACAGTTCGCCGGATGCGGGACTCCCTACTTCGATAAGTTGATTCAGGGAAGGAAACGCAGGATAACCGGTGTCTCTTGGGACTCGTTAGAAGCCACAGGGATGTACGCTGAGTGTTCCCATGAAAACGGGGGCCTGCTGGAACTAGACCTGCTTTTCCATTTTGAGGGCGGCATTCATGCCTGCCTTGAAGCTACCTGACATTCCCGGCTCCCGACAGGCCAGTGAGCCCTGGAAGAATGCTTCGGGGAAAATTATGAGTTTGCTCTCTCTAAACCAGGGGTTTCCGTGGCCGCGGCGGCGGTCAGCATGACAGGCTCTAGAGCGAAAGGGAACCTCGAAGTGAGAACTCGCCTCCAGGTTAGGCCTTGAGTAGCCGTGCAGAAAGGGAGGCATGCAGTTGTTTCCACAACTTCTCAGTCGCTTATGTGCTTTATTTTAAAGGAAGTACGCGTCCGGGGACTCCTAGGCCCCACGGGTGTGCATCGTTTTCCCTCCGAGGTCACTGAGTGCCTCCAGACACCTGTGGGCCGGCGGAGCAACGTCGAGGTCCATTGGTTGATCCCCTGGAGGACCTCTGTGCCTGCCGAGTGCTGGGCAGCAACACACTGCGCGTTCCTTGAGGAGAGCTACATCTCCAGAGCGCTCGAACGCCCTCGGGACAACATGGCTGGTGAGTGCGAAGTACCCAGGAAGACTCTGTCATGGACCTTGTGTGAGCTGCCATGAGAGAACACTGTGCTTGGAACACTGCGAGGCCCGCCCCGTACCTGAAGTCACTGTGCTCGAAGAGAAAGTCAGCATCTTAGCACGCTGTGTCGCTACCGGCACACCCAGCATGAACCCATGCCTGGAAGTAAGGCCCTGTTTCGCCGTGCAGAAGCGGAGGCGTGCTGCAGCTTCCAGGAGGCAGTCGGCTCTGCTCTGCATGCCTTTAATGGCAGCACAGCTTTCTGGACACCTGGGAGGCTAGCCGGGGCACCCTGCTCCCGGCAGGAACACTGAGTACCCCCAGGTGCACCTGGGTCTGCTAAGCAACATCCAGGCCCGTAGCCCTTCAGAGCCCCCTGTGTGCAGGCCGAGCGTAGGGAAACGCACTGCCCTCTCCTTCGGAGCAGCTTAGTTTCCTCCGCACTCGCACACGTTCGCGAACACCGTTCTGGCACGTCCCACGTGGCCTGGAGGACTTACGCGGTGCCCTAATCGGACCTGCCCTCAGAGGAGACCTCGTCTTCGCGTTTCATCCAGGACCTCCTGACTGAAGTCACCGTGCCTCCTAGAGGACGGCGGCTTGGGTTCTTACTGCACTTCAAGTCCTGTTCCTTCTGCGGCACTGCAGGCAGCCCCAGGCCCAGAGGAGCAGCTACGGCGTTCCTCGGTTGAGACAGTTCGCCGGATGCGGGACTCCCTACTTCGATATGTTGATTCAGGGAAGGAAACGCAGGGTAACCGGTGTCTCTTGGGACTCCTTAGAAGCCACAGGGATGTACGCTGAGTGTACCCATGAAAACGGGGGCCTGCTGGAACTAGCCCTGCTTTCCCATTTTGAGGGCGGCATTCATGCCTGCCTTGAAGCTACCTGACATTCCCGGCTCCCGACAGGCCAGTGAGCCCTGGAAGAATGCTTCGGGGAAAATTATGAGTTTGCTCTCTCTAAACCAGGGGCTTCCGTGGCCGCAGCTCGGTCCGCATGACAGGCTCTAGAGCGAAAGGGAACCTCGACGTGAAAACTCGCCTCCAGGTTAGGCCCTGAGTAGCCGTGCAGAAAGGGAGGCATGCAGCTGTTTAAAGGAGTTCTCAGTCGCTTATGTCCTTTATTTTAAAGGAAGTACGCGTCCGGGGACTCCTAGGCCCCACGGGTGTGCATCGTTTTCCCTCCGAGGTCACTGAGTGCCTCCAGACACCTGTGGGCCGGCGGAGCAACGTCGAGGTCCATTGGTTAATCCCCCGGAGGACCTCTGTGCCTGCCGAATGCTGCGCAGCAACACACTGCGCGTTCCTTGAGGAGCGCTACATCTCCAGAGCCCTCGAACGCCCTCGGGACAACATGGCTGGTGAGTGCGAAGTGCCCAGGAAGACACTGTCATGGCCCTTGTGTGAGCTGCCATTAGAGAACACTGTGCTTGGAACACTGCGAGGCCCGCCCCGTACCTGAAGTCACTCTGCTCGAGGAGAAAGTCAGCATCTTAGCACGCTGTGTCGCTACCGGCACACCCAGCATGAACCCATGCCTGGAAGGAAGGCCCTGATTCGCCGTGCAGAAGCGGAGGCGTGCTGCAGCTTCCAGGAGGCGGTGGCCTCTGCTCTGCATGCCTTTAACGGCAGCACAGCTTTCTGGACACCTGGGAGGCTAGCCGGGGCACCCTGCTCCCGGCAGGAACACTGAGTACCCCCAGGTGCACCTGGGTCTGCTAAGCAACATCCAGGCCCGTAACCCTTCAGAGCACCCTGTGTGCAGGCCGAGCGTAGGGAAACGCACTGCCCTCTCCATCGGAGCATCTTAGTTTCCTCCGCACTCGCACACGTTCGCGAACACCGTTCTGGCACGTCCCACGTGGCGCGGAGTTCTTACGCGGTGCCCTAATGGGAGCTGCCCTCAGAGGAGCCCTCGTCTTCTCGTTCCATCCAGGACCTCCTGACTGAAGTCACCGTGCCTCCTAGAGGACGGCGGCTTGGGTTCTTACTGCACTTCAAGTCCTGTTCCTTCTGCGGCACTGCAGGCAGCCGCAGGCCCAGAGGAGCAGCTACGGCGTTCCTCGGTTGAGACAGTTCGCCGGATGCGGGACTCCCTACTTCGATAAGTTGATTCAGGGAAGGAAACGCAGGATAACCGGTGTCTCTTGGGACTCGTTAGAAGCCACAGGGATGTACGCTGAGTGTTCCCATGAAAACGGGGGCCTGCTGGAACTAGACCTGCTTTTCCATTTTGAGGGCGGCATTCATGCCTGCCTTGAAGCTACCTGACATTCCCGGCTCCCGACAGGCCAGTGAGCCCTGGAAGAATGCTTCGGGGAAAATTATGAGTTTGCTCTCTCTAAACCAGGGGCTTCCGTGGCCGCGGCGGCGGTCCGCATGACAGGCTCTAGAGCGAAAGGGAACCTCGAAGTGAGAACTCGCCTCCAGGTTAGGCCCTGAGTAGCCGTGCAGAAAGGGAGGCATGCAGCTGTTTCCACAACTTCTCAGTCGCTTATGTGCTTTATTTTAAAGGAAGTACGCGTCCGGGGTCTCCTAGGCCCCACGGGTGTGCATCGTTTTCCCTCCGAGGTCACTGAGTGCCTCCAGACACCTGTGGGCCGGTGGAGCAATGTCGAGGTCCATTGGTTGATCCCCTGGAGGACCTCTGTGCCTGCCGAGTGCTGGGCAGCAACACACTGCGCGTTCCTTGAGGAGAGCTACATCTCCAGAGCCCTCGAACGCCCTCGGGACAACATGGCTGGTGAGTGCGAAGTACCCAGGAAGACTCTGTCATGGACCTTGTGTGAGCTGCCATGAGAGAACACTGTGCTTGGAACACTGCGAGGCCTGCCCCGTACCTGAAGTCACTCTGCTCGAGGAGAAAGTCAGCATCTTAGCACGCTGTGTCGCTACCGGCACACCCAGCATGAACCCATGCCTGGAAGTAAGGCCCTGTTTCGCCGTGCAGAAGCGGAGGCGTGCTGCAGCTTCCAGGAGGCAGTCGGCTCTGCTCTGCATGCCTTTAATGGCAGCACAGCATTCTGGACACCTGGGAGGCTAGCCGGGGCACCCTGCTCCCGGCAGGAACACTGAGTACCCCCAGGTGCAACTGGGTCTGCTAAGCAACATCCAGGCCCGTAGCCCTTCAGAGCCCCCTGTGTGCAGGCCGAGCGTAGGGAAACGCACTGCCCTCTCCTTCGGAGCAGCTTAGTTTCCTCCGCACTCGCACACGTTCGCGAACACCGTTCTGGCACGTCCCACGTGGCCCGGAGGACTTACGCGGTGCCCTAATCGGACCTGCCCTCAGAGGAGACCTCGTCTTCGCGTTTCATCCAGGACCTCCTGACTGAAGTCACCGTGCCTCCTAGAGGACGGCGGCTTGGGTTCTTACTGCACTTTAAGTCCTGTTCCTTCTGCGGCACTGCAGGCAGCCCCAGGCCCAGAGGAGCAGCTACGGCGTTCCTCGGTTGAGACAGTTCGCCGGATGCGGGACTCCCTACTTCGATATGTTGATTCAGGGAAGGAAACGCAGGGTAACCGGTGTCTCTTGGGACTCCTTAGAAGCCACAGGGATGTACGCTGAGTGTACCCATGAAAACGGGGGCCTGCTGGAACTAGCCCTGCTTTCCCATTTTGAGGGCGGCATTCATGCCTGCCTTGAAGCTACCTGACATTCCCGGCTCCCGACAGGCCAGTGAGCCCTGGAAGAATGCTTCGGGGAAAATTATGAGTTTGCTCTCTCTAAACCAGGGGCTTCCGTGGCCGCAGCTCGGTCCGCATGACAGGCTCTAGAGCGAAAGGGAACCTCGACGTGAAAACTCGCCTCCAGGTTAGGCCCTGAGTAGCCGTGCAGAAAGGGAGGCATGCAGCTGTTTAAAGGAGTTCTCAGTCGCTTATGTCCTTTATTTTAAAGGAAGTACGCGTCCGGGGACTCCTAGGCCCCACGGGTGTGCATCGTTTTCCCTCCGAGGTCACTGAGTGCCTCCAGACACCTGTGGGCCGGCGGAGCAACGTCGAGGTCCATTGGTTGATCCCCTGGAGGACCTCTGTGCCTGCCGGGTGCTGGGCAGCAACACACTGCGCGTTCCTTGAGGAGAGCTACATCTCCAGAGCCCTCGAACGCCCTCGGGACAACATGGCTGGTGAGTGCGAAGTACCCAGGAAGACTCTGTCATGGACCTTGTGTGAGCTGCCATGAGAGAACACTGTGCTTGGAAAACTGCGAGGCCCGCCCCGTACCTGAAGTCACTCTGCTCGAGGAGAAAGTCAGCATCTTAGCACGCTGTGTCGCTACCGGCACACCCAGCATGAACCCATGCCTGGAAGGAAGGCCCTGATTCGCCGTGCAGAAGCGGAGGCGTGCTGCAGCTTCCAGGAGGTGGTGGCCTCTGCTCTGCATGCCTTTAACGGCAGCACATCTTTCTGGACACCTGGGAGGCTAGCCGGGGCACCCTGCTCCCGGCAGGAACACTGAGTACCCCCAGGTGCACCTGGGTCTGCTAAGCAACATCCAGGCCCGTAACCCTTCAGAGCCCCCTGTGTGCAGGCCGAGCATAGGGAAACGCACTGCCCTCTCCATCGGAGCAGCTTAGTTTCCTCCGCACTCGCACAGGTTCGCGAACACCGTTCTGGCACGTCCCACGTGGCGCGGAGTTCTTACGCGGTGCCCTAATGGGAGCTGCCCTCAGAGGAGCCCTCGTCTTCGCGTTCCATCCAGGACCTCCTGACTGAAGTCACCGTGCCTCCTAGAGGACGGCGGCTTGGGTTCTTACTGCACTTCATGTCCTGTTCCTTCTGCGGCACTGCAGGCAGCCGCAGGCCCAGAGGAGCAGCTACGGCGTTCCTCGGTTGAGACAGTTCGCCGGATGCGGGACTCCCTACTTCGATAAGTTAAATCAGGGAAGGAAACGCAGGATAACCGGTGTCTCTTGGGACTCGTTAGAAGCCACAGGGATGTACGCTGAGTGTTCCCATGAAAAGGGGGGCCTGCTGGAACTAGACCTGCTTTTCCATTTTCAGGGCGGCATTCATGCCTGCCTTGAAGCTACCTGACATTCCCGGCTCCCGACAGGCCAGTGAGCCCTGGAAGAATGCTTCGGGGAAAATTATGAGTTTGCTCTCTCTAAACCAGGGGCTTCCGTGGCCGCGGCGGCGGTCCGCATGACAGGCTCTAGAGCGAAAGGGAACCTCGAAGTGAGAACTCGCCTCCAGGTTAGGCCCTGAGTAGCCGTGCAGAAAGGGAGGCATGCAGCTGTTTCCACAACTTCTCAGTCGCTTATGTGCTTTATTTTAAAGGAAGTACGCGTCCGGGGACTCCTAGGCCCCACGGGTGTGCATCGTTTTCCCTCCGAGGTCACTGAGTGCCTCCAGACACCTGTGGGCCGGCGGAGCAACGTCGAGGTCCATTGGTTGATCCCCTGGAGGACCTCTGTGCCTGCCGGGTGCTGGGCAGCAACACACTGCGCGTTCCTTGAGGAGAGCTACATCTCCAGAGCCCTCGAACGCCCTCGGGACAACATGGCTGGTGAGTGCGAAGTACCCAGGAAGACTCTGTCATGGACCTTGTGTGAGCTGCCATGAGAGAACACTGTGCTTGGAAAACTGCGAGGCCCGCCCCGTACCTGAAGTCACTCTGCTCGAGGAGAAAGTCAGCATCTTAGCACGCTGTGTCGCTACCGGCACACCCAGCATGAACCCATGCCTGGAAGGAAGGCCCTGATTCGCCGTGCAGAAGCGGAGGCGTGCTGCAGCTTCCAGGAGGCGGTGGCCTCTGCTCTGCATGCCTTTAACGGCAGCACATCTTTCTGGACACCTGGGAGGCTAGCCGGGGCACCCTGCTCCCGGCAGGAACACTGAGTACCCCCAGGTGCACCTGGGTCTGCTAAGCAACATCCAGGCCCGTAACCCTTCAGAGCCCCCTGTGTGCAGGCCGAGCATAGGGAAACGCACTGCCCTCTCCATCGGAGCAGCTTAGTTTCCTCCGCACTCGCACAGGTTCGCGAACACCGTTCTGGCACGTCCCACGTGGCGCGGAGTTCTTACGCGGTGCCCTAATGGGAGCTGCCCTCAGAGGAGCCCTTGTCTTCGCGTTCCATCCAGGACCTCCTGACTGAAGTCACCGTGCCTCCTAGAGGACGGCGGCTTGGGTTCTTACTGCACTTCATGTCCTGTTCCTTCTGCGGCACTGCAGGCAGCCGCAGGCCCAGAGGAGCAGCTACGGCGTTCCTCGGTTGAGACAGTTCGCCGGATGCGGGACTCCCTAATTCGATAAGTTAAATCAGGGAAGGAAACGCAGGATAACCGGTGTCTCTTGGGACTCGTTAGAAGCCACAGGGATGTACGCTGAGTGTTCCCATGAAAAGGGGGGCCTGCTGGAACTAGACCTGCTTTTCCATTTTCAGGGCGGCATTCATGCCTGCCTTGAAGCTACCTGACATTCCCGGCTCCCGACAGGCCAGTGAGCCCTGGAAGAATGCTTCGGGGAAAATTATGAGTTTGCTCTCTCTAAACCAGGGGCTTCCGTGGCCGCGGCGGCGGTCCGCATGACAGGCTCTAGAGCGAAAGGGAACCTCGAAGTGAGAACTCGCCTCCAGGTTAGGCCCTGAGTAGCCGTGCAGAAAGGGAGGCATGCAGCTGTTTCCACAACTTCTCAGTCGCTTATGTGCTTTATTTTAAAGGAAGTACGCGTCCGGGGACTCCTAGGCCCCACGGGTGTGCATCGTTTTCCCTCCGAGGTCACTGAGTGCCTCCAGACACCTGTGGGTCGGCGGAGCAACGTCGAGGTCCATTGGTTGATCCCCTGGAGGACCTCTGTGCCTGCCGAGTGCAGGGCAGCAACACACTGCGCGTTCCTTGAGGAGAGCTACATCTCCAGAGCCCTCGAACGCCCTCGGGACAACATGGCTGGTGAGTGCGAAGTACCCAGGAAGACCCTGTCATGGCCCTTGTGTGAGCTGCCATGAGAGAACACTGTGCTTGGAACACTGCGAGGCCCGCCCCGTACCTGAAGTCACTCTGCTCGAGGAGAAAGTCAGCATCTTAGCACGCTGTGTCGCTACCGGCACACCCAGCATGAACCCATGCCTGGAAGTAAGGCCCTGTTTCGCCGTGCAGAAGCGGAGGCGTGCTGCAGCTTCCAGGAGGCAGTCGGCTCTGCTCTGCATGCCTTTAACGGCAGCACAGCTTTCTGGACACCTGGGAGGCTAGCCGGGGCACCCTGCTCCCGGCAGGAACACTGAGTACCCCCAGGTGCACCTGGGTCTGCTAAGCAACATCCAGGCCCGTAGCCCTTCAGAGCCCCCTGTGTGCAGGCCGAGCGTAGGGAAACGCACTGCCCTCTCCTTCGGAGCAGCTTAGTTTCCTCCGCACTCGCACACGTTCGCGAACACCGTTCTGGCACGTCCCACGTGGCCCGGAGGACTTACGCGGTGCCCTAATCGGACCTGCCCTCAGAGGAGACCTCGTCTTCGCGTTTCATCCAGGACCTCCTGACTGAAGTCACCGTGCCTCCTAGAGGACGGCGGCTTGGGTTCTTACTGCACTTCAAGTCCTGTTCCTTCTGCGGCACTGCAGGCAGCCCCAGGCCCAGAGGAGCAGCTACGGCGTTCCTCGGTTGAGACAGTTCGCCGGATGCGGGACTCCCTACTTCGATATGTTGATTCAGGGAAGGAAACGCAGGGTAACCGGTGTCTCTTGGGACTCCTTAGAAGCCACAGGGATGTACGCTGAGTGTACCCATGAAAACGGGGGCCTGCTGGAACTAGCCCTGCTTTCCCATTTTGAGGGCGGCATTCATGCCTGCCTTGAAGCTACCTGACATTCCCGGCTCCCGACAGGCCAGTGAGCCCTGGAAGAATGCTTCGGGTAAAATTATGAGTTTGCTCTCTCTAAACCAGGGGCTTCCGTGGCCGCAGCTCGGTCCGCATGACAGGCTCTAGAGCGAAAGGGAACCTCGACGTGAAAACTCGCCTCCAGGTTAGGCCCTGAGTAGCCGTGCAGAAAGGGAGGCATGCAGCTGTTTAAAGGAGTTCTCAGTCGCTTATGTCCTTTATTTTAAAGGAAGTACGCGTCCGGGGACTCCTAGGCCCCACGGGTGTGCATCGTTTTCCCTCCGAGGTCACTGAGTGCCTCCAGACACCTGTGGGCCGGCGGAGCAACGTCGAGGTCCATTGGTTAATCCCCCGGAGGACCTCTGTGCCTGCCGAATGCTGCGCAGCAACACACTGCGCGTTCCTTGAGGAGAGCTACATCTCCAGAGCCCTCGAACGCCCTCGGGACAACATGGCTGGTGAGTGCGAAGTGCCCAGGAAGACACTGTCATGGCCCTTGTGTGAGCTGCCATGAGAGAACACTGTGCTTGGAACACTGCGAAGCCCGCCCCGTACCTGAAGTCACTCTGCTCGAGGAGAAAGTCAGCATCTTAGCACGCTGTGTCGCTACCGGCACACCCAGCATGAACCCATGCCTGGAAGGAAGGCCCTGATTCGCTGTGCAGAAGCGGAGGCGTGCTGCAGCTTCCAGGAGGCGGTGGCCTCTGCTCTGCATGCCTTTAACGGCAGCACAGCTTTCTGGACACCTGGGAGGCTAGCCGGGGCACCCTGCTCCCGGCAGGAACACTGAGTACCCCCAGGTGCACCTGGGTCTGCTAAGCAACATCCAGGCCCGTAACCCTTCAGAGCCCCCTGTGTGCAGGCCGAGCGTAGGGAAACGCACTGCCCTCTCCATCGGAGCAGCTTAGTTTCCTCCGCACTCGCACAGGTTCGCGAACACCGTTCTGGCACATCCCACGTGGCGCGGAGTTCTTACGCGGTGCCCTAATCGGAGCTGCCCTCAGAGGAGCCCTCGTCTTCGCGTTCCATCCAGGACCTCCTGACTGAAGTCACCGTGCCTCCTAGAGGACGGCGGCTTGGGTTCTTACTGCACTTCAAGTCCTGTTCCTTCTGCGGCACTGCAGGCAGCCGCAGGCCCAGAGGAGCAGCTACGGCGTTCCTCGGTTGAGACAGTTCGCCGGATGCGGGACTCCCTACTTCGATAAGTTGATTCAGGGAAGGAAACGCAGGATAACCGGTGTCTCTTGGGACTCGTTAGAAGCCACAGGGATGTACGCTGAGTGTTCCCATGAAAACGGGGGCCTGCTGGAACTAGACCTGCTTTTCCATTTTGAGGGCGGCATTCATGCCTGCCTTGAAGCTACCTGACATTCCCGGCTCCCGACAGGCCAGTGAGCCCTGGAAGAATGCTTCGGGGAAAATTATGAGTTTGCTCTCTCTAAACCAGGGGCTTCCGTGGCCGCGGCGGCGGTCTGCATGACAGGCTCTAGAGCGAAAGGGAACCTCGAAGTGAGAACTCGCCTCCAGGTTAGGCCTTGAGTAGCCGTGCAGAAAGGGAGGCATGCAGTTGTTTCCACAACTTCTCAGTCGCTTATGTGCTTTATTTTAAAGGAAGTACGCGTCCGGGGACTCCTAGGCCCCACGGGTGTGCATCGTTTTCCCTCCGAGGTCACTGAGTGCCTCCAGACACCTGTGGGCCGGCGGAGCAACGTCGAGGTCCATTGGTTGATCCCCTGGAGGACCTCTGTGCCTGCCGAGTGCTGGGCAGCAACACACTGCGCGTTCCTTGAGGAGAGCTACATCTCCAGAGCGCTCGAACGCCCTCGGGACAACATGGCTGGTGATTGCGAAGTACCCAGGAAGACTCTGTCATGGACCTTGTGTGAGCTGCCATGAGAGAACACTGTGCTTGGAACACTGTGAGGCCCGCCCCGTACCTGAAGTCACTCTGCTCGAGGAGAAAGTCAGCATCTTAGCACGCTGTGTCGCTACCGGCACACCCAGCATGAACCCATGCCTGGAAGTAAGGCCCTGTTTCGCCGTGCAGAAGCGGAGGTGTGCTGCAGCTTCCAGGAGGCAGTCGGCTCTGCTCTGCATGCCTTTAACGGCAGCACAGCTTTCTGGACACCTGGGAGGCTAGCCGGGGCACCCTGCTCCCGGCAGGAACACTGAGTACCCCCAGGTGCACCTGGGTCTGCTAAGCAACATCCAGGCCCGTAGCCCTTCAGAGCCCCCTGTGTGCAGGCCGAGCGTAGGGAAACGCACTGCCCTCTCCATCGGAGCAGCTTAGTTTCCTCCGCACTCGCACAGGTTCGCGAACACCGTTCTGGCACGTCCCACGTGGCGCGGAGTTCTTACGCGGTGCCCTAATCGGAGCTGCCCTCAGAGGAGCCCTCGTCTTCGCGTTCCATCCAGGACCTCCTGACTGAAGTCACCGTGCCTCCTAGAGGACGGCGGCTTGGGTTCTTACTGCACTTCAAGTCCTGTTCCTTCTGCGGCACTGCAGGCAGCCGCAGGCCCAGAGGAGCAGCTACGGCGTTCCTCGGTTGAGACAGTTCGCCGGATGCGGGACTCCCTACTTCGATAAGTTAATTCAGGGAAGGAAACGCAGGATAACCGGTGTCTCTTGGGACTCGTTAGAAGCCACAGGGATGTACGCTGAGTGTTCCCATGAAAACGGGGGCCTGCTGGAACTAGACCTGCTTTTCCATTTTGAGGGCGGCATTCATGCCTGCCTTGAAGCTACCTGACATTCCCGGCTCCCGACATGCCAGTGAGCCCTGGAAGAATGTTTCGGGTAAAATTATGAGTTTGCTCT
The DNA here is from genome assembly GCF_039906515.1 of Pseudorca crassidens. Lineage (NCBI taxonomy): Eukaryota > Metazoa > Chordata > Mammalia > Artiodactyla > Delphinidae > Pseudorca > Pseudorca crassidens. The sequence goes on along the minus strand of NC_090311.1, from coordinate 87,284,920 downwards.
CTCTAAACCAGGGGCTTCCGTGGCCGCAGCTCGGTCCGCATGACAGGCTCTAGAGCGAAAGTGAACCTCGACGTGAAAACTCGCCTCCAGGTTAGGCCCTGAGTAGCCGTGCAGAAAGGGAGGCATGCAGCTGTTTCCACAACTTCTCAGTCGCTTATGTGCTTTATTTTAAAGGAAGTACGCGTCCGGGGACTCCTAGGCCCCACGGGTGTGCATCGTTTTCCCTCCGAGGTCACTGAGTGCCTCCAGACACCTGTGGGCCGGCGGAGCAACGTCGAGGTCCATTGGTTGATCCCCTGGAGGACCTCTGTGCCTGCCGAGTGCTGGGCAGCAACACACTGCGCGTTCCTTGAGGAGAGCTACATCTCCAGAGCCCTCGAACGCACTCGGGACAACATGGCTGGTGAGTGCGAAGTACCCAGGAAGACCCTGTCATGGACCTTGTGTGAGCTGCCATGAGAGAACACTGTGCTTGGAACACTGCGAGGCCTGCCCCGTACCTGAAGTCACTCTGCTCGAGGAGAAAGTCAGCATCTTAGCACGCTGTGTCGCTACCGGCACACCCAGCATGAACCCATGCCTGGAAGTAAGGCCCTGTTTCGCCGTGCAGAAGCGGAGGCGTGCTGCAGCTTCCAGGAGGCAGTCGGCTCTGCTCTGCATGCCTTTAATGGCAGCACAGCTTTCTGGACACCTGGGAGGCTAGCCGGGGCACCCTGCTCCCGGCAGGAACACTGAGTACCCCCAGGTGCACCTGGGTCTGCTAAGCAACATCCAGGCCCGTAGCCCTTCAGAGCCCCCTGTGTGCAGGCCGAGCGTAGGGAAACGCACTGCCCTCTCGTTCGGAGCAGCTTAGTTTCCTCCGCACTCGCACACGTTCGCGAACACCGTTCTGGCACGTCCCACGTGGCCCGGAGGACTTACGCGGTGCCCTAATCGGACCTGCCCTCAGAGGAGACCTCGTCTTCGCGTTTCATCCAGGACCTCCTGACTGAAGTCACCGTGCCTCCTAGAGGACGGCGGCTTGGGTTCTTACTGCACTTTAAGTCCTGTTCCTTCTGCGGCACTGCAGGCAGCCCCAGGCCCAGAGGAGCAGCTACGGCGTTCCTCAGTTGAGACAGTTCGCCGGATGCGGGACTCCCTACTTCGATATGTTGATTCAGGGAAGGAAACGCAGGGTAACCGGTGTCTCTTGGGACTCCTTAGAAGCCACAGGGATGTACGCTGAGTGTACCCATGAAAACGGGGGCCTGCTGGAACTAGCCCTGCTTTCCCATTTTGAGGGCGGCATTCATGCCTGCCTTGAAGCTACCTGACATTCCCGGCTCCCGACAGGCCAGTGAGCCCTGGAAGAATGCTTCGGGGAAAATTATGAGTTTGCTCTCTCTAAACCAGGGGCTTCCGTGGCCGCAGCTCGGTCCGCATGACAGGCTCTAGAGCGAAAGGGAACCTCGACGTGAAAACTCGCCTCCAGGTTAGGCCCTGAGTAGCCGTGCAGAAAGGGAGGCATGCAGCTGTTTAAAGGAGTTCTCAGTCGCTTATGTCCTTTATTTTAAAGGAAGTACGCGTCCGGGGACTCCTAGGCCCCACGGGTGTGCATCGTTTTCCCTCCGAGGTCACTGAGTGCCTCCAGACACCTGTGGGCCGGCGGAGCAACGTCGAGGTCCATTGGTTGATCCCCTGGAGGACCTCTGTGCCTGCCGAGTGCTGCGCAGCAACACACTGCGCGTTCCTTGAGGAGCACTACATCTCCAGAGCCCTCGAACGCCCTCGGGACAACATGGCTGGTGAGTGCGAAGTGCCCAGGAAGACTCTGTCATGGCCCTTGTGTGAGCTGCCATGAGAGAACACTGTGCTTGGAACACTGCGAGGCCCGCCGCGTACCTGAAGTCACTGTGCTCGAGGAGAAAGTCAGCATCTTAGCACGCTGTGTCGCTACCGGCACACCCAGCATGAACCCATGCCTGGAAGGAAGGCCCTGATTCGCCGTGCAGAAGCGGAGGCGTGCTGCAGCTTCCAGGAGGCGGTGGCCTCTGCTCTGCATGCCTTTAACGGCAGCACAGCTTTCTGGACACCTGGGAGGCTAGCCGGGGCACCCTGCTCCCGGCAGGAACACTGAGTACCCCCAGGTGCACCTGGGTCTGCTAAGCAACATCCAGGCCCGTAACCCTTCAGAGCCCCCTGTGTGCAGGCCGAGCGTAGGGAAACGCACTGCCCTCTCCATCGGAGCAGCTTAGTTTCCTCCACACTCGCACACGTTCGCGAACACCGTTCTGGCACGTCCCACGTGGCCCGGAGTTCTTACGCGGTGCCCTAATCGGAGCTGCCCTCAGAGGAGCCCTCGTCTTCGCGTTCCATCCAGGACCTCCTGACTGAAGTCACCGTGCCTCCTAGAGGACGGCGGCTTGGGTTCTTACTGCACTTCAAGTCCTGTTCCTTCTGCGGCACTGCAGGCAGCCGCAGGCCCAGAGGAGCAGCTACGGCGTTCCTCGGTTGAGACAGTTCGCCGGATGCGGGACTCCCTACTTCGATAAGTTGATTCAGGGAAGGAAACGCAGGATAACCGGTGTCTCTTGGGACTCGTTAGAAGCCACAGGGATGTACGCTGAGTGTTCCCATGAAAACGGGGGCCTGCTGGAACTAGACCTGCTTTTCCATTTTGAGGGCGGCATTCATGCCTGCCTTGAAGCTACCTGACATTCCCGGCTCCCGACAGGCCAGTGAGCCCTGGAAGAATGCTTCGGGGAAAATTATGAGTTTGCTCTCTCTAAACCAGGGGCTTCCGTGGCCGCGGCGGCGGTCTGCATGACAGGCTCTAGAGCGAAAGGGAACCTCGAAGTGAGAACTCGCCTCCAGGTTAGGCCTTGAGTAGCCGTGCAGAAAGGGAGGCATGCAGTTGTTTCCACAACTTCTCAGTCGCTTATGTGCTTTATTTTAAAGGAAGTACGCGTCCGGGGACTCCTAGGCCCCACGGGTGTGCATCGTTTTCCCTCCGAGGTCACTGAGTGCCTCCAGACACCTGTGGGCCGGCGGAGCAACGTCGAGGTCCATTGGTTGATCCCCTGGAGGACCTCTGTGCCTGCCGAGTGCTGGGCAGCAACACACTGCGCGTTCCTTGAGGAGAGCTACATCTCCAGAGCGCTCGAACGCCCTCGGGACAACATGGCTGGTGAGTGCGAAGTACCCAGGAAGACTCTGTCATGGACCTTGTGTGAGCTGCCATGAGAGAACACTGTGCTTGGAACACTGTGAGGCCCGCCCCGTACCTGAAGTCACTCTGCTCGAGGAGAAAGTCAGCATCTTAGCACGCTGTGTCGCTACCGGCACACCCAGCATGAACCCATGCCTGGAAGTAAGGCCCTGTTTCGCCGTGCAGAAGCGGAGGTGTGCTGCAGCTTCCAGGAGGCAGTCGGCTCTGCTCTGCATGCCTTTAACGGCAGCACAGCTTTCTGGACACCTGGGAGGCTAGCCGGGGCACCCTGCTCCCGGCAGGAACACTGAGTACCCCCAGGTGCACCTGGGTCTGCTAAGCAACATCCAGGCCCGTAGCCCTTCAGAGCCCCCTGTGTGCAGGCCGAGCGTAGGGAAACGCACTGCCCTCTCCATCGGAGCAGCTTAGTTTCCTCCGCACTCGCACAGGTTCGCGAACACCGTTCTGGCACGTCCCACGTGGCGCGGAGTTCTTACGCGGTGCCCTAATCGGAGCTGCCCTCAGAGGAGCCCTCGTCTTCGCGTTCCATCCAGGACCTCCTGACTGAAGTCACCGTGCCTCCTAGAGGACGGCGGCTTGGGTTCTTACTGCACTTCAAGTCCTGTTCCTTCTGCGGCACTGCAGGCAGCCGCAGGCCCAGAGGAGCAGCTACGGCGTTCCTCGGTTGAGACAGTTCGCCGGATGCGGGACTCCCTACTTCGATAAGTTAATTCAGGGAAGGAAACGCAGGATAACCGGTGTCTCTTGGGACTCGTTAGAAGCCACAGGGATGTACGCTGAGTGTTCCCATGAAAACGGGGGCCTGCTGGAACTAGACCTGCTTTTCCATTTTGAGGGCGGCATTCATGCCTGCCTTGAAGCTACCTGACATTCCCGGCTCCCGACAGGCCAGTGAGCCCTGGAAGAATGTTTCGGGTAAAATTATGAGTTTGCTCTCTCTAAACCAGGGGCTTCCGTGGCCGCAGCTCGGTCCGCATGACAGGCTCTAGAGCGAAAGGGAACCTCGACGTGAAAACTCGCCTCCAGGTTAGGCCCTGAGTAGCCGTGCAGAAAGGGAGGCATGCAGCTGTTTCCACAACTTCTCAGTCGCTTATGTGCTTTATTTTAAAGGAAGTACGCGTCCGGGGACTCCTAGGCCCCACGGGTGTGCATCGTTTTCCCTCCGAGGTCACTGAGTGCCTCCAGACACCTGTGGGCCGGCGGAGCAACGTCGAGGTCCATTGGTTGATCCCCTGGAGGACCTCTGTGCCTGCCGAGTGCTGGGCAGCAACACACTGCGCGTTCCTTGAGGAGAGCTACATCTCCAGAGCCCTCGAACGCACTCGGGACAACATGGCTGGTGAGTGCGAAGTACCCAGGAAGACCCTGTCATGGACCTTGTGTGAGCTGCCATGAGAGAACACTGTGCTTGGAACACTGCGAGGCCTGCCCCGTACCTGAAGTCACTCTGCTCGAGGAGAAAGTCAGCATCTTAGCACGCTGTGTCGCTACCGGCACACCCAGCATGAACCCATGCCTGGAAGTAAGGCCCTGTTTCGCCGTGCAGAAGCGGAGGCGTGCTGCAGCTTCCAGGAGGCAGTCGGCTCTGCTCTGCATGCCTTTAATGGCAGCACAGCTTTCTGGACACCTGGGAGGCTAGCCGGGGCACCCTGCTCCCGGCAGGAACACTGAGTACCCCCAGGTGCACCTGGGTCTGCTAAGCAACATCCAGGCCCGTAGCCCTTCAGAGCCCCCTGTGTGCAGGCCGAGCGTAGGGAAACGCACTGCCCTCTCCTTCGGAGCAGCTTAGTTTCCTCCGCACTCGCACACGTTCGCGAACACCGTTCTGGCACGTCCCACGTGGCCCGGAGGACTTACGCGGTGCCCTAATCGGACCTGCCCTCAGAGGAGACCTCGTCTTCGCGTTTCATCCAGGACCTCCTGACTGAAGTCACCGTGCCTCCTAGAGGACGGCGGCTTGGGTTCTTACTGCACTTTAAGTCCTGTTCCTTCTGCGGCACTGCAGGCAGCCCCAGGCCCAGAGGAGCAGCTACGGCGTTCCTCAGTTGAGACAGTTCGCCGGATGCGGGACTCCCTACTTCGATATGTTGATTCAGGGAAGGAAACGCAGGGTAACCGGTGTCTCTTGGGACTCCTTAGAAGCCACAGGGATGTACGCTGAGTGTACCCATGAAAACGGGGGCCTGCTGGAACTAGCCCTGCTTTCCCATTTTGAGGGCGGCATTCATGCCTGCCTTGAAGCTACCTGACATTCCCGGCTCCCGACAGGCCAGTGAGCCCTGGAAGAATGCTTCGGGGAAAATTATGAGTTTGCTCTCTCTAAACCAGGGGCTTCCGTGGCCGCAGCTCGGTCCGCATGACAGGCTCTAGAGCGAAAGGGAACCTCGACGTGAAAACTCGCCTCCAGGTTAGGCCCTGAGTAGCCGTGCGGAAAGGGAGGCATGCAGCTGTTTAAAGGAGTTCTCAGTCGCTTATGTCCTTTATTTTAAAGGAAGTACGCGTCCGGGGACTCCTAGGCCCCACGGGTGTGCATCGTTTTCCCTCTGAGGTCACTGAGTGCCTCCAGACACCTGTGGGCCGGCGGAGCAACGTCGAGGTCCATTGGTTGATCCCCTGGAGGACCTCTGTGCCTGCCGAATGCTGCGCAGCAACACACTGCGCGTTCCTTGAGGAGCACTACATCTCCAGAGCCCTCGAACGCCCTCGGGACAACATGGCTGGTGAGTGCGAAGTGCCCAGGAAGACTCTGTCATGGACCTTGTGTGAGCTGCCATGAGAGAACACTGTGCTTGGAACACTGCGAGGCCCGCCGCGTACCTGAAGTCACTGTGCTCGAGGAGAAAGTCAGCATCTTAGCACGCTGTGTCGCTACCGGCACACCCAGCATGAACCCATGCCTGGAAGGAAGGCCCTGATTCGCCGTGCAGAAGCGGAGGCGTGCTGCAGCTTCCAGGAGGCGGTGGCCTCTGCTCTGCATGCCTTTAACGGCAGCACAGCTTTCTGGACACCTGGGAGGCTAGCCGGGGCACCCTGCTCCCGGCAGGAACACTGAGTACCCCCAGGTGCACCTGGGTCTGCTAAGCAACATCCAGGCCCGTAACCCTTCAGAGCCCCCTGTGTGCAGGCCGAGCGTAGGGAAACGCACTGCCCTCTCCATCGGAGCAGCTTAGTTTCCTCCGCACTCGCACACGTTCGCGAACACCGTTCTGGCACGTCCCACGTGGCCCGGAGTTCTTACGCGGTGCCCTAATCGGAGCTGCCCTCAGAGGAGCCCTCGTCTTCGCGTTCCATCCAGGACCTCCTGACTGAAGTCACCGTGCCTCCTAGAGGACGGCGGCTTGGGTTCTTACTGCACTTCAAGTCCTGTTCCTTCTGCGGCACTGCAGGCAGCCGCAGGCCCAGAGGAGCAGCTACGGCGTTCCTCGGTTGAGACAGTTCGCCGGATGCGGGACTCCCTACTTCGATAAGTTGATTCAGGGAAGGAAACGCAGGATAACCGGTGTCTCTTGGGACTCGTTAGAAGCCACAGGGATGTACGCTGAGTGTTCCCATGAAAACGGGGGCCTGCTGGAACTAGACCTGCTTTTCCATTTTGAGGGCGGCATTCATGCCTGCCTTGAAGCTACCTGACATTCCCGGCTCCCGACAGGCCAGTGAGCCCTGGAAGAATGCTTCGGGGAAAATTATGAGTTTGCTCTCTCTAAACCAGGGGCTTCCGTGGGCGCGGCGGCGGTCCGCATGACAGGCTCTAGAGCGAAAGGGAACCTCGAAGTGAGAACTCGCCTCCAGGTTAGGCCCTGAGTAGCCGTGCAGAAAGGGAGGCATGCAGCTGTTTCCACAACTTCTCAGTCGCTTATGTGCTTTATTTTAAAGGAAGTACGCGTCCGGGGACTCCTAGGCCCCACGGGTGTGCATCGTTTTCCCTCCGAGGTCACTGAGTGCCTCCAGACACCTGTGGGCCGGCGGAGCAACGTCGAGGTCCATTGGTTGATCCCCTGGAGGACCTCTGTGCCTGCCGAGTGCTGGGCAGCAACACACTGCGCGTTCCTTGAGGAGAGCTACATCTCCAGAGCCCTCGAACGCCCTCGGGACAACATGGCTGGTGAGTGCGAAGTACCCAGGAAGACTCTGTCATGGAGCTTGTGTGAGCTGCCATGAGAGAACACTGTGCTTGGAACACTGCGAGGCCCGCCCCGTACCTGAAGTCACTCTGCTCGAGGAGAAAGTCAGCATCTTAGCACGCTGTGTCGCTACCGGCACACCCAGCATGAACCCATGCCTGGAAGTAAGGCCCTGTTTCGCCGTGCAGAAGCGGAGGCGTGCTGCAGCTTCCAGGAGGCAGTCGGCTCTGCTCTGCATGCCTTTAATGGCAGCACAGCTTTCTGGACACCTGGGAGGCTAGCCGGGGCACCCTGCTCCCGGCAGGAACACTGAGTACCCCCAGGTGCACCTGGGTCTGCTAAGCAACATCCAGGCCCGTAGCCCTTCAGAGCCCCCTGTGTGCAGGCCGAGCGTAGGGAAACGCACTGCCCTCTCCTTCGGAGCAGCTTAGTTTCCTCCGCACTCGCACACGTTCGCGAACACCGTTCTGGCACGTCCCACGTGGCCCGGAGGACTTACGCGGTGCCCTAATCGGACCTGCCCTCAGAGGAGACCTCGTCTTCGCGTTTCATCCAGGACCTCCTGACTGAAGTCACCGTGCCTCCTAGAGGACGGCGGCTTGGGTTCTTACTGCACTTTAAGTCCTGTTCCTTCTGCGGCACTGCAGGCAGCCCCAGGCCCAGAGGAGCAGCTACGGCGTTCCTCGGTTGAGACAGTTCGCCGGATGCGGGACTCCCTACTTCGATATGTTGATTCAGGGAAGGAAACGCAGGGTAACCGGTGTCTCTTGGGACTCCTTAGAAGCCACAGGGATGTACGCTGAGTGTACCCATGAAAACGGGGGCCTGCTGGAACTAGACCTGCTTTCCCATTTTGAGGGCGGCATTCATGCCTGCCTTGAAGCTACCTGACATTCCCGGCTCCCGACAGGCCAGTGAGCCCTGGAAGAATGCTTCGGGGAAAATTATGAGTTTGCTCTCTCTAAACCAGGGGCTTCCGTGGCCGCAGCTCGGTCCGCATGACAGGCTCTAGAGCGAAAGGGAACCTCGACGTGAAAACTCGCCTCCAGGTTAGGCCCTGAGTAGCCGTGCAGAAAGGGAGGCATGCAGCTGTTTAAAGGAGTTCTCAGTCGCTTATGTCCTTTATTTTAAAGGAAGTACGCGTCCGGGGGCTCCTAGGCCCCACGGGTGTGCATCGTTTTCCCTCCGAGGTCACTGAGTGCCTCCAGACACCTGTGGGCCGGCGGAGCAACGTCGAGGTCCATTGGTTGATCCCCTGGAGGACCTCTGTGCCTGCCGAATGCTGCGCAGCAACACACTGCGCGTTCCTTGAGGAGCACTGCATCTCCAGAGCCCTCGAACGCCCTCGGGACAACATGGCTGGTGAGTGCGAAGTGCCCAGGAAGACTCTGTCATGGCCCTTCTGTGAGCTGCCATGAGAGAACACTGTGCTTGGAACACTGCGAGGCCCGCCCCGTACCTGAAGTCACTGTGCTCGAGGAGAAAGTCAGCATCTTAGCACGCTGTGTCGCTACCGGCACACCCAGCATGAACCCATGCCTGGAAGGAAGTCCCTGATTCGCCGTGCAGAAGCGGAGGTGTGCTGCAGCTTCCAGGAGGCGGTGGCCTCTGCTCTGCATGCCTTTAACGGCAGCACAGCTTTCTGGACACCTGGGAGGCTAGCCGGGGCACCCTGCTCCCGGCAGGAACACTGAGTACCCCCAGGTGCACCTGGGTCTGCTAAGCAACATCCAGGCCCGTAACCCTTCAGAGCCCCCTGTGTGCAGGCCGAGCATAGGGAAACGCACGGCCCTCTCCATCGGAGCAGCTTAGTTTCCTCCGCACTCGCACAGGTTCGCGAACACCGTTCTGGCACGTCCCACGTGGCGCGGCGTTCTTACGCGGTGCCCTAATGGGAGCTGCCCTCAGAGGAGCCCTCGTCTTCGCGTTCCATCCAGGACCTCCTGACTGAAGTCACCGTGCCTCCTAGAGGACGGCGGCTTGGGTTCTTACTGCACTTCAAGTCCTGTTCCTTCTGCGGCACTGCAGGCAGCCGCAGGCCCAGAGGAGCAGCTACGGCGTTCCTCGGTTGAGACAGTTCGCCGGATGCGGGACTCCCTACTTCGATAAGTTAATTCAGGGAAGGAAACGCAGGATAACCGGTGTCTCTTGGGACTCGTTAGAAGCCACAGGGATGTACGCTGAGTGTTCCCATGAAAACGGGGGCCTGCTGGAACTAGACCTGCTTTTCCATTTTGAGGGCGGCATTCATGCCTGCCTTGAAGCTACCTGACATTCCCGGCTCCCGACAGGCCAGTGAGCCCTGGAAGAATGCTTCGGGGAAAATTATGAGTTTGCTCTCTCTAAACCAGGGGCTTCCGTGGCCGCGGCGGCGGTCCGCATGACAGGCTCTAGAGCGAAAGGGAACCTCGAAGTGAGAACTCGCCTCCAGGTTAGGCCCTGAGTAGCCGTGCAGAAAGGGAGCCATGCAGCTGTTTCCACAACTTCTCAGTCGCTTATGTGCTTTATTTTAAAGGAAGTACGCATCCGGGGACTCCTAGGCCCCACGGGTGTGCATCGTTTTCCCTCCGAGGTCACTGAGTGCCTCCAGACACCTGTGGGCCGGCGGAGCAACGTCGAGGTCCATTGGTTGATCCCCTGGAGGACCTCTGTGCCTGCCGAGTGCTGGGCAGCAACACACTGCGCGTTCCTTGAGGAGAGCTACATCTCCAGAGCCCTCGAACGCCCTCGGGACAACATGGCTGGTGAGTGCGAAGTACCCAGGAAGACTCTGTCATGGAGCTTGTGTGAGCTGCCATGAGAGAACACTGTGCTTGGAACACTGCGAGGCCCGCCCCGTACCTGAAGTCACTCTGCTCGAGGAGAAAGTCAGCATCTTAGCACGCTGTGTCGCTACCGGCACACCCAGCATGAACCCATGCCTGGAAGTAAGGCCCTGTTTCGCCGTGCAGAAGCGGAGGCGTGCTGCAGCTTCCAGGAGGCAGTCGGCTCTGCTCTGCATGCCTTTAATGGAAGCACAGCTTTCTGGACACCTGGGAGGCTAGCCGGGGCACCCTGCTCCCGGCAGGAACACTGAGTACCCCCAGGTGCACCTGGGTCTGCTAAGCAACATCCAGGCCCGTAGCCCTTCAGAGCCCCCTGTGTGCAGGCCGAGCGTAGGGAAACGCACTGCCCACTCCTTCGGAGCAGTTTAGTTTCCTCCGCACTCGCACACGTTCGCGAACACCGTTCTGGCACGTCCCACGTGGCCCGGAGGACTTACGCGGTGCCCTAATCGGACCTGCCCTCAGAGGAGACCTCGTCTTCGTGTTTCATCCAGGACCTCCTGACTGAAGTCACCGTGCCTCCTAGAGGACGGCGGCTTGGGTTCTTACTGCACTTTAAGTCCTGTTCCTTCTGCGGCACTGCAGGCAGCCCCAGGCCCAGAGGAGCAGCTACGGCGTTCCTCGGTTGAGACAGTTCGCCGGATGCGGGACTCCCTACTTCGATATGTTGATTCAGGGAAGGAAACGCAGGGTAACCGGTGTCTCTTGGGACTCCTTAGAAGCCACAGGGATGTACGCTGAGTGTACCCATGAAAACGGGGGCCTGCTGGAACTAGCCCTGCTTTCCCATTTTGAGGGCGGCATTCATGCCTGCCTTGAAGCTACCTGACATTCCCGGCTCCCGACAGGCCAGTGAGCCCTGGAAGAATGCTTCGGGGAAAATTATGAGTTTGCTCTCTCTAAACCAGGGGCTTCCGTGGCCGCAGCTCGGTCCGCATGACAGGCTCTAGAGCGAAAGGGAACCTCGACGTGAAAACTCGCCTCCAGGTTAGGCCCTGAGTAGCCGTGCAGAAAGGGAGGCATGCAGCTGTTTAAAGGAGTTCTCAGTCGCTTATGTCCTTTATTTTAAAGGAAGTACGCGTCCGGGGACTCCTAGGCCCCACGGGTGTGCATCGTTTTCCCTCCGAGGTCACTGAGTGCCTCCAGACACCTGTGGGCCGGCGGAGCAACGTCGAGGTCCATTGGTTGATCCCCTGGAGGACCTCTGTGCCTGCCGAATGCTGCGCAGCAACACACTGCGCGTTCCTAGAGGAGCGCTACATCTCCAGAGCCCTCGAACGCCCTCGGGACAACATGGCTGGTGAGTGCGAAGTGCCCAGGAAGACTCTGTCATGGCCCTTGTGTGAGCTGCCATGAGAGAACACTGTGCTTGGAACACTGCGAGGCCCGCCCCGTACCTGAAGTCAGTGTGCTCGAGGAGAAAGTCAGCATCTTAGCACGCTGTGTCGCTACCGGCACACCCAGCATGAACCCATGCCTGGAAGGAAGGCCCTGATTCGCCGTGCAGAAGCGGAGGCGTGCTGCAGCTTCCAGGAGGCGGTGGCCTCTGCTCTGCATGCCTTTAACGGCAGCACAGCTTTCTGGACACCTGGGAGGCTAGCCGGGGCACCCTGCTCCCGGCAGGAACACTGAGTACCCCCAGGTGCACCTGGGTCTGCTAAGCAACATCCAGGCCCGTAACCCTTCAGAGCCCCCTGTGTGCAGGCCGAGCATAGGGAAACGCACTGCCCTCTTCATCGGAGCAGCTTAGTTTCCTCCGCACTCGCACAGGTTCGCGAACACCGTTCTGGCACGTCCCACGTGGCGCGGAGTTCTTACGCGGTGCCCTAATGGGAGCTGCCCTCAGAGGAGCCCTCGTCTTCGCGTTCCATCCAGGACCTCCTGACTGAAGTCACCGTGCCTCCTAGAGGACGGCGGCTTGGGTTCTTACTGCACTTCAAGTCCTGTTCCTTCTGCGGCACTGCAGGCAGCCGCAGGCCCAGAGGAGCAGCTACGGCGTTCCTCGGTTGAGACAGTTCGCCGGATGCAGGACTCCCTACTTCGATAAGTTAATTCAGGGAAGGAAACGCAGGATAACCGGTGTCTCTTGGGACTCGTTAGAAGCCACAGGGATGTACGCTGAGTGTTCCCATGAAAACGGGGGCCTGCTGGAACTAGACCTGCTTTTCCATTTTGAGGGCGGCATTCATGCCTGCCTTGAAGCTACCTGACATTCCCGGCTCCCGACAGGCCAGTGAGCCCTGGAAGAATGCTTCGGGGAAAATTATGAGTTTGCTCTCTCTAAACCAGGGGCTTCCGTGGCCGCGGCGGCGGTCCGCATGACAGGCTCTAGAGCGAAAGGGAACCTCGAAGTGAGAACTCGCCTCCAGGTTAGGCCCTGAGTAGCCGTGCAGAAAGGGAGGCATGCAGCTGTTTCCACAACTTCTCAGTCGCTTATGTGCTTTATTTTAAAGGAAGTACGCGTCCGGGGACTCCTAGGCCCCACGGGTGTGCATCGTTTTCCCTCCGAGGTCACTGAGTGCCTCCAGACACCTGTGGGCCGGCGGAGCAACGTCGAGGTCCATTGGTTGATCCCCTGGAGGACCTCTGTGCCTGCCGAGTGCTGGGCAGCAACACACTGCGCGTTCCTTGAGGAGAGCTACATCTCCAGAGCCCTCGAACGCCCTCGGGACAACATGGCTGGTGAGTGCGAAGTACCCAGGAAGACTCTGTCATGGACCTTGTGTGAGCTGCCATGAGAGAACACTGTGCTTGGAACACTGCGAGGCCCGCCCCGTACCTGAAGTCACTCTGCTCGAGGAGAAAGTCAGCATCTTAGCACGCTGTGTCGCTACCGGCACACCCAGCATGAACCCATGCCTGGAAGTAAGGCCCTGTTTCGCCGTGCAGAAGCAAAGGCGTGCTGCAGCTTCCAGGAGGCAGTCGGCTCTGCTCTGCATGCCTTTAATGGCAGCACAGCTTTCTGGACACCTGGGAGGCTAGCCGGGGCACCCTGCTCCCGGCAGGAACACTGAGTACCCCCAGGTGCACCTGGGTCTGCTAAGCAACATCCAGGCCCGTAGCCCTTCAGAGCCCCCTGTGTGCAGGCCGAGCGTAGGGAAACGCACTGCCCTCTCCTTCGGAGCAGCTTAGTTTCCTCCGCACTCGCACACGTTCGCGAACACCGTTCTGGCACGTCCCACGTGGCCCGGAGGACTTACGCGGTGCCCTAATCGGACCTGCCCTCAGAGGAGACCTCGTCTTCGCGTTTCATCCAGGACCTCCTGACTGAAGTCACCGTGCCTCCTAGAGGACGGCGGCTTGGGTTCTTACTGCACTTTAAGTCCTGTTCCTTCTGCGGCACTGCAGGCAGCCCCAGGCCCAGAGGAGCAGCTACGGCGTTCCTCGGTTGAGACAGTTCGCCGGATGCGGGACTCCCTACTTCGATATGTTGATTCAGGGAAGGAAACGCAGGGTAACCGGTGTCTCTTGGGACTCCTTAGAAGCCACAGGGATGTACGCTGAGTGTACCCATGAAAACGGGGGCCTGCTGGAACTAGCCCTGCTTTCCCATTTTGAGGGCGGCATTCATGCCTGCCTTGAAGCTACCTGACATTCCCGGCTCCCGACAGGCCAGTGAGCCCTGGAAGAATGCTTCGGGGAAAATTATGAGTTTGCTCTCTCTAAACCAGGGGCTTCCGTGGCCGCGGGGGCGGTCCGCATGACAGGCTCTAGAGCGAAAGGGAACCTCGACGTGAAAACTCGCCTCCAGGTTAGGCCCTGAGTAGCCGTGCAGAAAGGGAGGCATGCAGCTGTTTAAAGGAGTTCTCAGTCGCTTATGTCCTTTATTTTAAAGGAAGTACGCGTCCGGGGACTCCTAGGCCCCACGGGTGTGCATCGTTTTCCCTCCGAGGTCACTGAGTGCCTCCAGACACCTGTGGGCCGGCGGAGCAACGTCGAGGTCCATTGGTTGATCCCCTGGAGGACCTCTGTGCCTGCCGAATGCTGCGCAGCAACACACTGCGCGTTCCTTGAGGAGAGCTACATCTCCAGAGCCCTCGAACGCCCTCGGGACAACATGGCTGGTGAGTGCGAAGTGCCCAGGAAGACTCTGTCATGGCCCTTGTGTGAGCTGCCATGAGAGAACACTGTGCTTGGAACACTGCGAGGCCCGCCCCGTACCTGAAGTCACTCTGCTCGAGGAGAAAGTCAGCATCTTAGCACGCTGTGTCGCTACCGGCACACCCAGCATGAACCCATGCCTGGAAGGAAGGCCCTGATTCGCTGTGCAGAAGCGGAGGCGTGCTGCAGCTTCCAGGAGGCGGTGGCCTCTGCTCTGCATGCCTTTAACGGCAGCACAGCTTTCTGGACACCTGGGAGGCTAGCCGGGGCACCCTGCTCCCGGCAGGAACACTGAGTACCCCCAGGTGCACCTGGGTCTGCTAAGCAACATCCAGGCCCGTAACCCTTCAGAGCCCCCTGTGTGCAGGCCGAGCATAGGGAAACGCACTGCCCTCTCCATCGGAGCAGCTTAGTTTCCTCCGCACTCGCACAGGTTCGCGAACACCGTTCTGGCACGTCCCACGTGGCGCGGAGTTCTTACGCGGTGCCCTAATGGGAGCTGCCCTCAGAGGAGCCCTCGTCTTCGCGTTCCATCCAGGACCTCCTGACTGAAGTCACCGTGCCTCCTAGAGGACGGCGGCTTGGGTTCTTACTGCACTTCAAGTCCTGTTCCTTCTGCGGCACTGCAGGCAGCCGCAGGCCCAGAGTATCAGCTACGGCGTTCCTCGGTTGAGACAGTTCGCCGGATGCGGGACTCCCTACTTCGATAAGTTAATTCAGGGAAGGAAACTCAGGATAACCGGTGTCTCTTGGGACTCGTTAGAAGCCACAGGGATGTACGCTGAGTGTTCCCATGAAAACGGGGGCCTGCTGGAACTAGACCTGCTTTTCCATTTTGAGGGCGGCATTCATGCCTGCCTTGAAGCTACCTGACATTCCCGGCTCCCGACAGGCCAGTGAGCCCTGGAAGAATGCTTCGGGGAAAATTATGAGTTTGCTCTCTCTAAACCAGGGGCTTCCGTGGCCGCGGGGGCGGTCCGCATGACAGGCTCTAGAGCGAAAGGGAACCTCGAAGTGAGAACTCGCCTCCAGGTTAGGCCCTGAGTAGCCGTGCAGAAAGGGAGGCATGCAGCTGTTTCCACAACTTCTCAGTCGCTTATGTGCTTTATTTTAAAGGAAGTACGCGTCCGGGGACTCCTAGGCCCCACGGGTGTGCATCGTTTTCCCTCCGAGGTCACTGAGTGCCTCCAGACACCTGTGGGCCGGCGGAGCAACGTCGAGGTCCATTGGTTGATCCCCTGGAGGACCTCTGTGCCTGCCGAGTGCTGGGCAGCAACACACTGCGCGTTCCTTGAGGAGAGCTACATCTCCAGAGCCCTCGAACGCCCTCGGGACAACATGGCTGGTGAGTGCGAAGTACCCAGGAAGACTCTGTCATGGACCTTGTGTGAGCTGCCATGAGAGAACACTGTGCTTGGAACACTGCGAGACCCGCCCCGTACCTGAAGTCACTCTGCTCGAGGAGAAAGTCAGCATCTTAGCACGCTGTGTCGCTACCGGCACACCCAGCATGAACCCATGCCTGGAAGTAAGGCCCTGTTTCGCCGTGCAGAAGCGGAGGCGTGCTGCAGCTTCCAGGAGGCAGTCGGCTCTGCTCTGCATGCCTTTAATGGCAGCACAGCTTTCTGGACACCTGGGAGGCTAGCCGGGGCACCCTGCTCCCGGCAGGAACACTGAGTACCCCCAGGTGCACCTGGGTCTGCTAAGCAACATCCAGGCCCGTAGCCCTTCAGAGACCCCTGTGTGCAGGCCGAGCGTAGGGAAACGCACTGCCCTCTCCTTCGGAGCAGCTTAGTTTCATCTGCACTCGCACACGTTCGCGAACACCGTTCTGGCACGTCCCACGTGGCCCGGAGGACTTACGCGGTGCCCTAATCGGACCTGCCCTCAGAGGAGACCTCGTCTTCGCGTTTCATCCAGGACCTCCTGACTGAAGTCACCGTGCCTCCTAGAGGACGGCGGCTTGGGTTCTTACTGCACTTTAAGTCCTGTTCCTTCTGCGGCACTGCAGGCAGCCCCAGGCCCAGAGGAGCAGCTACGGCGTTCCTCAGTTGAGACAGTTCGCCGGATGCGGGACTCCCTACTTCGATATGTTGATTCAGGGAAGGAAACGCAGGGTAACCGGTGTCTCTTGGGACTCCTTAGAAGCCACAGGGATGTACGCTGAGTGTACCCATGAAAACGGGGGCCTGCTGGAACTAGCCCTGCTTTCCCATTTTGAGGGCGGCATTCATGCCTGCCTTGAAGCTACCTGACATTCCCGGCTCCCGACAGGCCAGTGAGCCCTGGAAGAATGCTTCAGGGAAAATTATGAGTTTGCTCTCTCTAAACCAGGGGCTTCCGTGGCCGCAGCTCGGTCCGCATGACAGGCTCTAGAGCGAAAGGGAACCTCGACGTGAAAACTCGCCTCCAGGTTAGGCCCTGAGTAGCCGTGCAGAAAGGGAGGCATGCAGCTGTTTCCACAACTTCTCAGTCGCTTATGTGCTTTATTTTAAAGGAAGTACGCGTCCGGGGACTCCTAGGCCCCACGGGTGTGCATCGTTTTCCCTCCGAGGTCACTGAGTGCCTCCAGACACCTGTGGGCCGGCGGAGCAACGTCGAGGTCCATTGGTTGATCCCCTGGAGGACCTCTGTGCCTGCCGAATGCTGCGCAGCAACACACTGCGCGTTCCTTGAGGAGCACTACATCTCCAGAGCCCTCGAACGCCCTCGGGACAACATGGCTGGTGAGTGCGAAGTGCCCAGGAAGACTCTGTCATGGCCCTTGTGTGAGCTGCCATGAGAGAACACTGTGCTTGGAACACTGCGAGGCCCGCCCCGTACCTGAAGTCACTGTGCTCGAGGAGAAAGTCAGCATCTTAGCACGCTGTGTCGCTACCGGCACACCCAGCATGAACCCATGCCTGGAAGGAAGGCCCTGATTCGCCGTGCAGAAGCGGAGGCGTGCTGCAGCTTCCAGGAGGCGGTGGCCTCTGCTCTGCATGCCTTTAACGGCAGCACAGCTTTCTGGACACCTGGGAGGCTAGCCGGGGCACCCTGCTCCCGGCAGGAACACTGAGTAACCCCAGGTGCACCTGGGTCTGCTAAGCAACATCCAGGCCCGTAACCCTTCAGAGCCCCCTGTGTGCAGGCCGAGCATAGGGAAACGCACTGCCCTCTCCATCGGAGCAGCTTAGTTTCCTCCGCACTCGCACAGGTTCGCGAACACCGTTCTGGCACGTCCCACGTGGCGCGGAGTTCTTACGCGGTGCCCTAATGGGAGCTGCCCTCAGAGGAGCCCTCGTCTTCGCGTTCCATCCAGGACCTCCTGACTGAAGTCACCGTGCCTCCTAGAGGACGGCGGCTTGGGTTCTTACTGCACTTCAAGTCCTGTTCCTTCTGCGGCACTGCAGGCAGCCGCAGGCCCAGAGGAGCAGCTACGGCGTTCCTCGGTTGAGACAGTTCGCCGGATGCGGGACTCCCTACTTCGATAAGTTAATTCAGGGAAGGAAACGCAGGATAACCGGTGTCTCTTGGGACTCGTTAGAAGCCACAGGGATGTACGCTGAGTGTTCCCATGAAAACGGGGGCCTGCTGGAACTAGACCTGCTTTTCCATTTTGAGGGCGGCATTCATGCCTGCCTTGAAGCTACCTGACATTCCCGGCTCCCGACAGGCCAGTGAGCCCTGGAAGAATGCTTCGGGGAAAATTATGAGTTTGCTCTCTCTAAACCAGGGGCTTCCGTGGCCGCGGCGGCGGTCCGCATGACAGGCTCTAGAGCGAAAGGGAACCTCGAAGTGAGAACTCGCCTCCAGGTTAGGCCCTGAGTAGCCGTGCAGAAAGGGAGGCATGCAGCTGTTTCCACAACTTCTCAGTCGCTTATGTGCTTTATTTTAAAGGAAGTACGCATCCGGGGACTCCTCGGCCCCACGGGTGTGCATCGTTTTCCCTCCGAGGTCACTGAGTGCCTCCAGACACCTGTGGGCCGGCGGAGCAACGTCGAGGTCCATTGGTTGATCCCCTGGAGGACCTCTGTGCCTGCCGAGTGCTGGGCAGCAACACACTGCGCGTTCCTTGAGGAGCACTACATCTCCAGAGCCCTCGAACGCCCTCGGGACAACATGGCTGGTGAGTGCGAAGTGCCCAGGAAGACTCTGTCATGGCCCTTGTGTGAGCTGCCATGAGAGAACACTGTGCTTGGAACACTGCGAGGCCCGCCGCGTGCCTGAAGTCACTGTGCTCGAGGAGAAAGTCAGCATCTTAGCACGCTGTGTCACTACCGGCACACCCAGCATGAACCCATGCCTGGAAGGAAGGCCCTGATTCGCCGTGCAGAAGCGGAGGCGTGCTGCAGCTTCCAGGAGGCGGTGGCCTCTGCTCTGCATGCCTTTAACGGCAGCACAGCTTTCTGGACACCTGGGAGGCTAGCCGGGGCACCCTGCTCCCGGCAGGAACACTGAGTACCCCCAGGTGCACCTGGGTCTGCTAAGCAACATCCAGGCCCGTAACCCTTCAGAGCCACCTGTGTGCAGGCCGAGCGTAGGGAAACGCACTGCCCTCTCCATCGGAGCAGCTTAGTTTCCTCCACACTCGCACAGGTTCGCGAACACCGTTCTGGCACGTCCCACGTGGCGCGGAGTTCTTACGCGGTGCCCTAATGGGAGCTGCCCCCAGAGGAGCCCTCGTCTTCGCGTTCCATCCAGGACCTCCTGACTGAAGTCACCGTGCCTCCTAGAGGACGGCGGCTTGGGTTCTTACTGCACTTCAAGTCCTGTTCCTTCTGCGGCACTGCAGGCAGCCGCAGGCCCAGAGGAGCAGCTACGGCGTTCCTCGGTTGAGACAGTTCGCCGGATGCGGGACTCCCTACTTCGATAAGTTAATTCAGGGAAGGAAACACAGGGTAACCGGTGTCTCCTGGGACTCGTTAGAAGCCACAGGGATGTACGCTGAGTGTTCCCATGAAAACGGGGGCCTGCTGGAACTAGACCTGCTTTTCCATTTTGAGGGCGGCATTCATGCCTGCCTTGAAGCTACCTGACATTCCCGGCTCCCGACAGGCCAGTGAGCCCTGGAAGAATGCTTCGGGGAAAATTATGAGTTTGCTCTCTCTAAACCAGGGGCTTCCGTGGCCGCGGCGGCGGTCCGCATGACAGGCTCTAGAGCGAAAGGGAACCTCGAAGTGAGAACTCGCCTCCAGGTTAGGCCCTGAGTAGCCGTGCAGAAAGGGAGGCATGCAGCTGTTTCCACAACTTCTCAGTCGCTTATGTGCTTTATTTTAAAGGAAGTACGCGTCCGGGGACTCCTAGGCCCCACGGGTGTGCATCGTTTTCCCTCCGAGGTCACTGAGTGCCTCCAGACACCTGTGGGCCGGCGGAGCAACGTCGAGGTCCATTGGTTGATCCCCTGGAGGACCTCTGTGCCTGCCGAGTGCTGGGCAGCAACACACTGCGCGTTCCTTGAGGAGAGCTACATCTCCAGAGCCCTCGAACGCCCTCGGGACAACATGGCTGGTGAGTGCGAAGTACCCAGGAAGACTCTGTCATGGACCTTGTGTGAGCTGCCATGAGAGAACACTGTGCTTGGAACACTGCGAGGCCCGCCCCGTACCTGAAGTCACTCTGCTCGAGGAGAAAGTCAGCATCTTAGCACGCTGTGTCGCTACCGGCACACCCAGCATGAACCCATGCCTGGAAGTAAGGCCCTGTTTCGCCGTGCAGAAGCGGAGGCGTGCTGCAGCTTCCAGGAGGCAGTCGGCTCTGCTCTGCATGCCTTTAATGGCAGCACAGCTTTCTGGACACCTGGGAGGCTAGCCGGGGCACCCTGCTCCCGGCAGGAACACTGAGTACTCCCAGGTGCACCTGGGTCTGCTAAGCAACATCCAGGCCCGTAGCCCTTCAGAGCCCCCTGTGTGCAGGCCGAGCGTAGGGAAACGCACTGCCCTCTCCTTCGGAGCAGCTTAGTTTCCTCCGCACTCGCACACGTTCGCGAACACCGTTCTGGCACGTCCCACGTGGCCCGGAGGACTTACGCGGTGCCCTAATCGGACCTGCCCTCAGAGGAGACCTCGTCTTCGTGTTTCATCCAGGACCTCCTGACTGAAGTCACCGTGCCTCCTAGAGGACGGCGGCTTGGGTTCTTACTGCACTTTAAGTCCTGTTCCTTCTGCGGCACTGCAGGCAGCCCCAGGCCCAGAGGAGCAGCTACGGCGTTCCTCGGTTGAGACAGTTCGCCGGATGCGGGACTCCCTACTTCGATATGTTGATTCAGGGAAGGAAACGCAGGGTAACCGGTGTCTCTTGGGACTCCTTAGAAGCCACAGGGATGTACGCTGAGTGTTCCCATGAAAACGGGGGCCTGCTGGAACTAGCCCTGCTTTCCCATTTTGAGGGCGGCATTCATGCCTGCCTTGAAGCTACCTGACATTCCCGGCTCCCGACAGGCCAGTGAGCCCTGGAAGAATGCTTCGGGTAAAATTATGAGTTTGCTCTCTCTAAACCAAGGGCTTCCGTGGCCGCAGCTCGGTCCGCATGACAGGCTCTAGAGCGAAAGGGAACCTCGACGTGAAAACTCGCCTCCAGGTTAGGCCCTGAGTAGCCGTGCAGAAAGGGAGGCATGCAGCTGTTTAAAGGAGTTCTCAGTCGCTTATGTCCTTTATTTTAAAGGAAGTACGCGTCCGGGGACTCCTAGGCCCCACGGGTGTGCATCGTTTTCCCTCCGAGGTCACTGAGTGCCTCCAGACACCTGTGGGCCGGCGGAGCAACGTCGAGGTCCATTGGTTGATCCCCTGGAGGACCTCTGTGCCTGCCGAATGCTGCGCAGCAACACACTGCGCGTTCCTTGAGGAGCACTACATCTCCAGAGCCCTCGAACGCCCTCGGGACAACATGGCTGGTGAGTGCGAAGTGCCCAGGAAGACTCTGTCATGGCCCTTGTGTGAGCTGCCATGAGAGAACACTGTGCTTGGAACACTGCGAGGCCCGCCGCGTGCCTGAAGTCACTGTGCTCGAGGAGAAAGTCAGCATCTTAGCACGCTGTGTCGCTACCGGCACACCCAGCATGAACCCATGCCTGGAAGGAAGGCCCTGATTCGCCGTGCAGAAGCGGAGGCGTGCTGCAGCTTCCAGGAGGCGGTGGCCTCTGCTCTGCATGCCTTTAACGGCAGCACAGCTTTCTGGACACCTGGGAGGCTAGCCGGGGCACCCTGCTCCCGGCAGGAACACTGAGTACCCCCAGGTGCACCTGGGTCTGCTAAGCAACATCCGGGCCCGTAACCCTTCAGAGCCCCCTGTGTGCAGGCCGAGCGTAGGGAAACGCACTGCCCTCTCCATCGGAGCAGCTTAGTTTCCTCCACACTCGCACAGGTTCGCGAACACCGTTCTGGCACGTCCCACGTGGCGCGGAGTTCTTACGCGGTGCCCTAATCGGAGCTGCCCTCAGAGGAGCCCTCGTCTTCGCGTTCCATCCAGGACCTCCTGACTGAAGTCACCGTGCCTCCTAGAGGACGGCGGCTTGGGTTCTTACTGCACTTCAAGTCCTGTTCCTTCTGCGGCACTGCAGGCAGCCGCAGGCCCAGAGGAGCAGCTACGGCGTTCCTCGGTTGAGACAGTTCGCCGGATGCGGGACTCCCTACTTCGATAAGTTAATTCAGGGAAGGAAACGCAGGGTAACCGGTGTCTCTTGGGACTCGTTAGAAGCCACAGGGATGTACGCTGAGTGTTCCCATGAAAAGGGGGGCCTGCTGGAACTAGACCTGCTTTTCCATTTTGAGGGCGGCATTCATGCCTGCCTTGAAGCTACCTGACATTCCCGGCTCCCGACAGGCCAGTGAGCCCTGGAAGAATGCTTCGGGGAAAATTATGAGTTTGCTCTCTCTAAACCAGGGGCTTCCGTGGCCGCGGCGGCGGTCCGCATGACAGGCTCTAGAGCGAAAGGGAACCTCGAAGTGAGAACTCGCCTCCAGGTTAGGCCCTGAGTAGCCGTGCAGAAAGGGAGGCATGCAGCTGTTTCCACAACTTCTCAGTCGCTTATGTGCTTTATTTTAAAGGAAGTACGCGTCCGGGGACTCCTAGGCCCCACGGGTGTGCATCGTTTTCCCTCCGAGGTCACTGAGTGCCTCCAGACACCTGTGGGCCGGCGGAGCAACGTCGAGGTCCATTGGTTGATCCCCTGGAGGACCTCTGTGGCTGCCGAGTGCTGGGCAGCAACACACTGCGCGTTCCTTGAGGAGAGCTACATCTCCAGAGCCCTCGAACGCCCTCGGGACAACATGGCTGGTGAGTGCGAAGTACCCAGGAAGACTCTGTCATGGACCTTGTGTGAGCTGCCATGAGAGAACACTGTGCTTGGAACACTGCGAGGCCCGCCCCGTACCTGAAGTCACTCTGCTCGAGGAGAAAGTCAGCATCTTAGCACGCTGTGTCGCTACCGGCACACCCAGCATGAACCCATGCCTGGAAGGAAGGCCCTGTTTCGCCGTGCAGAAGCGGAGGCATGCTGCAGCTTCCAGGAGGCAGTCGGCTCTGCTCTGCATGCCTTTAATGGCAGCACAGCTTTCTGGACACCTGGGAGGCTAGCCGGGGCACCCTGCTCCCGGCAGGAACACTGAGTACCCCCAGGTGCACCTGGGTCTGCTAAGCAACATCCAGGCCCGTAGCCCTTCAGAGCCCCCTGTGTGCAGGCCGAGCGTAGGGAAACGCACTGCCCTGTCCTTCGGAGCAGCTTAGTTTCCTCCGCACTCGCACACGTTCGCGAACACCGTTCTGGCACGTCCCACGTGGCCCGGAGGACTTACGCGGTGCCCTAATCGGACCTGCCCTCAGAGGAGACCTCGTCTTCGCGTTTCATCCAGGACCTCCTGACTGAAGTCACCGTGCCTCCTAGAGGACGGCGGCTTGGGTTCTTACTGCACTTTAAGTCCTGTTCCTTCTGCGGCACTGCAGGCAGCCCCAGGCCCAGAGGAGCAGCTACGGCGTTCCTCGGTTGAGACAGTTCGCCGGATGCGGGACTCCCTACTTCGATATGTTGATTCAGGGAAGGAAACGCAGGGTAACCGGTGTCTCTTGGGACTCCTTAGAAGCCACAGGGATGTACGCTGAGTGTACCCATGAAAACGGGGGCCTGCTGGAACTAGCCCTGCTTTCCCATTTTGAGGGCGGCATTCATGCCTGCCTTGAAGCTACCTGACATTCCCGGCTCCCGACAGGCCAGTGAGCCCTGGAAGAATGCTTCGGGGAAAATTATGAGTTTGCTCTCTCTAAACCAGGGGCTTCCGTGGCCGCAGCTCGGTCCGCATGACAGGCTCTAGAGCGAAAGGGAACCTCGACGTGAAAACTCGCCTCCAGGTTAGGCCCTGAGTAGCCGTGCAGAAAGGGAGGCATGCAGCTGTTTAAAGGAGTTCTCAGTCGCTTATGTCTTTATTTTAAAGGAAGTACACGTCCGGGGACTCCTAGGCCCCACGGGTGTGCATCGTTTTCCCTCCGAGGTCACTGAGTGCCTCCAGACACCTGTGGGCCGGCGGAGCAACGTCGAGGTCCATTGGTTGATCCCCTGGAGGACCTCTGTGCCTGCCGAGTGCTGGGCAGCAACACACTGCGCGTTCCTTGAGGAGAGCTACATCTCCAGAGCCCTCGAACGCCCTCGGGACAACATGGCTGGTGAGTGCGAAGTACCCAGGAAGACTCTGTCATGGACCTTGTGTGAGCTGCCATGAGAGAACACTGTGCTTGGAACACTGCGAGACCCGCCCCGTACCTGAAGTCACTCTGCTCGAGGAGAAAGTCAGCATCTTAGCACGCTGTGTCGCTACCGGCACACCCAGCATGAACCCATGCCTGGAAGTAAGGCCCTGTTTCGCCGTGCAGAAGCGGAGGCATGCTGCAGCTTCCAGGAGGCAGTCGGCTCTGCTCTGCATGCCTTTAATGGCAGCACAGCTTTCTGGACACCTGGGAGGCTAGCCGGGGCACCCTGCTCCCGGCAGGAACACTGAGTACCCCCAGGTGCACCTGGGTCTGCTAAGCAACATCCAGGCCCGTAGCCCTTCAGAGCCCCCTGTGTGCAGGCCGAGCGTAGGGAAACGCACTGCCCTCTCCTTCGGAGCAGCTTAGTTTCCTCCGCACTCGCACACGTTCGCGAACACCGTTCTGGCACGTCCCACGTGGCCCGGAGGACTTACGCGGTGCCCTAATCGGACCTGCCCTCAGAGGAGACCTCGTCTTCGCGTTTCATCCAGGACCTCCTGACTGAAGTCACCGTGCCTCCTAGAGGACGGCGGCTTGGGTTCTTACTGCACTTCAAGTCCTGGTCCTTCTGCGGCACTGCAGGCAGCCCCAGGCCCAGAGGAGCAGCTACGGCGTTCCTCAGTTGAGACAGTTCGCCGGATGCGGGACTCCCTACTTCGATATGTTGATTCAGGGAAGGAAACGCAGGGTAACCGGTGTCTCTTGGGACTCCTTAGAAGCCACAGGAATGTACGCTGAGTGTACCCATGAAAACGGGGGCCTGCTGGAACTAGCCCTGCTTTCCCATTTTGAGGGCGGCATTCATGCCTGCCTTGAAGCTGCCTGACATTCCCGTCTCCCGACAGGCCAGTGAGCCCTGGAAGAATGTTTCGGGTAAAATTATGAGTTTGCTCTCTCTAAACCAGGGGCTTCCGTGGCCGCAGCTCGGTCCGCATGACAGGCTCTAGAGCGAAAGGGAACCTCGACGTGAAAACTCGCCTCCAGGTTAGGCCCTGAGTAGCCGTGCAGAAAGGGAGGCATGCAGCTGTTTAAAGGAGTTCTCAGTCGCTTATGTCCTTTATTTTAAAGGAAGTACGCGTCCGGGGACTCCTAGGCCCCACGGGTGTGCATCGTTTTCCCTCCGAGGTCACTGAGTGCCTCCAGACACCTGTGGGCCGGCGGAGCAACGTCGAGGTCCATTGGTTGATCCCCTGGAGGACCTCTGTGCCTGCCGAGTGCTGGGCAGCAACACACTGCGCGTTCCTTGAGGAGAGCTACATCTCCAGAGCCCTCGAACGCACTCGGGACAACATGGCTGGTGAGTGCGAACTACCCAGGAAGACCCTGTCATGGACCTTGTGTGAGCTGCCATGAGAGAACACTGTGCTTGGAACACTGCGAGGCCTGCCCCGTACCTGAAGTCACTCTGCTCGAGGAGAAAGTCAGCATCTTAGCACGCTGTGTCGCTACCGGCACACCCAGCATGAACCCATGCCTGGAAGTAAGGCCCTGTTTCGCCGTGCAGAAGCGGAGGCGTGCTGCAGCTTCCAGGAGGCAGTCGGCTCTGCTCTGCATGCCTTTAATGGCAGCACAGCTTTCTGGACACCTGGGAGGCTAGCCGGGGCACCCTGCTCCCGGCAGGAACACTGAGTACCCCCAGGTGCACCTGGGTCTGCTAAGCAACATCCAGGCCCGTAGCCCTTCAGAGCCCCCTGTGTGCAGGCCGAGCGTAGGGAAACGCACTGCCCTCTCCTTCGGAGCAGCTTAGTTTCCTCCGCACTCGCACACGTTCGCGAACACCGTTCTGGCACGTCCCACGTGGCCCGGAGGACTTACGCGGTGCCCTAATCGGACCTGCCCTCAGAGGAGACCTCGTCTTCGCGTTTCATCCAGGACCTCCTGACTGAAGTCACCGTGCCTCCTAGAGGACGGCGGCTTGGGTTCTTACTGCACTTCAAGTCCTGTTCCTTCTGCGGCACTGCAGGCAGCCCCAGGCCCAGAGGAGCAGCTACGGCGTTCCTCGGTTGAGACAGTTCGCCGGATGCGGGACTCCCTACTTCGATATGTTGATTCAGGGAAGGAAACGCAGGGTAACCGGTGTCTCTTGGGACTCCTTAGAAGCCACAGGGATGTACGCTGAGTGTACCCATGAAAACGGGGGCCTGCTGGAACTAGCCCTGCTTTCCCATTTTGAGGGCGGCATTCATGCCTGCCTTGAAGCTACCTGACATTCCCGGCTCCCGACAGGCCAGTGAGCCCTGGAAGAATGCTTCGGGGAAAATTATGAGTTTGCTCTCTCTAAACCAGGGGCTTCCGTGGCCGCGGCGGCGGTCCGCATGACAGGCTCTAGAGCGAAAGGGAACCTCGAAGTGAGAACTCGCCTCCAGGTTAGGCCCTGAGTAGCCGTGCAGAAAGGGAGGCATGCAGCTGTTTCCACAACTTCTCAGTCGCTTATGTGCTTTATTTTAAAGGAAGTACGCGTCCGGGGACTCCTAGGCCCCACGGGTGTGCATCGTTTTCCCTCCGAGGTCACTGAGTGCCTCCAGACACCTGTGGGCCGGCGGAGCAACGTCGAGGTCCATTGGTTGATCCCCTGGAGGACCTCTGTGCCTGCCGAGTGCTGGGCAGCAACACACTGCGCGTTCCTTGAGGAGAGCTACATCTCCAGAGCCCTCGAACGCCCTCGGGACAACATGGCTGGTGAGTGCGAAGTACCCAGGAAGACTCTGTCATGGACCTTGTGTGAGCTGCCATGAGAGAACACTGTGCTTGGAACACTGCGAGGCCCGCCCCGTACCTGAAGTCACTCTGCTCGAGGAGAAAGTCAGCATCTTAGCACGCTGTGTCGCTACCGGCACACCCAGCATGAACCCATGCCTGGAAGTAAGGCCCTGTTTCGCCGTGCAGAAGCAAAGGCGTGCTGCAGCTTCCAGGAGGCAGTTGGCTCTGCTCTGCATGCCTTTAATGGCAGCACAGCTTTCTGGACACCTGGGAGGCTAGCCGGGGCACCCTGCTCCCGGCAGGAACACTGAGTACCCCCAGGTGCACCTGGGTCTGCTAAGCAACATCCAGGCCCGTAGCCCTTCAGAGCCCCCTGTGTGCAGGCCGAGCATAGGGAAACGCACTGCCCTCTCCTTCGGAGCAGCTTAGTTTCCTCCGCACTCGCACACGTTCGCGAACACCGTTCTGGCACGTCCCACGTGGCCCGGAGGACTTACGCGGTGCCCTAATCGGACCTGCCCTCAGAGGAGACCTCGTCTTCGCGTTTCATCCAGGACCTCCTGACTGAAGTCACCGTGCCTCCTAGAGGACGGCGGCTTGGGTTCTTACTGCACTTTAAGTCCTGTTCCTTCTGCGGCACTGCAGGCAGCCCCAGGCCCAGAGGAGCAGCTACGGCGTTCCTCGGTTGAGACAGTTCGCCGGATGCGGGACTCCCTACTTCGATATGTTGATTCAGGGAAGGAAACGCAGGGTAACCGGTGTCTCTTGGGACTCCTTAGAAGCCACAGGGATGTACGCTGAGTGTACCCATGAAAACGGGGGCCTGCTGGAACTAGCCCTGCTTTCCCATTTTGAGGGCGGCATTCATGCCTGCCTTGAAGCTACCTGACATTCCCGGCTCCCGACAGGCCAGTGAGCCCTGGAAGAATGCTTCGGGGAAAATTATGAGTTTGCTCTCTCTAAACCAGGGGCTTCCGTGGCCGCGGGGGCGGTCCGCATGACAGGCTCTAGAGCGAAAGGGAACCTCGACGTGAAAACTCGCCTCCAGGTTAGGCCCTGAGTAGCCGTGCAGAAAGGGAGGCATGCAGCTGTTTAAAGGAGTTCTCAGTCGCTTATGTCCTTTATTTTAAAGGAAGTACGCGTCCGGGGACTCCTAGGCCCCACGGGTGTGCATCGTTTTCCCTCCGAGGTCACTGAGTGCCTCCAGACACCTGTGGGCCGGCGGAGCAACGTCGAGGTCCATTGGTTGATCCCCTGGAGGACCTCTGTGCCTGCCGAATGCTGCGCAGCAACACACTGCGCGTTCCTTGAGGAGAGCTACATCTCCAGAGCCCTCGAACGCCCTCGGGACAACATGGCTGGTGAGTGCGAAGTGCCCAGGAAGACTCTGTCATGGCCCTTGTGTGAGCTGCCATGAGAGAACACTGTGCTTGGAACACTGCGAGGCCCGCCCCGTACCTGAAGTCACTCTGCTCGAGGAGAAAGTCAGCATCTTAGCACGCTGTGTCGCTACCGGCACACCCAGCATGAACCCATGCCTGGAAGGAAGGCCCTGATTCGCTGTGCAGAAGCGGAGGCGTGCTGCAGCTTCCAGGAGGCGGTGGCCTCTGCTCTGCATGCCTTTAACGGCAGCACAGCTTTCTGGACACCTGGGAGGCTAGCCGGGGCACCCTGCTCCCGGCAGGAACACTGAGTACCCCCAGGTGCACCTGGGTCTGCTAAGCAACATCCAGGCCCGTAACCCTTCAGAGCCCCCTGTGTGCAGGCCGAGCATAGGGAAACGCACTGCCCTCTCCATCGGAGCAGCTTAGTTTCCTCCGCACTCGCACAGGTTCGCGAACACCGTTCTGGCACGTCCCACGTGGCGCGGAGTTCTTACGCGGTGCCCTAATGGGAGCTGCCCTCAGAGGAGCCCTCGTCTTCGCGTTCCATCCAGGACCTCCTGACTGAAGTCACCGTGCCTCCTAGAGGACGGCGGCTTGGGTTCTTACTGCACTTCAAGTCCTGTTCCTTCTGCGGCACTGCAGGCAGCCGCAGGCCCAGAGGATCAGCTACGGCGTTCCTCGGTTGAGACAGTTCGCCGGATGCGGGACTCCCTACTTCGATAAGTTAATTCAGGGAAGGAAACTCAGGATAACCGGTGTCTCTTGGGACTCGTTAGAAGCCACAGGGATGTACGCTGAGTTTTCCCATGAAAACGGGGGCCTGCTGGAACTAGACCTGCTTTTCCATTTTGAGGGCGGCATTCATGCCTGCCTTGAAGCTACCTGACATTCCCGGCTCCCGACAGGCCAGTGAGCCCTGGAAGAATGCTTCGGGGAAAATTATGAGTTTGCTCTCTCTAAACCAGGGGCTTCCGTGGCCGCGGGGGCGGTCCGCATGACAGGCTCTAGAGCGAAAGGGAACCTCGAAGTGAGAACTCGCCTCCAGGTTAGGCCCTGAGTAGCCGTGCAGAAAGGGAGGCATGCAGCTGTTTCCACAACTTCTCAGTCGCTTATGTGCTTTATTTTAAAGGAAGTACGCGTCCGGGGACTCCTAGGCCCCACGGGTGTGCATCGTTTTCCCTCCGAGGTCACTGAGTGCCTCCAGACACCTGTGGGCCGGCGGAGCAACGTCGAGGTCCATTGGTTGATCCCCTGGAGGACCTCTGTGCCTGCCGAGTGCTGGGCAGCAACACACTGCGCGTTCCTTGAGGAGAGCTACATCTCCAGAGCCCTCGAACGCCCTCGGGACAACATGGCTGGTGAGTGCGAAGTACCCAGGAAGACTCTGTCATGGACCTTGTGTGAGCTGCCATGAGAGAACACTGTGCTTGGAACACTGCGAGACCCGCCCCGTACCTGAAGTCACTCTGCTCGAGGAGAAAGTCAGCATCTTAGCACGCTGTGTCGCTACCGGCACACCCAGCATGAACCCATGCCTGGAAGTAAGGCCCTGTTTCGCCGTGCAGAAGCGGAGGCGTGCTGCAGCTTCCAGGAGGCAGTCGGCTCTGCTCTGCATGCCTTTAATGGCAGCACAGCTTTCTGGACACCTGGGAGGCTAGCCGGGGCACCCTGCTCCCGGCAGGAACACTGAGTACCCCCAGGTGCACCTGGGTCTGCTAAGCAACATCCAGGCCCGTAGCCCTTCAGAGACCCCTGTGTGCAGGCCGAGCGTAGGGAAACGCACTGCCCTCTCCATCGGAGCAGCTTAGTTTCCTCCGCACTCGCACAGGTTCGCGAACACCGTTCTGGCACGTCCCACGTGGCGCGGAGTTCTTACGCGGTGCCCTAATGGGAGCTGCCCTCAGAGGAGCCCTCGTCTTCGCGTTCCATCCAGGACCTCCTGACTGAAGTCACCGTGCCTCCTAGAGGACGGCGGCTTGGGTTCTTACTGCACTTCAAGTCCTGTTCCTTCTGCGGCACTGCAGGCAGCCGCAGGCCCAGAGGAGCAGCTACGGCGTTCCTCGGTTGAGACAGTTCGCCGGATGCGGGACTCCCTACTTCGATAAGTTAATTCAGGGAAGGAAACGCAGGATAACCGGTGTCTCTTGGGACTCGTTAGAAGCCACAGGGATGTACGCTGAGTGTTCCCATGAAAACGGGGGCCTGCTGGAACTAGACCTGCTTTTCCATTTTGAGGGCGGCATTCATGCCTGCCTTGAAGCTACCTGACATTCCCGGCTCCCGACAGGCCAGTGAGCCCTGGAAGAATGCTTCGGGGAAAATTATGAGTTTGCTCTCTCTAAACCAGGGGCTTCCGTGGCCGCGGCGGCGGTCCGCATGACAGGCTCTAGAGCGAAAGGGAACCTCGAAGTGAGAACTCGCCTCCAGGTTAGGCCCTGAGTAGCCGTGCAGAAAGGGAGGCATGCAGCTGTTTCCACAACTTCTCAGTCGCTTATGTGCTTTATTTTAAAGGAAGTACGCATCCGGGGACTCCTCGGCCCCACGGGTGTGCATCGTTTTCCCTCCGAGGTCACTGAGTGCCTCCAGACACCTGTGGGCCGGCGGAGCAACGTCGAGGTCCATTGGTTGATCCCCTGGAGGACCTCTGTGGCTGCCGAGTGCTGGGCAGCAACACACTGCGCGTTCCTTGAGGAGCACTACATCTCCAGAGCCCTCGAACGCCCTCGGAACAACATGGCTGGTGAGTGCGAAGTGCCCAGGAAGACTCTGTCATGGCCCTTGTGTGAGCTGCCATGAGAGAACACTGTACTTGGAACACTGCGAGGCCCGCCGCGTGCCTGAAGTCACTGTGCTCGAGGAGAAAGTCAGCATCTTAGCACGCTGTGTCACTACCGGCACACCCAGCATGAACCCATGCCTGGAAGGAAGGCCCTGATTCGCCGTGCAGAAGCGGAGGCGTGCTGCAGCTTCCAGGAGGCGGTGGCCTCTGCTCTGCATGCCTTTAACGGCAGCACAGCTTTCTGGACACCTGGGAGGCTAGCCGGGGCACCCTGCTCCCGGCAGGAACACTGAGTACCCCCAGGTGCACCTGGGTCTGCTAAGCAACATCCAGGCCCGTAACCCTTCAGAGCCACCTGTGTGCAGGCCGAGCGTAGGGAAACGCACTGCCCTCTCCATCGGAGCAGCTTAGTTTCCTCCACACTCGCACAGGTTCGCGAACACCGTTCTGGCACGTCCCACGTGGCGCGGAGTTCTTACGCGGTGCCCTAATGGGAGCTGCCCCCAGAGGAGCCCTCGTCTTCGCGTTCCATCCAGGACCTCCTGACTGAAGTCACCGTGCCTCCTAGAGGACGGCGGCTTGGGTTCTTACTGCACTTCAAGTCCTGTTCCTTCTGCGGCACTGCAGGCAGCCGCAGGCCCAGAGGAGCAGCTACGGCGTTCCTCGGTTGAGACAGTTCGCCGGATGCGGGACTCCCTACTTCGATAAGTTAATTCAGGGAAGGAAACGCAGGGTAACCGGTGTCTCCTGGGACTCGTTAGAAGCCACAGGGATGTACGCTGAGTGTTCCCATGAAAACGGGGGCCTGCTGGAACTAGACCTGCTTTTCCATTTTGAGGGCGGCATTCATGCCTGCCTTGAAGCTACCTGACATTCCCGGCTCCCGACAGGCCAGTGAGCCCTGGAAGAATGCTTCGGGGAAAATTATGAGTTTGCTCTCTCTAAACCAGGGGCTTCCGTGGCCGCGGCGGCGGTCCGCATGACAGGCTCTAGAGCGAAAGGGAACCTCGAAGTGAGAACTCGCCTCCAGGTTAGGCCCTGAGTAGCCGTGCAGAAAGGGAGGCATGCAGCTGTTTCCACAACTTCTCAGTCGCTTATGTGCTTTATTTTAAAGGAAGTACGCGTCCGGGGACTCCTAGGCCCCACGGGTGTGCATCGTTTTCCCTCCGAGGTCACTGAGTGCCTCCAGACACCTGTGGGCTGGCGGAGCAACGTCGAGGTCCATTGGTTGATCCCCTGGAGGACCTCTGTGCCTGCCGAGTGCTGGGCAGCAACACACTGCGCGTTCCTTGAGGAGAGCTACATCTCCAGAGCCCTCGAACGCCCTCGGGACAACATGGCTGGTGAGTGCGAAGTACCCAGGAAGACTCTGTCATGGACCTTGTGTGAGCTGCCATGAGAGAACACTGTGCTTGGAACACTGCGAGGCCCGCCCCGTACCTGAAGTCACTCTGCTCGAGGAGAAAGTCAGCATCTTAGCACGCTGTGTCGCTACCGGCACACCCAGCATGAACCCATGCCTGGAAGTAAGGCCCTGTTTCGCCGTGCAGAAGCGGAGGCGTGCTGCAGCTTCCAGGAGGCAGTCGGCTCTGCTCTGCATGCCTTTAATGGCAGCACAGCTTTCTGGACACCTGGGAGGCTAGCCGGGGCACCCTGCTCCCGGCAGGAACACTGAGTACTCCCAGGTGCACCTGGGTCTGCTAAGCAACATCCAGGCCCGTAGCCCTTCAGAGCCCCCTGTGTGCAGGCCGAGCGTAGGGAAACGCACTGCCCTCTCCTTCGGAGCAGCTTAGTTTCCTCCGCACTCGCACACGTTCGCGAACACCGTTCTGGCACGTCCCACGTGGCCCGGAGGACTTACGCGGTGCCCTAATCGGACCTGCCCTCAGAGGAGACCTCGTCTTCGCGTTTCATCCAGGACCTCCTGACTGAAGTCACCGTGCCTCCTAGAGGACGGCGGCTTGGGTTCTTACTGCACTTTAAGTCCTGTTCCTTCTGCGGCACTGCAGGCAGCCCCAGGCCCAGAGGAGCAGCTACGGCGTTCCTCGGTTGAGACAGTTCGCCGGATGCGGGACTCCCTACTTCGATATGTTGATTCAGGGAAGGAAACGCAGGGTAACCGGTGTCTCTTGGGACTCCTTAGAAGCCACAGGGATGTACGCTGAGTGTTCCCATGAAAACGGGGGCCTGCTGGAACTAGCCCTGCTTTCCCATTTTGAGGGCGGCATTCATGCCTGCCTTGAAGCTACCTGACATTCCCGGCTCCCGACAGGCCAGTGAGCCCTGGAAGAATGCTTCGGGTAAAATTATGAGTTTGCTCTCTCTAAACCAGGGGCTTCCGTGGCCGCAGCTCGGTCCGCATGACAGGCTCTAGAGCGAAAGGGAACCTCGACGTGAAAACTCGCCTCCAGGTTAGGCCCTGAGTAGCCGTGCAGAAAGGGAGGCATGCAGCTGTTTAAAGGAGTTCTCAGTCGCTTATGTCCTTTATTTTAAAGGAAGTACGCGTCCGGGGACTCCTAGGCCCCACGGGTGTGCATCGTTTTCCCTCCGAGGTCACTGAGTGCCTCCAGACACCTGTGGGCCGGCGGAGCAACGTCGAGGTCCATTGGTTGATCCCCTGGAGGACCTCTGTGCCTGCCGAATGCTGCGCAGCAACACACTGCGCGTTCCTTGAGGAGCACTACATCTCCAGAGCCCTCGAACGCCCTCGGGACAACATGGCTGGTGAGTGCGAAGTGCCCAGGAAGACTCTGTCATGGCCCTTGTGTGAGCTGCCATGAGAGAACACTGTGCTTGGAACACTGCGAGGCCCGCCGCGTGCCTGAAGTCACTGTGCTCGAGGAGAAAGTCAGCATCTTAGCACGCTGTGTCGCTACCGGCACACCCAGCATGAACCCATGCCTGGAAGGAAGGCCCTGATTCGCCGTGCAGAAGCGGAGGCGTGCTGCAGCTTCCAGGAGGCGGTGGCCTCTGCTCTGCATGCCTTTAACGGCAGCACAGCTTTCTGGACACCTGGGAGGCTAGCCGGGGCACCCTGCTCCCGGCAGGAACACTGAGTACCCCCAGGTGCACCTGGGTCTGCTAAGCAACATCCGGGCCCGTAACCCTTCAGAGCCCCCTGTGTGCAGGCCGAGCGTAGGGAAACGCACTGCCCTCTCCATCGGAGCAGCTTAGTTTCCTCCACACTCGCACAGGTTCGCGAACACCGTTCTGGCACGTCCCACGTGGCGCGGAGTTCTTACGCGGTGCCCTAATCGGAGCTGCCCTCAGAGGAGCCCTCGTCTTCGCGTTCCATCCAGGACCTCCTGACTGAAGTCACCGTGCCTCCTAGAGGACGGCGGCTTGGGTTCTTACTGCACTTCAAGTCCTGTTCCTTCTGCGGCACTGCAGGCAGCCGCAGGCCCAGAGGAGCAGCTACGGCGTTCCTCGGTTGAGACAGTTCGCCGGATGCGGGACTCCCTACTTCGATAAGTTAATTCAGGGAAGGAAACGCAGGGTAACCGGTGTCTCTTGGGACTCGTTAGAAGCCACAGGGATGTACGCTGAGTGTTCCCATGAAAAGGGGGGCCTGCTGGAACTAGACCTGCTTTTCCATTTTGAGGGCGGCATTCATGCCTGCCTTGAAGCTACCTGACATTCCCGGCTCCCGACAGGCCAGTGAGCCCTGGAAGAATGCTTCGGGGAAAATTATGAGTTTGCTCTCTCTAAACCAGGGGCTTCCGTGGCCGCGGCGGCGGTCCGCATGACAGGCTCTAGAGCGAAAGGGAACCTCGAAGTGAGAACTCGCCTCCAGGTTAGGCCCTGAGTAGCCGTGCAGAAAGGGAGGCATGCAGCTGTTTCCACAACTTCTCAGTCGCTTATGTGCTTTATTTTAAAGGAAGTACGCGTCCGGGGACTCCTAGGCCCCACGGGTGTGCATCGTTTTCCCTCCGAGGTCACTGAGTGCCTCCAGACACCTGTGGGCCGGCGGAGCAACGTCGAGGTCCATTGGTTGATCCCCTGGAGGACCTCTGTGCCTGCCGAGTGCTGGGCAGCAACACACTGCGCGTTCCTTGAGGAGAGCTACATCTCCAGAGCCCTCGAACGCCCTCGGGACAACATGGCTGGTGAGTGCGAAGTACCCAGGAAGACTCTGTCATGGACCTTGTGTGAGCTGCCATGAGAGAACACTGTGCTTGGAAAACTGCGAGGCCCGCCCCGTACCTGAAGTCACTCTGCTCGAGGAGAAAGTCAGCATCTTAGCACGCTGTGTCGCTACCGGCACACCCAGCATGAACCCATGCCTGGAAGGAAGGCCCTGTTTCGCCGTGCAGAAGCGGAGGCATGCTGCAGCTTCCAGGAGGCAGTCGGCTCTGCTCTGCATGCCTTTAATGGCAGCACAGCTTTCTGGACACCTGGGAGGCTAGCCGGGGCACCCTGCTCCCGGCAGGAACACTGAGTACCCCCAGGTGCACCTGGGTCTGCTAAGCAACATCCAGGCCCGTAGCCCTTCAGAGCCCCCTGTGTGCAGGCCGAGCGTAGGGAAACGCACTGCCCTGTCCTTCGGAGCAGCTTAGTTTCCTCCGCACTCGCACACGTTCGCGAACACCGTTCTGGCACGTCCCACGTGGCCCGGAGGACTTACGCGGTGCCCTAATCGGACCTGCCCTCAGAGGAGACCTCGTCTTCGCGTTTCATCCAGGACCTCCTGACTGAAGTCACCGTGCCTCCTAGAGGACGGCGGCTTGGGTTCTTACTGCACTTCAAGTCCTGTTCCTTCTGCGGCACTGCAGGCAGCCGCAGGCCCAGAGGAGCAGCTACGGCGTTCCTCGGTTGAGACAGTTCGCCGGATGCGGGACTCCCTACTTCGATAAGTTAATTCAGGGAAGGAAACGCAGGGTAACCGGTGTCTCTTGGGACTCGTTAGAAGCCACAGGGATGTACGCTGAGTGTTCCCATGAAAACGGGGGCCTGCTGGAACTAGACCTGCTTTTCCATTTTGAGGGCGGCATTCATGCCTGCCTTGAAGCTACCTGACATTCCCGGCTCCCGACAGGCCAGTGAGCCCTGGAAGAATGCTTCGGGGAAAATTATGAGTTTGCTCTCTCTAAACCAGGGGCTTCCGTGGCCGCGACGGCGGTCCGCATGACAGGCTCTAGAGCGAAAGGGAACCTCGAAGTGAGAGCTCGCCTCCAGGTTAGGCCCTGAGTAGCCGTGCAGAAAGGGAGGCATGCAGCTGTTTCCACAACTTCTCAGTCGCTTATGTGCTTTATTTTAAAGGAAGTACGCGTCCGGGGACTCCTAGGCCCCACGGGTGTGCATCGTTTTCCCTCCGAGGTCACTGAGTGCCTCCAGACACCTGTGGGCCGGCGGAGCAACGTCGAGGTCCATTGGTTGATCCCCTGGAGGACCTCTGTGCCTGCCGGGTGCTGGGCAGCAACACACTGCGCGTTCCTTGAGGAGAGCTACATCTCCAGAGCCCTCGAACGCACTCGGGACAACATGGCTGGTGAGTGCGAAGTACCCAGGAAGACTCTGTCATGGACCTTGTGTGAGCTGCCATGAGAGAACACTGTGCTTAGAACACTGCGAGGCCCGCCCCGTACCTGAAGTCACTCTGCTCGAGGAGAAAGTCAGCATCTTAGCACGCTGTGTCGCTACCGGCACACCCAGCATGAACCCATGCCTGGAAGTAAGGCCCTGTTTCGCCGTGCAGAAGCGGAGGCGTGCTGCAGCTTCCAGGAGGCAGTCGGCTCTGCTCTGCATGCCTTTAATGGCAGCACAGCTTTCTGGACACCTGGGAGGCTAGCCGGGGCACCCTGCTCCCGGCAGGAACACTGAGTACCCCCAGGTGCACCTGGGTCTGCTAAGCAACATCCAGGCCCGTAGCCCTTCAGAGCGCCCTGTGTGCAGGCCGAGCGTAGGGAAACGCACTGCCCTCTCCTTCGGAGCAGCTTAGTTTCCTCCACACTCGCACACGTTCGCGAACACCGTTCTGGCACGTCCCACGTGGCCCGGAGGACTTACGCGGTGCCCTAATCGGACCTGCCCTCAGAGGAGACCTCGTCTTCGCGTTTCATCCAGGACCTCCTGACTGAAGTCACCGTGCCTCCTAGAGGACGGCGGCTTGGGTTCTTACTGCACTTTAATTCCTGTTCCTTCTGCGGCACTGCAGGCAGCCCCAGGCCCAGAGGAGCAGCTACGGCGTTCCTCGGTTGAGACAGTTCGCCGGATGCGGGACTCCCTACTTCGATATGTTGATTCAGGGAAGGAAACGCAGGGTAACCGGTGTCTCTTGGGACTCCTTAGAAGCCACAGGGATGTACGCTGAGTGTACCCATGAAAACGGGGGCCTGCTGGAACTAGCCCTGCTTTCCCATTTTGAGGGCGGCATTCATGCCTGCCTTGAAGCTACCTGACATTCCCGGCTCCCGACAGGCCAGTGAGCCCTGGAAGAATGCTTCGGGGAAAATTATGAGTTTGCTCTCTCTAAACCAGGGGCTTCCGTGGCCGCAGCTCGGTCCGCATGACAGGCTCTAGAGCGAAAGGGAACCTCGACGTGAAAACTCGCCTCCAGGTTAGGCCCTGAGTAGCCGTGCAGAAAGGGAGGCATGCAGCTGTTTAAAGGAGTTCTCAGTCGCTTATGTCTTTATTTTAAAGGAAGTACACGTCCGGGGACTCCTAGGCCCCACGGGTGTGCATCGTTTTCCCTCCGAGGTCACTGAGTGCCTCCAGACACCTGTGGGCCGGCGGAGCAACGTCGAGGTCCATTGGTTGATCCCCTGGAGGACCTCTGTGCCTGCCGAGTGCTGGGCAGCAACACACTGCGCGTTCCTTGAGGAGAGCTACATCTCCAGAGCCCTCGAACGCCCTCGGGACAACATGGCTGGTGAGTGCGAAGTACCCAGGAAGACTCTGTCATGGACCTTGTGTGAGCTGCCATGAGAGAACACTGTGCTTGGAACACTGCGAGACCCGCCCCGTACCTGAAGTCACTCTGCTCGAGGAGAAAGTCAGCATCTTAGCACGCTGTGTCGCTACCGGCACACCCAGCATGAACCCATGCCTGGAAGTAAGGCCCTGTTTCGCCGTGCAGAAGCGGAGGCATGCTGCAGCTTCCAGGAGGCAGTCGGCTCTGCTCTGCATGCCTTTAATGGCAGCACAGCTTTCTGGACACCTGGGAGGCTAGCCGGGGCACCCTGCTCCCGGCAGGAACACTGAGTACCCCCAGGTGCACCTGGGTCTGCTAAGCAACATCCAGGCCCGTAGCCCTTCAGAGCCCCCTGTGTGCAGGCCGAGCGTAGGGAAACGCACTGCCCTCTCCTTCGGAGCAGCTTAGTTTCCTCCGCACTCGCACACGTTCGCGAACACCGTTCTGGCACGTCCCACGTGGCCCGGAGGACTTACGCGGTGCCCTAATCGGACCTGCCCTCAGAGGAGACCTCGTCTTCGCGTTTCATCCAGGACCTCCTGACTGAAGTCACCGTGCCTCCTAGAGGACGGCGGCTTGGGTTCTTACTGCACTTCAAGTCCTGTTCCTTCTGCGGCACTGCAGGCAGCCCCAGGCCCAGAGGAGCAGCTACGGCGTTCCTCGGTTGAGACAGTTCGCCGGATGCGGGACTCCCTACTTCGATATGTTGATTCAGGGAAGGAAACGCAGGGTAACCGGTGTCTCTTGGGACTCCTTAGAAGCCACAGGAATGTACGCTGAGTGTACCCATGAAAACGGGGGCCTGCTGGAACTAGCCCTGCTTTCCCATTTTGAGGGCGGCATTCATGCCTGCCTTGAAGCTGCCTGACATTCCCGGCTCCCGACAGGCCAGTGAGCCCTGGAAGAATGTTTCGGGTAAAATTATGAGTTTGCTCTCTCTAAACCAGGGGCTTCCGTGGCCGCAGCTCGGTCCGCATGACAGGCTCTAGAGCGAAAGGGAACCTCGACGTGAAAACTCGCCTCCAGGTTAGGCCCTGAGTAGCCGTGCAGAAAGGGAGGCATGCAGCTGTTTAAAGGAGTTCTCAGTCGCTTATGTCCTTTATTTTAAAGGAAGTACGCGTCCGGGGACTCCTAGGCCCCACGGGTGTGCATCGTTTTCCCTCCGAGGTCACTGAGTGCCTCCAGACACCTGTGGGCCGGCGGAGCAACGTCGAGGTCCATTGGTTGATCCCCTGGAGGACCTCTGTGCCTGCCGAGTGCTGGGCAGCAACACACTGCGCGTTCCTTGAGGAGAGC
Organism: Pseudorca crassidens; assembly: GCF_039906515.1. Taxonomy (NCBI): domain Eukaryota; kingdom Metazoa; phylum Chordata; class Mammalia; order Artiodactyla; family Delphinidae; genus Pseudorca; species Pseudorca crassidens. The sequence continues at coordinate 87,245,878 of NC_090311.1, read as the reverse complement.
TACATCTCCAGAGCCCTCGAACGCACTCGGGACAACATGGCTGGTGAGTGCGAACTACCCAGGAAGACCCTGTCATGGACCTTGTGTGAGCTGCCATGAGAGAACACTGTGCTTGGAACACTGCGAGGCCTGCCCCGTACCTGAAGTCACTCTGCTCGAGGAGAAAGTCAGCATCTTAGCACGCTGTGTCGCTACCGGCACACCCAGCATGAACCCATGCCTGGAAGTAAGGCCCTGTTTCGCCGTGCAGAAGCGGAGGCGTGCTGCAGCTTCCAGGAGGCAGTCGGCTCTGCTCTGCATGCCTTTAATGGCAGCACAGCTTTCTGGACACCTGGGAGGCTAGCCGGGGCACCCTGCTCCCGGCAGGAACACTGAGTACCCCCAGGTGCACCTGGGTCTGCTAAGCAACATCCAGGCCCGTAGCCCTTCAGAGCCCCCTGTGTGCAGGCCGAGCGTAGGGAAACGCACTGCCCTCTCCTTCGGAGCAGCTTAGTTTCCTCCGCACTCGCACACGTTCGCGAACACCGTTCTGGCACGTCCCACGTGGCCCGGAGGACTTACGCGGTGCCCTAATCGGACCTGCCCTCAGAGGAGACCTCGTCTTCGCGTTTCATCCAGGACCTCCTGACTGAAGTCACCGTGCCTCCTAGAGGACGGCGGCTTGGGTTCTTACTGCACTTCAAGTCCTGTTCCTTCTGCGGCACTGCAGGCAGCCCCAGGCCCAGAGGAGCAGCTACGGCGTTCCTCGGTTGAGACAGTTCGCCGGATGCGGGACTCCCTACTTCGATATGTTGATTCAGGGAAGGAAACGCAGGGTAACCGGTGTCTCTTGGGACTCCTTAGAAGCCACAGGGATGTACGCTGAGTGTACCCATGAAAACGGGGGCCTGCTGGAACTAGCCCTGCTTTCCCATTTTGAGGGCGGCATTCATGCCTGCCTTGAAGCTACCTGACATTCCCGGCTCCCGACAGGCCAGTGAGCCCTGGAAGAATGCTTCGGGGAAAATTATGAGTTTGCTCTCTCTAAACCAGGGGCTTCCGTGGCCGCAGCTCGGTCCGCATGACAGGCTCTAGAGCGAAAGGGAACCTCGACGTGAAAACTCGCCTCCAGGTTAGGCCCTGAGTAGCCGTGCAGAAAGGGAGGCATGCAGCTGTTTAAAGGAGTTCTCAGTCGCTTATGTCCTTTATTTTAAAGGAAGTACGCGTCCGGGGACTCCTAGGCCCCACGGGTGTGCATCGTTTTCCCTCCGAGGTCACTGAGTGCCTCCAGACACCTGTGGGCCGGCGGAGCAACGTCGAGGTCCATTGGTTGATCCCCTGGGGGACCTCTGTGCCTGCCGAATGCTGCGCAGCAACACACTGCGCGTTCCTTGAGGAGCACTACATTTCCAGAGCCCTCGAACGCCCTCGGGACAACATGGCTGGTGAGTGCGAAGTGCCCAGGAAGACTCTGTCATGGCCCTTGTGTGAGCTGCCATGAGAGAACACTGTGCTTGGAACACTGCGAGGCCCGCCGCGTACCTGAAGTCACTGTGCTCGAGGAGAAAGTCAGCATCTTAGCACGCTGTGTCGCTACCGGCACACCCAGCATGAACCCATGCCTGGAAGGAAGGCCCTGATTCGCCGTGCAGAAGCGGAGGCGTGCTGCAGCTTCCAGGAGGCGGTGGCCTCTGCTCTGCATGCCTTTAACGGCAGCACAGCTTTCTGGACACCTGGGAGGCTAGCCGGGGCACCCTGCTCCCGGCAGGAACACTGAGTACCCCCAGGTGCACCTGGGTCTGCTAAGCAACATCCAGGCCCGTAACCCTTCAGAGCCCCCTGTGTGCAGGCCGAGCGTAGGGAAACGCACTGCCCTCTCCATCGGAGCATCTTAGTTTCCTCCGCACTCGCACACGTTCGCGAACACCGTTCTGGCACGTCCCACGTGGCCCGGAGTTCTTACGCGGTGCCCTAATCGGAGCTGCCCTCAGAGGAGACCTCGTCTTCGCGTTCCATCCAGGACCTCCTGACTGAAGTCACCGTGCCTCCTAGAGGACGGCGGCTTGGGTTCTTACTGCACTTCAAGTCCTGTTCCTTCTGCGGCACTGCAGGCAGCCGCAGGCCCAGAGGAGCAGCTACGGCGTTCCTCGGTTGAGACAGTTCGCCGGATGCGGGACTCCCTACTTCGATAAGTTGATTCAGGGAAGGAAACGCAGGATAACCGGTGTCTCTTGGGACTCGTTAGAAGCCACAGGGATGTACGCTGAGTGTTCCCATGAAAACGGGGGCCTGCTGGAACTAGACCTGCTTTTCCATTTTGAGGGCGGCATTCATGCCTGCCTTGAAGCTACCTGACATTCCCGGCTCCCGACAGGCCAGTGAGCCCTGGAAGAATGCTTCGGGGAAAATTATGAGTTTGCTCTCTCTAAACCAGGGGCTTCCGTGGGCGCGGCGGCGGTCCGCATGACAGGCTCTAGAGCGAAAGGGAACCTCGAAGTGAGAACTCGCCTCCAGGTTAGGCCCTGAGTAGCCGTGCAGAAAGGGAGGCATGCAGCTGTTTCCACAACTTCTCAGTCGCTTATGTGCTTTATTTTAAAGGAAGTACGCGTCCGGGGACTCCTAGGCCCCACGGGTGTGCATCGTTTTCCCTCCGAGGTCACTGAGTGCCTCCAGACACCTGTGGGCCGGCGGAGCAACGTCGAGGTCCATTGGTTGATCCCCTGGAGGACCTCTGTGCCTGCCGAGTGCTGGGCAGCAACACACTGCGCGTTCCTTGAGGAGAGCTACATCTCCAGAGCCCTCGAACGCCCTCGGGACAACATGGCTGGTGAGTGCGAAGTACCCAGGAAGACTCTGTCATGGAGCTTGTGTGAGCTGCCATGAGAGAACACTGTGCTTGGAACACTGCGAGGCCCGCCCCGTACCTGAAGTCACTCTGCTCGAGGAGAAAGTCAGCATCTTAGCACGCTGTGTCGCTACCGGCACACCCAGCATGAACCCATGCCTGGAAGTAAGGCCCTGTTTCGCCGTGCAGAAGCGGAGGCGTGCTGCAGCTTCCAGGAGGCAGTCGGCTCTGCTCTGCATGCCTTTAATGGCAGCACAGCTTTCTGGACACCTGGGAGGCTAGCCGGGGCACCCTGCTCCCGGCAGGAACACTGAGTACCCCCAGGTGCACCTGGGTCTGCTAAGCAACATCCAGGCCCGTAGCCCTTCAGAGCCCCCTGTGTGCAGGCCGAGCGTAGGGAAACGCACTGCCCTCTCCTTCGGAGCAGCTTAGTTTCCTCCGCACTCGCACACGTTCGCGAACACCGTTCTGGCACGTCCCACGTGGCCCGGAGGACTTACGCGGTGCCCTAATCGGACCTGCCCTCAGAGGAGACCTCGTCTTCGCGTTCCATCCAGGACCTCCTGACTGAAGTCACCGTGCCTCCTAGAGGACGGCGGCTTGGGTTCTTACTGCACTTCAAGTCCTGTTCCTTCTGCGGCACTGCAGGCAACCGCAGGCCCAGAGGAGCAGCTACGGCGTTCCTCGGTTGAGACAGTTCGCCGGATGCGGGACTCCCTACTTCGATATGTTGATTCAGGGAAGGAAACGCAGGGTAACCGGTGTCTCTTGGGACTCCTTAGAAGCCACAGGGATGTACGCTGAGTGTACCCATGAAAACGGGGGCCTGCTGGAACTAGCCCTGCTTTCCCATTTTGAGGGCGGCATTCATGCCTGCCTTGAAGCTACCTGACATTCCCGGCTCCCGACAGGCCAGTGAGCCCTGGAAGAATGCTTCGGGGAAAATTATGAGTTTGCTCTCTCTAAACCAGGGGCTTCCGTGGCCGCAGCTCGGTCCGCATGACAGGCTCTAGAGCGAAAGGGAACCTCGACGTGAAAACTCGCCTCCAGGTTAGGCCCTGAGTAGCCGTGCAGAAAGGGAGGCATGCAGCTGTTTAAAGGAGTTCTCAGTCGCTTATGTCCTTTATTTTAAAGGAAGTACGCGTCCGGGGACTCCTAGGCCCCACGGGTGTGCATGGTTTTCCCTCCGAGGTCACTGAGTGCCTCCAGACACCTGTGGGCCGGCGGAGCAACGTCGAGGTCCATTGGTTGACCCCCTGGAGGACCTCTGTGCCTGCCGAATGCTGCGCAGCAACACACTGCGCGTTCCTTGAGGAGCACTACATTTCCAGAGCCCTCGAACGCCCTCGGGACAACATGGCTGGTGAGTGCGAAGTGCCCAGGAAGACTCTGTCATGGCCCTTGTGTGAGCTGCCATGAGAGAACACTGTGCTTGGAACACTGCGAGGCCCGCCCCGTACCTGAAGTCACTGTGCTCGAGGAGAAAGTCAGCATCTTAGCACGCTGTGTCGCTACCGGCACACCCAGCATGAACCCATGCCTGGAAGGAAGGCCCTGATTCGCCGTGCAGAAGCGGAGGCGTGCTGCAGCTTCCAGGAGGCGGTGGCCTCTGCTCTGCATGCCTTTAACGGCAGCACAGCTTTCTGGACACCTGGGAGGCTAGCCGGGGCACCCTGCTCCCGGCAGGAACACTGAGTACCCCCAGGTGCACCTGGGTCTGCTAAGCAACATCCAGGCCCGTAACCCTTCAGAGCCCCCTGTGTGCAGGCCGAGCATAGGGAAACGCACTGCCCTCTCCATCGGAGCAGCTTAGTTTCCTCCGCACTCGCACAGGTTCGCGAACACCGTTCTGGCACGTCCCACGTGGCGCGGAGTTCTTACGCGGTGCCCTAATGGGAGCTGCCCTCAGAGGAGCCCTCGTATTCGCGTTCCATCCAGGACCTCCTGACTGAAGTCACCGTGCCTCCTAGAGGACGGCGGCTTGGGTTCTTACTGCACTTCAAGTCCTGTTCCTTCTGCGGCACTGCAGGCAACCCCAGGCCCAGAGGAGCAGCTACGGCGTTCCTCGGTTGAGACAGTTCGCCGGATGCGGGACTCCCTACTTCGATAAGTTAATTCAGGGAAGGAAACGCAGGATAACCGGTGTCTCTTGGGACTCGTTAGAAGCCACAGGGATGTACGCTGAGTGTTCCCATGAAAACGGGGGCCTGCTGGAACTAGACCTGCTTTTCCATTTTGAGGGCGGCATTCATGCCTGCCTTGAAGCTACCTGACATTCCCGGCTCCCGACAGGCCAGTGAGCCCTGGAAGAATGCTTCGGGGAAAATTATGAGTTTGCTCTCTCTAAACCAGGGGCTTCCGTGGCCGCGGCGGCGGTCCGCATGACAGGCTCTAGAGCGAAATGGAACCTCGAAGTGAGAACTCGCCTCCAGGTTAGGCCCTGAGTAGCCGTGCAGAAAGGGAGGCATGCAGCTGTTTCCACAACTTCTCAGTCGCTTATGTGCTTTATTTTAAAGGAAGTACGCGTCCGGGGACTCCTAGGCCCCACGGGTGTGCATCGTTTTCCCTCCGAGGTCACTGAGTGCCTCCAGACACCTGTGGGCCGGCGGAGCAACGTCGAGGTCCATTGGTTGATCCCCTGGAGGACCTCTGTGCCTGCCGAGTGCTGGGCAGCAACACACTGCGCGTTCCTTGAGGAGAGCTACATCTCCAGAGCCCTCGAACGCCCTCGGGACAACATGGCTGGTGAGTGCGAAGTACCCAGGAAGACTCTGTCATGGACCTTGTGTGAGCTGCCATGAGAGAACACTGTGCTTGGAACACTGCGAGGCCCGCCCCGTACCTGAAGTCACTCTGCTCGAGGAGAAAGTCAGCATCTTAGCACGCTGTGTCGCTACCGGCACACCCAGCATGAACCCATGCCTGGAAGTAAGGCCCTGTTTCGCCGTGCAGAAGCAAAGGCGTGCTGCAGCTTCCAGGAGGCAGTCGGCTCTGCTCTGCATGCCTTTAATGGCAGCACAGCTTTCTGGACACCTGGGAGGCTAGCCGGGGCACCCTGCTCCCGGGAGGAACACTGAGTACCCCCAGGTGCACCTGGGTCTACTAAGCAACATCCAGGCCCGTAGCCCTTCAGAGCCCCCTGTGTGCAGGCCGAGCGTAGGGAAACGCACTGCCCTCTCCTTCGGAGCAGCTTAGTTTCCTCCGCACTCGCACACGTTCGCGAACACCGTTCTGGCACGTCCCACGTGGCCCGGAGGACTTACGCGGTGCCCTAATCGGACCTGCCCTCAGAGGAGACCTCGTCTTCGCGTTTCATCCAGGACCTCCTGACTGAAGTCACCGTGCCTCCTAGAGGACGGCGGCTTGGGTTCTTACTGCACTTTAAGTCCTATTCCTTCTGCGGCACTGCAGGCAGCCCCAGGCCCAGAGGAGCAGCTACGGCGTTCCTCGGTTGAGACAGTTCGCCGGATGCGGGACTCCCTACTTCGATATGTTGATTCAGGGAAGGAAACGCAGGGTAACCGGTGTCTCTTGGGACTCCTTAGAAGCCACAGGGATGTACGCTGAGTGTACCCATGAAAACGGGGGCCTGCTGGAACTAGCCCTGCTTTCCCATTTTGAGGGCGGCATTCATGCCTGCCTTGAAGCTACCTGACATTCCCGGCTCCCGACAGGCCAGTGAGCCCTGGAAGAATGCTTCAGGTAAAATTATGAGTTTGCTCTCTCTAAACCAGGGGCTTCCGTGGCCGCAGCTCGGTCCGCATGACAGGCTCTAGAGCGAAAGGGAACCTCGACGTGAAAACTCGCCTCCAGGTTAGGCCCTGAGTAGCCGTGCAGAAAGGGAGGCATGCAGCTGTTTAAAGGAGTTCTCAGTCGCTTATGTCCTTTATTTTAAAGGAAGTACGCGTCCGGGGACTCCTAGGCCCCACGGGTGTGCATCGTTTTCCCTCCGAGGTCACTGAGTGCCTCCAGACACCTGTGGGACGGCGGAGCAACGTCGAGGTCCATTGGTTGATCCCCTGGGGGACCTCTGTGCCTGCCGAATGCTGCGCAGCAACACACTGCGCGTTCCTTGAGGAGCGCTACATTTCCAGAGCCCTCGAACGCCCTCGGGACAACATGGCTGGTGAGTGCGAAGTGCCCAGGAAGACACTGTCATGGCCCTTGTGTGAGCTGCCATGAGAGAACACTGTGCTTGGAACACTGCGAGGCCCGCCGCGTACCTGAAGTCACTGTGCTCGAGGAGAAAGTCAGCATCTTAGCACGCTGTGTCGCTACCGGCACACCCAGCATGAACCCATGCCTGGAAGGAAGGCCCTGATTCGCCGTGCAGAAGCGGAGGCGTGCTGCAGCTTCCAGGAGGCGGTGGCCTCTGCTCTGCATGCCTTTAACGGCAGCACAGCTTTCTGGACACCTGGGAGGCTAGCCGGGGCACCCTGCTCCCGGCAGGAACACTGAGTACCCCCAGGTGCACCTGGGTCTGCTAAGCAACATCCAGGCCCGTAACCCTTCAGAGCCCCCTGTGTGCAGGCCGAGCGTAGGGAAACGCACTGCCCTCTCCATCGGAGCATCTTAGTTTCCTCCGCACTCGCACACGTTCGCGAACACCGTTCTGGCACGTCCCACGTGGCCCGGAGTTCTTACGCGGTGCCCTAATCGGAGCTGCCCTCAGAGGAGCCCTCGTCTTCGCGTTCCATCCAGGACCTCCTGACTGAAGTCACCGTGCCTCCTAGAGGACGGCGGCTTGGGTTCTTACTGCACTTCAAGTCCTGTTCCTTCTGCGGCACTGCAGGCAGCCGCAGGCCCAGAGGAGCAGCTACGGCGTTCCTCGGTTGAGACAGTTCGCCGGATGCGGGACTCCCTACTTCGATAAGTTGATTCAGGGAAGGAAACGCAGGATAACCGGTGTCTCTTGGGACTCGTTAGAAGCCACAGGGATGTACGCTGAGTGTTCCCATGAAAACGGGGGCCTGCTGGAACTAGACCTGCTTTTCCATTTTGAGGGCGGCATTCATGCCTGCCTTGAAGCTACCTGACATTCCCGGCTCCCGACAGGCCAGTGAGCCCTGGAAGAATGCTTCGGGGAAAATTATGAGTTTGCTCTCTCTAAACCAGGGGCTTCCGTGGCCGCGGCGGCGGTCCGCATGACAGGCTCTAGAGCGAAAGGGAACCTCGAAGTGAGAACTCGCCTCCAGGTTAGGCCCTGAGTAGCCGTGCAGAAAGGGAGGCATGCAGCTGTTTCCACAACTTCTCAGTCGCTTATGTGCTTTATTTTAAAGGAAGTACGCGTCCGGGGACTCCTAGGCCCCACGGGTGTGCATCGTTTTCCCTCCGAGGTCACTGAGTGCCTCCAGACACCTGTGGGCCGGCGGAGCAACGTCGAGGTCCATTGGTTGATCCCCTGGAGGACCTCTGTGCCTGCCGAGTGCTGGGCAGCAACACACTGCGCGTTCCTTGAGGAGAGCTACATCTCCAGAGCCCTCGAACGCCCTCGGGACAACATGGCTGGTGAGTGCGAAGTACCCAGGAAGACTCTGTCATGGACCTTGTGTGAGCTGCCATGAGAGAACACTGTGCTTGGAACACTGCGAGGCCCGCCCCGTACCTGAAGTCACTCTGCTCGAGGAGAAAGTCAGCATCTTAGCACGCTGTGTCGCTACCGGCACACCCAGCATGAACCCATGCCTGGAAGTAAGGCCCTGTTTCGCCGTGCAGAAGCGGAGGTGTGCTGCAGCTTCCAGGAGGCAGTCGGCTCTGCTCTGCATGCCTTTAACGGCAGCACAGCTTTCTGGACACCTGGGAGGCTAGCCGGGGCACCCTGCTCCCGGCAGGAACACTGAGTACCCCCAGGTGCACCTGGGTCTGCTAAGCAACATCCAGGCCCGTAGCCCTTCAGAGCCCCCTGTGTGCAGGCCGAGCGTAGGGAAACGCACTGCCCTCTCCATCGGAGCAGCTTAGTTTCCTCCGCACTCGCACAGGTTCGCGAACACCGTTCTGGCACGTCCCACGTGGCGCGGAGTTCTTACGCGGTGCCCTAATCGGAGCTGCCCTCAGAGGAGCCCTCGTCTTCGCGTTCCATCCAGGACCTCCTGACTGAAGTCACCGTGCCTCCTAGAGGACGGCGGCTTGGGTTCTTACTGCACTTCAAGTCCTGTTCCTTCTGCGGCACTGCAGGCAGCCGCAGGCCCAGAGGAGCAGCTACGGCGTTCCTCGGTTGAGACAGTTCGCCGGATGCGGGACTCCCTACTTCGATAAGTTAATTCAGGGAAGGAAACGCAGGATAACCGGTGTCTCTTGGGACTCGTTAGAAGCCACAGGGATGTACGCTGAGTGTTCCCATGAAAACGGGGGCCTGCTGGAACTAGACCTGCTTTTCCATTTTGAGGGCGGCATTCATGCCTGCCTTGAAGCTACCTGACATTCCCGGCTCCCGACAGGCCAGTGAGCCCTGGAAGAATGCTTCGGGGAAAATTATGAGTTTGCTCTCTCTAAACCAGGGGCTTCCGTGGCCGCGGCGGCGGTCCGCATGACAGGCTCTAAAGCGAAAGGGAACCTCGAAGTGAGAACTCGCCTCCAGGTTAGGCCCTGAGTAGCCGTGCAGAAAGGGAGGCATGCAGCTGTTTCCACAACTTCTCAGTCGCTTATGTGCTTTATTTTAAAGGAAGTACGCGTCCGGGGACTCCTAGGCCCCACGGGTGTGCATGGTTTTCCCTCCGAGGTCACTGAGTGCCTCCAGACACTTGTGGGCCGGCGGAGCAACGTCGAGGTCCATTGGTTGATCCCCTGGAGGACCTCTGTGCCTGCCGAGTGCTGGGCAGCAACACACTGCGCGTTCCTTGAGGAGAGCTACATCTCCAGAGCCCTCGAACGCCCTCGGGACAACATGGCTGGTGAGTGCGAAGTACCCAGGAAGACCCTGTCATGGACCTTGTGTGAGCTGCCATGAGAGAACACTGTGCTTGGAACACTGCGAGACCCGCCCCGTACCTGAAGTCACTCTGCTCGAGGAGAAAGTCAGCATCTTAGCACGCTGTGTCGCTACCGGCACACCCAGCATGAACCCATGCCTGGAAGTAAGGCCCTGTTTCGCCGTGCAGAAGCGGAGGCATGCTGCAGCTTCCAGGAGGCAGTCGGCTCTGCTCTGCATGCCTTTAATGGCAGCACAGCTTTCTGGACACCTGGGAGGCTAGCCGGGGCACCCTGCTCCCGGCAGGAACACTGAGTACCCCCAGGTGCACCTGGGTCTGCTAAGCAACATCCAGGCCCGTAGCCCTTCAGAGCCCCCTGTGTGCAGGCCGAGCGTAGGGAAACGCACTGCCCTCTCCTTTGGAGCAGCTTAGTTTCCTCCGCACTCGCACAGGTTCGCGAACACCGTTCTGGCACGTCCCACGTGGCGCGGAGTTCTTACGCGGTGCCCTAATGGGAGCTGCCCTCAGAGGAGACCTCGTCTTCGCGTTTCATCCAGGACCTCCTGACTGAAGTCACCGTGCCTCCTAGAGGACGGCGGCTTGGGTTCTTACTGCACTTCAAGTCCTGTTCCTTCTGCGGCACTGCAGGCAGCCGCAGGCCCAGAGGAGCAGCTACGGCGTTCCTCGGTTGAGACAGTTCGCCGGATGCGGGACTCCCTACTTCGATATGTTGATTCAGGGAAGGAAACGCAGGGTAACCGGTGTCTCTTGGGACTCCTTAGAAGCCACAGGAATGTACGCTGAGTGTACCCATGAAAACGGGGGCCTGCTGGAACTAGCCCTGCTTTCCCATTTTGAGGGCGGCATTCATGCCTGCCTTGAAGCTGCCTGACATTCCCGGCTCCCGACAGGCCAGTGAGCCCTGGAAGAATGTTTCGGGGAAAATTATGAGTTTGCTCTCTCTAAACCAGGGGCTTCCGTGGCCGCAGCTCGGTCCGCATGACAGGCTCTAGAGCGAAATGGAACCTCGACGTGAAAACTCGCCTCCAGGTTAGGCCCTGAGTAGCCGTGCAGAAAGGGAGGCATGCAGCTGTTTCCACAACTTCTCAGTCGCTTATGTGCTTTATTTTAAAGGAAGTACGCGTCCGGGGACTCCTAGGCCCCACGGGTGTGCATCGTTTTCCCTCCGAGGTCACTGAGTGCCTCCAGACACCTGTGGTCCGGCGGAGCAACGTCGAGGTCCATTGGTTGATCCCCTGGAGGACCTCTGTGCCTGCCGAGTGCTGGGCAGCAACACACTGCGCGTTCCTTGAGGAGAGCTACATCTCCAGAGCCCTCGAACGCCCTCGGGACAACATGGCTGGTGAGTGCGAAGTACCCAGGAAGACTCTGTCATGGACCTTGTGTGAGCTGCCATGAGAGAACACTGTGCTTGGAACACTGCGAGGCCCGCCCCGTACCTGAAGTCACTCTGCTCGAGGAGAAAGTCAGCATCTTAGCACGCTGTGTCGCTACCGGCACACCCAGCATGAACCCATGCCTGGAAGTAAGGCCCTGTTTCGCCGTGCAGAAGCAAAGGCGTGCTGCAGCTTCCAGGAGGCAGTCGGCTCTGCTCTGCATGCCTTTAATGGCAGCACAGCTTTCTGGACACCTGGGAGGCTAGCCGGGGCACCCTGCTCCCGGGAGGAACACTGAGTACCCCCAGGTGCACCTGGGTCTACTAAGCAACATCCAGGCCCGTAGCCCTTCAGAGCCCCCTGTGTGCAGGCCGAGCGTAGGGAAACGCACTGCCCTCTCCTTCGGAGCAGCTTAGTTTCCTCCGCACTCGCACACGTTCGCGAACACCGTTCTGGCACGTCCCACGTGGCCCGGAGGACTTACGCGGTGCCCTAATCGGACCTGCCCTCAGAGGAGACCTCGTCTTCGCGTTTCATCCAGGACCTCCTGACTGAAGTCACCGTGCCTCCTAGAGGACGGCGGCTTGGGTTCTTACTGCACTTTAAGTCCTATTCCTTCTGCGGCACTGCAGGCAGCCCCAGGCCCAGAGGAGCAGCTACGGCGTTCCTCGGTTGAGACAGTTCGCCGGATGCGGGACTCCCTACTTCGATATGTTGATTCAGGGAAGGAAACGCAGGGTAACCGGTGTCTCTTGGGACTCCTTAGAAGCCACAGGGATGTACGCTGAGTGTACCCATGAAAACGGGGGCCTGCTGGAACTAGCCCTGCTTTCCCATTTTGAGGGCGGCATTCATGCCTGCCTTGAAGCTACCTGACATTCCCGGCTCCCGACAGGCCAGTGAGCCCTGGAAGAATGCTTCAGGTAAAATTATGAGTTTGCTCTCTCTAAACCAGGGGCTTCCGTGGCCGCAGCTCGGTCCGCATGACAGGCTCTAGAGCGAAAGGGAACCTCGACGTGAAAACTCGCCTCCAGGTTAGGCCCTGAGTAGCCGTGCAGAAAGGGAGGCATGCAGCTGTTTAAAGGAGTTCTCAGTCGCTTATGTCCTTTATTTTAAAGGAAGTACGCGTCCGGGGACTCCTAGGCCCCACGGGTGTGCATCGTTTTCCCTCCGAGGTCACTGAGTGCCTCCAGACACCTGTGGGCCGGCGGAGCAACGTCGAGGTCCATTGGTTAATCCCCCGGAGGACCTCTGTGCCTGCCGAATGCTGCGCAGCAACACACTGCGCGTTCCTTGAGGAGCGCTACATCTCCAGAGCCCTCGAACGCCCTCGGGACAACATGGCTGGTGAGTGCGAAGTGCCCAGGAAGACACTGTCATGGCCCTTGTGTGAGCTGCCATGAGAGAACACTGTGCTTGGAACACTGCGAAGCCCGCCCCGTACCTGAAGTCACTCTGCTCGAGGAGAAAGTCAGCATCTTAGCACGCTGTGTCGCTACCGGCACACCCAGCATGAACCCATGCCTGGAAGGAAGGCCCTGATTCGCCGTGCAGAAGCGGAGGCGTGCTGCAGCTTCCAGGAGGCGGTGGCCTCTGCTCTGCATGCCTTTAACGGCAGCACAGCTTTCTGGACACCTGGGAGGCTAGCCGGGGCACCCTGCTCCCGGCAGGAACACTGAGTACCCCCAGGTGCACTTGGGTCTGCTAAGCAACATCCAGGCCCGTAACCCTTCAGAGCCCCCTGTGTGCAGGCCGAGCGTAGGGAAACGCACTGCCCTCTCCATCGGAGCAGCTTAGTTTCCTCCGCACTCGCACAGGTTCGCGAACACCGTTCTGGCACATCCCACGTGGCGCGGAGTTCTTACGCGGTGCCCTAATCGGAGCTGCCCTCAGAGGAGCCCTCGTCTTCGCGTTCCATCCAGGACCTCCTGACTGAAGTCACCGTGCCTCCTAGAGGACGGCGGCTTGGGTTCTTACTGCACTTCAAGTCCTGTTCCTTCTGCGGCACTGCAGGCAGCCCCAGGCCCAGAGGAGCAGCTACGGCGTTCCTCGGTTGAGACAGTTCGCCGGATGCGGGACTCCCTACTTCGATAAGTTGATTCAGGGAAGGAAACGCAGGATAACCGGTGTCTCTTGGGACTCGTTAGAAGCCACAGGGATGTACGCTGAGTGTTCCCATGAAAACGGGGGCCTGCTGGAACTAGACCTGCTTTTCCATTTTGAGGGTGGCATTCATGCCTGCCTTGAAGCTACCTGACATTCCCGGCTCCCGACAGGCCAGTGAGCCCTGGAAGAATGCTTCGGGGAAAATTATGAGTTTGCTCTCTCTAAACCAGGGGCTTCCGTGGCCGCGGCGGCGGTCAGCATGACAGGCTCTAGAGCGAAAGGGAACCTCGAAGTGAGAACTCGCCTCCAGGTTAGGCCTTGAGTAGCCGTGCAGAAAGGGAGGCATGCAGTTGTTTCCACAACTTCTCAGTCGCTTATGTGCTTTATTTTAAAGGAAGTACGCGTCCGGGGACTCCTAGGCCCCACGGGTGTGCATCGTTTTCCCTCCGAGGTCACTGAGTGCCTCCAGACACCTGTGGGCCGGCGGAGCAACGTCGAGGTCCATTGGTTGATCCCCTGGAGGACCTCTGTGCCTGCCGAGTGCTGGGCAGCAACACACTGCGCGTTCCTTGAGGAGAGCTACATCTCCAGAGCCCTCGAACGCCCTCGGGACAACATGGCTGGTGAGTGCGAAGTACCCAGGAAGACTCTGTCATGGACCTTGTGTGAGCTGCCATGAGAGAACACTGTGCTTGGAACACTGCGAGGCCCGCCCCGTACCTGAAGTCACTCTGCTCGAGGAGAAAGTCAGCATCTTAGCACGCTGTGTCGCTACCGGCACACCCAGCATGAACCCATGCCTGGAAGTAAGGCCCTGTTTCGCCGTGCAGAAGCGGAGGTGTGCTGCAGCTTCCAGGAGGCAGTCGGCTCTGCTCTGCATGCCTTTAACGGCAGCACAGCTTTCTGGACACCTGGGAGGCTAGCCGGGGCACCCTGCTCCCGGCAGGAACACTGAGTACCCCCAGGTGCACCTGGGTCTGCTAAGCAACATCCAGGCCCGTAGCCCTTCAGAGACCCCTGTGTGCAGGCCGAGCGTAGGGAAACGCACTGCCCTCTCCATCGGAGCAGCTTAGTTTCCTCCGCACTCGCACAGGTTCGCGAACACCGTTCTGGCACGTCCCACGTGGCGCGGAGTTCTTACGCGGTGCCCTAATCGGAGCTGCCCTCAGAGGAGCCCTCGTCTTCGCGTTCCATCCAGGACCTCCTGACTGAAGTCACCGTGCCTCCTAGAGGACGGCGGCTTGGGTTCTTACTGCACTTCAAGTCCTGTTCCTTCTGCGGCACTGCAGGCAGCCGCAGGCCCAGAGGAGCAGCTACGGCGTTCCTCGGTTGAGACAGTTCGCCGGATGCGGGACTCCCTACTTCGATAAGTTAATTCAGGGAAGGAAACGCAGGATAACCGGTGTCTCTTGGGACTCGTTAGAAGCCACAGGGATGTACGCTGAGTGTTCCCATGAAAACGGGGGCCTGCTGGAACTAGACCTGCTTTTCCATTTTGAGGGCGGCATTCATGCCTGCCTTGAAGCTACCTGACATTCCCGGCTCCCGACAGGCCAGTGAGCCCTGGAAGAATGCTTCGGGGAAAATTATGAGTTTGCTCTCTCTAAACCAGGGGCTTCCGTGGCCGCGGCGGCGGTCCGCATGACAGGCTCTAAAGCGAAAGGGAACCTCGAAGTGAGAACTCGCCTCCAGGTTAGGCCCTGAGTAGCCGTGCAGAAAGGGAGGCATGCAGCTGTTTCCACAACTTCTCAGTCGCTTATGTGCTTTATTTTAAAGGAAGTACGCGTCCGGGGACTCCTAGGCCCCACGGGTGTGCATGGTTTTCCCTCCGAGGTCACTGAGTGCCTCCAGACACTTGTGGGCCGGCGGAGCAACGTCGAGGTCCATTGGTTGATCCCCTGGAGGACCTCTGTGCCTGCCGAGTGCTGGGCAGCAACACACTGCGCGTTCCTTGAGGAGAGCTACATCTCCAGAGCCCTCGAACGCCCTCGGGACAACATGGCTGGTGAGTGCGAAGTACCCAGGAAGACCCTGTCATGGACCTTGTGTGAGCTGCCATGAGAGAACACTGTGCTTGGAACACTGCGAGACCCGCCCCGTACCTGAAGTCACTCTGCTCGAGGAGAAAGTCAGCATCTTAGCACGCTGTGTCGCTACCGGCACACCCAGCATGAACCCATGCCTGGAAGTAAGGCCCTGTTTCGCCGTGCAGAAGCGGAGGCATGCTGCAGCTTCCAGGAGGCAGTCGGCTCTGCTCTGCATGCCTTTAATGGCAGCACAGCTTTCTGGACACCTGGGAGGCTAGCCGGGGCACCCTGCTCCCGGCAGGAACACTGAGTACCCCCAGGTGCACCTGGGTCTGCTAAGCAACATCCAGGCCCGTAGCCCTTCAGAGCCCCCTGTGTGCAGGCCGAGCGTAGGGAAACGCACTGCCCTCTCCTTCGGAGCAGCTTAGTTTCCTCCGCACTCGCACACGTTCGCGAACACCGTTCTGGCACGTCCCACGTGGCCCGGAGGACTTACGCGGTGCCCTAATCGGACCTGCCCTCAGAGGAGACCTCGTCTTCGCGTTTCATCCAGGACCTCCTGACTGAAGTCACCGTGCCTCCTAGAGGACGGCGGCTTGGGTTCTTACTGCACTTCAAGTCCTGTTCCTTCTGCGGCACTGCAGGCAGCCCCAGGCCCAGAGGAGCAGCTATGGCGTTCCTCGGTTGAGACAGTTCGCCGGATGCGGGACTCCCTACTTCGATATGTTGATTCAGGGAAGGAAACGCAGGGTAACCGGTGTCTCTTGGGACTCCTTAGAAGCCACAGGAATGTACGCTGAGTGTACCCATGAAAACGGGGGCCTGCTGGAACTAGCCCTGCTTTCCCATTTTGAGGGCGGCATTCATGCCTGCCTTGAAGCTGCCTGACATTCCCGGCTCCCGACAGGCCAGTGAGCCCTGGAAGAATGTTTCGGGGAAAATTATGAGTTTGCTCTCTCTAAACCAGGGGCTTCCGTGGCCGCAGCTCGGTCCGCATGACAGGCTCTAGAGCGAAAGTGAACCTCGACGTGAAAACTCGCCTCCAGGTTAGGCCCTGAGTAGCCGTGCAGAAAGGGAGGCATGCAGCTGTTTCCACAACTTCTCAGTCGCTTATGTGCTTTATTTTAAAGGAAGTACGCATCCGGGGACTCCTAGGCCCCACGGGTGTGCATCGTTTTCCCTCCGAGGTCACTGAGTGCCTCCAGACACCTGTGGGCCGGCGGAGCAACGTCGAGGTCCATTGGTTGATCCCCTGGAGGACCTCTGTGCCTGCCGAGTGCTGGGCAGCAACACACTGCGCGTTCCTTGAGGAGAGCTACATCTCCAGAGCCCTCGAACGCACTCGGGACAACATGGCTGGTGAGTGCGAAGTACCCAGGAAGACTCTGTCATGGACCTTGTGTGAGCTGCCATGAGAGAACACTGTGCTTGGAACACTGCGAGGCCTGCCCCGTACCTGAAGTCACTCTGCTCGAGGAGAAAGTCAGCATCTTAGCACGCTGTGTCGCTACCGGCACACCCAGCATGAACCCATGCCTGGAAGTAAGGCCCTGTTTCGCCGTGCAGAAGCGGAGGCGTGCTGCAGCTTCCAGGAGGCAGTCGGCTCTGCTCTGCATGCCTTTAATGGCAGCACAGCTTTCTGGACACCTGGGAGGCTAGCCGGGGCACCCTGCTCCCGGCAGGAACACTGAGTACCCCCAGGTGCACCTGGGTCTGCTAAGCAACATCCAGGCCCGTAGCCCTTCAGAGCCCCCTGTGTGCAGGCCGAGCGTAGGGAAACGCACTGCCCTCTCCTTCGGAGCAGCTTAGTTTCCTCCGCACTCGCACACGTTCGCGAACACCGTTCTGGCACGTCCCACGTGGCCCGGAGGACTTACGCGGTGCCCTAATCGGACCTGCCCTCAGAGGAGACCTCGTCTTCGCGTTTCATCCAGGACCTCCTGACTGAAGTCACCGTGCCTCCTAGAGGACGGCGGCTTGGGTTCTTACTGCACTTCAAGTCCTGTTCCTTCTGCGGCACTGCAGGCAGCCCCAGGCCCAGAGGAGCAGCTACGGCGTTCCTCGGTTGAGACAGTTCGCCGGATGCGGGACTCCCTACTTCGATATGTTGATTCAGGGAAGGAAACGCAGGGTAACCGGTGTCTCTTGGGACTCCTTAGAAGCCACAGGGATGTACGCTGAGTATACCCATGAAAACAGGGGCCTGCTGGAACTAGCCCTGCTTTCCCATTTTGAGGGCGGCATTCATGCCTGCCTTGAAGCTACCTGACATTCCCGGCTCCCGACAGGCCAGTGAGCCCTGGAAGAATGCTTCGGGGAAAATTATGAGTTTGCTCTCTCTAAACCAGGGGCTTCCGTGGCCGCAGCTCGGTCCGCATGACAGGCTCTAGAGCGAAAGGGAACCTCGACGTGAAAACTCGCCTCCAGGTTAGGCCCTGAGTAGCCGTGCAGAAAGGGAGGCATGCAGCTGTTTAAAGGAGTTCTCAGTCGCTTATGTCCTTTATTTTAAAGGAAGTACGCGTCCGGGGACTCCTAGGCCCCACGGGTGTGCATCGTTTTCCCTCCGAGGTCACTGAGTGCCTCCAGACACCTGTGGGCCGGCGGAGCAACGTCGAGGTCCATTGGTTGATCCCCTGGGGGACCTCTGTGCCTGCCGAATGCTGCGCAGCAACACACTGCGCGTTCCTTGAGGAGCACTACATTTCCAGAGCCCTCGAACGCCCTCGGGACAACATGGCTGGTGAGTGCGAAGTGCCCAGGAAGACTCTGTCATGGCCCTTGTGTGAGCTGCCATGAGAGAACACTGTGCTTGGAACACTGCGAGGCCCGCCGCGTACCTGAAGTCACTGTGCTCGAGGAGAAAGTCAGCATCTTAGCACGCTGTGTCGCTACCGGCACACCCAGCATGAACCCATGCCTGGAAGGAAGGCCCTGATTCGCCGTGCAGAAGCGGAGGCGTGCTGCAGCTTCCAGGAGGCGGTGGCCTCTGCTCTGCATGCCTTTAACGGCAGCACAGCTTTCTGGACACCTGGGAGGCTAGCCGGGGCACCCTGCTCCCGGCAGGAACACTGAGTACCCCCAGGTGCACCTGGGTCTGCTAAGTAACATCCAGGCCCGTAACCCTTCAGAGCCCCCTGTGTGCAGGCCGAGCGTAGGGAAACGCACTGCCCTCTCCATCGGAGCATCTTAGTTTCCTCCGCACTCGCACACGTTCGCGAACACCGTTCTGGCACGTCCCACGTGGCCCGGAGTTCTTACGCGGTGCCCTAATCGGAGCTGCCCTCAGAGGAGACCTCGTCTTCGCGTTCCATCCAGGACCTCCTGACTGAAGTCACCGTGCCTCCTAGAGGACGGCGGCTTGGGTTCTTACTGCACTTCAAGTCCTGTTCCTTCTGCGGCACTGCAGGCAGCCGCAGGCCCAGAGGAGCAGCTACGGCGTTCCTCGGTTGAGACAGTTCGCCGGATGCGGGACTCCCTACTTCGATAAGTTGATTCAGGGAAGGAAACGCAGGATAACCGGTGTCTCTTGGGACTCGTTAGAAGCCACAGGGATGTACGCTGAGTGTTCCCATGAAAACGGGGGCCTGCTGGAACTAGACCTGCTTTTCCATTTTGAGGGCGGCATTCATGCCTGCCTTGAAGCTACCTGACATTCCCGGCTCCCGACAGGCCAGTGAGCCCTGGAAGAATGCTTCGGGGAAAATTATGAGTTTGCTCTCTCTAAACCAGGGGCTTCCGTGGCCGCGGCGGCGGTCCGCATGACAGGCTCTAGAGCGAAAGGGAACCTCGAAGTGAGAACTCGCCTCCAGGTTAGGCCCTGAGTAGCCGTGCAGAAAGGGAGGCATGCAGCTGTTTCCACAACTTCTCAGTCGCTTATGTGCTTTATTTTAAAGGAAGTACGCGTCCGGGGACTCCTAGGCCCCACGGGTGTGCATCGTTTTCCCTCCGAGGTCACTGAGTGCCTCCAGACACCTGTGGGCCGGCGGAGCAACGTCGAGGTCCATTGGTTGATCCCCTGGAGGACCTCTGTGCCTGCCGAGTGCTGGGCAGCAACACACTGCGCGTTCCTTGAGGAGAGCTACATCTCCAGAGCCCTCGAATGCCCTCGGGACAACATGGCTGGTGAGTGCGAAGTACCCAGGAAGACTCTGTCATGGAGCTTGTGTGAGCTGCCATGAGAGAACACTGTGCTTGGAACACTGCGAGGCCCGCCCCGTACCTGAAGTCACTCTGCTCGAGGAGAAAGTCAGCATCTTAGCACGCTGTGTCGCTACCGGCACACCCAGCATGAACCCATGCCTGGAAGTAAGGCCCTGTTTCGCCGTGCAGAAGCGGAGGCGTGCTGCAGCTTCCAGGAGGCAGTCGGCTCTGCTCTGCATGCCTTTAATGGCAGCACAGCTTTCTGGACACCTGGGAGGCTAGCCGGGGCACCCTGCTCCCGGCAGGAACACTGAGTACCCCCAGGTGCACCTGGGTCTGCTAAGCAACATCCAGGCCCGTAGCCCTTCAGAGCCCCCTGTGTGCAGGCCGAGCGTAGGGAAACGCACTGCCCTCTCCTTCGGAGCAGCTTAGTTTCCTCCGCACTCGCACACGTTCGCGAACACCGTTCTGGCACGTCCCACATGGCCCGGAGGACTTACGCGGTGCCCTAATCGGACCTGCCCTCAGAGGAGACCTCGTCTTCGTGTTTCATCCAGGACCTCCTGACTGAAGTCACCGTGCCTCCTAGAGGACGGCGGCTTGGGTTCTTACTGCACTTTAAGTCCTGTTCCTTCTGCGGCACTGCAGGCAGCCCCAGGCCCAGAGGAGCAGCTACGGCGTTCCTCGGTTGAGACAGTTCGCCGGATGCGGGACTCCCTACTTCGATATGTTGATTCAGGGAAGGAAACGCAGGGTAACCGGTGTCTCTTGGGACTCCTTAGAAGCCACAGGGATGTACGCTGAGTGTACCCATGAAAACGGGGGCCTGCTGGAACTAGCCTTGCTTTCCCATTTTGAGGGCGGCATTCATGCCTGCCTTGAAGCTACCTGACATTCCCGGCTCCCGACAGGCCAGTGAGCCCTGGAAGAATGCTTCGGGGAAAATTATGAGTTTGCTCTCTCTAAACCAGGGGCTTCCGTGGCCGCAGCTCGGTCCGCATGACAGGCTCTAGAGCGAAAGGGAACCTCGACGTGAAAACTCGCCTCCAGGTTAGGCCCTGAGTAGCCGTGCAGAAAGGGAGGCATGCAGCTGTTTAAAGGAGTTCTCAGTCGCTTATGTCCTTTATTTTAAAGGAAGTACGCGTCCGGGGACTCCTAGGCCCCACGGGTGTGCATCGTTTTCCCTCCGAGGTCACTGAGTGCCTCCAGACACCTGTGGGCCGGCGGAGCAACGTCGAGGTCCATTGGTTGATCCCCTGGAGGACCTCTGTGCCTGCCGAGTGCTGGGCAGCAACACACTGCGCGTTCCTTGAGGAGAGCTACATCTCCAGAGCCCTCGAACGCCCTCGGGACAACATGGCTGGTGAGTGCGAAGTACCCAGGAAGACTCTGTCATGGACCTTGTGTGAGCTGCCATGAGAGAACACTGTGCTTGGAACACTGCGAGGCCCGCCCCGTACCTGAAGTCACTCTGCTCGAGGAGAAAGTCAGCATCTTAGCACGCTGTGTCGCTACCGGCACACCCAGCATGAACCCATGCCTGGAAGTAAGGCCCTGTTTCGCCGTGCAGAAGCAAAGGCGTACTGCAGCTTCCAGGAGGCAGTCGGCTCTGCTCTGCATGCCTTTAATGGCAGCACAGCTTTCTGGACACCTGGGAGGCTAGCCGGGGCACCCTGCTCCCGGGAGGAACACTGAGTACCCCCAGGTGCACCTGGGTCTACTAAGCAACATCCAGGCCCGTAGCCCTTCAGAGCCCCCTGTGTGCAGGCCGAGCGTAGGGAAACGCACTGCCCTCTCCTTCGGAGCAGCTTAGTTTCCTCCGCACTCGCACACGTTCGCGAACACCGTTCTGGCACGTCCCACGTGGCCCGGAGGACTTACGCGGTGCCCTAATCGGACCTGCCCTCAGAGGAGACCTCGTCTTCGCGTTTCATCCAGGACCTCCTGACTGAAGTCACCGTGCCTCCTAGAGGACGGCGGCTTGGGTTCTTACTGCACTTTAAGTCCTATTCCTTCTGCGGCACTGCAGGCAGCCCCAGGCCCAGAGGAGCAGCTACGGCGTTCCTCGGTTGAGACAGTTCGCCGGATGCGGGACTCCCTACTTCGATATGTTGATTCAGGGAAGGAAACGCAGGGTAACCGGTGTCTCTTGGGACTCCTTAGAAGCCACAGGGATGTACGCTGAGTGTACCCATGAAAACGGGGGCCTGCTGGAACTAGCCCTGCTTTCCCATTTTGAGGGCGGCATTCATGCCTGCCTTGAAGCTACCTGACATTCCCGGCTCCCGACAGGCCAGTGAGCCCTGGAAGAATGCTTCGGGGAAAATTATGAGTTTGCTCTCTCTAAACCAGGGGCTTCCGTGGCCGCAGCTCGGTCCACATGACAGGCTCTAGAGCGAAAGGGAACCTCGACGTGAAAACTCGCCTCCAGGTTAGGCCCTGAGTAGCCGTGCAGAAAGGGAGGCATGCAGCTGTTTAAAGGAGTTCTCAGTCGCTTATGTCCTTTATTTTAAAGGAAGTACGCGTCCGGGGACTCCTAGGCCCCACGGGTGTGCATCGTTTTCCCTCCGAGGTCACTGAGTGCCTCCAGACACCTGTGGGCCGGCGGAGCAACGTCGAGGTCCATTGGTTGATCCCCTGGAGGACCTCTGTGCCTGCCGAATGCTGCGCAGCAACACACTGCGCGTTCCTTGAGGAGCACTGCATCTCCAGAGCCCTCGAACGCCCTCGGGACAACATGGCTGGTGAGTGCGAAGTGCCCAGGAAGACTCTGTCATGGCCCTTGTGTGAGCTGCCATGAGAGAACACTGTGCTTGGAACACTGCGAGGCCCGCCCCGTACCTGAAGTCACTGTGCTCGAGGAGAAAGTCAGCATCTTAGCACGCTGTGTCGCTACCGGCACACCCAGCATGAACCCATGCCTGGAAGGAAGGCCCTGATTCGCCGTGCAGAAGCGGAGGCGTGCTGCAGCTTCCAGGAGGCGGTGGCCTCTGCTCTGCATGCCTTTAACGGCAGCACAGCTTTCTGGACACCTGGGAGGCTAGCCGGGGCACCCTGCTCCCGGCAGGAACACTGAGTACCCCCAGGTGCACCTGGGTCTGCTAAGCAACATCCAGGCCCGTAACCCTTCAGAGCCCCCTGTGTGCAGGCCGAGCATAGGGAAACGCACTGCCCTCTCCATCGGAGCAGCTTAGTTTCCTCCGCACTCGCACAGGTTCGCGAACACCGTTCTGGCACGTCCCACGTGGCGCGGAGTTCTTACGCGGTGCCCTAATGGGAGCTGCCCTCAGAGGAGCCCTCGTCTTCGCGTTCCATCCAGGACCTCCTGACTGAAGTCACCGTGCCTCCTAGAGGACGGCGGCTTGGGTTCTTACTGCACTTCAAGTCCTGTTCCTTCTGCGGCACTGCAGGCAGCCGCAGGCCCAGAGGAGCAGCTACGGCGTTCCTCGGTTGAGACAGTTCGCCGGATGCGGGACTCCCTACTTCGATAAGTTGATTCAGGGAAGGAAACGCAGGATAACCGGTGTCTCTTGGGACTCGTTAGAAGCCACAGGGATGTACGCTGAGTGTTCCCATGAAAACGGGGGCCTGCTGGAACTAGACCTGCTTTTCCATTTTGAGGGCGGCATTCATGCCTGCCTTGAAGCTACCTGACATTCCCGGCTCCCGACAGGCCAGTGAGCCCTGGAAGAATGCTTCGGGGAAAATTATGAGTTTGCTCTCTCTAAACCAGGGGCTTCCGTGGCCGCGGCGGCGGTCCGCATGACAGGCTCTAGAGCGAAAGGGAACCTCGAAGTGAGAACTCGCCTCCAGGTTAGGCCCTGAGTAGCCGTGCAGAAAGGGAGGCATGCAGCTGTTTCCACAACTTCTCAGTCGCTTATGTGCTTTATTTTAAAGGAAGTACGCGTCCGGGGACTCCTAGGCCCCACGGGTGTGCATCGTTTTCCCTCCGAGGTCACTGAGTGCCTCCAGACACCTGTGGGCCGGCGGAGCAACGTCGAGGTCCATTGGTTGATCCCCTGGAGGACCTCTGTGCCTGCCGAGTGCTGGGCAGCAACACACTGCGCGTTCCTTGAGGAGAGCTACATCTCCAGAGCCCTCGAATGCCCTCGGGACAACATGGCTGGTGAGTGCGAAGTACCCAGGAAGACTCTGTCATGGAGCTTGTGTGAGCTGCCATGAGAGAACACTGTGCTTGGAACACTGCGAGGCCCGCCCCGTACCTGAAGTCACTCTGCTCGAGGAGAAAGTCAGCATCTTAGCACGCTGTGTCGCTACCGGCACACCCAGCATGAACCCATGCCTGGAAGTAAGGCCCTGTTTCGCCGTGCAGAAGCGGAGGCGTGCTGCAGCTTCCAGGAGGCAGTCGGCTCTGCTCTGCATGCCTTTAATGGCAGCACAGCTTTCTGGACACCTGGGAGGCTAGCCGGGGCACCCTGCTCCCGGCAGGAACACTGAGTACCCCCAGGTGCACCTGGGTCTGCTAAGCAACATCCAGGCCCGTAGCCCTTCAGAGCCCCCTGTGTGCAGGCCGAGCGTAGGGAAACGCACTGCCCTCTCCTTCGGAGCAGCTTAGTTTCCTCCGCACTCGCACACGTTCGCGAACACCGTTCTGGCACGTCCCACATGGCCCGGAGGACTTACGCGGTGCCCTAATCGGACCTGCCCTCAGAGGAGACCTCGTCTTCGTGTTTCATCCAGGACCTCCTGACTGAAGTCACCGTGCCTCCTAGAGGACGGCGGCTTGGGTTCTTACTGCACTTTAAGTCCTGTTCCTTCTGCGGCACTGCAGGCAGCCCCAGGCCCAGAGGAGCAGCTACGGCGTTCCTCGGTTGAGACAGTTCGCCGGATGCGGGACTCCCTACTTCGATATGTTGATTCAGGGAAGGAAACGCAGGGTAACCGGTGTCTCTTGGGACTCCTTAGAAGCCACAGGGATGTACGCTGAGTGTACCCATGAAAACGGGGGCCTGCTGGAACTAGCCCTGCTTTCCCATTTTGAGGGCGGCATTCATGCCTGCCTTGAAGCTACCTGACATTCCCGGCTCCCGACAGGCCAGTGAGCCCTGGAAGAATGCTTCGGGGAAAATTATGAGTTTGCTCTCTCTAAACCAGGGGCTTCCGTGGCCGCAGCTCGGTCCGCATGACAGGCTCTAGAGCGAAAGGGAACCTCGACGTGAAAACTCGCCTCCAGGTTAGGCCCTGAGTAGCCGTGCAGAAAGGGAGGCATGCAGCTGTTTAAAGGAGTTCTCAGTCGCTTATGTCCTTTATTTTAAAGGAAGTACGCGTCCGGGGACTCCTAGGCCCCACGGGTGTGCATCGTTTTCCCTCCGAGGTCACTGAGTGCCTCCAGACACCTGTGGGCCGGCGGAGCAACGTCGAGGTCCATTGGTTGATCCCCTGGAGGACCTCTGTGCCTGCCGAGTGCTGGGCAGCAACACACTGCGCGTTCCTTGAGGAGAGCTACATCTCCAGAGCCCTCGAACGCCCTCGGGACAACATGGCTGGTGAGTGCGAAGTACCCAGGAAGACTCTGTCATGGACCTTGTGTGAGCTGCCATGAGAGAACAC
This sequence comes from Pseudorca crassidens, assembly GCF_039906515.1. Lineage (NCBI taxonomy): Eukaryota > Metazoa > Chordata > Mammalia > Artiodactyla > Delphinidae > Pseudorca > Pseudorca crassidens. The sequence goes on along the minus strand of NC_090311.1, from coordinate 87,220,905 downwards.
TGTGCTTGGAACACTGCGAGGCCCGCCCCGTACCTGAAGTCACTCTGCTCGAGGAGAAAGTCAGCATCTTAGCACGCTGTGTCGCTACCGGCACACCCAGCATGAACCCATGCCTGGAAGTAAGGCCCTGTTTCGCCGTGCAGAAGCAAAGGCGTGCTGCAGCTTCCAGGAGGCAGTCGGCTCTGCTCTGCATGCCTTTAATGGCAGCACAGCTTTCTGGACACCTGGGAGGCTAGCCGGGGCACCCTGCTCCCGGGAGGAACACTGAGTACCCCCAGGTGCACCTGGGTCTACTAAGCAACATCCAGGCCCGTAGCCCTTCAGAGCCCCCTGTGTGCAGGCCGAGCGTAGGGAAACGCACTGCCCTCTCCTTCGGAGCAGCTTAGTTTCCTCCGCACTCGCACACGTTCGCGAACACCGTTCTGGCACGTCCCACGTGGCCCGGAGGACTTACGCGGTGCCCTAATCGGACCTGCCCTCAGAGGAGACCTCGTCTTCGCGTTTCATCCAGGACCTCCTGACTGAAGTCACCGTGCCTCCTAGAGGACGGCGGCTTGGGTTCTTACTGCACTTTAAGTCCTATTCCTTCTGCGGCACTGCAGGCAGCCCCAGGCCCAGAGGAGCAGCTACGGCGTTCCTCGGTTGAGACAGTTCGCCGGATGCGGGACTCCCTACTTCGATATGTTGATTCAGGGAAGGAAACGCAGGGTAACCGGTGTCTCTTGGGACTCCTTAGAAGCCACAGGGATGTACGCTGAGTGTACCCATGAAAACGGGGGCCTGCTGGAACTAGCCCTGCTTTCCCATTTTGAGGGCGGCATTCATGCCTGCCTTGAAGCTACCTGACATTCCCGGCTCCCGACAGGCCAGTGAGCCCTGGAAGAATGCTTCGGGGAAAATTATGAGTTTGCTCTCTCTAAACCAGGGGCTTCCGTGGCCGCAGCTCGGTCCACATGACAGGCTCTAGAGCGAAAGGGAACCTCGACGTGAAAACTCGCCTCCAGGTTAGGCCCTGAGTAGCCGTGCAGAAAGGGAGGCATGCAGCTGTTTAAAGGAGTTCTCAGTCGCTTATGTCCTTTATTTTAAAGGAAGTACGCGTCCGGGGACTCCTAGGCCCCACGGGTGTGCATCGTTTTCCCTCCGAGGTCACTGAGTGCCTCCAGACACCTGTGGGCCGGCGGAGCAACGTCGAGGTCCATTGGTTGATCCCCTGGAGGACCTCTGTGCCTGCCGAATGCTGCGCAGCAACACACTGCGCGTTCCTTGAGGAGCACTGCATCTCCAGAGCCCTCGAACGCCCTCGGGACAACATGGCTGGTGAGTGCGAAGTGCCCAGGAAGACTCTGTCATGGCCCTTGTGTGAGCTGCCATGAGAGAACACTGTGCTTGGAACACTGCGAGGCCCGCCCCGTACCTGAAGTCACTGTGCTCGAGGAGAAAGTCAGCATCTTAGCACGCTGTGTCGCTACCGGCACACCCAGCATGAACCCATGCCTGGAAGGAAGGCCCTGATTCGCCGTGCAGAAGCGGAGGCGTGCTGCAGCTTCCAGGAGGCGGTGGCCTCTGCTCTGCATGCCTTTAACGGCAGCACAGCTTTCTGGACACCTGGGAGGCTAGCCGGGGCACCCTGCTCCCGGCAGGAACACTGAGTACCCCCAGGTGCACCTGGGTCTGCTAAGCAACATCCAGGCCCGTAACCCTTCAGAGCCCCCTGTGTGCAGGCCGAGCATAGGGAAACGCACTGCCCTCTCCATCGGAGCAGCTTAGTTTCCTCCGCACTCGCACAGGTTCGCGAACACCGTTCTGGCACGTCCCACGTGGCGCGGAGTTCTTACGCGGTGCCCTAATGGGAGCTGCCCTCAGAGGAGCCCTCGTCTTCGCGTTCCATCCAGGACCTCCTGACTGAAGTCACCGTGCCTCCTAGAGGACGGCGGCTTGGGTTCTTACTGCACTTCAAGTCCTGTTCCTTCTGCGGCACTGCAGGCAGCCGCAGGCCCAGAGGAGCAGCTACGGCGTTCCTCGGTTGAGACAGTTCGCCGGATGCGGGACTCCCTACTTCGATAAGTTAATTCAGGGAAGGAAACTCAGGATAACCGGTGTCTCTTGGGACTCGTTAGAAGCCACAGGGATGTACGCTGAGTGTTCCCATGAAAACGGGGGCCTGCTGGAACTAGACCTGCTTTTCCATTTTGAGGGCGGCATTCATGCCTGCCTTGAAGCTACCTGACATTCCCAGCTCCCGACAGGCCAGTGAGCCCTGGAAGAATGCTTCGGGGAAAATTATGAGTTTGCTCTCTCTAAACCAGGGGCTTCCGTGGCCGCGGGGGCGGTCCGCATGACAGGCTCTAGAGCGAAAGGGAACCTCGAAGTGAGAACTCGCCTCCAGGTTAGGCCCTGAGTAGCCGTGCAGAAAGGGAGGCATGCAGCTGTTTCCACAACTTCTCAGTCGCTTATGTGCTTTATTTTAAAGGAAGTACGCGTCCGGGGACTCCTAGGCCCCACGGGTGTGCATCGTTTTCCCTCCGAGGTCACTGAGTGCCTCCAGACACCTGTGGGCCGGCGGAGCAACGTCGAGGTCCATTGGTTGATCCCCTGGAGGACCTCTGTGCCTGCCGAGTGCTGGGCAGCAACACACTGCGCGTTCCTTGAGGAGAGCTACATCTCCAGAGCCCTCGAACGCCCTCGGGACAACATGGCTGGTGAGTGCGAAGTACCCAGGAAGACTCTGTCATGGAGCTTGTGTGAGCTGCCATGAGAGAACACTGTGCTTGGAACACTGCGAGGCCCGCCCCGTACCTGAAGTCACTCTGCTCGAGGAGAAAGTCAGCATCTTAGCACGCTGTGTCGCTACCGGCACACCCAGCATGAACCCATGCCTGGAAGTAAGGCCCTGTTTCGCCGTGCAGAAGCGGAGGCGTGCTGCAGCTTCCAGGAGGCAGTCGGCTCTGCTCTGCATGCCTTTAATGGCAGCACAGCTTTCTGGACACCTGGGAGGCTAGCCGGGGCACCCTGCTCCCGGCAGGAACACTGAGTACCCCCAGGTGCACCTGGGTCTGCTAAGCAACATCCAGGCCCGTAGCCCTTCAGAGCCCCCTGTGTGCAGGCCGAGCGTAGGGAAACGCACTGCCCTCTCCTTCGGAGCAGCTTAGTTTCGTCTGCACTCGCACACGTTCGCGAACACCGTTCTGGCACGTCCCACGTGGCCCGGAGGACTTACGCGGTGCCCTAATCGGACCTGCCCTCAGAGGAGACCTCGTCTTCGCGTTTCATCCAGGACCTCCTGACTGAAGTCACCGTGCCTCCTAGAGGACGGCGGCTTGGGCTCTTACTGCACTTTAAGTCCTGTTCCTTCTGCGGAACTGCAGGCAGCCCCAGGCCCAGAGGAGCAGCTACGGCGTTCCTCAGTTGAGACAGTTCGCCGGATGCGGGACTCCCTACTTCGATATGTTGATTCAGGGAAGGAAACGCAGGGTAACCGGTGTCTCTTGGGACTCCTTAGAAGCCACAGGGATGTACGCTGAGTGTACCCATGAAAACGGGGGCCTGCTGGAACTATCCCTGCTTTCCCATTTTGAGGGCGGCATTCATGCCTGCCTTGAAGCTACCTGACATTCCCGGCTCCCGACAGGCCAGTGAGCCCTGGAAGAATGCTTCAGGGAAAATTATGAGTTTGCTCTCTCTAAACCAGGGGCTTCCGTGGCCGCAGCTCGGTCCGCATGACAGGCTCTAGAGCGAAAGGGAACCTCGACGTGAAAACTCGCCTCCAGGTTAGGCCCTGAGTAGCCGTGCAGAAAGGGAGGCATGCAGCTGTTTAAAGGAGTTCTCAGTCGCTTATGTCCTTTATTTTAAAGGAAGTACGCGTCCGGGGACTCCTAGGCCCCACGGGTGTGCATCGTTTTCCCTCCGAGGTCACTGAGTGCCTCCAGACACCTGTGGGCCGGCGGAGCAACGTCGAGGTCCATTGGTTGATCCCCTGGAGGACCTCTGTGCCTGCCGAATGCTGCGCAGCAACACACTGCGCGTTCCTTGAGGAGCACTACATTTCCAGAGCCCTCGAACGCCCTCGGGACAACATGGCTGGTGAGTGCGAAGTGCCCAGGAAGACTCTGTCATGGCCCTTGTGTGAGCTGCCATGAGAGAACACTGTGCTTGGAACACTGCGAGGCCCGCCCCGTACCTGAAGTCACTGTGCTCGAGGAGAAAGTCAGCATCTTAGCACGCTGTGTCGCTACCGGCACACCCAGCATGAACCCATGCCTGGAAGGAAGGCCCTGATTCGCCGTGCAGAAGCGGAGGCGTGCTGCAGCTTCCAGGAGGCGGTGGCCTCTGCTCTGCATGCCTTTAACGGCAGCACAGCTTTCTGGACACCTGGGAGGCTAGCCGGGGCACCCTGCTCCCGGCAGGAACACTGAGTACCCCCAGGTGCACCTGGGTCTGCTAAGCAACATCCAGGCTCGTAACCCTTCAGAGCCCCCTGTGTGCAGGCCGAGCATAGGGAAACGCACTGCCCTCTTCATCGGAGCAGCTTAGTTTCCACCGCACTCGCACAGGTTCGCGAACACCGTTCTGGCACGTCCCACGTGGCGCGGAGTTCTTACGCGGTGCCCTAATGGGAGCTGCCCTCAGAGGAGCCCTCGTCTTCGCGTTCCATCCAGGACCTCCTGACTGAAGTCACCGTGCCTCCTAGAGGACGGCGGCTTGGGTTCTTACTGCACTTCAAGTCCTGTTCCTTCTGCGGCACTGCAGGCAGCCGCAGGCCCAGAGGAGCAGCTACGGCGTTCCTCGGTTGAGACAGTTCGCCGGATGCGGGACTCCCTACTTCGATAAGTTAATTCAGGGAAGGAAACGCAGGATAACCGGTGTCTCTTGGGACTCGTTAGAAGCCACAGGGATGTACGCTGAGTGTTCCCATGAAAACGGGGGCCTGCTGGAACTAGACCTGCTTTTCCATTTTGAGGGCGGCATTCATGCCTGCCTTGAAGCTACCTGACATTCCCGGCTCCCGACAGGCCAGTGAGCCCTGGAAGAATGCTTCAGGGAAAATTATGAGTTTGCTCTCTCTAAACCAGGGGCTTCCGTGGCCGCGGCGGCGGTCCGCATGACAGGCTCTAGAGCGAAAGGGAACCTCGAAGTGAGAACTCGCCTCCAGGTTAGGCCCTGAGTAGCCGTGCAGAAAGGGAGGCATGCAGCTGTTTCCACAACTTCTCAGTCGCTTATGTGCTTTATTTTAAAGGAAGTACGCGTCCGGGGACTCCTAGGCCCCATGGGTGTGCATCGTTTTCCCTCCGAGGTCACTGAGTGCCTCCAGACACCTGTGGGCCGGCGGAGCAATGTCGAGGTCCATTGGTTGATCCCCTGGAGGACCTCTGTGCCTGCCGAGTGCTGGGCAGCAACACACTGCGCGTTCCTTGAGGAGAGCTACATCTCCAGAGCCCTCGAACGCCCTCGGGACAACATGGCTGGTGAGTGCGAAGTACCCAGGAAGACTCTGTCATGGAGCTTGTGTGAGCTGCCATGAGAGAACACTGTGCTTGGAACACTGCGAGGCCCGCCCCGTACCTGAAGTCACTCTGCTCGAGGAGAAAGTCAGCATCTTAGCACGCTGTGTCGCTACCGGCACACCCAGCATGAACCCATGCCTGGAAGTAAGGCCCTGTTTCGCCGTGCAGAAGCGGAGGCGTGCTGCAGCTTCCAGGAGGCAGTCGGCTCTGCTCTGCATGCCTTTAATGGCAGCACAGCTTTCTGGACACCTGGGAGGCTAGCCGGGGCACCCTGCTCCCGGCAGGAACACTGAGTACCCCCAGGTGCACCTGGGTCTGCTAAGCAACATCCAGGCCCGTAGCCCTTCAGAGCCCCCTGTGTGCAGGCCGAGCGTAGGGAAACGCACTGCCCTCTCCTTCGGAGCAGCTTAGTTTCCTCCGCACTCGCACACGTTCGTGAACACCGTTCTGGCACGTCCCACGTGGCCCGGAGGACTTACGCGGTGCCCTAATCGGACCTGCCCTCAGAGGAGACCTCGTCTTCGCGTTTCATCCAGGACCTCCTGACTGAAGTCACCGTGCCTCCTAGAGGACGGCGGCTTGGGTTCTTACTGCACTTTAAGTCCTGTTCCTTCTGCGGCACTGCAGGCAGCCCCAGGCCCAGAGGAGCAGCTACGGCGTTCCTCGGTTGAGACAGCTCGCCGGATGCGGGACTCCCTACTTCGATATGTTGATTCAGGGAAGGAAACGCAGGGTAACCGGTGTCTCTTGGGACTCCTTAGAAGCCACAGGGATGTACGCTGAGTGTACCCATGAAAACGGGGGCCTGCTGGAACTAGCCCTGCTTTCCCATTTTGAGGGCGGCATTCATGCCTGCCTTGAAGCTACCTGACATTCCCGGCTCCCGACAGGCCAGTGAGCCCTGGAAGAATGCTTCGGGGAAAATTATGAGTTTGCTCTCTCTAAACCAGGGGCTTCCGTGGCCGCAGCTCGGTCCGCATGACAGGCTCTAGAGCGAAAGGGAACCTCGACGTGAAAACTCGCCTCCAGGTTAGGCCCTGAGTAGCCGTGCAGAAAGGGAGGCATGCAGCTGTTTAAAGGAGTTCTCAGTCGCTTATGTCCTTTATTTTAAAGGAAGTACGCGTCCGGGGACTCCTAGGCCCCACGGGTGTGCATCGTTTTCCCTCCGAGGTCACTGAGTGCCTCCAGACACCTGTGGGCCGGCGGAGCAACGTCGAGGTCCATTGGTTGATCCCCTGGAGGACCTCTGTGCCTGCCGAATGCTGCGCAGCAACACACTGCGCGTTCCTTGAGGAGCACTACATTTCCAGAGCCCTCGAACGCCCTCGGGACAACATGGCTGGTGAGTGCGAAGTGCCCAGGAAGACTCTGTCATGGCCCTTGTGTGAGCTGCCATGAGAGAACACTGTGCTTGGAACACTGCGAGGCCCGCCCCGTACCTGAAGTCACTGTGCTCGAGGAGAAAGTCAGCATCTTAGCACGCTGTGTCGCTACCGGCACACCCAGCATGAACCCATGCCTGGAAGGAAGGCCCTGATTCGCCGTGCAGAAGCGGAGGCGTGCTGCAGCTTCCAGGAGGCGGTGGCCTCTGCTCTGCATGCCTTTAACGGCAGCACAGCTTTCTGGACACCTGGGAGGCTAGCCGGGGCACCCTGCTCCCGGCAGGAACACTGAGTACCCCCAGGTGCACCTGGGTCTGCTAAGCAACATCCAGGCCCGTAACCCTTCAGAGCCCCCTGTGTGCAGGCCGAGCATAGGGAAACGCACTGCCCTCTCCATCGGAGCAGCTTAGTTTCCTCCGCACTCGCACAGGTTCGCGAACACCGTTCTGGCACGTCCCACGTGGCGCGGAGTTCTTACGCGGTGCCCTAATGGGAGCTGCCCTCAGAGGAGCCCTCGTCTTCGCGTTCCATCCAGGACCTCCTGACTGAAGTCACCGTGCCTCCTAGAGGACGGCGGCTTGGGTTCTTACTGCACTTCAAGTCCTGTTCCTTCTGCGGCACTGCAGGCAGCCGCAGGCCCAGAGGAGCAGCTACGGCGTTCCTCGGTTGAGACAGTTCGCCGGATGCGGGACTCCCTACTTCGATAAGTTAATTCAGGGAAGGAAACGCAGGATAACCGGTGTCTCTTGGGACTCGTTAGAAGCCACAGGGATGTACGCTGAGTGTTCCCATGAAAACGGGGGCCTGCTGGAACTAGACCTGCTTTTCCATTTTGAGGGCGGCATTCATGCCTGCCTTGAAGCTACCTGACATTCCCGGCTCCCGACAGGCCAGTGAGCCCTGGAAGAATGCTTCGGGGAAAATTATGAGTTTGCTCTCTCTAAACCAGGGGCTTCCGTGGCCGCGGCGGCGGTCCGCATGACAGGCTCTATAGCGAAAGGGAACCTCGAAGTGAGAACTCGCCTCCAGGTTAGGCCCTGAGTAGCCGTGCAGAAAGGGAGGCATGCAGCTGTTTCCACAACTTCTCAGTCGCTTATGTGCTTTATTTTAAAGGAAGTACGCGTCCGGGGACTCCTAGGCCCCACGGGTGTGCATCGTTTTCCCTCCGAGGTCACTGAGTGCCTCCAGACACCTGTGGGCCGGCGGAGCAACGTCGAGGTCCATTGGTTGATCCCCTGGAGGACCTCTGTGCCTGCCGAGTGCTGGGCAGCAACACACTGCGCGTTCCTTGAGGAGAGCTACATCTCCAGAGCCCTCGAACGCCCTCGGGACAACATGGCTGGTGAGTGCGAAGTACCCAGGAAGACTCTGTCATGGACCTTGTGTGAGCTGCCATGAGAGAACACTGTGCTTGGAACACTGCGAGGCCCGCCCCGTACCTGAAGTCACTCTGCTCGAGGAGAAAGTCAGCATCTTAGCACGCTGTGTCGCTACCGGCACACCCAGCATGAACCCATGCCTGGAAGTAAGGCCCTGTTTCGCCGTGCAGAAGCAAAGGCGTGCTGCAGCTTCCAGGAGGCAGTCGGCTCTGCTCTGCATGCCTTTAATGGCAGCACAGCTTTCTGGACACCTGGGAGGCTAGCCGGGGCACCCTGCTCCCGGGAGGAACACTGAGTACCCCCAGGTGCACCTGGGTCTGCTAAGCAACATCCAGGCCCGTAGCCCTTCAGAGCCCCCTGTGTGCAGGCCGAGCGTAGGGAAACGCACTGCCCTCTCCTTCGGAGCAGCTTAGTTTCCTCCGCACTCGCACACGTTCGCGAACACCGTTCTGGCACGTCCCACGTGGCCCGGAGGACTTACGCGGTGCCCTAATCGGACCTGCCCTCAGAGGAGACCTCGTCTTCGCGTTTCATCCAGGACCTCCTGACTGAAGTCACCGTGCCTCCTAGAGGACGGCGGCTTGGGTTCTTACTGCACTTTAAGTCCTGTTCCTTCTGCGGCACTGCAGGCAGCCCCAGGCCCAGAGGAGCAGCTACGGCGTTCCTCGGTTGAGACAGTTCGCCGGATGCGGGACTCCCTACTTCGATATGTTGATTCAGGGAAGGAAACGCAGGGTAACCGGTGTCTCTTGGGACTCCTTAGAAGCCACAGGGATGTACGCTGAGTGTACCCATGAAAACGGGGGCCTGCTGGAACTAGCCCTGCTTTCCCATTTTGAGGGCGGCATTCATGCCTGCCTTGAAGCTACCTGACATTCCCGGCTCCCGACAGGCCAGTGAGCCCTGGAAGAATGCTTCGGGGAAAATTATGAGTTTGCTCTCTCTAAACCAGGGGCTTCCGTGGCCGCAGCTCGGTCCACATGACAGGCTCTAGAGCGAAAGGGAACCTCGACGTGAAAACTCGCCTCCAGGTTAGGCCCTGAGTAGCCGTGCAGAAAGGGAGGCATGCAGCTGTTTAAAGGAGTTCTCAGTCGCTTATGTCCTTTATTTTAAAGGAAGTACGCGTCCGGGGACTCCTAGGCCCCACGGGTGTGCATCGTTTTCCCTCCGAGGTCACTGAGTGCCTCCAGACACCTGTGGGCCGGCGGAGCAACGTCGAGGTCCATTGGTTGATCCCCTGGAGGACCTCTGTGCCTGCCGAATGCTGCGCAGCAACACACTGCGCGTTCCTTGAGGAGCACTGCATCTCCAGAGCCCTCGAACGCCCTCGGGACAACATGACTGGTGAGTGCGAAGTGCCCAGGAAGACTCTGTCATGGCCCTTGTGTGAGCTGCCATGAGAGAACACTGTGCTTGGAACACTGCGAGGCCCGCCCCGTACCTGAAGTCACTGTGCTCGAGGAGAAAGTCAGCATCTTAGCACGCTGTGTCGCTACCGGCACACCCAGCATGAACCCATGCCTGGAAGGAAGGCCCTGATTCGCTGTGCAGAAGCGGAGGCGTGCTGCAGCTTCCAGGAGGCGGTGGCCTCTGCTCTGCATGCCTTTAACGGCAGCACAGCTTTCTGGACACCTGGGAGGCTAGCCGGGGCACCCTGCTCCCGGCAGGAACACTGAGTACCCCCAGGTGCACCTGGGTCTGCTAAGCAACATCCAGGCCCGTAACCCTTCAGAGCCCCCTGTGTGCAGGCCGAGCATAGGGAAACGCACTGCCTTCTCCATCGGAGCAGCTTAGTTTCCTCCGCACTCGCACAGGTTCGCGAACACCGTTCTGGCACGTCCCACGTGGCGCGGAGTTCTTACGCGGTGCCCTAATGGGAGCTGCCCTCAGAGGAGCCCTCGTCTTCGCGTTCCATCCAGGACCTCCTGACTGAAGTCACCGTGCCTCCTAGAGGACGGCGGCTTGGGTTCTTACTGCACTTCAAGTCCTGTTCCTTCTGCGGCACTGCAGGCAGCCGCAGGCCCAGAGGAGCAGCTACGGCGTTCCTCGGTTGAGACAGTTCGCCGGATGCGGGACTCCCTACTTCGATAAGTTAATTCAGGGAAGGAAACTCAGGATAACCGGTGTCTCTTGGGACTCGTTAGAAGCCACAGGGATGTACGCTGAGTGTTCCCATGAAAACGGGGGCCTGCTGGAACTAGACCTGCTTTTCCATTTTGAGGGCGGCATTCATGCCTGCCTTGAAGCTACCTGACATTCCCGGCTCCCGACAGGCCAGTGAGCCCTGGAAGAATGCTTCGGGGAAAATTATGAGTTTGCTCTCTCTAAACCAGGGGCTTCCGTGGCCGCGGGGGCGGTCCGCATGACAGGCTCTAGAGCGAAAGGGAACCTCGAAGTGAGAACTCGCCTCCAGGTTAGGCCCTGAGTAGCCGTGCAGAAAGGGAGGCATGCAGCTGTTTCCACAACTTCTCAGTCGCTTATGTGCTTTATTTTAAAGGAAGTACGCGTCCGGGGACTCCTAGGCCCCACGGGTGTGCATCGTTTTCCCTCCGAGGTCACTGAGTGCCTCCAGACACCTGTGGGCCGGCGGAGCAACGTCGAGGTCCATTGGTTGATCCCCTGGAGGACCTCTGTGCCTGCCGAATGCTGCGCAGCAACACACTGCGCGTTCCTTGAGGAGCACTACATCTCCAGAGCCCTCGAACGCCCTCGGGACAACATGGCTGGTGAGTGCGAAGTGCCCAGGAAGACTCTGTCATGGCCCTTGTGTGAGCTGCCATGAGAGAACACTGTGCTTGGAACACTGCGAGGCCCGCCCCGTACCTGAAGTCACTGTGCTCGAGGAGAAAGTCAGCATCTTAGCACGCTGTGTCGCTACCGGCACACCCAGCATGAACCCATGCCTGGAAGGAAGGCCCTGATTCGCCGTGCAGAAGCGGAGGCGTGCTGCAGCTTCCAGGAGGCGGTGGCCTCTGCTCTGCATGCCTTTAACGGCAGCACAGCTTTCTGGACACCTGGGAGGCTAGCCGGGGCACCCTGCTCCCGGCAGGAACACTGAGTAACCCCAGGTGCACCTGGGTCTGCTAAGCAACATCCAGGCCCGTAACCCTTCAGAGCCCCCTGTGTGCAGGCCGAGCATAGGGAAACGCACTGCCCTCTCCATCGGAGCAGCTTAGTTTCCTCCGCACTCGCACAGGTTCGCGAACACCGTTCTGGCACGTCCCACGTGGCGCGGAGTTCTTACGCGGTGCCCTAATGGGAGCTGCCCTCAGAGGAGCCCTCGTCTTCGCGTTCCATCCAGGACCTCCTGACTGAAGTCACCGTGCCTCCTAGAGGACGGCGGCTTGGGTTCTTACTGCACTTCAAGTCCTGTTCCTCCTGCGGCACTGCAGGCAGCCGCAGGCCCAGAGGAGCAGCTACGGCGTTCCTCGGTTGAGACAGTTCGCCGGATGCGGGACTCCCTACTTCGATAAGTTAATTCAGGGAAGGAAACGCAGGATAACCGGTGTCTCTTGGGACTCGTTAGAAGCCACAGGGATGTACGCTGAGTGTTCCCATGAAAACGGGGGCCTGCTGGAACTAGACCTGCTTTTCCATTTTGAGGGCGGCATTCATGCCTGCCTTGAAGCTACCTGACATTCCCAGCTCCCGACAGGCCAGTGAGCCCTGGAAGAATGCTTCGGGGAAAATTATGAGTTTGCTCTCTCTAAACCAGGGGCTTCCGTGGCCGCAGCGGCGGTCCGCATGACAGGCTCTAGAGCGAAAGGGAACCTCAAAGTGAGAACTCGCCTCCAGGTTAGGCCCTGAGTAGCCGTGCAGAAAGGGAGGCATGCAGCTGTTTCCACAACTTCTCAGTCGCTTATGTGCTTTATTTTAAAGGAAGTACGCGTCCGGGGACTCCTAGGCCCCACGGGTGTGCATCGTTTTCCCTCCGAGGTCACTGAGTGCCTCCAGACACCTGTGGGCCGGCGGAGCAACGTCGAGGTCCATTGGTTGATCCCCTGGAGGACCTCTGTGCCTGCCGAGTGCTGGGCAGCAACACACTGCGCGTTCCTTGAGGAGAGCTACATCTCCAGAGCCCTCGAACGCCCTCGGGACAACATGGCTGGTGAGTGCGAAGTACCCAGGAAGACTCTGTCATGGAGCTTGTGTGAGCTGCCATGAGAGAACACTGTGCTTGGAACACTGCGAGGCCCGCCCCGTACCTGAAGTCACTCTGCTCGAGGAGAAAGTCAGCATCTTAGCACGCTGTGTCGCTACCGGCACACCCAGCATGAACCCATGCCTGGAAGTAAGGCCCTGTTTCGCCGTGCAGAAGCGGAGGCGTGCTGCAGCTTCCAGGAGGCAGTCGGCTCTGCTCTGCATGCCTTTAATGGCAGCACAGCTTTCTGGACACCTGGGAGGCTAGCCGGGGCACCCTGCTCCCGGCAGGAACACTGAGTACCCCCAGGTGCACCTGGGTCTGCTAAGCAACATCCAGGCCCGTAGCCCTTCAGAGCCCCCTGTGTGCAGGCCGAGCGTAGGGAAACGCACTGCCCTCTCCTTCGGAGCAGCTTAGTTTCCTCCGCACTCGCACACGTTCGCGAACACCGTTCTGGCACGTCCCACGTGGCCCGGAGGACTTACGCGGTGCCCTTATCGGACCTGCCCTCAGAGGAGACCTCGTCTTCGCGTTTCATCCAGGACCTCCTGACTGAAGTCACCGTGCCTCCTAGAGGACGGCGGCTTGGGTTCTTACTGCACTTTAAGTCCTGTTCCTTCTGCGGCACGGCAGGCAGCCCCAGGCCCAGAGGAGCAGCTACGGCATTCCTCGGTTGAGACAGTTCGCCGGATGCGGGACTCCCTACTTCAATATGTTGATTCAGGGAAGGAAACGCAGGGTAACCGGTGTCTCTTGGGACTCCTTAGAAGCCACAGGGATGTACGCTGAGTGTACCCATGAAAACGGGGGCCTGCTGGAACTAGCCCTGCTTTCCCATTTTGAGGGCGGCATTCATGCCTGCCTTGAAGCTACCTGACATTCCCGGCTCCCGACAGGCCAGTGAGCCCTGGAAGAATGCTTCGGGGAAAATTATGAGTTTGCTCTCTCTAAACCAGGGGCTTCCGTGGCCGCGGCGGCGGTCCGCATGACAGGCTCTAGAGCGAAATGGAACCTCGAAGTGAGAACTCGCCTCCAGGTTAGGCCCTGAGTAGCCGTGCAGAAAGGGAGGCATGCAGCTGTTTCCACAACTTCTCAGTCGCTTATGTGCTTTATTTTAAAGGAAGTACGCGTCCGGGGACTCCTAGGCCCCACGGGTGTGCATCGTTTTCCCTCCGAGGTCACTGAGTGCCTCCAGACACCTGTGGGCCGGCGGAGCAACGTCGAGGTCCATTGGTTGATCCCCTGGAGGACCTCTGTGCCTGCCGAGTGCTGGGCAGCAACACACTGCGCGTTCCTTGAGGAGAGCTACATCTCCAGAGCCCTCGAACGCCCTCGGGACAACATGGCTGGTGAGTGCGAAGTACCCAGGAAGACTCTGTCATGGAGCTTGTGTGAGCTGCCATGAGAGAACACTGTGCTTGGAACACTGCGAGGCCCGCCCCGTACCTGAAGTCACTCTGCTCGAGGAGAAAGTCAGCATCTTAGCACGCTGTGTCGCTACCGGCACACCCAGCATGAACCCATGCCTGGAAGTAAGGCCCTGTTTCGCCGTGCAGAAGCGGAGGCGTGCTGCAGCTTCCAGGAGGCAGTCGGCTCTGCTCTGCATGCCTTTAATGGCAGCACAGCTTTCTGGACACCTGGGAGGCTAGCCGGGGCACCCTGCTCCCGGCAGGAACACTGAGTACCCCCAGGTGCACCTGGGTCTGCTAAGCAACATCCAGGCCCGTAGCCCTTCAGAGCCCCCTGTGTGCAGGCCGAGCGTAGGGAAACGCACTGCCCTCTCCTTCGGAGCAGCTTAGTTTCCTCCGCACTCACACACGTTCGCGAACACCGTTCTGGCACGTCCCACGTGGCCCGGAGGACTTACGCGGTGCCCTAATCGGACCTGCCCTCAGAGGAGACCTCGTCTTCGCGTTTCATCCAGGACCTCCTGACTGAAGTCACCGTGCCTCCTAGAGGACGGCGGCTTGGGTTCTTACTGCACTTTAAGTCCTGTTCCTTCTGCGGCACTGCAGGCAGCCCCAGGCCCAGAGGAGCAGCTACGGCGTTCCTCGGTTGAGACAGTTCGCCGGATGCGGGACTCCCTACTTCAATATGTTGATTCAGGGAAGGAAACGCAGGGTAACCGGTGTCTCTTGGGACTCCTTAGAAGCCACAGGGATGTACGCTGAGTGTACCCATGAAAACGGGGGCCTGCTGGAACTAGCCCTGCTTTCCCATTTTGAGGGCGGCATTCATGCCTGCCTTGAAGCTACCTGACACTCCCGGCTCCCGACAGGCCAGTGAGCCCTGGAAGAATGCTTCGGGGAAAATTATGAGTTTGCTCTCTCTAAACCAGGGGCTTCCGTGGCCGCAGCTCGGTCCGCATGACAGGCTCTAGAGCGAAAGGGAACCTCGACGTGAAAACTCGCCTCCAGGTTAGGCCCTGAGTAGCCGTGCAGAAAGGGAGGCATGCAGCTGTTTAAAGGAGTTCTCAGTCGCTTATGTCCTTTATTTTAAAGGAAGTACGCGTCCGGGGACTCCTAGGCCCCACGGGTGTGCATCGTTTTCCCTCCGAGGTCACTGAGTGCCTCCAGACACCTGTGGGCCGGCGGAGCAACGTCGAGGTCCATTGGTTGATCCCCTGGAGGACCTCTGTGCCTGCCGAATGCTGCGCAGCAACACACTGTGCGTTCCTTGAGGAGCACTACATCTCCAGAGCCCTCGAACGCCCTCGGGACAACATGGCTGGTGAGTGCGAAGTGCCCAGGAAGACTCTGTCATGGCCCTTGTGTGAGCTGCCATGAGAGAACACTGTGCTTGGAACACTGCGAGGCCCGCCGCGTACCTGAAGTCACTGTGCTCGAGGAGAAAGTCAGCATCTTAGCACGCTGTGTCGCTACCGGCACACCCAGCATGAACCCATGCCTGGAAGGAAGGCCCTGATTCGCCGTGCAGAAGCGGAGGCGTGCTGCAGCTTCCAGGAGGCGGTGGCCTCTGCTCTGCATGCCTTTAACGGCAGCACAGCTTTCTGGACACCTGGGAGGCTAGCCGGGGCACCCTGCTCCCGGCAGGAACACTGAGTACCCCCAGGTGCACCTGGGTCTGCTAAGCAACATCCAGGCCCGTAGCCCTTCAGAGCCCCCTGTGTGCAGGCCGAGCGTAGGGAAACGCACTGCCCTCTCCTTCGGAGCAGCTTAGTTTCCTCCGCACTCGCACACGTTCGCGAACACCGTTCTGGCACGTCCCACGTGGCGCGGAGTTCTTACGCGGTGCCCTAATGGGAGCTGCCCTCAGAGGAGCCCTCGTCTTCGCGTTCCATCCAGGACCTCCTGACTGAAGTCACCGTGCCTCCTAGAGGACGGCGGCTTGGGTTCTTACTGCACTTCAAGTCCTGTTCCTTCTGCGGCACTGCAGGCAGCCGCAGGCCCAGAGGAGCAGCTACGGCGTTCCTCGGTTGAGACAGTTCGCCGGATGCGGGACTCCCTACTTCGATAAGTTAATTCAGGGAAGGAAACGCAGGATAACCGGTGTCTCTTGGGACTCGTTAGAAGCCACAGGGATGTACGCTGAGTGTTCCCATGAAAACGGGGGCCTGCTGGAACTAGACCTGCTTTTCCATTTTGAGGGCGGCATTCATGCCTGCCTTGAAGCTACCTGACATTCCCGGCTCCCGACAGGCCAGTGAGCCCTGGAAGAATGCTTCGGGGAAAATTATGAGTTTGCTCTCTCTAAACCAGGGGCTTCCGTGGCCGCGGCGGCGGTCCGCATGACAGACTCTAGAGCGAAAGGGAACCTCGAAGTGAGAACTCGCCTCCAGGTTAGGCCCTGAGTAGCCGTGCAGAAAGGGAGGCATGCAGCAGTTTCCACAACTTCTCAGTCGCTTATGTGCTTTATTTTAAAGGAAGTACGCGTCCGGGGACTCCTAGGCCCCACGGGTGTGCATCGTTTTCCCTCCGAGGTCACTGAGTGCCTCCAGACACCTGTGGGCCGGCGGAGCAACGTCGAGGTCCATTGGTTGATCCCCTGGAGGACCTCTGTGCCTGCCGAGTGCTGGGCAGCAACACACTGCGCGTTCCTTGAGGAGAGCTACATCTCCAGAGCCCTCGAACGCCCTCGGGACAACATGGCTGGTGAGTGCGAAGTACCCAGGAAGACTCTGTCATGGAGCTTGTGTGAGCTGCCATGAGAGAACACTGTGCTTGGAACACTGCGAGGCCCGCCCCGTACCTGAAGTCACTCTGCTCGAGGAGAAAGTCAGCATCTTAGCACGCTGTGTCGCTACCGGCACACCCAGCATGAACCCATGCCTGGAAGTAAGGCCCTGTTTCGCCGTGCAGAAGCGGAGGCGTGCTGCAGCTTCCAGGAGGCAGTCGGCTCTGCTCTGCATGCCTTTAATGGCAGCACAGCTTTCTGGACACCTGGGAGGCTAGCCGGGGCACCCTGCTCCCGGCAGGAACACTGAGTACCCCCAGGTGCACCTGGGTCTGCTAAGCAACATCCAGGCCCGTAGCCCTTCAGAGCCCCCTGTGTGCAGGCCGAGCGTAGGGAAACGCACTGCCCTCTCCTTCGGAGCAGCTTAGTTTCCTCCGCACTCGCACACGTTCGCGAACACCGTTCTGGCACGTCCCACGTGGCCCGGAGGACTTACGCGGTGCCCTAATCGGACCTGCCCTCAGAGGAGCCCTCGTCTTCGCGTTCCATCCAGGACCTCCTGACTGAAGTCACCGTGCCTCCTAGAGGACGGCGGCTTGGGTTCTTACTGCACTTCAAGTCCTGTTCCTTCTGCGGCACTGCAGGCAGCCCCAGGCCCAGAGGAGCAGCTACGGCGTTCCTCGGTTGAGACAGTTCGCCGGATGCGGGACTCCCTACTTCGATATGTTGATTCAGGGAAGGAAACGCAGGGTAACCGGTGTCTCTTGGGACTCCTTAGAAGCCACAGGGATGTACGCTGAGTGTACCCATGAAAACGGGGGCCTGCTGGAACTAGCCCTGCTTTCCCATTTTGAGGGCGGCATTCATGCCTTCCTTGAAGCTACCTGATATTCCCGGCTCCCGACAGGCCAGTGAGCCCTGGAAGAATGCTTCGGGGAAAATTATGAGTTTGCTCTCTCTAAACCAGGGGCTTCCGTGGCCGCAGCTCGGTCCGCATGACAGGCTCTAGAGCGAAAGGGAACCTCGATGTGAAAACTCGCCTCCAGGTTAGGCCCTGAGTAGCCGTGCAGAAAGGGAGGCATGCAGCTGTTTAAAGGAGTTCTCAGTCGCTTATGTCCTTTATTTTAAAGGAAGTACGCGTCCGGGGACTCCTAGGCCCCACGGGTGTGCATCGTTTTCCCTCCGAGGTCACTGAGTGCCTCCAGACACCTGTGGGCCGGCGGAGCAACGTCGAGGTCCATTGGTTGATCCCCTGGAGGACCTCTGTGCCTGCCGAATGCTGCGCAGCAACACACTGCGCGTTCCTTGAGGAGCACTACATCTCCAGAGCCCTCGAACGCCCTCGGGACAACATGGCTGGTGAGTGCGAAGAGCCCAGGAAGACTCTGTCATGGCACTTGTGTGAGCTGCCATGAGAGAACACTGTGCTTGGAACACTGCGAGGCCCGCCGCGTACCTGAAGTCACTCTGCTCGAGGAGAAAGTCAGCATCTTAGCACGCTGTGTCGCTACCGGCACACCCAGCATGAACCCATGCCTGGAAGGAAGGCCCTGATTCGCTGTGCAGAAGCGGAGGCGTGCTGCAGCTTCCAGGAGGCGGTGGCCTCTGCTCTGCATGCCTTTAACGGCAGCACAGCTTTCTGGACACCTGGGAGGCTAGCCGGGGCACCCTGCTCCCGGCAGGAACACTGAGTACCCCCAGGTGCACCTGGGTCTGCTAAGCAACAACCAGGCCCGTAACCCTTCAGAGCCCCCTGTGTGCAGGCCGAGCGTAGGGAATCGCACTGCCCTCTCCAACGGAGCAGCTTAGTTTCCTCCGCACTCGCACAGGTTCGCGAACACCGTTCTGGCACGTTCCACGTGGCGCGGAGTTCTTACGCGGTGCCCTAACGGGAGCTGCCCTCAGAGGAGCCCTCGTCTTCGCGTTCCATCCAGGACCTCCTGACTGAAGTCACCGTGCCTCCTAGAGGACGGCGGCTTGGGTTCTTACTGCACTTCAAGTCCTGTTCCTTCTGCGGCACTGCAGGCAGCCGCAGGCCCAGAGGAGCAGCTACGGCGTTCCTCGGTTGAGACAGTTCGCCGGATGCGGGACTCCCTACTTCGATAAGTTAATTCAGGGAAGGAAACGCAGGATAACCGGTGTCTCTTGGGACTCGTTAGAAGCCACAGGGATGTACGCTGAGTGTTCCCATGAAAACGGGGGCCTGCTGGAACTAGACCTGCTTTTCCATTTTGAGGGCGGCATTCATGCCTGCCTTGAAGCTACCTGACATTCCCGGCTCCCGACAGGCCAGTGAGCCCTGGAAGAATGCTTCGGGGAAAATTATGAGTTTGCTCTCTCTAAACCAGGGGCTTCCGTGGCCGCGGCGGCGGTCCGCATGACAGGCTCTAGAGCGAAAGGGAACCTCGAAGTGAGAACTCGCCTCCAGGTTAGGCCCTGAGTAGCCGTGCAGAAAGGGAGGCATGCAGCTGTTTCCACAACTTCTCAGTCGCTTATGTGCTTTATTTTAAAGGAAGTACGCGTCCGGGGACTCCTAGGCCCCACGGGTGTGCATCGTTTTCCCTCCGAGGTCACTGAGTGCCTCCAGACACCTGTGGGCCGGCGGAGCAACGTCGAGGTCCATTGGTTGATCCCCTGGAGGACCTCTGTGCCTGCCGAGTGCTGGGCAGCAACACACTGCGCGTTCCTTGAGGAGAGCTACATCTCCAGAGCCCTCGAACGCCCTCGGAACAACATGGCTGGTGAGTGCGAAGTACCCAGGAAGACTCTGTCATGGAGCTTGTGTGAGCTGCCATGAGAGAACACTGTGCTTGGAACACTGCGAGGCCCGCCCCGTACCTGAAGTCACTCTGCTCGAGGAGAAAGTCAGCATCTTAGCACGCTGTGTCGCTACCGGCACACCCAGCATGAACCCATGCCTGGAAGGAAGGCCCTGTTTCGCCGTGCAGAAGCGGAGGCGTGCTGCAGCTTCCAGGAGGCAGTCGGCTCTGCTCTGCATGCCTTTAATGGCAGCACAGCTTTCTGGACACCTGGGAGGCTAGCCGGGGCACCCTGTTCCCGGCAGGAACACTGAGTACCCCCAGGTGCACCTGGGTCTGCTAAGCAACATCCAGGCCCGTAGCCCTTCAGAGCCCCCTGTGTGCAGGCCGAGCGTAGGGAAACGCACTGCCCTCTCCTTCGGAGCAGCTTAGTTTCCTCCGCACTCGCACACGTTCGCGAACACCGTTCTGGCACGTCCCACGTGGCCCGGAGGACTTACGCGGTGCCCTAATCGGACCTGCCCTCAGAGGAGACCTCGTCTTCGCGTTTCATCCAGGACCTCCTGACTGAAGTCACCGTGCCTCCTAGAGGACGGCGGCTTGGGTT
This sequence comes from Pseudorca crassidens, assembly GCF_039906515.1. Lineage (NCBI taxonomy): Eukaryota > Metazoa > Chordata > Mammalia > Artiodactyla > Delphinidae > Pseudorca > Pseudorca crassidens. The sequence continues at coordinate 87,201,002 of NC_090311.1, read as the reverse complement.
CTTACTGCACTTTAAGTCCTGTTCCTTCTGCGGCACTGCAGGCAGCCCCAGGCCCAGAGGAGCAGCTACGGCGTTCCTCGGTTGAGACAGTTCGCCGGATGCGGGACTCCCTACTTCGATATGTTGATTCAGGGAAGGAAACACAGGGTAACCGGTGTCTCTTGGGACTCCTTAGAAGCCACAGGGATGTACGCTGAGTGTACCCATGAAAACGGGGGCCTGCTGGAACTAGCCCTGCTTTCCCATTTTGAGGGCGGCATTCATGCCTGCCTTGAAGCTACCTGACATTCCCGGCTCCCGACAGGCCAGTGAGCCCTGGAAGAATGCTTCGGGGAAAATTATGAGTTTGCTCTCTCTAAACCAGGGGCTTCCGTGGCCGCAGCTCGGTCCGCATGACAGGCTCTAGAGCGAAAGGGAACCTCGACGTGAAAACTCGCCTCCAGGTTAGGCCCTGAGTAGCCGTGCAGAAAGGGAGGCATGCAGCTGTTTAAAGGAGTTCTCAGTCGCTTATGTCCTTTATTTTAAAGGAAGTACGCGTCCGGGGACTCCTAGGCCCCACGGGTGTGCATCGTTTTCCCTCCGAGGTCACTGAGTGCCTCCAGACACCTGTGGGCCGGCGGAGCAACGTCGAGGTCCATTGGTTGATCCCCTGGAGGACCTCTGTGCCTGCCGAATGCTGTGCAGCAACACACTGCGCGTTCCTTGAGGAGCACTACATCTCCAGAGCCCTCGAACGCCCTCGGGACAACATGGCTGGTGAGTGCGAAGTGCCCAGGAAGACTCTGTCATGGCCCTTGTGTGAGCTGCCATGAGAGAACACTGTGCTTGGAACACTGCGAGGCCCGCCCCGTACCTGAAGTCACTGTGCTCGAGGAGAAAGTCAGCATCTTAGCACGCTGTGTCGCTACCGGCACACCCAGCATGAACCCATGCCTGGAAGGAAGGCCCTGATTCGCCGTGCAGAAGCGGAGGCGTGCTGCAGCTTCCAGGAGGCGGTGGCCTCTGCTCTGCATGCCTTTAACGGCAGCACAGCTTTCTGGACACCTGGGAGGCTAGCCGGGGCACCCTGCTCCCGGCAGGAACACTGAGTACCCCCAGGTGCACCTGGGTCTGCTAAGCAACATCCAGGCCCGTAACCCTTCAGAGCCCCCTGTGTGCAGGCCGAGCATAGGGAAACGCACTACCCTCTCCATCGGAGCAGCTTAGTTTCCTCCACACTCGCACAGGTTCGCGAACACCGTTCTGGCACGTCCCACGTGGCGCGGAGTTCTTACGCGGTGCCCTAATCAGAGCTGCCCTCAGAGGAGCCCTCGTCTTCGCGTTCCATCCAGGACCTCCTGACTGAAGTCACCGTGCCTCCTAGAGGACGGCGGCTTGGGTTCTTACTGCACTTCAAGTCCTGTTCCTTCTGCGGCACTGCAGGCAGCCGCAGGCCCAGAGGAGCAGCTACGGCGTTCCTCGGTTGAGACAGTTCGCCGGATGCGGGACTCCCTACTTCGATAAGTTAATTCAGGGAAGGAAACGCAGGATAACCGGTGTCTCTTGGGACTCGTTAGAAGCCACAGGGATGTACGCTGAGTGTTCCCATGAAAACGGGGGCCTGCTGGAACTAGACCTGCTTTTCCATTTTGAGGGCGGCATTCATGCCTGCCTTGAAGCTACCTGACATTCCCGGCTCCCGACAGGCCAGTGAGCCCTGGAAGAATGCTTCGGGGAAAATTATGAATTTGCTCTCTCTAAACCAGGGGCTTCCGTGGGCGCGGCGGCGGTCCGCATGACAGGCTCTAGAGCGAAAGGGAACCTCGAAGTGAGAACTCGCCTCCAGGTTAGGCCCTGAGTAGCCGTGCAGAAAGGGAGGCATGCAGCTGTTTCCACAACTTCTCAGTCGCTTATGTGCTTTATTTTAAAGGAAGTACGCGTCCGGGGACTCCTAGGCCCCACGGGTGTGCATCGTTTTCCCTCCGAGGTCACTGAGTGCCTCCAGACACCTGTGGGCCGGCGGAGCAACGTCGAGGTCCATTGGTTGATCCCCTGGAGGACCTCTGTGCCTGCCGAGTGCTGGGCAGCAACACACTGCGCGTTCCTTGAGGAGAGCTACATCTCCAGAGCCCTTGAACGCCCTCGGGACAACATGGCTGGTGAGTGCGAAGTATCCAGGAAGACCCTGTCATGGAACTTGTGTGAGCTGCCATGAGAGAACACTGTGCTTGGAACACTGCGAGGCCCGCCCCGTACCTGAAGTCACTCTGCTCGAGGAGAAAGTCAGCATCTTAGCACGCTGTGTCGCTACCGGCACACCCAGCATGAACCCATGCCTGGAAGTAAGGCCCTGTTTCGCCGTGCAGAAGCGGAGGCGTGCTGCAGCTTCCAGGAGGCAGTCGGCTCTGCTCTGCATGCCTTTAATGGCAGCACAGCTTTCTGGACACCTGGGAGGCTAGCCGGGGCCCCCTGCTCCCGGCAGGAACACTGAGTACCCCCAGGTGCACCTGGGTCTGCTAAGCAACATCCAGGCCCGTAGACCTTCAGAGCCCCCTGTGTGCAGGCCGAGCGTAGGGAAACGCACTGCCCTCTCCTTCGGAGCAGCTTAGTTTCCTCCGCACTCGCACACGTTCGCGAACACCGTTCTGGCACGTCCCACGTGGCCCGGAGGACTTACGCGGTGCCCTAATCGGAGCTGCCCTCAGAGGAGCCGTCGTCTTCGCGTTCCATCCAGGACCTCCTGACTGAAGTCACCGTGCCTCCTAGAGGACGGCGGCTTGGGTTCTTACTGCACTTCAAGTCCTGTTCCTTCTGCGGCACTGCAGGCAGCCGCAGGCCCAGAGGAGCAGCTACGGCGTTCCTCGGTTGAGACAGTTCGCCGGATGTGGGACTCCCTACTTCGATATGTTGATTCAGGGAAGGAAACGCAGGGTAACCGGTGTCTCTTGGGACTCCTTAGAAGCCACAGGGATGTACGCTGAGTGTACCCATGAAAACGGGGGCCTGCTGGAACTAGCCCTGCTTTCCCATTTTGAGGGTGGCATTCATGCCTGCCTTGAAGCTACCTGACATTCCCGGCTCCCGACAGGCCAGTGAGCCCTGGAAGAATGCTTCGGGGAAAATTATGAGTTTGCTCTCTCTAAACCAGGGGCTTCCGTGGCCGCGGCGGCGGTCCGCATGACAGGCTCTAGAGCGAAAGGGAACCTCGACGTGAAAACTCGCCTCCAGGTTAGGCCCGGAGTAGCCGTGCAGAAAGGGAGGCATGCAGCTGTTTAAAGGAGTTCTCAGTCGCTTATGTGCTTTATTTTAAAGGAAGTACGCGTCCGGGGACTCCTAGGCCCCACGGGTGTGCATCGTTTTCCCTCCGAGGTCACTGAGTGCCTCCAGACACCTGTGGGCCGGCGGAGCAACGTCGAGGTCCATTGGTTGATCCCCTGGAGGACCTCTGTGCCTGCCGAGTGCTGGGCAGCAACACACTGCGCGTTCCTTGAGGAGAGCTACATCTCCAGAGCCCTTGAACGCCCTCGGGACAACATGGCTGGTGAGTGCGAAGTATCCAGGAAGACCCTGTCATGGAACTTGTGTGAGCTGCCATGAGAGAACACTGTGCTTGGAACACTGCGAGGCCCGCCCCGTACCTGAAGTCACTCTGCTCGAGGAGAAAGTCAGCATCTTAGCACGCTGTGTCTCTACCGGCACACCCAGCATGAACCCATGCCTGGAAGTAAGGCCCTGTTTCGCCGTGCAGAAGCGGAGGCGTGCTGCAGCTTCCAGGAGGCAGTCGGCTCTGCTCTGCATGCCTTTAATGGCAGCACAGCTTTCTGGACACCTGGGAGGCTAGCCGGGGCCCCCTGCTCCCGGCAGGAACACTGAGTACCCCCAGGTGCACCTGGGTCTGCTAAGCAACATCCAGGCCCGTAGACCTTCAGAGCCCCCTGTGTGCAGGCCGAGCGTAGGGAAACGCACTGCCCTCTCCTTCCGAGCAGCTTAGTTTCCTCCGCACTCGCACACGTTCGCGAACACCGTTCTGGCATGTCCCACGTGGCCCGGAGGACTTACGCGGTGCCCTAATCGGAGCTGCCCTCAGAGGAGCCGTCGTCTTCGCGTTCCATCCAGGACCTCCTGACTGAAGTCACCGTGCCTCCTAGAGGACGGCGGCTTGGGTTCTTACTGCACTTCAAGTCCTGTTCCTTCTGCGGCACTGCAGGCAGCCGCAGGCCCAGAGGAGCAGCTACGGCGTTCCTCGGTTGAGACAGTTCGCCGGATGCGGGACTCCCTACTTCGATATGTTGATTCAGGGAAGGAAACGCAGGGTAACCGGTGTCTCTTGGGACTCCTTAGAAGCCACAGGGATGTACGCTGAGTGTACCCATGAAAACGGGGGCCTGCTGGAACTAGCTCTGCTTTCCCATTTTGAGGGTGGCATTCATGCCTGCCTTGAAGCTACCTGACATTCCCGGCTCCCGACAGGCCAGTGAGCCCTGGAAGAATGCTTCGGGGAAAATTATGAGTTTGCTCTCTCTAAACCAGGGGCTTCCGTGGCCGCGGCGGCGGTCCGCATGACAGGCTCTAGAGCGAAAGGGAACCTCGACGTGAAAACTCGCCTCCAGGTTAGGCCCTGAGTAGCCGTGCAGAAAGGGAGGCATGCAGCTGTTTAAAGGAGTTCTCAGTCGCTTATGTGCTTTATTTTAAAGGAAGTACGCGTCCGGGGACTCCTAGGCCCCACGGGTGTGCATCGTTTTCCCTCCGAGGTCACTGAGTGCCTCCAGACACCTGTGGGCCGGCGGAGCAACGTCGAGGTCCATTGGTTGATCCCCTGGAGGACCTCTGTGCCTGCCGAGTGCTGGGCAGCAACACACTGCGCGTTCCTTGAGGAGCACTACATCTCCAGAGCCCTCAAACGCCCTCGGGACAACATGGCTGGTGAGTGCGAAGTGCCCAGGAAGACTCTGTCATGGCCCTTGTGTGAGCTGCCATGAGAGAACACTGTGCTTGGAACACTGCGAGGCCCGCCCCGTACCTGAAGTCACTGTGCTCGAGGAGAAAGTCAGCATCTTAGCACGCTGTGTCGCTACCGGCACACCCAGCATGAACCCATGCCTGGAAGGAAGGCCCTGATTCGCCGTGCAGAAGCGGAGGCGTGCTGCAGCTTCCAGGAGGCGGTGGCCTCTGCTCTGCATGCCTTTAACGGCAGCACAGCTTTCTGGACACCTGGGAGGCTAGCCGGGGCACCCTGCTCCCGGCAGGAACACTGAGTACCCCCAGGTGCACCTGGGTCTGCTAAGCAACATCCAGGCCCGTAACCCTTCAGAGCCCCCTGTGTGCAGGCCGAGCGTAGGGAAACGCACTGCCCTCTCCATCGGAGCAGCTTAGTTTCCTCCGCACTCGCACAGGTTCGCGAACACCGTTCTGGCACGTGCCACGTGGCGCGGAGTTCTTACGCGGTGCCCTAATGGGAGCTGCCCTCAGAGGAGCCCTCGTCTTCGCGTTCCATCCAGGACCTCCTGACTGAAGTCACCGTGCCTCCTAGAGGACGGCGGCTTGGGTTCTTACTGCACTTCAAGTCCTGTTCCTTCTGCGGCACTGCAGGCAGCCGCAGGCCCAGAGGAGCAGCTACGGCGTTCCTCGGTTGAGACAGTTCGCCGGATGCGGGACTCCCTACTTCGATAAGTTAATTCAGGGAAGGAAACGCAGGATAACCGGTGTCTCTTGGGACTCGTTAGAAGCCACAGGGATGTACGCTGAGTGTTCCCATGAAAACGGGGGCCTGCTGGAACTAGACCTGCTTTTCCATTTTGAGGGCGGCATTCATGCCTGCCTTGAAGCTACCTGACATTCCCGGCTCCCGACAGGCCAGTGAGCCCTGGAAGAATGCTTCGGGGAAAATTATGAATTTGCTCTCTCTAAACCAGGGGCTTCCGTGGGCGCGGCGGCGGTCCGCATGACAGGCTCTAGAGCGAAAGGGAACCTCGAAGTGAGAACTCGCCTCCAGGTTAGGCCCTGAGTAGCCGTGCAGAAAGGGAGGCATGCAGCTGTTTCCACAACTTCTCAGTCGCTTATGTGCTTTATTTTAAAGGAAGTACGCGTCCGGGGACTCCTAGGCCCCACGGGTGTGCATCGTTTTCCCTCCGAGGTCACTGAGTGCCTCCAGACACCTGTGGGCCGGCGGAGCAACGTCGAGGTCCATTGGTTGATCCCCTGGAGGACCTCTGTGCCTGCCGAGTGCTGGGCAGCAACACACTGCGCGTTCCTTGAGGAGAGCTACATCTCCAGAGCCCTTGAACGCCCTCGGGACAACATGGCTGGTGAGTGCGAAGTATCCAGGAAGACCCTGTCATGGAACTTGTGTGAGCTGCCATGAGAGAACACTGTGCTTGGAACACTGCGAGGCCCGCCCCGTACCTGAAGTCACTCTGCTCGAGGAGAAAGTCAGCATCTTAGCACGCTGTGTCGCTACCGGCACACCCAGCATGAACCCATGCCTGGAAGTAAGGCCCTGTTTCGCCGTGCAGAAGCGGAGGCGTGCTGCAGCTTCCAGGAGGCAGTCGGCTCTGCTCTGCATGCCTTTAATGGCAGCACAGCTTTCTGGACACCTGGGAGGCTAGCCGGGGCCCCCTGCTCCCGGCAGGAACACTGAGTACCCCCAGGTGCACCTGGGTCTGCTAAGCAACATCCAGGCCCGTAGACCTTCAGAGCCCCCTGTGTGCAGGCCGAGCGTAGGGAAACGCACTGCCCTCTCCTTCGGAGCAGCTTAGTTTCCTCCGCACTCGCACACGTTCGCGAACACCGTTCTGGCACGTCCCACGTGGCCCGGAGGACTTACGCGGTGCCCTAATCGGAGCTGCCCTCAGAGGAGCCGTCGTCTTCGCGTTCCATCCAGGACCTCCTGACTGAAGTCACCGTGCCTCCTAGAGGACGGCGGCTTGGGTTCTTACTGCACTTCAAGTCCTGTTCCTTCTGCGGCACTGCAGGCAGCCGCAGGCCCAGAGGAGCAGCTACGGCGTTCCTCGGTTGAGACAGTTCGCCGGATGTGGGACTCCCTACTTCGATATGTTGATTCAGGGAAGGAAACGCAGGGTAACCGGTGTCTCTTGGGACTCCTTAGAAGCCACAGGGATGTACGCTGAGTGTACCCATGAAAACGGGGGCCTGCTGGAACTAGCCCTGCTTTCCCATTTTGAGGGTGGCATTCATGCCTGCCTTGAAGCTACCTGACATTCCCGGCTCCCGACAGGCCAGTGAGCCCTGGAAGAATGCTTCGGGGAAAATTATGAGTTTGCTCTCTCTAAACCAGGGGCTTCCGTGGCCGCGGCGGCGGTCCGCATGACAGGCTCTAGAGCGAAAGGGAACCTCGACGTGAAAACTCGCCTCCAGGTTAGGCCCGGAGTAGCCGTGCAGAAAGGGAGGCATGCAGCTGTTTAAAGGAGTTCTCAGTCGCTTATGTGCTTTATTTTAAAGGAAGTACGCGTCCGGGGACTCCTAGGCCCCACGGGTGTGCATCGTTTTCCCTCCGAGGTCACTGAGTGCCTCCAGACACCTGTGGGCCGGCGGAGCAACGTCGAGGTCCATTGGTTGATCCCCTGGAGGACCTCTGTGCCTGCCGAGTGCTGGGCAGCAACACACTGCGCGTTCCTTGAGGAGAGCTACATCTCCAGAGCCCTTGAACGCCCTCGGGACAACATGGCTGGTGAGTGCGAAGTATCCAGGAAGACCCTGTCATGGAACTTGTGTGAGCTGCCATGAGAGAACACTGTGCTTGGAACACTGCGAGGCCCGCCCCGTACCTGAAGTCACTCTGCTCGAGGAGAAAGTCAGCATCTTAGCACGCTGTGTCGCTACCGGCACACCCAGCATGAACCCATGCCTGGAAGTAAGGCCCTGTTTCGCCGTGCAGAAGCGGAGGCGTGCTGCAGCTTCCAGGAGGCAGTCGGCTCTGCTCTGCATGCCTTTAATGGCAGCACAGCTTTCTGGACACCTGGGAGGCTAGCCGGGGCCCCCTGCTCCCGGCAGGAACACTGAGTACCCCCAGGTGCACCTGGGTCTGCTAAGCAACATCCAGGCCCGTAGACCTTCAGAGCCCCCTGTGTGCAGGCCGAGCGTAGGGAAACGCACTGCCCTCTCCTTCCGAGCAGCTTAGTTTCCTCCGCACTCGCACACGTTCGCGAACACCGTTCTGGCACGTCCCACGTGGCCCGGAGGACTTACGCGGTGCCCTAATCGGAGCTGCCCTCAGAGGAGCCGTCGTCTTCGCGTTCCATCCAGGACCTCCTGACTGAAGTCACCGTGCCTCCTAGAGGACGGCGGCTTGGGTTCTTACTGCACTTCAAGTCCTGTTCCTTCTGCGGCACTGCAGGCAGCCGCAGGCCCAGAGGAGCAGCTACGGCGTTCCTCGGTTGAGACAGTTCGCCGGATGCGGGACTCCCTACTTCGATATGTTGATTCAGGGAAGGAAACGCAGGGTAACCGGTGTCTCTTGGGACTCCTTAGAAGCCACAGGGATGTACGCTGAGTGTACCCATGAAAACGGGGGCCTGCTGGAACTAGCCCTGCTTTCCCATTTTGAGGGTGGCATTCATGCCTGCCTTGAAGCTACCTGACATTCCCGGCTCCCGACAGGCCAGTGAGCCCTGGAAGAATGCTTCGGGGAAAATTATGAGTTTGCTCTCTCTAAACCAGGGGCTTCCGTGGCCGCGGCGGCGGTCCGCATGACAGGCTCTAGAGCGAAAGGGAACCTCGACGTGAAAACTCGCCTCCAGGTTAGGCCCTGAGTAGCCGTGCAGAAAGGGAGGCATGCAGCTGTTTAAAGGAGTTCTCAGTCGCTTATGTGCTTTATTTTAAAGGAAGTACGCGTCCGGGGACTCCTAGGCCCCACGGGTGTGCATCGTTTTCCCTCCGAGGTCACTGAGTGCCTCCAGACACCTGTGGGCCGGCGGAGCAACGTCGAGGTCCATTGGTTGATCCCCTGGAGGACCTCTGTGCCTGCCGAGTGCTGGGCAGCAACACACTGCGCGTTCCTTGAGGAGCACTACATCTCCAGAGCCCTCAAACGCCCTCGGGACAACATGGCTGGTGAGTGCGAAGTGCCCAGGAAGACTCTGTCATGGCCCTTGTGTGAGCTGCCATGAGAGAACACTGTGCTTGGAACACTGCGAGGCCCGCCCCGTACCTGAAGTCACTGTGCTCGAGGAGAAAGTCAGCATCTTAGCACGCTGTGTCGCTACCGGCACACCCAGCATGAACCCATGCCTGGAAGGAAGGCCCTGATTCGCCGTGCAGAAGCGGAGGCGTGCTGCAGCTTCCAGGAGGCGGTGGCCTCTGCTCTGCATGCCTTTAACGGCAGCACAGCTTTCTGGACACCTGGGAGGCTAGCCGGGGCACCCTGCTCCCGGCAGGAACACTGAGTACCCCCAGGTGCACCTGGGTCTGCTAAGCAACATCCAGGCCCGTAACCCTTCAGAGCCCCCTGTGTGCAGGCCGAGCATAGGGAAACGCACTGCCCTCTCCATCGGAGCAGCTTAGTTTCCTCCGCACTCGCACAGGTTCGCGAACACCGTTCTGGCACGTCCCACGTGGCGCGGAGTTCTTACGCGGTGCCCTAATGGGAGCTGCCCTCAGAGGAGCCCTCGTCTTCGCGTTCCATCCAGGACCTGCTGACTGAAGTCACCGTGCCTCCTAGAGGACGGCGGCTTGGGTTCTTACTGCACTTCAAGTCCTGTTCCTTCTGCGGCACTGCAGGCAGCCGCAGGCCCAGAGGAGCAGCTACGGCGTTCCTCGGTTGAGACAGTTCGCCGGATGCGGGACTCCCTACTTCGATAAGTTAATTCAGGGAAGGAAACGCAGGATAACCGGTGTCTCTTGGGACTCGTTAGAAGCCACAGGGATGTACGCTGAGTGTTCCCATGAAAACGGGGGCCTGCTGGAACTAGACCTGCTTTTCCATTTTGAGGGCGGCATTCATGCCTGCCTTGAAGCTACCTGACATTCCCGGCTCCCGACAGGCCAGTGAGCCCTGGAAGAATGCTTCGGGGAAAATTATGAGTTTGCTCTCTCTAAACCAGGGGCTTCCGTGGCCGCGGCGGCGGTCCGCATGACAGGCTCTAGAGCGAAAGGGAACCTCGAAGTGAGAACTCGCCTCCAGGTTAGGCCCTGAGTAGCCGTGCAGAAAGGGAGGCATGCAGCTGTTTCCACAACTTCTCAGTCGCTTATGTGCTTTATTTTAAAGGAAGTACGCGTCCGGGGACTCCTAGGCCCCACGGGTGTGCATCGTTTTCCCTCCGAGGTCACTGAGTGCCTCCAGACACCTGTGGGCTGGCGGAGCAACGTCGAGGTCCATTGGTTGATCCCCTGGAGGACCTCTGTGCCTGCCGAGTGCTGGGCAGCAACACACTGCGCGTTCCTTGAGGAGAGCTACATCTCCAGAGCCCTCGAACGCCCTCGGGACAACATGGCTGGTGAGTGCGAAGTACCCAGGAAGACTCTGTCATGGCCCTTGTGTGAGCTGCCATGAGAGAACACTGTGCTTGGAACACTGCGAGGCCCGCCCCGTACCTGAAGTCACTCTGCTCGAGGAGAAAGTCAGCATCTTAGCACGCTGTGTCGCTACCGGCACACCCAGCATGAACCCATGCCTGGAAGTAAGGCCCTGTTTCGCCGTGCAGAAGCCGAGGCGTGCTGCAGCTTCCAGGAGGCAGTCGGCTCTGCTCTGCATGCCTTTAATGGCAGCACAGCTTTCTGGACACCTGGGAGGCTAGCCGGGGCACCCTGCTCCCGGCAGGAACACTGAGTACCCCCAGGTGCACCTGGGTCTGCTAAGCAACATCCAGGCCCGTAGCCCTTCAGAGCCCCCTGTGTGCAGGCCGAGCGTAGGGAAACGCACTGCCCTCTCCTTCGGAGCAGCTTAGTTTCCTCCGCACTCGCACACGTTCGCGAACACCGTTCTGGCACGTCCCACGTGGCCCGGAGGACTTACGCGGTGCCCTAATCGGACCTGCCCTCAGAGGAGACCTCGTCTTCGCGTTTCATCCAGGACCTCCTGACTGAAGTCACCGTGCCTCCTAGAGGACGGCGGCTTGGGTTCTTACTGCACTTTAAGTCCTGTTCCTTCTGCGGCACTGCAGGCAGCCCCAGGCCCAGAGGAGCAGCTACGGCGTTCCTCGGTTGAGACAGTTCGCCGGATGCGGGACTCCCTACTTCGATATGTTGATTCAGGGAAGGAAACGCAGGGTAACCGGTGTCTCTTGGGACTCCTTAGAAGCCACAGGGATGTACGCTGAGTGTACCCATGAAAACGGGGGCCTGCTGGAACTAGCCCTGCTTTCCCATTTTGAGGGCGGCATTCATGCCTGCCTTGAAGCTACCTGACATTCCCGGCTCCCGACAGGCCAGTGAGCCCTGGAAGAATGCTTCGGGGAAAATTATGAGTTTGCTCTCTCTAAACCAGGGGCTTCCGTGGCCGCAGCTCGGTCCGCATGACAGGCTCTAGAGCGAAAGGGAACCTCGACGTGAAAACTCGCCTCCAGGTTAGGCCCTGAGTAGCCGTGCAGAAAGGGAGGCATGCAGCTGTTTAAAGGAGTTCTCAGTCGCTTATGTCCTTTATTTTAAAGGAAGTACGCGTCCGGGGACTCCTAGGCCCCACGGGTGTGCATCGTTTTCCCTCCGAGGTCACTGAGTGCCTCCAGACACCTGTGGGCCAGCGGAGCAACGTCGAGGTCCATTGGTTGATCCCCTGGAGGACCTCTGTGCCTGCCGAGTGCTGGGCAGCAACACACTGCGCGTTCCTTGAGGAGAGCTACATCTCCAGAGCCCTCGAACGCCCTCGGGACAACATGGCTGGTGAGTGCGAAGTACCCAGGAAGACTCTGTCATGGACCTTGTGTGAGCTGCCATGAGAGAACAGTGTGCTTGGAACACTGCGAGGCCCGCCCCGTACCTGAAGTCACTCTGCTCGAGGAGAAAGTCAGCATCTTAGCAGGCTGTGTCGCTACCAGCACACCCAGCATGAACCCATGCCTGGAAGGAAGGCCCTGATTCGCCGTGCAGAAGCGGAGGCGTGCTGCAGCTTCCAGGAGGCGGTGGCCTCTGCTCTGCATGCCTTTAACGGCAGCACAGCTTTCTGGACACCTGGGAGGCTAGCCGGGGCACCCTGCTCCCGGCAGGAACACTGAGTACCCCCAGGTGCACCTGGGTCTGCTAAGCAACATCCAGGCCCGTAACCCTTCAGAGCCCCCTGTGTGCAGGCCGAGCATAGGGAAACGCACTGCCCTCTCCATCGGAGCAGCTTAGTTTCCTCCGCACTCGCACAGGTTCGCGAACACCGTTCTGGCACGTCCCACGTGGCGCGGAGTTCTTACGCGGTGCCCTAATGGGAGCTGCCCTCAGAGGAGCCCTCGTCTTCGCGTTCCATCCAGGACCTCCTGACTGAAGTCACCGTGCCTCCTAGAGGACGGCGGCTTGGGTTCTTACTGCACTTCAAGTCCTGTTCCTTCTGCGGCACTGCAGGCAGCCGCAGGCCCAGAGGAGCAGCTACGGCGTTCCTCGGTTGAGACAGTTCGCCGGATGCGGGACTCCCTACTTCGATAAGTTAATTCAGGGAAGGAAACGCAGGATAACCGGTGTCTCTTGGGACTCGTTAGAAGCCACAGGGATGTACGCTGAGTGTTCCCATGAAAACGGGGGCCTGCTGGAACTAGACCTGCTTTTCCATTTTGAGGGCGGCATTCATGCCTGCCTTGAAGCTACCTGACATTCCCGGCTCCCGACAGGCCAGTGAGCCCTGGAAGAATGCTTCGGGGAAAATTATGAGTTTGCTCTCTCTAAACCAGGGGCTTCCGTGGCCGCGGCAGCGGTCCGCATGACAGGCTCTAGAGCGAAAGGGAACCGCGAAGTGAGAACTCGCCTCCAGGTTAGGCCCTGAGTAGCCGTGCAGAAAGGGAGGCATGCAGCTGTTTCCACAACTTCTCAGTCGCTTATGTGCTTTATTTTAAAGGAAGTACGCGTCCGGGGACTCCTAGGCCCCATGGGTGTGCATCGTTTTCCCTCCGAGGTCACTGAGTGCCTCCAGACACCTGTGGGTCGGCGGAGCAACGTCGAGGTCCATTGGTTGATCCCCTGGAGGAACTCTGTGCCTGCCGAGTGCTGGGCAGCAACACACTGCGCGTTCCTTGAGGAGAGCTACATCTCCAGAGCCCTCGAACGCCCTCGGGACAACATGGCTGGTGAGTGCGAAGTACCCAGGAAGACTCTGTCATGGACCTTGTGTGAGCTGCCATGAGAGAACACTGTGCTTGGAACATTGCGAGGCCCGCCCCGTACCTGAAGTCACTCTGCTCGAGGAGAAAGTCAGCATCTTAGCACGCTGTGTCGCTACCGGCACACCCAGCATGAACCCATGCCTGGAAGTAAGGCCCTGTTTCGCCGTGCAGAAGCGGAGGTGTGCTGCAGCTTCCAGGAGGCAGTCGGCTCTGCTCTGCATGCCTTTAACGGCAGCACAGCTTTCTGGACACCTGGGAGGCTAGCCGGGGCACCCTGCTCCCGGCAGGAACACTGAGTACCCCCAGGTGCACCTGGGTCTGCTAAGCAACATCCAGGCCCGTAGCCCTTCAGAGCACCCTGTGTGCAGGCCGAGCGTAGGGAAACGCACTGCCCTCTCCTTCGGAGCAGCTTAGTTTCCTCCACACTCGCACACGTTCGCGAACACCGTTCTGGCACGTCCCACGTGGCCCGGAGGACTTACGCGGTGCCCTAATCGGACCTGCCCTCAGAGGAGACCTCGTCTTCGCGTTTCATCCAGGACCTCCTGACTGAAGTCACCGTGCCTCCTAGAGGACGGCGGCTTGGGTTCTTACTGCACTTTAAGTCCTGTTCCTTCTGCGGCACTGCAGGCAGCCCCAGGCCCAGAGGAGCAGCTACGGCGTTCCTCGGTTGAGACAGTTCGCCGGATGCGGGACTCCCTACTTCGATATGTTGATTCAGGGAAGGAAACGCAGGGTAACCGGTGTCTCTTGGGACTCCTTAGAAGCCACAGGGATGTACGCTGAGTGTACCCATGAAAACGGGGGCCTGCTGGAACTAGCCCTGCTTTCCCATTTTGAGGGCGGCATTCATGCCTGCCTTGAAGCTACCTGACATTCCCGGCTCCCGACAGGCCAGTGAGCCCTGGAAGAATGCTTCGGGGAAAATTATGAGTTTGCTCTCTCTAAACCAGGGGCTTCCGTGGCCGCAGCTCGGTCCGCATGACAGGCTCTAGAGCGAAAGGGAACCTCGACGTGAAAACTCGCCTCCAGGTTAGGCCCTGAGTAGCCGTGCAGAAAGGGAGGCATGCAGCTGTTTAAAGGAGTTCTCAGTCGCTTATGTCCTTTATTTTAAAGGAAGTACGCGTCCGGGGACTCCTAGGCCCCACGGGTGTGCATCGTTTTCCCTCCGAGGTCACTGAGTGCCTCCAGACACCTGTGGGCCGGCGGAGCAACGTCGAGGTCCATTGGTTGATCCCCTGGAGGACCTCTGTGCCTGCCGAGTGCTGGGCAGCAACACACTGCGCGTTCCTTGAGGAGAGCTACATCTCCAGAGCCCTCGAACGCCCTCGGGACAACATGGCTGGTGAGTGCGAAGTACCCAGGAAGACCCTGTCATGGACCTTGTGTGAGCTGCCATGAGAGAACACTGTGCTTGGAACACTGCGAGGCCCGCCCCGTACCTGAAGTCACTCTGCTCGAGGAGAAAGTCAGCATCTTAGCACGCTGTGTCGCTACCGGCACACCCAGCATGAACCCATGCCTGGAAGGAAGGCCCTGATTCGCCGTGCAGAAGCGGAGGCGTGCTGCAGCTTCCAGGAGGCGGTGGCCTCTGCTCTGCATGCCTTTAACGGCAGCACAGCTTTCTGGACACCTGGGAGGCTAGCCGGGGCACCCTGCTCCCGGCAGGAACACTGAGTACCCCCAGGTGCACCTGGGTCTGCTAAGCAACATCCAGGCCCGTAACCCTTCAGAGCCCCCTGTGTGCAGGCCGAGCGTAGGGAAACGCACTGCCCTCTCCTTCGGAGCAGCTTAGTTTCCTCCGCACTCGCACAGGTTCGCGATCACCGTTCTGGCACGTCCCACGTGGCGCGGAGTTCTTACGCGGTGCCCTAATCGGAGCTGCCCCCAGAGGAGCCCTCGTCTTCGCGTTCCATCCAGGACCTCCTGACTGAAGTCACCGTGCCTCCTAGAGGACGGCGGCTTGGGTTCTTACTGCACTTCAAGTCCTGTTCCTTCTGCGGCACTGCAGGCAGCCGCAGGCCCAGAGGAGCAGCTACGGCGTTCCTCGGTTGAGACAGTTCGCCGGATGCGGGACTCCCTACTTCGATAAGTTAATTCAGGGAAGGAAACCCAGGGTAACCAGTGTCTCTTGGGACTCGTTAGAAGCCACAGGGATGTACGCTGAGTGTTCCCATGAAAACGGGGGCCTGCTGGAACTAGACCTGCTTTTCCATTTTGAGGGCGGCATTCATGCCTGCCTTGAAGCTACCTGACATTCCCGGCTCCCGACAGGCCAGTGAGCCCTGGAAGAATGCTTCGGGGAAAATTATGAGTTTGCTCTCTCTAAACCAGGGGCTTCCGTGGCCACGGCGGCGGTCCGCATGACAGGCTCTAGAGCGAAAGGGAACCTCGAAGTGAGAACTCGCCTCCAGGTTAGGCCCTGAGTAGCCGTGCAGAAAGGGAGGCATGCAGCTGTTTCCACAACTTCTCAGTCGCTTATGTGCTTTATTTTAAAGGAAGTACGCGTCCGGGGACTCCTAGGCCCCACGGGTGTGCATCGTTTTCCCTCCGAGGTCACTGAGTGCCTCCAGACACCTGTGGGCCGGCGGAGCAACGTCGAGGTCCATTGGTTGATCCCCTGGAGGACCTCTGTGCCTGCCGAGTGCTGGGCAGCAACACACTGCGCGTTCCTTGAGGAGAGCTACATCTCCAGAGCCCTCGAACGCCCTCGGGACAACATGGCTGGTGAGTGCGAAGTACCCAGGAAGACTCTGTCATGGACCTTGTGTGAGCTGCCATGAGAGAACACTGTGCTTGGAACACTGCGAGGCCCGCCCCGTACCTGAAGTCACTCTGCTCGAGGAGAAAGTCAGCATCTTAGCACGCTGTGTCGCTACCGGCACACCCAGCATGAACCCATGCCTGGAAGTAAGGCCCTGTTTCGCCGTGCAGAAGCGGAGGCGTGCTGCAGCTTCCAGGAGGCAGTCGGCTCTGCTCTGCATGCCTTTAATGGCAGCACAGCTTTCTGGACACCTGGGAGGCTAGCCGGGGCACCCTGCTCCCGGCAGGAACACTGAGTACTCCCAGGTGCACCTGGGTCTGCTAAGCAACATCCAGGCCCGTAGCCCTTCAGAGCCCCCTGTGTGCAGGCCGAGCGTAGGGAAACGCACTGCCCTCTCCTTCGGAGCAGCTTAGTTTCCTCCGCACTCGCACACGTTCGCGAACACCGTTCTGGCACGTCCCACGTGGCCCGGAGGACTTACGCGGTGCCCTAATCGGACCTGCCCTCAGAGGAGACCTCGTCTTCGCGTTTCATCCAGGACCTCCTGACTGAAGTCACCGTGCCTCCTAGAGGACGGCGGCTTGGGTTCTTACTGCACTTTAAGTCCTGTTCCTTCTGCGGCACTGCAGGCAGCCCCAGGCCCAGAGGAGCAGCTACGGCGTTCCTCGGTTGAGACAGTTCGCCGGATGCGGGACTCCCTACTTCGATATGTTGATTCAGGGAAGGAAACGCAGGGTAACCGGTGTCTCTTGGGACTCCTTAGAAGCCACAGGGATGTACGCTGAGTGTTCCCATGAAAACGGGGGCCTGCTGGAACTAGCCCTGCTTTCCCATTTTGAGGGCGGCATTCATGCCTGCCTTGAAGCTACCTGACATTCCCGGCTCCCGACAGGCCAGTGAGCCCTGGAAGAATGCTTCGGGTAAAATTATGAGTTTGCTCTCTCTAAACCAGGGGCTTCCGTGGCCGCAGCTCGGTCCGCATGACAGGCTCTAGAGCGAAAGGGAACCTCGACGTGAAAACTCGCCTCCAGGTTAGGCCCTGAGTAGCCGTGCAGAAAGGGAGGCATGCAGCTGTTTAAAGGAGTTCTCAGTCGCTTATGTCCTTTATTTTAAAGGAAGTACGCGTCCGGGGACTCCTAGGCCCCACGGGTGTGCATCGTTTTCCCTCCGAGGTCACTGAGTGCCTCCAGACACCTGTGGGCCGGCGGAGCAATGTCGAGGTCCATTGGTTGATCCCCTGGAGGACCTCTGTGCCTGCCGAATGCTGCGCAGCAACACACTGCGCGTTCCTTGAGGAGCACTACATCTCCAGAGCCCTCGAACGCCCTCGGGACAACATGGCTGGTGAGTGCGAAGTGCCCAGGAAGACTCTGTCATGGCCCTTGTGTGAGCTGCCATGAGAGAACACTGTGCTTGGAACACTGCGAGGCCCGCCGCGTGCCTGAAGTCACTGTGCTAGAGGAGAAAGTCAGCATCTTAGCACGCTGTGTCGCTACCGGCACACCCAGCATGAACCCATGCCTGGAAGGAAGGCCCTGATTCGCCGTGCAGAAGCGGAGGCGTGCTGCAGCTTCCAGGAGGCGGTGGCCTCTGCTCTGCATGCCTTTAACGGCAGCACAGCTTTCTGGACACCTGGGAGGCTAGCCGGGGCACCCTGCTCCCGGCAGGAACACTGAGTACCCCCAGGTGCACCTGGGTCTGCTAAGCAACATCCGGGCCCGTAACCCTTCAGAGCCCCCTGTGTGCAGGCCGAGCGTAGAGAAACGCACTGCCCTCTCCATCGGAGCAGCTTAGTTTCCTCCACACTCGCACAGGTTCGCGAACACCGTTCTGGCACGTCCCACGTGGCGCGGAGTTCTTACGCGGTGCCCTAATCGGAGCTGCCCTCAGAGGAGCCCTCGTCTTCGCGTTCCATCCAGGACCTCCTGACTGAAGTCACCGTGCCTCCTAGAGGACGGCGGCTTGGGTTCTTACTGCACTTCAAGTCCTGTTCCTTCTGCGGCACTGCAGGCAGCCGCAGGCCCAGAGGAGCAGCTACGGCGTTCCTCGGTTGAGACAGTTCGCCGGATGCGGGACTCCCTACTTCGATAAGTTAATTCAGGGAAGGAAACACAGGGTAACCGGTGTCTCCTGGGACTCGTTAGAAGCCACAGGGATGTACGCTGAGTGTTCCCATGAAAACGGGGGCCTGCTGGAACTAGACCTGCTTTTCCATTTTGAGGGCGGCATTCATGCCTGCCTTGAAGCTACCTGACATTCCCGGCTCCCGACAGGCCAGTGAGCCCTGGAAGAATGCTTCGGGGAAAATTATGAGTTTGCTCTCTCTAAACCAGGGGCTTCCGTGGCCGCGGCGGCGGTCCGCATGACAGGCTCTAGAGCGAAAGGGAACCTCGAAGTGAGAACTCGCCTCCAGGTTAGGCCCTGAGTAGCCGTGCAGAAAGGGAGGCATGCAGCTGTTTCCACAACTTCTCAGTCGCTTATGTGCTTTATTTTAAAGGAAGTACGCGTCCGGGGACTCCTAGGCCCCACGGGTGTGCATCGTTTTCCCTCCGAGGTCACTGAGTGCCTCCAGACACCTGTGGGCCGGCGGAGCAACGTCGAGGTCCATTGGTTGATCCCCTGGAGGACCTCTGTGCCTGCCGAGTGCTGGGCAGCAACACACTGCGCGTTCCTTGAGGAGCACTACATCTCCAGAGCCCTCAAACGCCCTCGGGACAACATGGCTGGTGAGTGCGAAGTACCCAGGAAGACCCTGTCATGGACCTTGTGTGAGCTGCCATGAGAGAACACTGTGCTTGGAACACTGCGAGGCCCGCCCCGTACCTGAAGTCACTCTGCTCGAGGAGAAAGTCAGCATCTTAGCACGCTGTGTCGCTACCGGCACACCCAGCATGAACCCATGCCTGGAAGGAAGGCCCTGATTCGCCGTGCAGAAGCGGAGGCGTGCTGCAGCTTCCAGGAGGCGGTGGCCTCTGCTCTGCATGCCTTTAACGGCAGCACAGCTTTCTGGACACCTGGGAGGCTAGCCGGGGCACCCTGCTCCCGGCAGGAACACTGAGTACCCCCAGGTGCACCTGGGTCTGCTAAGCAACATCCAGGCCCGTAACCCTTCAGAGCCCCCTGTGTGCAGGCCGAGCGTAGGGAAACGCACTGCCCTCTCCTTCGGAGCAGCTTAGTTTCCTCCGCACTCGCACAGGTTCGCGATCACCGTTCTGGCACGTCCCACGTGGCGCGGAGTTCTTACGCGGTGCCCTAATCGGAGCTGCCCCCAGAGGAGCCCTCGTCTTCGCGTTCCATCCAGGACCTCCTGACTGAAGTCACCGTGCCTCCTAGAGGACGGCGGCTTGGGTTCTTACTGCACTTCAAGTCCTGTTCCTTCTGCGGCACTGCAGGCAGCCGCAGGCCCAGAGGAGCAGCTACGGCGTTCCTCGGTTGAGACAGTTCGCCGGATGCGGGACTCCCTACTTCGATAAGTTAATTCAGGGAAGGAAACCCAGGGTAACCAGTGTCTCTTGGGACTCGTTAGAAGCCACAGGGATGTACGCTGAGTGTTCCCATGAAAACGGGGGCCTGCTGGAACTAGACCTGCTTTTCCATTTTGAGGGCGGCATTCATGCCTGCCTTGAAGCTACCTGACATTCCCGGCTCCCGACAGGCCAGTGAGCCCTGGAAGAATGCTTCGGGGAAAATTATGAGTTTGCTCTCTCTAAACCAGGGGCTTCCGTGGCCACGGCGGCGGTCCGCATGACAGGCTCTAGAGCGAAAGGGAACCTCGAAGTGAGAACTCGCCTCCAGGTTAGGCCCTGAGTAGCCGTGCAGAAAGGGAGGCATGCAGCTGTTTCCACAACTTCTCAGTCGCTTATGTGCTTTATTTTAAAGGAAGTACGCGTCCGGGGACTCCTAGGCCCCACGGGTGTGCATCGTTTTCCCTCCGAGGTCACTGAGTGCCTCCAGACACCTGTGGGCCGGCGGAGCAACGTCGAGGTCCATTGGTTGATCCCCTGGAGGACCTCTGTGCCTGCCGAGTGCTGGGCAGCAACACACTGCGCGTTCCTTGAGGAGAGCTACATCTCCAGAGCCCTCGAACGCCCTCGGGACAACATGGCTGGTGAGTGCGAAGTACCCAGGAAGACTCTGTCATGGACCTTGTGTGAGCTGCCATGAGAGAACACTGTGCTTGGAACACTGCGAGGCCCGCCCCGTACCTGAAGTCACTCTGCTCGAGGAGAAAGTCAGCATCTTAGCACGCTGTGTCGCTACCGGCACACCCAGCATGAACCCATGCCTGGAAGTAAGGCCCTGTTTCGCCGTGCAGAAGCGGAGGCGTGCTGCAGCTTCCAGGAGGCAGTCGGCTCTGCTCTGCATGCCTTTAATGGCAGCACAGCTTTCTGGACACCTGGGAGGCTAGCCGGGGCACCCTGCTCCCGGCAGGAACACTGAGTACTCCCAGGTGCACCTGGGTCTGCTAAGCAACATCCAGGCCCGTAGCCCTTCAGAGCCCCCTGTGTGCAGGCAGAGCGTAGGGAAACGCACTGCCCTCTCCTTCGGAGCAGCTTAGTTTCCTCCGCACTCGCACACGTTCGCGAACACCGTTCTGGCACGTCCCACGTGGCCCGGAGGACTTACGCGGTGCCCTAATCGGACCTGCCCTCAGAGGAGACCTCGTCTTCGCGTTTCATCCAGGACCTCCTGACTGAAGTCACCGTGCCTCCTAGAGGACGGCGGCTTGGGTTCTTACTGCACTTTAAGTCCTGTTCCTTCTGCGGCACTGCAGGCAGCCCCAGGCCCAGAGGAGCAGCTACGGCGTTCCTCGGTTGAGACAGTTCGCCGGATGCGGGACTCCCTACTTCGATATGTTGATTCAGGGAAGGAAACGCAGGGTAACCGGTGTCTCTTGGGACTCCTTAGAAGCCACAGGGATGTACGCTGAGTGTTCCCATGAAAACGGGGGCCTGCTGGAACTAGCCCTGCTTTCCCATTTTGAGGGCGGCATTCATGCCTGCCTTGAAGCTACCTGACATTCCCGGCTCCCGACAGGCCAGTGAGCCCTGGAAGAATGCTTCGGGTAAAATTATGAGTTTGCTCTCTCTAAACCAGGGGCTTCCGTGGCCGCAGCTCGGTCCGCATGACAGGCTCTAGAGCGAAAGGGAACCTCGACGTGAAAACTCGCCTCCAGGTTAGGCCCTGAGTAGCCGTGCAGAAAGGGAGGCATGCAGCTGTTTAAAGGAGTTCTCAGTCGCTTATGTCCTTTATTTTAAAGGAAGTACGCGTCCGGGGACTCCTAGGCCCCACGGGTGTGCATCGTTTTCCCTCCGAGGTCACTGAGTGCCTCCAGACACCTGTGGGCCGGCGGAGCAATGTCGAGGTCCATTGGTTGATCCCCTGGAGGACCTCTGTGCCTGCCGAATGCTGCGCAGCAACACACTGCGCGTTCCTTGAGGAGCACTACATCTCCAGAGCCCTCGAACGCCCTCGGGACAACATGGCTGGTGAGTGCGAAGTGCCCAGGAAGACTCTGTCATGGCCCTTGTGTGAGCTGCCATGAGAGAACACTGTGCTTGGAACACTGCGAGGCCCGCCGCGTGCCTGAAGTCACTGTGCTAGAGGAGAAAGTCAGCATCTTAGCACGCTGTGTCGCTACCGGCACACCCAGCATGAACCCATGCCTGGAAGGAAGGCCCTGATTCGCCGTGCAGAAGCGGAGGCGTGCTGCAGCTTCCAGGAGGCGGTGGCCTCTGCTCTGCATGCCTTTAACGGCAGCACAGCTTTCTGGACACCTGGGAGGCTAGCCGGGGCACCCTGCTCCCGGCAGGAACACTGAGTACCCCCAGGTGCACCTGGGTCTGCTAAGCAACATCCGGGCCCGTAACCCTTCAGAGCCCCCTGTGTGCAGGCCGAGCGTAGAGAAACGCACTGCCCTCTCCATCGGAGCAGCTTAGTTTCCTCCACACTCGCACAGGTTCGCGAACACCGTTCTGGCACGTCCCACGTGGCGCGGAGTTCTTACGCGGTGCCCTAATCGGAGCTGCCCTCAGAGGAGCCCTCGTCTTCGCGTTCCATCCAGGACCTCCTGACTGAAGTCACCGTGCCTCCTAGAGGACGGCGGCTTGGGTTCTTACTGCACTTCAAGTCCTGTTCCTTCTGCGGCACTGCAGGCAGCCGCAGGCCCAGAGGAGCAGCTACGGCGTTCCTCGGTTGAGACAGTTCGCCGGATGCGGGACTCCCTACTTCGATAAGTTAATTCAGGGAAGGAAACACAGGGTAACCGGTGTCTCCTGGGACTCGTTAGAAGCCACAGGGATGTACGCTGAGTGTTCCCATGAAAACGGGGGCCTGCTGGAACTAGACCTGCTTTTCCATTTTGAGGGCGGCATTCATGCCTGCCTTGAAGCTACCTGACATTCCCGGCTCCCGACAGGCCAGTGAGCCCTGGAAGAATGCTTCGGGGAAAATTATGAGTTTGCTCTCTCTAAACCAGGGGCTTCCGTGGCCGCGGCGGCGGTCCGCATGACAGGCTCTAGAGCGAAAGGGAACCTCGAAGTGAGAACTCGCCTCCAGGTTAGGCCCTGAGTAGCCGTGCAGAAAGGGAGGCATGCAGCTGTTTCCACAACTTCTCAGTCGCTTATGTGCTTTATTTTAAAGGAAGTACGCGTCCGGGGACTCCTAGGCCCCACGGGTGTGCATCGTTTTCCCTCCGAGGTCACTGAGTGCCTCCAGACACCTGTGGGCCGGCGGAGCAACGTCGAGGTCCATTGGTTGATCCCCTGGAGGACCTCTGTGCCTGCCGAGTGCTGGGCAGCAACACACTGCGCGTTCCTTGAGGAGAGCTACATCTCCAGAGCCCTCGAACGCCCTCGGGACAACATGGCTGGTGAGTGCGAAGTACCCAGGAAGACTCTGTCATGGCCCTTGTGTGAGCTGCCATGAGAGAACACTGTGCTTGGAACACTGCGAGGCCCGCCCCGTACCTGAAGTCACTCTGCTCGAGGAGAAAGTCAGCATCTTAGCACGCTGTGTCGCTACCGGCACACCCAGCATGAACCCATGCCTGGAAGTAAGGCCCTGTTTCGCCGTGCAGAAGCGGAGGCGTGCTGCAGCTTCCAGGAGGCAGTCAGCTCTGCTCTGCATGCCTTTAATGGCAGCACAGCTTTCTGGACACCTGGGAGGCTAGCCGGGGCACCCTGCTCCCGGCAGGAACACTGAGTACCCCCAGGTGCACCTGGGTCTGCTAAGCAACATCCAGGCCCGTAGCCCTTCAGAGCCCCCTGTGTGCAGGCCGAGCGTAGGGAAACGCACTGCCCTCTCCTTCGGAGCAGCTTAGTTTCCTCCGCACTCGCACACGTTCGCGAACACCGTTCTGGCACGTCCCACGTGGCCCGGAGGACTTACGCGGTGCCCTAATCGGACCTGCCCTCAGAGGAGACCTCGTCTTCGCGTTTCATCCAGGACCTCCTGACTGAAGTCACCGTGCCTCCTAGAGGACGGCGGCTTGGGTTCTTACTGCACTTTAAGTCCTGTTCCTTCTGCGGCACTGCAGGCAGCCCCAGGCCCAGAGGAGCAGCTACGGCGTTCCTCGGTTGAGACAGTTCGCCGGATGCGGGACTCCCTACTACGATATGTTGATTCAGGGAAGGAAACGCAGGGTAACCGGTGTCTCTTGGGACTCCTTAGAAGCCACAGGGATGTACGCTGAGTGTTCCCATGAAAACGGGGGCCTGCTGGAACTAGCCCTGCTTTCCCATTTTGAGGGCGGCATTCATGCCTGCCTTGAAGCTACCTGACATTCCCGGCTCCCGACAGGCCAGTGAGCCCTGGAAGAATGCTTCGGGGAAAATTATGAGTTTGCTCTCTCTAAACCAGGGGCTTCCGTGGCCGCGGCGGCGGTCCGCATGACAGGCTCTAAAGCGAAAGGGAACCTCGAAGTGAGAACTCGCCTCCAGGTTAGGCCCTGAGTAGCCGTGCAGAAAGGGAGGCATGCAGCTGTTTCCACAACTTCTCAGTCGCTTATGTGCTTTATTTTAAAGGAAGTACGCGTCCGGGGACTCCTAGGCCCCACGGGTGTGCATGGTTTTCCCTCCGAGGTCACTGAGTGCCTCCAGACACTTGTGGGCCGGCGGAGCAACGTCGAGGTCCATTGGTTGATCCCCTGGAGGACCTCTGTGCCTGCCGAGTGCTGGGCAGCAACACACTGCGCGTTCCTTGAGGAGCGCTACATCTCCAGAGCCCTCGAACGCACTCGGGACAACATGGCTGGTGAGTGCGAAGTACCCAGGAAGACCCTGTCATGGACCTTGTGTGAGCTGCCATGAGAGAACACTGTGCTTGGAACACTGCGAGGCCCGCCCCGTACCTGAAGTCACTCTGCTCGAGGAGAAAGTCAGCATCTTAGCACGCTGTGTCGCTACCGGCACACCCAGCATGAACCCATGCCTGGAAGTAAGGCCCTGTTTCGCCGTGCAGAAGCGGAGGCGTGCTGCAGCTTCCAGGAGGCAGTCGGCTCTGCTCTGCATGCCTTTAATGGCAGCACAGCTTTCTGGACACCTGGGAGGCTAGCCGGGGCACCCTGCTCCCGGCAGGAACACTGAGTACCCCCAGGTGCACCTGGGTCTGCTAAGCAACATCCAGGCCCGTAGCCCTTCAGAGCCCCCTGTGTGCAGGCCGAGCGTAGGGAAACGCACTGCCCTCTCCTTCGGAGCAGCTTAGTTTCCTCCGCACTTGCACACGTTCGCGAACACCGTTCTGGCACGTCCCACGTGGCCCGGAGGACTTACGCGGTGCCCTAATCGGACCTGCCCTCAGAGGAGACCTCGTCTTCGCGTTTCATCCAGGACCTCCTGACTGAAGTCACCGTGCCTCCTAGAGGACGGCGGCTTGGGTTCTTACTGCACTTAAAGTCCTGTTCCTTCTGCGGCACTGCAGGCAACCCCAGGCCCAGAGGAGCAGCTACGGCGTTCCTCGGTTGAGACAGTTCGCCGGATGCGGGACTCCCTACTTCGATATGTTGATTCAGGGAAGGAAACGCAGGGTAACCGGTGTCTCTTGGGACTCCTTAGAAGCCACAGGGATGTACGCTGAGTGTACCCATGAAAACGGGGGCCTGCTGGAACTAGCCCTGCTTTCCCATTTTGAGGGCGGCATTCATGCCTGCCTTGAAGCTACCTGACATTCCCGGCTCCCGACAGGCCAGTGAGCCCTGGAAGAATGCTTCGGGGAAAATTATGAGTTTGCTCTCTCTAAACCAGGGGCTTCCGTGGCCGCAGCTCGGTCCGCATGACAGGCTCTAGAGCGAAAGGGAACCTCGACGTGAAAACTCGCCTCCAGGTTAGGCCCTGAGTAGCCGTGCAGAAAGGGAGGCATGCAGCTGTTTAAAGGAGTTCTCAGTCGCTTATGTCCTTTATTTTAAAGGAAGTACGCGTCCGGGGACTCCTAGGCCCCACGGGTGTGCATTGTTTTCCCTCCGAGGTCACTGAGTGCCTCCAGACACCTGTGGGCCAGCGGAGCAACGTCGAGGTCCATTGGTTGATCCCCTGGAGGACCTCTGTGCCTGCCGAATGCTGCGCAGCAACACACTGCGCGTTCCTTGAGGAGCACTACATCTCCAGAGCCCTCGAACGCCCTCGGGACAACATGGCTGGTGAGTGCGAAGTGCCCAGGAAGACTCTGTCATGGCCCTTGTGTGAGCTGCCATGAGAGAACACTGTGCTTGGAACACTGCGAGGCCCGCCCCGTACCTGAAGTCACTCTGCTCGAGGAGAAAGTCAGCATCTTAGCACGCTGTGTCGCTACCGGCACACCCAGCATGAACCCATGCCTGGAAGTAAGGCCCTGTTTCGCCGTGCAGAAGCGGAGGCATGCTACAGCTTCCAGGAGGCAGTTGGCTCTGCTCTGCATGCCTTTAATGGCAGCACAGCTTTCTGGACACCTGGGAGGCTAGCCGGGGCACCCTGCTCCCGGCAGGAACACTGAGTACCCCCAGGTGCACCTGGGTCTGCTAAGCAACATCCAGGCCCGTAGCCCTTCAGAGCCCCCTGTGTGCAGGCCGAGCGTAGGGAAACGCACTGCCCTCTCCTTCGGAGCAGCTTAGTTTCCTCCGCACTCGCACACGTTCGCGAACACCGTTCTGGCACGTCCCACGTGGCCCGGAGGACTTACGCGGTGCCCTAATCGGACCTGCCCTCAGAGGAGACCTCGTCTTCGCGTTTCATCCAGGACCTCCTGACTGAAGTCACCGTGCCTCCTAGAGGACGGCGGCTTGGGTTCTTACTGCACTTCAAGTCCTGTTCCTTCTGCGGCACTGCAGGCAGCCCCAGGCCCAGAGGAGCAGCTACGGCGTTCCTCGGTTGAGACAGTTCGCCGGATGCGGGACTCCCTACTTCGATATGTTGATTCAGGGAAGGAAACGCAGGGTAACCGGTGTCTCTTGGGACTCCTTAGAAGCCACAGGAATGTACGCTGAGTGTACCCATGAAAACGGGGGCCTGCTGGAACTAGCCCTGCTTTCCCATTTTGAGGGCGGCATTCATGCCTGCCTTGAAGCTGCCTGACATTCCCGGCTCCCGACAGGCCAGTGAGCCCTGGAAGAATGTTTCGGGTAAAATTATGAGTTTGCTCTCTCTAAACCAGGGGCTTCCGTGGCCGCAGCTCGGTCCGCATGACAGGCTCTAGAGCGAAAGGGAACCTCGACGTGAAAACTCGCCTCCAGGTTAGGCCCTGAGTAGCCGTGCAGAAAGGGAGGCATGCAGCTGTTTCCACAACTTCTCAGTCGCTTATGTGCTTTATTTTAAAGGAAGTACGCGTCCGGGGACTCCTAGGCCCCACGGGTGTGCATCGTTTTCCCTCCGAGGTCACTGAGTGCCTCCAGACACCTGTGGGCCGGCGGAGCAACGTCGAGGTCCATTGGTTGATCCCCTGGAGGACCTCTGTGCCTGCCGAGTGCTGGGCAGCAACACACTGCGCGTTCCTTGAGGAGAGCTACATCTCCAGAGCCCTCGAACGCCCTCGGGACAACATGGCTGGTGAGTGCGAAGTACCCAGGAAGACCCTGTCATGGACCTTGTGTGAGCTGCCATGAGAGAACACTGTGCTTGGAACACTGCGAGGCCTGCCCCGTACCTGAAGTCACTCTGCTCGAGGAGAAAGTCAGCATCTTAGCACGCTGTGTCGCTACCGGCACACCCAGCATGAACCCATGCCTGGAAGTAAGGCCCTGTTTCGCCGTGCAGAAGCGGAGGCGTGCTGCAGCTTCCAGGAGGCAGTCGGCTCTGCTCTGCATGCCTTTAATGGCAGCACAGCTTTCTGGACACCTGGGAGGCTAGCCGGGGCACCCTGCTCCCGGCAGGAACACTGAGTACCCCCAGGTGCACCTGGGTCTGCTAAGCAACATCCAGGCCCGTAGCCCTTCAGAGCCCCCTGTGTGCAGGCCGAGCGTAGGGAAACGCACTGCCCTCTCCTTCGGAGCAGCTTAGTTTCCTCCGCACTCGCACACGTTCGCGAACACCGTTCTGGCACGTCCCACGTGGCCCGGAGGACTTACGCGGTGCCCTAATCGGACCTGCCCTCAGAGGAGACCTCGTCTTCGCGTTTCATCCAGGACCTCCTGACTGAAGTCACCGTGCCTCCTAGAGGACGGCGGCTTGGGTTCTTACTGCACTTCAAGTCCTGTTCCTTCTGCGGCACTGCAGGCAGCCCCAGGCCCAGAGGAGCAGCTACGGCGTTCCTCGGTTGAGACAGTTCGCCGGATGCGGGACTCCCTACTTCGATATGTTGATTCAGGGAAGGAAACGCAGGGTAACCGGTGTCTCTTGGGACTCCTTAGAAGCCACAGGGATGTACGCTGAGTGTACCCATGAAAACGGGGGCCTGCTGGAACTAGCCCTGCTTTCCCATTTTGAGGGCGGCATTCATGCCTGCCTTGAAGCTACCTGACATTCCCGGCTCCCGACAGGCCAGTGAGCCCTGGAAGAATGCTTCGGGGAAAATTATGAGTTTGCTCTCTCTAAACCAGGGGCTTCCGTGGCCGCAGCTCGGTCCGCATGACAGGCTCTAGAGCGAAAGGGAACCTCGACGTGAAAACTCGCCTCCAGGTTAGGCCCTGAGTAGCCGTGCAGAAAGGGAGGCATGCAGCTGTTTAAAGGAGTTCTCAGTCGCTTATGTCCTTTATTTTAAAGGAAGTACGCGTCCGGGGACTCCTAGGCCCCACGGGTGTGCATCGTTTTCCCTCCGAGGTCACTGAGTGCCTCCAGACACCTGTGGGCCGGCGGAGCAACGTCGAGGTCCATTGGTTGATCCCCTGGAGGACCTCTGTGCCTGCCGAATGCTGCGCAGCAACACACTGCGCGTTCCTTGAGGAGCACTACATCTCCAGAGCCCTCGAACGCCCTCGGGACAACATGGCTGGTGAGTGCGAAGTGCCCAGGAAGACTCTGTCATGGCCCTTGTGTGAGCTGCCATGAGAGAACACTGTGCTTGGAACACTGCGAGGCCCGCCGCGTACCTGAAGTCACTGTGCTCGAGGAGAAAGTCAGCATCTTAGCACGCTGTGTCGCTACCGGCACACCCAGCATGAACCCATGCCTGGAAGGAAGGCCCTGATTCGCCGTGCAGAAGCGGAGGCGTGCTGCAGCTTCCAGGAGGCGGTGGCCTCTGCTCTGCATGCCTTTAACGGCAGCACAGCTTTCTGGACACCTGGGAGGCTAGCCGGGGCACCCTGCTCCCGGCAGGAACACTGAGTACCCCCAGGTGCACCTGGGTCTGCTAAGCAACATCCAGGCCCGTAACCCTTCAGAGCCCCCTGTGTGCAGGCCGAGCGTAGGGAAACGCACTGCCCTCTCCATCGGAGCATCTTAGTTTCCTCCGCACTCGCACACGTTCGCGAACACCGTTCTGGCACGTCCCACGTGGCCCGGAGTTCTTACGCGGTGCCCTAATCGGAGCTGCCCTCAGAGGAGCCCTCGTCTTCGCGTTCCATCCAGGACCTCCTGACTGAAGTCACCGTGCCTCCTAGAGGACGGCGGCTTGGGTTCTTACTGCACTTCAAGTCCTGTTCCTTCTGCGGCACTGCAGGCAGCCGCAGGCCCAGAGGAGCAGCTACGGCGTTCCTCGGTTGAGACAGTTCGCCGGATGCGGGACTCCCTACTTCGATAAGTTGATTCAGGGAAGGAAACGCAGGATAACCGGTGTCTCTTGGGACTCGTTAGAAGCCACAGGGATGTACGCTGAGTGTTCCCATGAAAACGGGGGCCTGCTGGAACTAGACCTGCTTTTCCATTTTGAGGGCGGCATTCATGCCTGCCTTGAAGCTACCTGACATTCCCGGCTCCCGACAGGCCAGTGAGCCCTGGAAGAATGCTTCGGGGAAAATTATGAGTTTGCTCTCTCTAAACCAGGGGCTTCCGTGGCCGCGGCGGCGGTCCGCATGACAGGCTCTAGAGTGAAAGGGAACCTCGAAGTGAGAACTCGCCTCCAGGTTAGGCCCTGAGTAGCCGTGCAGAAAGGGAGGCATGCAGCTGTTTCCACAACTTCTCAGTCGCTTATGTGCTTTATTTTAAAGGAAATACGCGTCCGGGGACTCCTAGGCCCCACGGGTGTGCATCGTTTTCCCTCCGAGGTCACTGAGTGCCTCCAGACACCTGTGGGCCGGCGGAGCAACGTCGAGGTCCATTGGTTGATCCCCTGGAGGACCTCTGTGCCTGCCGAGTGCTGGGCAGCAACACACTGCGCGTTCCTTGAGGAGAGCTACATCTCCAGAGCCCTCGAACGCCCTCGGGACAACATGGCTGGTGAGTGCGAAGTACCCAGGAAGACACTGTCATGGACCTTGTGTGAGCTGCCATGAGAGAACACTGTGCTTGGAACACTGCGAGGCCCGCCCCGTACCTGAAGTCACTCTGCTCGAGGAGAAAGTCAGCATCTTAGCACGCTGTGTCGCTACCGGCACACCCAGCATGAACCCATGCCTGGAAGTAAGGCCCTGTTTCGCCGTGCAGAAGCGGAGGCGTGCTGCAGCTTCCAGGAGGCAGTCGGCTCTGCTCTGCATGCCTTTAATGGCAGCACAGCTTTCTGGACACCTGGGAGGCTAGCCGGGGCACCCTGCTCCCGGCAGGAACACTGAGTACCCCCAGGTGCACCTGGGTCTGCTAAGCAACATCCAGGCCCGTAGCCCTTCAGAGCCCCCTGTGTGCAGGCCGAGCGTAGGGAAACGCACTGCCCTCTCCTTCGGAGCAGCTTAGTTTCCTCCGCACTCGCACACGTTCGCGAACACCGTTCTGGCACGTCCCACGTGGCGCGGAGGACTTACGCGGTACCCTAATCGGAGCTGCCCTCAGAGGAGCCCTCGTCTTCGCGTTTCATCCAGGACCTCCTGACTGAAGTCACCGTGCCTCCTAGAGGACGGCGGCTTGGGTTCTTACTGCACTTCAAGTCCTGTTCCTTCTGCGGCACTGCAGGCAGCCCCAGGCCCAGAGGAGCAGCTACGGCGTTCCTCGGTTGAGACAGTTCGCCGGATGCGGGACTCCCTACTTCGATATGTTGATTCAGGGAAGGAAACGCAGGGTAACCGGTGTCTCTTGGGACTCCTTAGAAGCCACAGGGATGTACGCTGAGTGTACCCATGAAAACGGGGGCCTGCTGGAACTAGCCCTGCTTTCCCATTTTGAGGGCGGCATTCATGCCTGCCTTGAAGCTACCTGACATTCCCGGCTCCCGACAGGCCAGTGAGCCCTGGAAGAATGCTTCGGGGAAAATTATGAGTTTGCTCTCTCTAAACCAGGGGCTTCCGTGGCCGCAGCTCGGTCCGCATGACAGGCTCTAGAGCGAAAGGGAACCTCGACGTGAAAACTCGCCTCCAGGTTAGGCCCTGAGTAGCCGTGCAGAAAGGGAGGCATGCAGCTGTTTAAAGGAGTTCTCAGTCGCTTATGTCCTTTATTTTAAAGGAAGTACGCGTCCGGGGACTCCTAGGCCCCACGGGTGTGCATCGTTTTCCCTCCGAGGTCACTGAGTGCCTCCAGACACCTGTGGGCCGGCGGAGCAACGTCGAGGTCCATTGGTTGATCCCCTGGAGGACCTCTGTGCCTGCCGAATGCTGCGCAGCAACACACTGCGCGTTCCTTGAGGAGCACTACATCTCCAGAGCCCTCGAACGCCCTCGGGACAACATGGCTGGTGAGTGCGAAGTGCCCAGGAAGACTCTGTCATGGCCCTTGTGTGAGCTGCCATGAGAGAACACTGTGCTTGGAACACTGCGAGGCCCGCCGCGTACCTGAAGTCACTGTGCTCGAGGAGAAAGTCAGCATCTTAGCACGCTGTGTCGCTACCGGCACACCCAGCATGAACCCATGCCTGGAAGGAAGGCCCTGATTCGCCGTGCAGAAGCGGAGGCGTGCTGCAGCTTCCAGGAGGCGGTGGCCTCTGCTCTGCATGCCTTTAACGGCAGCACAGCTTTCTGGACACCTGGGAGGCTAGCCGGGGCACCCTGCTCCCGGCAGGAACACTGAGTACCCCCAGGTGCACCTGGGTCTGCTAAGCAACATCCAGGCCCGTAACCCTTCAGAGCCCCCTGTGTGCAGGCCGAGCGTAGGGAAACGCACTGCCCTCTCCATCGGAGCATCTTAGTTTCCTCCGCACTCGCACACGTTCGCGAACACCGTTCTGGCACGTCCCACGTGGCCCGGAGTTCTTACGCGGTGCCCTAATCGGAGCTGCCCTCAGAGGAGCCCTCGTCTTCGCGTTCCATCCAGGACCTCCTGACTGAAGTCACCGTGCCTCCTAGAGGACGGCGGCTTGGGTTCTTACTGCACTTCAAGTCCTGTTCCTTCTGCGGCACTGCAGGCAGCCGCAGGCCCAGAGGAGCAGCTACGGCGTTCCTCGGTTGAGACAGTTCGCCGGATGCGGGACTCCCTACTTCGATAAGTTGATTCAGGGAAGGAAACGCAGGATAACCGGTGTCTCTTGGGACTCGTTAGAAGCCACAGGGATGTACGCTGAGTGTTCCCATGAAAACGGGGGCCTGCTGGAACTAGACCTGCTTTTCCATTTTGAGGGCGGCATTCATGCCTGCCTTGAAGCTACCTGACATTCCCGGCTCCCGACAGGCCAGTGAGCCCTGGAAGAATGCTTCGGGGAAAATTATGAGTTTGCTCTCTCTAAACCAGGGGCTTCCGTGGCCGCGGCGGCGGTCCGCATGACAGGCTCTAGAGTGAAAGGGAACCTCGAAGTGAGAACTCGCCTCCAGGTTAGGCCCTGAGTAGCCGTGCAGAAAGGGAGGCATGCAGCTGTTTCCACAACTTCTCAGTCGCTTATGTGCTTTATTTTAAAGGAAATACGCGTCCGGGGACTCCTAGGCCCCACGGGTGTGCATCGTTTTCCCTCCGAGGTCACTGAGTGCCTCCAGACACCTGTGGGCCGGCGGAGCAACGTCGAGGTCCATTGGTTGATCCCCTGGAGGACCTCTGTGCCTGCCGAGTGCTGGGCAGCAACACACTGCGCGTTCCTTGAGGAGAGCTACATCTCCAGAGCCCTCGAACGCCCTCGGGACAACATGGCTGGTGAGTGCGAACTACCCAGGAAGACACTGTCATGGACCTTGTGTGAGCTGCCATGAGAGAACACTGTGCTTGGAACACTGCGAGGCCCGCCCCGTACCTGAAGTCACTCTGCTCGAGGAGAAAGTCAGCATCTTAGCACGCTGTGTCGCTACCGGCACACCCAGCATGAACCCATGCCTGGAAGTAAGGCCCTGTTTCGCCGTGCAGAAGCGGAGGCGTGCTGCAGCTTCCAGGAGGCAGTCGGCTCTGCTCTGCATGCCTTTAATGGCAGCACAGCTTTCTGGACACCTGGGAGGCTAGCCGGGGCACCCTGCTCCCGGCAGGAACACTGAGTACCCCCAGGTGCACCTGGGTCTGCTAAGCAACATCCAGGCCCGTAGCCCTTCAGAGCCCCCTGTGTGCAGGCCGAGCGTAGGGAAACGCACTGCCCTCTCCTTCGGAGCAGCTTAGTTTCCTCCGCACTCGCACACGTTCGCGAACACCGTTCTGGCACGTCCCACGTGGCGCGGAGGACTTACGCGGTACCCTAATCGGAGCTGCCCTCAGAGGAGCCCTCGTCTTCGCGTTTCATCCAGGACCTCCTGACTGAAGTCACCGTGCCTCCTAGAGGACGGCGGCTTGGGTTCTTACTGCACTTCAAGTCCTGTTCCTTCTGCGGCACTGCAGGCAGCCCCAGGCCCAGAGGAGCAGCTACGGCGTTCCTCGGTTGAGACAGTTCGCCGGATGCGGGACTCCCTACTTCGATATGTTGATTCAGGGAAGGAAACGCAGGGTAACCGGTGTCTCTTGGGACTCCTTAGAAGCCACAGGGATGTACACTGAGTGTACCCATGAAAACGGGGGCCTGCTGGAACTAGCCCTGCTTTCCCATTTTGAGGGCGGCATTCATGCCTGCCTTGAAGCTACCTGACATTCCCGGCTCCCGACAGGCCAGTGAGCCCTGGAAGAATGCTTCGGGGAAAATTATGAGTTTGCTCTCTCTAAACCAGGGGCTTCCGTGGCCGCAGCTCGGTCCGCATGACAGGCTCTAGAGCGAAAGGGAACCTCGAAGTGAGAACTCGCCTCCAGGTTAGGCCCTGAGTAGCCGTGCAGAAAGGGAGGCATGCAGCTGTTTCCACAACTTCTCAGTCGCTTATGTGCTTTATTTTAAAGGAAATACGCGTCCGGGGACTCCTAGGCCCCACGGGTGTGCATCGTTTTCCCTCCGAGGTCACTGAGTGCCTCCAGACACCTGTGGGCCAGCGGAGCAACGTCGAGGTCCATTGGTTGATCCCCTGGAGGACCTCTGTGCCTGCCGAGTGCTGGGCAGCAACACACTGCGCGTTCCTTGAGGAGAGCTACATCTCCAGAGCCCTCGAACACCCTCGGGACAACATGGCTGGTGAGTGCGAACTACCCAGGAAGACACTGTCATGGACCTTGTGTGAGCTGCCATGAGAGAACACTGTGCTTGGAACACTGCGAGGCCCGCCCCGTACCTGAAGTCACTCTGCTCGAGGAGAAAGTCAGCATCTTAGCACGCTGTGTCGCTACCGGCACACCCAGCATGAACCCATGCCTGGAAGTAAGGCCCTGTTTCGCCGTGCAGAAGCGGAGGCGTGCTGCAGCTTCCAGGAGGCAGTCGGCTCTGCTCTGCATGCCTTTAATGGCAGCACAGCTTTCTGGACACCTGGGAGGCTAGCCGGGGCACCCTGCTCCCGGCAGGAACACTGAGTACCCCCAGGTGCACCTGGGTCTGCTAAGCAACATCCAGGCCCGTAGCCCTTCAGAGCCCCCTGTGTGCAGGCCGAGCGTAGGGAAACGCACTGCCCTCTCCTTCGGAGCAGCTTAGTTTCCTCCGCACTCGCACACGTTCGCGAACACCGTTCTGGCACGTCCCACGTGGCGCGGAGGACTTACGCGGTACCCTAATCGGAGCTGCCCTCAGAGGAGCCCTCGTCTTCGCGTTTCATCCAGGACCTCCTGACTGAAGTCACCGTGCCTCCTAGAGGACGGCGGCTTGGGTTCTTACTGCACTTCAAGTCCTGTTCCTTCTGCGGCACTGCAGGCAGCCCCAGGCCCAGAGGAGCAGCTACGGCGTTCCTCGGTTGAGACAGTTCGCCGGATGTGGGACTCCCTACTTCGATATGTTGATTCAGGGAAGGAAACGCAGGGTAACCGGTGTCTCTTGGGACTCCTTAGAAGCCACAGGGATGTACGCTGAGTGTACCCATGAAAACGGGGGCCTGCTGGAACTAGCCCTGCTTTCCCATTTTGAGGGCGGCATTCATGCCTGCCTTGAAGCTACCTGACATTCCCGGCTCCCGACAGGCCAGTGAGCCCTGGAAGAATGCTTCGGGGAAAATTATGAGTTTGCTCTCTCTAAACCAGGGGCTTCCGTGGCCGCAGCTCGGTCCGCATGACAGGCTCTAGAGCGAAAGGGAACCTCGACGTGAAAACTCGCCTCCAGGTTAGGCCCTGAGTAGCCGTGCAGAAAGGGAGGCATGCAGCTGTTTAAAGGAGTTCTCAGTCGCTTATGTCCTTTATTTTAAAGGAAGTACGCGTCCGGGGACTCCTAGGCCCCACGGGTGTGCATCGTTTTCCCTCCGAGGTCACTGAGTGCCTCCAGACACCTGTGGGCCGGCGGAGCAACGTCGAGGTCCATTGGTTGATCCCCTGGAGGACCTCTGTGCCTGCCGAGTGCTGCGTAGCAACACACTGCGCGTTCCTTGAGGAGCACTACATCTCCAGAGCCCTCGAACGCCCTCGGGACAACATGGCTGGTGAGTGCGAAGTGCCCAGGAAGACTCTGTCATGGCCCTTGTGTGAGCTGCCATGAGAGAACACTGTGCTTGGAACACTGCGAGGCCCGCCCCGTACCTGAAGTCACTGTGCTCGAGGAGAAAGTCAGCATCTTAGCACGCTGTGTCGCTACCGGCACACCCAGCATGAACCCATGCCTGGAAGGAAGGCCCTGATTCGCCGTGCAGAAGCGGAGGCGTGCTGCAGCTTCCAGGAGGCGGTGGCCTCTGCTCTGCATGCCTTTAACGGCAGCACAGCTTTCTGGACACCTGGGAGGCTAGCCGGGGCACCCTGCTCCCGGCAGGAACACTGAGTAACCCCAGGTGCACCTGGGTCTGCTAAGCAACATCCAGGCCCGTAACCCTTCAGAGCCCCCTGTGTGCAGGGCGAGCGTAGGGAAACGCACTGCTCTCTCCATCGGAGCATCTTAGTTTCCTCCGCACTCGCACACGTTCGCGAACACCGTTCTGGCACGTCCCACGTGGCCCGGAGTTCTTACGCGGTGCCCTAATGGGAGCTGCCCTCAGAGGAGCCCTCGTCTTCGCGTTACATCCAGGACCTCCTGACTGAAGTCACCGTGCCTCCTAGAGGACGGCAGCTTCGGTTCTTACTGCACTTCAAGTCCTGTTCCTTCTGCGGCACTGCAGGCAGCCGCAGGCCCAGAGGAGCAGCTACGGCGTTCCTCGGTTGAGACAGTTCGCCGGATGCGGGACTCCCTACTTCGATAAGTTGATTCAGGGAAGGAAACGCAGGATAACCGGTGTCTCTTGGGACTCGTTAGAAGCCACAGGGATGTACGCTGAGTGTTCCCATGAAAACGGGGGCCTGCTGGAACTAGACCTGCTTTTCCATTTTGAGGGCGGCATTCATGCCTGCCTTGAAGCTACCTGACATTCCCGGCTCCCGACAGGCCAGTGAGCCCTGGAAGAATGCTTCGGGGAAAATTATGAGTTTGCTCTCTCTAAACCAGGGGCTTCCGTGGCCGCGGCGGCGGTCCGCATGACAGGCTCTAGAGTGAAAGGGAACCTCGAAGTGAGAACTCGCCTCCAGGTTAGGCCCTGAGTAGCCGTGCAGAAAGGGAGGCATGCAGTTGTTTCCACAACTTCTCAGTTGCTTATGTGCTTTATTTTAAAGGAAGTACGCGTCTGGGGACTCCTAGGCCCCACGGGTGTGCATCGTTTTCCCTCCGAGGTCACTGAGTGCCTCCAGACACCTGTGGGCCGGCGGAGCAACGTCGAGGTCCATTGGTTGATCCCCTGGAGGACCTCTGTGCCTGCCGAGTGCTGGGCAGCAACACACTGCGCGTTCCTTGAGGAGAGCTACATCTCCAGAGCCCTCGAACGCCCTCGGGACAACATGGCTGGTGAGTGCGAAGTACCCAGGAAGACCCTGTCATGGACCTTGTGTGAGCTGCCATGAGAGAACACTGTGCTTGGAACACTGCGAGGCCTGCCCCGTACCTGAAGTCACTGTGCTCGAGGAGAAAGTCAGCATCTTAGCACGCTGTGTCGCTACCGGCACACCCAGCATGAACCCATGCCTGGAAGTAAGGCCCTGTTTCGCCGTGCAGAAGCGGAGGCGTGCTGCAGCTTCCAGGAGGCAGTCGGCTCTGCTCTGCATGCCTTTAATGGCAGCACAGCTTTCTGGACACCTGGGAGGCTAGCCGGGGCACCCTGCTCCCGGCAGGAACACTGAGTACCCCCAGGTGCACCTGGGTCTGCTAAGCAACATCCAGGCCCGTAGCCCTTCAGAGCCCCCTGTGTGCAGGCCGAGCGTAGGGAAACGCACTGCCCTCTCCTTCGGAGCAGCTTAGTTTCCTCCGCACTCGCACACGTTCGCGAACACCGTTCTGGCACGTCCCACGTGGCCCGGAGGACTTACGCGGTGCCCTAATCGGACCTGCCCTCAGAGGAGACCTCGTCTTCGCGTTTCATCCAGGACCTCCTGACTGAAGTCACCGTGCCTCCTAGAGGACGGCGGCTTGGGTTCTTACTGCACTTCAAGTCCTGTTCCTTCTGCGGCACTGCAGGCAGCCCCAGGCCCAGAGGAGCAGCTACGGCGTTCCTCGGTTGAGACAGTTCGCCGGATGCGGGACTCCCTACTTCGATATGTTGATTCAGGGAAGGAAACGCAGGGTAACCGGTGTCTCTTGGGACTCCTTAGAAGCCACAGGGATGTACGCTGAGTGTACCCATGAAAACGGGGGCCTGCTGGAACTAGCCCTGCTTTCCCATTTTGAGGGCGGCATTCATGCCTGCCTTGAAGCTGCCTGACATTCCCGGCTCCCGACAGGCCAGTGAGCCCTGGAAGAATGTTTCGGGTAAAATTATGAGTTTGCTCTCTCTAAACCAGGGGCTTCCGTGGCCGCAGCTCGGTCCGCATGACAGGCTCTAGAGCGAAAGGGAACCTCGACGTGAAAACTCGCCTCCAGGTTAGGCCCTGAGTAGCCGTGCAGAAAGGGAGGCATGCAGCTGTTTAAAGGAGTTCTCAGTCGCTTATGTCCTTTATTTTAAAGGAAGTACGCGTCCGGGGACTCCTAGGCCCCACGGGTGTGCATCGTTTTCCCTCCGAGGTCACTGAGTGCCTCCAGACACCTGTGGGCCGGCGGAGCAACGTCGAGGTCCATTGGTTGATCCCCTGGAGGACCTCTGTGCCTGCCGAATGCTGCGCAGCAACACACTGCGCGTTCCTTGAGGAGCACTACATCTCCAGAGCCCTCGAACGCCCTCGGGACAACATGGCTGGTGAGTGCGAAGTGCCCAGGAAGACTCTGTCATGGCCCTTGTGTGAGCTGCCATGAGAGAACACTGTGCTTGGAACACTGCGAGGCCCGCCGCGTACCTGAAGTCACTGTGCTCGAGGAGAAAGTCAGCATCTTAGCACGCTGTGTCGCTACCGGCACACCCAGCATGAACCCATGCCTGGAAGGAAGGCCCTGATTCGCCGTGCAGAAGCGGAGGCGTGCTGCAGCTTCCAGGAGGCGGTGGCCTCTGCTCTGCATGCCTTTAACGGCAGCACAGCTTTCTGGACACCTGGGAGGCTAGCCGGGGCACCCTGCTCCCGGCAGGAACACTGAGTACCACCAGGTGCACCTGGGTCTGCTAAGCAACATCCAGGCCCGTAACCCTTCAGAGCCCCCTGTGTGCAGGCCGAGCGTAGGGAAACGCACTGCCCTCTCCATCGGAGCAGCTTAGTTTCCTCCGCACTCGCACAGGTTCGCGAACACCGTTCTGGCACGTCCCACGTGGCGCGGAGTTCTTACGCGGTGCCCTAATGGGAGCTGCCCTCAGAGGAGCCCTCGTCTTCGCGTTCCATCCAGGACCTCCTGACTGAAGTCACCGTGCCTCCTAGAGGACGGCGGCTTGGGTTCTTACTGCACTTCAAGTCCTGTTCCTTCTGCGGCACTGCAGGCAGCCGCAGGCCCAGAGGAGCAGCTACGGCGTTCCTCGGTTGAGACAGTTCGCCGGATGCGGGACTCCCTACTTCGATAAGTTAATTCAGGGAAGGAAACGCAGGATAACCGGTGTCTCTTGGGACTCGTTAGAAGCCACAGGGATGTACGCTGAGTGTTCCCATGAAAACGGGGGCCTGCTGGAACTAGACCTGCTTTTCCATTTTGAGGGCGGCATTCATGCCTGCCTTGAAGCTACCTGACATTCCCGGCTCCCGACAGGCCAGTGAGCCCTGGAAGAATGCTTCGGGGAAAATTATGAGTTTGCTCTCTCTAAACCAGGGGCTTCCGTGGCCGCGGCGGCGGTCCGCATGACAGGCTCTAGAGCGAAAGGGAACCTCGAAGTGAGAACTCGCCTCCAGGTTAGGCCCTGAGTAGCCGTGCAGAAAGGGAGGCATGCAGCTGTTTCCACAACTTCTCAGTCGCTTATGTGCTTTATTTTAAAGGAAGTACGCGTCCGGGGACTCCTAGGCCCCACGGGTGTGCATCGTTTTCCCTCCGAGGTCACTGAGTGCCTCCAGACACCTGTGGGCCGGCGGAGCAACGTCGAGGTCCATTGGTTGATCCCCTGGAGGACCTCTGTGCCTGCCGAGTGCTGGGCAGCAACACACTGCGCGTTCCTTGAGGAGAGCTACATCTCCAGAGCCCTCGAACGCCCTCGGGACAACATGGCTGGTGAGTGCGAAGTACCCAGGAAGACTCTGTCATGGACCTTGTGTGAGCTGCCATGAGAGAACACTGTGCTTGGAACACTGCGAGGCCCGCCCCGTACCTGAAGTCACTCTGCTCGAGGAGAAAGTCAGCATCTTAGCACGCTGTGTCGCTACCGGCACACCCAGCATGAACCCATGCCTGGAAGTAAGGCCCTGTTTCGCCGTGCAGAAGCGGAGGCGTGCTGCAGCTTCCAGGAGGCAGTCGGCTCTGCTCTGCATGCCTTTAATGGCAGCACAGCTTTCTGGACACCTGGGAGGCTAGCCGGGGCACCCTGCTCCCGGCAGGAACACTGAGTACCCCCAGGTGCACCTGGGTCTGCTAAGCAACATCCAGGCCCGTAGCCCTTCAGAGACCCCTGTGTGCAGGCCGAGCGTAGGGAAACGCACTGCCCTCTCCTTCGGAGCAGCTTAGTTTCCTCCGCACTCGCACACGTTCGCGAACACCGTTCTGGCACGTCCCACGTGGCCCAGAGGACTTACGCGGTGCCCTAATCGGACCTGCCCTCAGAGGAGACCTCGTCTTCGCGTTTCATCCAGGACCTCCTGACTGAAGTCACCGTGCCTCCTAGAGGACGGCGGCTTGGGTTCTTACTGCACTTCAAGTCCTGTTCCTTCTGCGGCACTGCAGGCAGCCGCAGGCCCAGAGGAGCAGCTACGGCGTTCCTCGGTTGAGACAGTTCGCCGGATGCGGGACTCCCTACTTCGATATGTTGATTCAGGGAAGGAAACGCAGGGTAACCGGTGTCTCTTGGGACTCCTTAGAAGCCACAGGGATGTACGCTGAGTGTACCCATGAAAACGGGGGCCTGCTGGAACTAGCCCTGCTTTCCCATTTTGAGGGCAGCATTCATGCCTGCCTTGAAGCTACCTGACATTCCCGGCTCCCGACAGGCCAGTGAGCCCTGGAAGAATGCTTCGGGTAAAATTATGAGTTTGCTCTCTCTAAACCAGGGGCTTCCGTGGCCGCAGCTCATTCCGCATGACAGGCTCTAGAGCGAAAGGTAACCTCGACGTGAAAACTCGCCTCCAGGTTAGGCCCTGAGTAGCCGTGCAGAAAGGGAGGCATGCAGCTGTTTAAAGGAGTTCTCAGTCACTTATGTCCTTTATTTTAAAGGAAGTACGCGTCCGGGGACTCCTAGGCCCCACGGGTGTGCATCGTTTTCCCTCCGAGGTCACTGAGTGCCTCCAGACACCTGTGGGCCGGCGGAGCAACGTCGAGGTCCATTGGTTGATCCCCCGGAGGACCTCTGTGCCTGCCGAATGCTGCGCAGCAACACACTGCGCGTTCCTTGAGGAGCACTACATCTCCAGAGCCCTCGAACGCCCTCGGGACAACATGGCTGGTGAGTGCGAAGTGCCCAGGAAGACTCTGTCATGGCCCTTGTGTGAGCTGCCATGAGAGAACACTGTGCTTGGAACACTGCGAGGCCCGCCCCGTACCTGAAGTCACTCTGCTCGAGGAGAAAGTCAGCATCTTAGCACGCTGTGTCGCTATCGGCACACCCAGCATGAACCCATGCCTGGAAGGAAGGCCCTGATTCGCCGTGCAGAAGCGGAGGCGTGCTGCAGCTTCCAGGAGGCGGTGGCCTCTGCTCTGCATGCCTTTAACGGCAGCACAGCTTTCTGGACACCTGGGAGGCTAGCCGGGGCACCCTGCTCCCGGCAGGAACACTGAGTACCCCCAGGTGCACCTGGGTCTGCTAAGCAACATCCAGGCCCGTAACCCTTCAGAGCCCCCTGTGTGCAGGCCGAGCGTAGAGAAACGCACTGCCCTCTCCTTTGGAGCAGCTTAGTTTCCTCCGCACTCGCACAGGTTCGCGAACACCGTTCTGGCACTTCCCACGTGGCGCGGAGTTCTTACGCGGTGCCCTAATCGGAGCTGCCCTCAGAGGAGCCCTCGTCTTCGCGTTCCATCCAGGACCTCCTGACTGAAGTCACCGTGCCTCCTAGAGGACGGCGGCTTGGGTTCTTACTGCACTTCAAGTCCTGTTCCTCCTGCGGCACTGCAGGCAGCCGCAGGCCCAAAGGAGCAACTACGGCGTTCCTCGGTTGAGACAGTTCGCCGGATGCGGGACTCCCTACTTCGATAAGTTAATTCAGGGAAGGAAACGCAGGATAACCGGTGTCTCTTGGGACTCGTTAGAAGCCACAGGGATGTACGCTGAGTGTTCCCATGAAAACGGGGGCCTGCTGGAACTAGACCTGCTTTTCCATTTTGAGGGCGGCATTCATGCCTGCCTTGAAGCTACCTGACATTCCCGGCTCCCGACAGGCCAGTGAGCCCTGGAAGAATGCTTCGGGGAAAATTATGAGTTTGCTCTCTCTAAACCAGGGGCTTCCGTGGCCGCGGCAGCGGTCCGCATGACAGGCTCTAGAGCGAAAGGGAACCTCGAAGTGAGAACTCGCCTCCAGGTTAGGCCCTGAGTAGCCGTGCAGAAAGGGAGGCATGCAGCTGTTTCCACAACTTCTCAGTCGCTTATGTGCTTTATTTTAAAGGAAATACGCGTCCGGGGACTCCTAGGCCCCACGGGTGTGCATCGTTTTCCCTCCGAGGTCACTGAGTGCCTCCAGACACCTGTGGGCCGGCGGAGCAACGTCGAGGTCCATTGGTTGATCCCCTGGAGGACCTCTGTGCCTGCCGAGTGCTGGGCAGCAACACACTGCGCGTTCCTTGAGGAGAGCTACATCTCCAGAGCCCTCGAACGCCCTCGGGACAACATGGCTGGTGAGTGCGAACTACCCAGGAAGACACTGTCATGGACCTTGTGTGAGCTGCCATGAGAGAACACTGTGCTTGGAACACTGCGAGGCCCGCCCCGTACCTGAAGTCACTCTGCTCGAGGAGAAAGTCAGC
This sequence comes from Pseudorca crassidens, assembly GCF_039906515.1. Taxonomy (NCBI): domain Eukaryota; kingdom Metazoa; phylum Chordata; class Mammalia; order Artiodactyla; family Delphinidae; genus Pseudorca; species Pseudorca crassidens. The sequence goes on along the minus strand of NC_090311.1, from coordinate 87,158,669 downwards.
ATCTTAGCACGCTGTGTCGCTACCGGCACACCCAGCATGAACCCATGCCTGGAAGTAAGGCCCTGTTTCGCCGTGCAGAAGCGGAGGCGTGCTGCAGCTTCCAGGAGGCAGTCGGCTCTGCTCTGCATGCCTTTAATGGCAGCACAGCTTTCTGGACACCTGGGAGGCTAGCCGGGGCACCCTGCTCCCGGCAGGAACACTGAGTACCCCCAGGTGCACCTGGGTCTGCTAAGCAACATCCAGGCCCGTAGCCCTTCAGAGCCCCCTGTGTGCAGGCCGAGCGTAGGGAAACGCACTGCCCTCTCCTTCGGAGCAGCTTAGTTTCCTCCGCACTCGCACACGTTCGCGAACACCGTTCTGGCACGTCCCACGTGGCGCGGAGGACTTACGCGGTACCCTAATCGGACCTGCCCTCAGAGGAGACCTCGTCTTCGCGTTTCATCCAGGACCTCCTGACTGAAGTCACCGTGCCTCCTAGAGGACGGCGGCTTGGGTTCTTACTGCACTTCAAGTCCTGTTCCTTCTGCGGCACTGCAGGCAGCCCCAGGCCCAGAGGAGCAGCTACGGCGTTCCTCGGTTGAGACAGTTCGCCGGATGCGGGACTCCCTACTTCGATATGTTGATTCAGGGAAGGAAACGCAGGGTAACCGGTGTCTCTTGGGACTCCTTAGAAGCCACAGGGATGTACGCTGAGTGTACCCATGAAAACGGGGGCCTGCTGGAACTAGCCCTGCTTTCCCATTTTGAGGGCGGCATTCATGCCTGCCTTGAAGCTACCTGACATTCCCGGCTCCCGACAGGCCAGTGAGCCCTGGAAGAATGCTTCGGGGAAAATTATGAGTTTGCTCTCTCTAAACCAGGGGCTTCCGTGGCCGCAGCTCGGTCCGCATGACAGGCTCTAGAGCGAAAGGGAACCTCGACGTGAAAACTCGCCTCCAGGTTAGGCCCTGAGTAGCCGTGCAGAAAGGGAGGCATGCAGCTGTTTAAAGGAGTTCTCAGTCGCTTATGTCCTTTATTTTAAAGGAAGTACGCGTCCGGGGACTCCTAGGCCCCACGGGTGTGCATCGTTTTCCCTCCGAGGTCACTGAGTGCCTCCAGACACCTGTGGGCCGGCGGAGCAACGTCGAGGTCCATTGGTTGATCCCCCGGAGGACCGCTGTGCCTGCCGAATGCTGCGCAGCAACACACTGCGTGTTCCTTGAGGAGCACTACATCTCCAGAGCCCTCGAACGCCCTCGGGACAACATGGCTGGTGAGTGCGAAGTGCCCAGGAAGACTCTGTCATGGCCCTTGTGTGAGCTGCCATGAGAGAACACTGTGCTTGGAACACTGCGAGGCCCGCCCCGTACCTGAAGTCACTGTGCTCGAGGAGAAAGTCAGCATCTTAGCACGCTGTGTCGCTACCGGCACACCCAGCATGAACCCATGCCTGGAAGGAAGGCCCTGATTCGCCGTGCAGAAGCGGAGGCGTGCTGCAGCTTCCAGGAGGCGGTGGCCTCTGCTCTGCATGCCTTTAACGGCAGCACAGCTTTCTGGACACCTGGGAGGCTAGCCGGGGCACCCTGCTCCCGGCAGGAACACTGAGTACCCCCAGGAGCACCTGGGTCTGCTAAGCAACATCCAGGACCGTAACCCTTCAGAGGCCCCTGTGTGCAGGCCGAGCGTAGGGAAACGCACTGCCCTCTCGATCGGAGCAGCTTAGTTTCCTCCGCACTCGCACACGTTCGCGAACACCGTTCTGGCACGTCCCACGTGACCCGGAGTTATTACGCGGTGCCCTAATCGGACCTGCCCTCAGAGGAGCCCTCGTCTTCGCGTTCCATCCAGGACCTCCTGACTGAAGTCACCGTGCGTCCTAGAGGACGGCGGCTTGGGTTCTTACTGCACTTCAAGTCCTGTTCCTCCTGCGGCACTGCAGGCAGCCGCAGGCCCAGAGGAGCAGCTACGGCGTTCCTCGGTTGAGACAGTTCGCCGGATGCGGGACTCCCTACTTCGATAAGTTAATTCAGGGAAGGAAACGCAGGATAACCGGTGTCTCTTGGGACTCATTAGAAGCCACACGGATGTATGCTGAGTGTTCCCATGAAAACGGGGGCCTGCTGGAACTAGCCCTGCTTTTCCATTTTGAGGGCGGCATTCATGTCTGCCTTGAAGCTACCTGACATTCCCGGCTCCCGACAGGCCAGTGAGCCCTGGAAGAATGCTTCGGGGAAAATTATGAGTTTGCTCTCTCTAAACCAGGGGCTTCCGTGGCCGCGGCGGTGGTCCGCATGACAGGCTCTAGAGCGAAAGGGAACCTCGAAGTGAGAACTCGCCTCCAGGTTAGGCCCTGAGTAGCCGTGCAGAAAGGGAGGCATGCAGCTGTTTCCACAACTTCTCAGTCGCTTATGTGCTTTATTTTAAAGGAAGTACGCGTCCGGGGACTCCTAGGCCCCACGGGTGTGCATCGTTTTCCCTCTGAGGTCACTGAGTGCCTCCAGACACCTGTGGGCCGGCGGAGCAACGTCGAGGTCCATTGGTTGATCCCCTGGAGGACCTCTGTGCCTGCCGAGTGCTGGGCAGCAACACACTGCGCGTTCCTTGAGGAGAGCTACATCTCCAGAGCCCTCGAACGCCCTCGGGACAACATGGCTGGTGAGTGCGAAGTACCCAGGAAGACACTGTCATGGACCTTGTGTGAGCTGCCATGAGAGAACACTGTGCTTGGAACACTGCGAGGCCCGCCCCGTACCTGAAGTCACTCTGCTCGAGGAGAAAGTCAGCATCTTAGCACGCTGTGTCGCTACCGGCACACCCAGCATGAACCCATGCCTGGAAGTAAGGCCCTGTTTCCCCGTGCAGAAGCGGAGGCGTGCTGCAGCTTCCAGGAGGCAGTCGGCTCTGCTCTGCATGCCTTTAATGGCAGCACAGCTTTCTGGACACCTGGGAGGCTAGCCGGGGCACCCTGCTCCCGGCAGGAACACTGAGTACCCCCAGGTGCACCTGGGTCTGCTAAGCAACATCCAGGCCCGTAGCCCTTCAGAGCCCCCTGTGTGCAGGCCGAGCGTAGGGAAACGCACTGCCCTCTCCTTCGGAGCAGCTTAGTTTCCTCCGCACTCGCACACGTTCGCGAACACCGTTCTGGCACGTCCCACGTGGCCCGGAGGACTTACGCGGTGCCCTAATCGGACCTGCCCTCAGAGGAGACCTCGTCTTCGCGTTTCATCCAGGACCTCCTGACTGAAGTCACCGTGCCTCCTAGAGGACGGCGGCTTGGGTTCTTACTGCACTTCAAGTCCTGTTCCTTCTGCGGCACTGCAGGCAGCCGCAGGCCCAGAGGAGCAGCTACGGCGTTCCTCGGTTGAGACAGTTCGCCGGATGCGGGACTCCCTACTTCGATATGTTGATTCAGGGAAGGAAACGCAGGGTAACCGGTGTCTCTTGGGACTCCTTAGAAGCCACAGGGATGTACGCTGAGTGTACCCATGAAAACGGGGGCCTGCTGGAACTAGCCCTGCTTTCCCATTTTGAGGGCGGCATTCATGCCTGCCTTGAAGCTACCTGACATTCCCGGCTCCCGACAGGCCAGTGAGCCCTGGAAGAATGCTTCGGGTAAAATTATGAGTTTGCTCTCTCTCTAAACCAGGGGCTTCCGTGGCCGCAGCTCGGTCCGCATGACAGGCTCTAGAGCGAAAGGGAACCTCGACGTGAAAACTCACCTCCAGGTTAGGCCCTGAGTAGCCGTGCAGAAAGGGAGGCATGCAGCTGTTTAAAGGAGTTCTCAGTCGCTTATGTCCTTTATTTTAAAGGAAGTACGCGTCCGGGGACTCCTAGGCCCCACGGGTGTGCATCGTTTTCCCTCCGAGGTCACTGAGTGCCTCCAGACACCTGTGGGCCGGCGGAGCAACGTCGAGGTCCATTGGTTGATCCCCTGGAGGACCTCTGTGCCTGCCGAATGCTGCGCAGCAACACACTGCGCGTTCCTTGAGGAGCACTACATCTCCAGAGCCCTCGAACGCCCTCGGGACAACATGGCTGGTGAGTGCGAAGTGCCCAGGAAGACTCTGTCATGGCCCTTGTGTGAGCTGCCATGAGAGAACACTGTGCTTGGAACACTGCGAGGCCCGCCCCGTACCTGAAGTCACTGTGCTCGAGGAGAAAGTCAGCATCTTAGCACGCTGTGTCGCTACCGGCACACCCAGCATGAACCCATGCCTGGAAGGAAGGCCCTGATTCACCGTGCAGAAGCAGAGGCGTGCTGCAGCTTCCAGGAGGCGGTGGCCTCTGCTCTGCATGCCTTTAACGGCAGCACAGCTTTCTGGACACCTGGGAGGCTAGCCGGGGCACCCTGCTCCCGGCAGGAACACTGAGTACCCCCAGGTGCACCTGGGTCTGCTAAGCAACATCCAGGCCCGTAACCCTTCAGAGCCCCCTGTGTGCAGGCCGAGCGTAGGGAAACGCACTGCCCTCTCCATCGGAGCAGCTTAGTTTCCTCCGCACTCGCACAGGTTCGCGAACACCGTTCTGGCACGTCCCACGTGGCGCGGAGTTCTTACGCGGTGCCCTAATCGGAGCTGCCCTCAGAGGAGCCCTCGTCTTCGCGTTCCATCCAGGACCTCCTCACTGAAGTCACCGTGCCTCCTAGAGGACGGCGGCTTGGGTTCTTACCGCACTTCAAGTCCTGTTCCTCCTGCGGCACTGCAGGCAGCCGCAGGCCCAAAGGAGCAACTACGGCGTTCCTCGGTTGAGACAGTTCGCCGGATGCGGGACTCCCTACTTCGATAAGTTAATTCAGGGAAGGAAACGCAGGATAACCGGTGTCTCTTGGGACTCGTTAGAAGCCACAGGGATGTACGCTGAGTGTTCCCATGAAAACGGGGGCCTGCTGGAACTAGACCTGCTTTTCCATTTTGAGGGCGGCATTCATGCCTGCCTTGAAGCTACCTGACATTCCCGGCTCCCGACAGGCCAGTGAGCCCTGGAAGAATGCTTCGGGGAAAATTATGAGTTTGCTCTCTCTAAACCAGGGGCTTCCGTGGCCGCGGCAGCGGTCCGCATGACAGGCTCTAGAGCGAAAGGGAACCTCGAAGTGAGAACTCGCCTCCAGGTTAGGCCCTGAGTAGCCGTGCAGAAAGGGAGGCATGCAGCTGTTTCCACAACTTCTCAGTCGCTTATGTGCTTTATTTTAAAGGAAATACGCGTCCGGGGACTCCTAGGCCCCACGGGTGTGCATGGTTTTCCCACCAAGGTCACTGAGTGCCTCCAGACACCTGTGGGCCGGCGGAGCAACGTCGAGGTCCATTGGTTGATCCCCTGGAGGACCTCTGTGCCTGCCGAGTGCTGGGCAGCAACACACTGCGCGTTCCTTGAGGAGAGCTACATCTCCAGAGCCCTCGAACGCCCTCGGGACAACATGGCTGGTGAGTGCGAAGTACCCAGGAAGACACTGTCATGGACCTTGTGTGAGCTGCCATGAGAGAACACTGTGCTTGGAACACTGCGAGGCCCGCCCCGTACCTGAAGTCACTCTGCTCGAGGAGAAAGTCAGCATCTTAGCACGCTGTGTCGCTACCGGCACACCCAGCATGAACCCATGCCTGGAAGTAAGGCCCTGTTTCGCCGTGCAGAAGCGGAGGCGTGCTGCAGCTTCCAGGAGGCAGTCGGCTCTGCTCTGCATGCCTTTAATGGCAGCACAGCTTTCTGGACACCTGGGAGGCTAGCCGGGGCACCCTGCTCCCGGCAGGAACACTGAGTACCCCCAGGTGCACCTGGGTCTGCTAAGCAACATCCAGGCCCGTAGCCCTTCAGAGCCCCCTGTGTGCAGGCCGAGCGTAGGGAAACGCACTGCCCTCTCCTTCGGAGCAGCTTAGTTTCCTCCGCACTCGCACACGTTCGCGAACACCGTTCTGGCACGTCCCACGTGGCGCGCAGGACTTACGCGGTACCCTAATCGGACCTGCCCTCAGAGGAGACCTCGTCTTCGCGTTTCATCCAGGACCTCCTGACTGAAGTCACCGTGCCTCCTAGAGGACGGCGGCTTGGGTTCTTACTGCACTTCAAGTCCTGTTCCTTCTGCGGCACTGCAGGCAGCCCCAGGCCCAGAGGAGCAGCTACGGCGTTCCTCGGTTGAGACAGTTCGCCGGATGCGGGACTCCCTACTTCGATATGTTGATTCAGGGAAGGAAACGCAGGGTAACCGGTGTCTCTTGGGACTCCTTAGAAGCCACAGGGATGTACACTGAGTGTACCCATGAAAACGGGGGCCTGCTGGAACTAGCCCTGCTTTCCCATTTTGAGGGCGGCATTCATGCCTGCCTTGAAGCTACCTGACATTCCCGGCTCCCGACAGGCCAGTGAGCCCTGGAAGAATGCTTCGGGGAAAATTATGAGTTTGCTCTCTCTAAACCAGGGGCTTCCGTGGCCGCAGCTCGGTCCGCATGACAGGCTCTAGAGCGAAAGGGAACCTCGACGTGAAAACTCGCCTCCAGGTTAGGCCCTGAGTAGCCGTGCAGAAAGGGAGGCATGCAGCTGTTTAAAGGAGTTCTCAGTCGCTTATGTCCTTTATTTTAAAGGAAGTACGCGTCCGGGGACTCCTAGGCCCCACGGGTGTGCATCGTTTTCCCTCCGAGGTCACTGAGTGCCTCCAGACACCTGTGGGCCGGCGGAGCAACGTCGAGGTCCATTGGTTGATCCCCCGGAGGACCGCTGTGCCTGCCGAATGCTGCGCAGCAACACACTGCGTGTTCCTTGAGGAGCACTACATCTCCAGAGCCCTCGAACGCCCTCGGGACAACATGGCTGGTGAGTGCGAAGTGCCCAGGAAGACTCTGTCATGGCCCTTGTGTGAGCTGCCATGAGAGAACACTGTGCTTGGAACACTGCGAGGCCCGCCCCGTACCTGAAGTCACTGTGCTCGAGGAGAAAGTCAGCATCTTAGCACGCTGTGTCGCTACCGGCACACCCAGCATGAACCCATGCCTGGAAGGAAGGCCCTGATTCGCCGTGCAGAAGCGGAGGCGTGCTGCAGCTTCCAGGAGGCGGTGGCCTCTGCTCTGCATGCCTTTAACGGCAGCACAGCTTTCTGGACACCTGGGAGGCTAGCCGGGGCACCCTGCTCCCGGCAGGAACACTGAGTACCCCCAGGAGCACCTGGGTCTGCTAAGCAACATCCAGGCCCGTAACCCTTCAGAGCCCCCTGTGTGCAGGCCGAGCGTAGGGAAACGCACTGCCCTCTCCATCGGAGCAGCTTAGTTTCCTCCGCACTCGCACACGTTCGCGAACACCGTTCTGGCACGTCCCACGTGACCCGGAGTTATTACGCGGTGCCCTAATCGGACCTGCCCTCAGAGGAGCCCTCGTCTTCGCGTTCCATCCAGGACCTCCTGACTGAAGTCACCGTGCGTCCTAGAGGACGGCGGCTTGGGTTCTTACTGCACTTCACGTCCTGTTCCTCCTGCAGCACTGCAGGCAGCCGCAGGCCCAGAGGAGCAGCTACGGCGTTCCTCGGTTGAGACAGTTCGCCGGATGCGGGACTCCCTACTTCGATAAGTTAATTCAGGGAAGGAAACGCAGGATAACCGGTGTCTCTTGGGACTCGTTAGAAGCCACACGGATGTATGCTGAGTGTTCCCATGAAAACGGGGGCCTGCTGGAACTAGACCTGCTTTTCCATTTTGAGGGCGGCATTCATGTCTGCCTTGAAGCTACCTGACATTCCCGGCTCCCGACAGGCCAGTGAGCCCTGGAAGAATGCTTCGGGGAAAATTATGAGTTTGCTCTCTCTAAACCAGGGGCTTCCGTGGCCGCGGCGGTGGTCCGCATGACAGGCTCTAGAGCGAAAGGGAACCTCGAAGTGAGAACTCGCCTCCAGGTTAGGCCCTGAGTAGCCGTGCAGAAAGGGAGGCATGCAGCTGTTTCCACAACTTCTCAGTCGCTTATGTGCTTTATTTTAAAGGAAGTACGCGTCCGGGGACTCCTAGGCCCCACGGGTGTGCATCGTTTTCCCTCTGAGGTCACTGAGTGCCTCCAGACACCTGTGGGCCTGCGGAGCAACGTCGAGGTCCATTGGTTGATCCCCTGGAGGACCTCTGTGCCTGCCGAGTGCTGGGCAGCAACACACTGCGCGTTCCTTGAGGAGAGCTAAATCTCCAGAGCCCTCGAACGCCCTCGGGACAACATGGCTGGTGAGTGCGAAGTACCCAGGAAGACACTGTCATGGACCTTGTGTGAGCTGCCATGAGAGAACACTGTGCTTGGAACACTGCGAGGCCCGCCCCGTACCTGAAGTCACTCTGCTCGAGGAGAAAGTCAGCATCTTAGCACGCTGTGTCGCTACCGGCACACCCAGCATGAACCCATGCCTGGAAGTAAGGCCCTGTTTCCCCGTGCAGAAGTGGAGGCGTGCTGCAGCTTCCAGGAGGCAGTCGGCTCTGCTCTGCATGCCTTTAATGGCAGCACAGCTTTCTGGACACCTGGGAGGCTAGCCGGGGCACCCTGCTCCCGGCAGGAACACTGAGTACCCCCAGGTGCACCTGGGTCTGCTAAGCAACATCCAGGCCCGTAGCCCTTCAGAGCCCCCTGTGTGCAGGCCGAGCGTAGGGAAACGCACTGCCCTCTCCTTCGGAGCAGCTTAGTTTCCTCCGCACTCGCACACGTTCGCGAACACCGTTCTGGCACGTCCCACGTGGCCCGGAGGACTTACGCGGTGCCCTAATCGGACCTGCCCTCAGAGGAGACCTCGTCTTCGCGTTTCATCCAGGACCTCCTGACTGAAGTCACCGTGCCTCCTAGAGGACGGCGGCTTGGGTTCTTACTGCACTTCAAGTCCTGTTCCTTCTGCGGCACTGCAGGCAGCCGCAGGCCCAGAGGAGCAGCTACGGCGTTCCTCGGTTGAGACAGTTCGCCGGATGCGGGACTCCCTACTTCGATATGTTGATTCAGGGAAGGAAACGCAGGGTAACCGGTGTCTCTTGGGACTCCTTAGAAGCCACAGGGATGTACGCTGAGTGTACCCATGAAAACGGGGGCCTGCTGGAACTAGCCCTGCTTTCCCATTTTGAGGGCGGCATTCATGCCTGCCTTGAAGCTACCTGACATTCCCGGCTCCCGACAGGCCAGTGAGCCCTGGAAGAATGCTTCAGGTAAAATTATGAGTTTGCTCTCTCTCTAAACCAGGGGCTTCCGTGGCCGCAGCTCGGTCCGCATGACAGGCTCTAGAGCGAAAGGGAACCTCGACGTGAAAACTCGCCTCCAGGTTAGGCCCTGAGTAGCCGTGCAGAAAGGGAGGCATGCAGCTGTTTAAAGGAGTTCTCAGTCGCTTATGTCCTTTATTTTAAAGGAAGTACGCGTCCGGGGACTCCTAGGCCCCACGGGTGTGCATCGTTTTCCCTCCGAGGTCACTGAGTGCCTCCAGACACCTGTGGGCCGGCGGAGCAACGTCGAGGTCCATTGGTTGATCCCCTGGAGGACCTCTGTGCCTGCCGAATGCTGCGCAGCAACACACTGCGCGTTCCTTGAGGAGCACTACATCTCCAGAGCCCTCGAACGCCCTCGGGACAACATGGCTGGTGAGTGCGAAGTGCCCAGGAAGACTCTGTCATGGCCCTTGTGTGAGCTGCCATGAGAGAACACTGTGCTTGGAACACTGCGAGGCCCGCCCCGTACCTGAAGTCACTGTGCTCGAGGAGAAAGTCAGCATCTTAGCACGCTGTGTCGCTACCGGCACACCCAGCATGAACCCATGCCTGGAAGGAAGGCCCTGATTCACCGTGCAGAAGCAGAGGCGTGCTGCAGCTTCCAGGAGGCGGTGGCCTCTGCTCTGCATGCCTTTAACGGCAGCACAGCTTTCTGGACACCTGGGAGGCTAGCCGGGGCACCCTGCTCCCGGCAGGAACACTGAGTACCCCCAGGTGCACCTGGGTCTGCTAAGCAACATCCAGGCCCGTAACCCTTCAGAGCCCGCTGTGTGCAGGCCGAGCGTAGGGAAACGCACTGCCCTCTCCATCGGAGCAGCTTAGTTTCCTCCGCACTCGCACACGTTCGCGAACACCGTTCTGGCACGTCCCACGTGGCGCGGAGTTCTTACGCGGTGCCCTAATCGGAGCTGCCCTCAGAGGAGCCCTCGTCTTCGCGTTCCATCCAGGACCTCCTGACTGAAGTCACCGTGCCTCCTAGAGGATGGCGGCTTGGGTTCTTACTGCACTTCAAGTCCTGTTCCTTCTGCGGCACTGCAGGCAGCCGCAGGCCCAGAGGAGCAGCTACGGCGTTCCTCGGTTGAGACAGTTCGCCGGATGCGGGACTCCCTACTTCGATAAGTTAATTCAGGGAAGGAAACGCAGGATAACCGGTGTCTCTTGGGACTCGTTAGAAGCCACAGGGATGTACGCTGAGTGTTCCCATGAAAACGGGGGCCTGCTGGAACTAGACCTGCTTTTCCATTTTGAGGGCGGCATTCATGCCTGCCTTGAAGCTACCTGACATTCCCGGCTCCCGACAGGCCAGTGAGCCCTGGAAGAATGCTTCGGGGAAAATTATGAGTTTGCTCTCTCTAAACAAGGGGCTTCCGTGGCCGCGGCGGCGGTCCGCATGACAGGCTCTAGAGCGAAAGGGAACCTCGAAGTGAGAACTCGCCTCCAGGTTAGGCCCTGAGTAGCCGTGCAGAAAGGGAGGCATGCAGCTGTTTCCACAACTTCTCAGTCGCTTATGTGCTTTATTTTAAAGGAAGTACGCGTCCGGGGACTCCTAGGCCCCACGGGTGTGCATCGTTTTCCCTCCGAGGTCACTGAGTGCCTCCAGACACCTGTGGGCCGGCGGAGCAACATCGAGGTCCATTGGTTGATCCCCTGGAGGACCTCTGTGCCTGCCGAGTGCTGGACAGCAACACACTGCGCGTTCCTTGAGGAGAGCTACATCTCCAGAGCCCTCGAACGCCCTCGGGACAACATGGCTGGTGAGTGCGAAGTACCCAGGAAGACCCTGTCATGGACCTTGTGTGAGCTGCCATGAGAGAACACTGTGCTTGGAACACTGTGAGGCCCGCCCCGTACCTGAAGTCACTCTGCTCGAGGAGAAAGTCAGCATCTTAGCACGCTGTGTCGCTACCGGCACACCCAGCATGAACCCAAGCCTGGAAGTAAGGCCCTGTTTCGCCGTGCAGAAGCGGAGGCGTGCTGCAGCTTCCAGGAGGCAGTCGGCTCTGCTCTGCATGCCTTTAATGGCAGCACAGCTTTCTGGACACCTGGGAGGCTAGCCGGGGCACCCTGCTCCCGGCAGGAACACTGAGTACCCCCAGGTGCACCTGGGTCTGCTAAGCAACATCCAGGCCCGTAGCCCTTCAGAGCCCCCTGTGTGCAGGCCGAGCGTAGGGAAACGCACTGCCCTCTCCTTCGGAGCAGCTTAGTTTCCTCCGCACTCGCACACGTTCGCGAACACCGTTCTGGCACGTCCCACGTGGCCCGGAGGACTTACGCGGTGCCCTAATTGGACCTGCCCTCAGAGGAGACCTCGTCTTCGCGTTCCATCCAGGACCTCCTGACTGAAGTCACCGTGCCTCCTAGAGGACGGCGGCTTGGGTTCTTACTGCACTTCAAGTCCTGTTCCTTCTGCGGCACTGCAGGCAGCCCCAGGCCCAGAGGAGCAGCTACGGCGTTCCTCGGTTGAGACAGTTCGCCGGATGCGGGACTCCCTACTTCGATATGTTGATTCAGGGAAGGAAACGCAGGGTAACCGGTGTCTCTTGGGACTCCTTAGAAGCCACAGGGATGTACGCTGAGTGTACCCATGAAAACGGGGGCCTGCTGGAACTAGCCCTGCTTTCCCATTTTGAGGGCGGCATTCATGCCTGCCTTGAAGCTACCTGACATTCCCGGCTCCCGACAGGCCAGTGAGCCCTGGAAGAATGCTTCGGGGAAAATTATGAGTTTGCTCTCTCTAAACCAGGGGCTTCCGTGGCCGCAGCTCGGTCCGCATGACAGGCTCTAGAGCGAAAGGGAACCTCGACGTGAAAACTCGCCTCCAGGTTAGGCCCTGAGTAGCCGTGCAGAAAGGGAGGCATGCAGCTGTTTAAAGGAGTTCTCAGTCGCTTATGTCCTTTATTTTAAAGGAAGTACGCGTCCGGGGACTCCTAGGCCCCACGGGTGTGCATCGTTTTCCCTCCGAGGTCACTGAGTGCCTCCAGACACCTGTGGGCCGGCGGAGCAACGTCGAGGTCCATTGGTTGATCCCCTGGAGGACCTCTGTGCCTGCCGAATGCTGCGCAGCAACACACTGCGCGTTCCTTGAGGAGCACTACATCTCCAGAGCCCTCGAACGCCCTCGGGACAACATGGCTGGTGAGTGCGAAGTGCCCAGGAAGACTCTGTCATGGCCCTTGTGTGAGCTGCCATGAGAGAACACTGTGCTTGGAACACTGCGAGGCCCGCCCCGTACCTGAAGTCACTGTGCTCGAGGAGAAAGTCAGCATCTTAGCACGCTGTGTCGCTACCGGCACACCCAGCATGAACCCATGCCTGGAAGGAAGGCCCTGATTCGCCGTGCAGAAGCGGAGGCGTGCTGCAGCTTCCAGGAGGCGGTGGCCTCTGCTCTGCATGACTTTAACGGCAGCACAACTTTCTGGACACCTGGGAGGCTAGCCGGGGCACCCTGCTCCCGGCAGGAACACTGAGTACCCCCAGGTGCACCTGGGTCTGCTAAGAAACATCCAGGCCCGTAACCCTTCAGAGCCCCCTGTGTGCAGGCCGAGCGTAGGGAAACGCACTGCCCTCTCCAGCGGAGCAGCTTAGTTTCCTCCGCACTCGCACACGTTCGCGAACACCGTTCTGGCACGTCCCACGTGACCCGGAGTTATTACGCGGTGCCCTAATCGGACCTGCCCTCAGAGGAGCCCTCGTCTTCGCGTTCCATCCAGGACCTCCTGACTGAAGTCACCGTGCCTCCTAGAGGACGGCGGCTTGGGTTCTTACTGCACTTCAAGTCCTGTTCCTCCTGCGGCACTGCAGGCAGCCGCAGGCCCAGAGGAGCAGCTACGGCGTTCCTCGGTTGAGACAGTTCGCCGGATGCGGGACTCCCTACTTCGATAAGTTAATTCAGGGAAGGAAACGCAGGATAACCGGTGTCTCTTGGGACTCGTTAGAAGCCACACGGATGTACGCTGAGTGTTCCCATGAAAACGGGGGCCTGCTGGAACTAGACCTGCTTTTCCATTTTGAGGGCGGCATTCATGTCTGCCTTGAAGCTACCTGACATTCCCGGCTCCCGACAGGCCAGTGAGCCCTGGAAGAATGCTTCGGGGAAAATTATGAGTTTGCTCTCTCTAAACCAGGGGCTTCCGTGGCCGCGGCGGCGGTCCGCATGACAGGCTCTAGAGTGAAAGGGAACCTCGAAGTGAGAACTCGCCTCCAGGTTAGGCCCTGAGTAGCCGTGCAGAAAGGGAGGCATGCAGCTGTTTCCACAACTTCTCAGTCGCTTATGTGCTTTATTTTAAAGGAAGTACGCGTCCGGGGACTCCTAGGCCCCACGGGTGTGCATCGTTTTCCCTCCGAGGTCACTGAGTGCCTCCAGACACCTGTGGGCCGGCGGAGCAACGTCGAGGTCCATTGGTTGATCCCCTGGAGGACCTCTGTGCCTGCCGAGTGCTGGGCAGCAACACACTGCGCGTTCCTTGAGGAGAGCTACATCTCCAGAGCCCTCGAACGCCCTCGGGACAACATGGCTGGTGAGTGCGAAGTACCCAGGAAGACACTGTCATGGACCTTGTGTGAGCTGCCATGAGAGAACACTGTGCTTGGAACACTGCGAGGCCCGCCCCATACCTGAAGTCACTCTGCTCGAGGAGAAAGTCAGCATCTTAGCACGCTGTGTCGCTACCGGCACACCCAGCATGAACCCATGCCTGGAAGTAAGGCCCTGTTTCCCCGTGCAGAAGTGGAGGCGTGCTGCAGCTTCCAGGAGGCAGTCGGCTCTGCTCTGCATGCCTTTAATGGCAGCACAGCTTTCTGGACACCTGGGAGGCTAGCCGGGGCACCCTGCTCCCGGCAGGAACACTGAGTACCCCCAGGTGCACCTGGGTCTGCTAAGCAACATCCAGGCCCGTAGCCCTTCAGAGCCCCCTGTGTGCAGGCCGAGCGTAGGGAAACGCACTGCCCTCTCCTTCGGAGCAGCTTAGTTTCCTCCGCACTCGCACACGTTCGCGAACACCGTTCTGGCACGTCCCACGTGGCGCGGAGGACTTAGGCGGTGCCCTAATCGGACCTGCCCTCAGAGGAGACCTCGTCTTCGCGTTTCATCCAGGACCTCCTGACTGAAGTCACCGTGCCTCCTAGAGGACGGCGGCTTGGGTTCTTACTGCACTTCAAGTCCTGTTCCTTCTGCGGCACTGCAGGCAGCCCCAGGCCCAGAGGAGCAGCTACGGCGTTCCTCGGTTGAGACAGTTCGCCGGATGCGGGACTCCCTACTTCGATATGTTGATTCAGGGAAGGAAACGCAGGGTAACCGGTGTCTCTTGGGACTCCTTAGAAGCCACAGGGATGTACGCTGAGTGTACCCATGAAAACGGGGGCCTGCTGGAACTAGCCCTGCTTTCCCATTTTGAGGGCGGCATTCATGCCTGCCTTGAAGCTACCTGACATTCCCGGCTCCCGACAGGCCAGTGAGCCCTGGAAGAATGCTTCGGGTAAAATTATGAGTTTGCTCTCTCTAAACCAGGGGCTTCCGTGGCCGCAGCTCGGTCCGCATGACAGGCTCTAGAGCGAAAGGGAACCTCGACGTGAAAACTCGCCTCCAGGTTAGGCCCTGAGTAGCCGTGCAGAAAGGGAGGCATGCAGCTGTTTAAAGGAGTTCTCAGTCGCTTATGTCCTTTATTTTAAAGGAAGTACGCGTCCGGGGACTCCTAGGCCCCACGGGTGTGCATCGTTTTCCCTCCGAGGTCACTGAGTGCCTCCAGACACCTGTGGGCCGGCGGAGCAACGTCGAGGTCCATTGGTTGATCCCCTGGAGGACCTCTGTGCCTGCCGAATGCTGCGCAGCAACACACTGCGCGTTCCTTGAGGAGCACTACATCTCCAGAGCCCTCGAACGCCCTCGGGACAACATGGCTGGTGAGTGCGAAGTGCCCAGGAAGACTCTGTCATGGCCCTTGTGTGAGCTGCCATGAGAGAACACTGTGCTTGGAACACTGCGAGGCCCGCCCCGTACCTGAAGTCACTGTGCTCGAGGAGAAAGTCAGCATCTTAGCACGCTGTGTCGCTACCGGCACACCCAGCATGAACCCATGCCTGGAAGGAAGGCCCTGATTCGCCGTGCAGAAGCAGAGGCGTGCTGCAGCTTCCAGGAGGCGGTGGCCTCTGCTCTGCATGCCTTTAACGGCAGCACAGCTTTCTGGACACCTGGGAGGCTAGCCGGGGCACCCTGCTCCCGGCAGGAACACTGAGTACCCCCAGGTGCACCTGGGTCTGCTAAGCAACATCCAGGCCCGTAACCCTTCAGAGCCCGCTGTGTGCAGGCCGAGCGTAGGGAAACGCACTGCCCTCTCCATCGGAGCAGCTTAGTTTCCTCCGCACTCGCACACGTTCGCGAACACCGTTCTGGCACGTCCCACGTGGCGCGGAGTTCTTACGCGGTGCCCTAATCGGAGCTGCCCTCAGAGGAGCCCTCGTCTTCGCGTTCCATCCAGGACCTCCTGACTGAAGTCACCGTGCCTCCTAGAGGACGGCAGCTTGGGTTCTTACTGCACTTCAAGTCCTGTTCCTTCTGCGGCACTGCAGGCAGCCGCAGGCCCAGAGGAGCAGCTACGGCGTTCCTCGGTTGAGACAGTTCGCCGGATGCGGGACTCCCTACTTCGATAAGTTAATTCAGGGAAGGAAACGCAGGATAACCGGTGTCTCTTGGGACTCGTTAGAAGCCACAGGGATGTACGCTGAGTGTTCCCATGAAAACGGGGGCCTGCTGGAACTAGACCTGCTTTTCCATTTTGAGGGCGGCATTCATGCCTGCCTTGAAGCTACCTGACATTCCCGGCTCCCGACAGGCCAGTGAGCCCTGGAAGAATGCTTCGGGGAAAATTATGAGTTTGCTCTCTCTAAACCAGGGGCTTCCGTGGCCGCGGCGGCGGTCCGCATGACAGGCTCTAGAGCGAAAGGGAACCTCGAAGTGAGAACTCGCCTCCAGGTTAGGCCCTGAGTAGCTGTGCAGAAAGGGAGGCATGCAGCTGTTTCCACAACTTCTCAGTCGCTTATGTGCTTTATTTTAAAGGAAGTACGCGTCCGGGGACTCCTAGGCCCCACGGGTGTGCATCGTTTTCCCTCCGAGGTCACTGAGTGCCTCCAGACACCTGTGGGCCGGCGGAGCAACGTCGAGGTCCATTGGTTGATCCCCTGGAGGACCTCTGTGCCTGCCGAGTGCTGGGCAGCAACACACTGCGCGTTCCTTGAGGAGAGCTACATCTCCAGAGCCCTCGAACGCCCTCGGGACAACATGGCTGGTGAGTGCGAAGTACCCAGGAAGACACTGTCATGGACCTTGTGTGAGCTGCCATGAGAGAACACTGTGCTTGGAACACTGCGAGGCCCGCCCCGTACCTGAAGTCACTCTGCTCGAGGAGAAAGTCAGCATCTTAGCACGCTGTGTCGCTACCGGCACACCCAGCATGAACCCATGCCTGGAAGTAAGGCCCTGTTTCGCCGTGCAGAAGCGGAGGCGTGCTGCAGCTTCCAGGAGGCAGTCGGCTCTGCTCTGCATGCCTTTAATGGCAGCACAGCTTTCTGGACACCTGGGAGGCTAGCCGGGGCACCCTGCTCCCGGCAGGAACACTGAGTACCCCCAGGTGCACCTGGGTCTGCTAAGCAACATCCAGGCCCGTAGCCCTTCAGAGCCCCCTGTGTGCAGGCCGAGCGTAGGGAAATGCACTGCCCTCTCCTTTGGAGCAGCTTAGTTTCCTCCGCACTCGCACACGTTCGCGAACACCGTTCTGGCACGTCCCACGTGGCCCGGAGGACTTACGCGGTGCCCTAATCGGACCTGCCCTCAGAGGAGACCTCGTCTTCGCGTTCCATCCAGGACCTCCTGACTGAAGTCACCGTGCCTCCTAGAGGACGGCGGCTTGGGTTCTTACTGCACTTCAAGTCCTGTTCCTTCTGCGGCACTGCAGGCAGCCGCAGGCCCAGAGGAGCAGCTACGGTGTTCCTCGGTTGAGACAGTTCGCCGGATGCGGGACTCCCTACTTCGATAAGTTAATTCAGGGAAGGAAACGCAGGATAACCGGTGTCTCTTGGGACTCCTTAGAAGCCACAGGGATGTACGCTGAGTGTACCCATGAAAACGGGGGCCTGCTGGAACTAGACCTGCTTTTCCATTTTGAGGGCGGCATTCATGCCTGCCTTGAAGCTACCTGACATTCCCGGCTCCCGACAGGCCAGTGAGCCCTGGAAGAATGCTTCGGGGAAAATTATGAGTTTGCTCTCTCTAAACCAGGGGCTTCCGTGGCCGCGGCGGCGGTCCGCATGACAGGCTCTAGAGCGAAAGGGAACCTCGAAGTGAGAACTCGCCTCCAGGTTAGGCCCTGAGTAGCCGTGCAGAAAGGGAGGCATGCAGCTGTTTCCACAACTTCTCAGTCGCTTATGTCCTTTATTTTAAAGCAAGTACGCGTCCGGGGACTCCTAGGCCCCACGGGTGTGCATCGTTTTCCCTCCGAGGTCACTGAGTGCCTCCAGACACCTGTGGGCCAGTGGAGCAACGTCGAGGTCCATTGGTTGATCCCCCGGAGGACCTCTGTGCCTGCCGAATGCTGCGCAGCAACACACTGCGCGTTCCTTGAGGAGCACTACATCTCCAGAGCCCTCGAACGCCCTCGGGACAACATGGCTGGTGAGTGAGAAGTGCCCAGGAAGACTCTGTCATGGCCCTTGTGTGAGCTGCCATGAGAGAACACTGTGCTTGGAACACTGCGAGGCCTGCCGCGTACCTGAAGTCACTGTGCTCGAGGAGAAAGTCAGCATCTTAGCACGCTGTGTCGCTACCGGCACACCCAGCATGAACCCATGCCTGGAAGGAAGGCCCTGATTCGCCGTGCAGAAGCGGAGGCGTGCTGCAGCTTCCAGGAGGCGGTGGCCTCTGCTCTGCATGCCTTTAACGGCAGCACAGCTTTCTGGACACCTGGGAGGCTAGCCAGGGCACCCTGCTCCCGGCAGGAACACTGAGTACCCCCAGGTGCACCTGGGTCTGCTAAGCAACATCCAGGCCTGTAACCCTTCAGAGCCCCCTGTGTGCAGGCCTAGCGTAGGGAAACGCACTGCCCTCTCCATCGGAGCAGCTTAGTTTCCTCCGCACTCGCACACGTTCGCGAACACCGTTCTGGCACGTCCCACGTGGCCCGGAGTTCTTACGCGGTGCCCTAATCGGAGCTGCCCTCAGAGGAGCCCTCGTCTTCGCGTTCCATCCAGGACCTCCTGACTGAAGTCACCGTGCCTCCTAGAGGACGGCGGCTTGGGTTCTTACTGCACTTCAAGTCCTGTTCCTTCTGCGGCACTGCAGGCAGCCGCAGGCCCAGAGGAGCAGCTACGGTGTTCCTCGGTTGAGACAGTTCGCCGGATGCGGGACTCCCTACTTCGATAAGTTAATTCAGGGAAGGAAACGCAGGATAACCGGTGTCTCTTGGGACTCGTTAGAAGCCACAGGGATGTACGCTGAGTGTTCCCATGAAAACGGGGGCCTGCTGGAACTAGACCTGCTTTTCCATTTTGAGGGCGGCATTCATGCCTGCCTTGAAGCTACCTGACATTCCCGGCTCCCGACAGGCCAGTGAGCCCTGGAAGAATGCTTCGGGGAAAATTATGAGTTTGCTCTCTCTAAACCAGGGGCTTCCGTGGCCGCGGCGGCGGTCCGCATGACAGGCTCTAGAGCGAAAGGGAACCTCGAAGTGAGAACTCGCCTCCAGGTTAGGCCCTGAGTAGCCGTGCAGAAAGGGAGGCATGCAGCTGTTTCCACAACTTCTCAGTCGCTTATGTGCTTTATTTTAAAGGAAGTACGCGTCCGGGGACTCCTAGGCCCCACGGGTGTGCATCGTTTTCCCTCCGAGGTCACTGAGTGCCTCCAGACACCTGTGGGCCGGCGGAGCAACGTCGAGGTGCATTGGTTGATCCCCTGGAGGACCTCTGTGCCTGCCGAGTGCTGGGCAGCAACACACTGCGCGTTCCTTGAGGAGAGCTACATCTCCAGAGCCCTCGAACGCCCTCGGGACAACATGGCTGGTGAGTGCGAAGTACCCAGGAAGACCCTGTCATGGACCTTGTGTGAGCTGCCATGAGAGAACACTGTGCTTGGAACACTGCGAGGCCCGCCCCGTACCTGAAGTCACTCTGCTCGAGGAGAAAGTCAGCATCTTAGCACGCTGTGTCGCTACCGGCACACTCAGCATGAACCCAAGCCTGGAAGTAAGGCCCTGTTTCGCCGTGCAGAAGCGGAGGCATGCTGCAGCTTCCAGGAGGCAGTCGGCTCTGCTCTGCATGCCTTTAATGGCAGCACAGCTTTCTGGACACCTGAGAGGCTAGCCGGGGCACCCTGCTCCCGGCAGGAACACTGAGTACCCCCAGGTGCACCTGGGTCTGCTAAGCAACATCCAGGCCCGTAGCCCTTCAGAGCCCCCTGTGTGCAGGCCGAGCGTAGGGAAACGCACTGCCCTCTCCTTCGGAGCAGCTTAGTTTCCTCCGCACTCGCACACGTTCGCGAACACCGTTCTGGCACGTCCCACGTGGCCCGGAGGACTTATGCGGTGCCCTAATCGGACCTGCCCTCAGAGGAGACCTCATCTTCGCGTTTCATCCAGGACCTCCTGACTGAAGTCACCGTGCCTCCTAGAGGACGGCGGCTTGGGTTCTTACTGCACTTCAAGTCCTGTTCCTTCTGCGGCACTGCAGGCAGCCCCAGGCCCAGAGGAGCAGCTACGGCGTTCCTCGGTTGAGACAGTTCGCCGGATGCGGGACTCCCTACTTCGATATGTTGATTCAGGGAAGGAAACGCAGGGTAACCGGTGTCTCTTGGGACTCCTTAGAAGCCACAGGGATGTACGCTGAGTGTACCCATGAAAACGGGGGCCTGCTGGAACTAGCCCTGCTTTCCCATTTTGAGGGCGGCATTCATGCCTGCCTTGAAGCTACCTGACATTCCCGGCTCCCGACAGGCCAGTGAGCCCTGGAAGAATGCTTCGGGGAAAATTATGAGTTTGCTCTCTCTAAACCAGGGGCTTCCGTGGCCGCAACTCGGTCCGCATGACAGGCTCTAGAGCGAAAGGGAACCTCGACGTGAAAACTCGCCTCCAGGTTAGGCCCTGAGTAGCCGTGCAGAAAGGGAGGCATGCAGCTGTTTAAAGGAGTTCTCAGTCGCTTATGTCCTTTATTTTAAAGGAAGTACGCGTCCGGGGACTCCTAGGCCCCACGGGTGTGCATCGTTTTCCCTCCGAGGTCACTGAGTGCCTCCAGACACCTGTGGGCCGGCGGAGCAACGTCGAGGTCCATTGGTTGATCCCCCGGAGGACCTCTGTGCCTGCCGAATGCTGCGCAGCAACACACTGCGCGTTCCTTGAGGAGCACTACATCTCCAGAGCCCTCGAACGCCCTCGGGACAACATGGCTGGTGAGTGCGAAGTGCCCAGGAAGACTCTGTCATGGCCCTTGTGTGAGCTGCCATGAGAGAACACTGTGCTTGGAACACTGCGAGGCCCGCCCCGTACCTGAAGTCACTCTGCTCGAGGAGAAAGTCAGCATCTTAGCACGCTGTGTCGCTACCGGCACACCCAGCATGAACCCATGCCTGGAAGGAAGGCCCTGATTCGCCGTGCAGAAGCGGAGGCGTGCTGCAGCTTCCAGGAGGCGGTGGCCTCTGCTCTGCATGCCTTTAACGGCAGCACAACTTTCTGGACACCTGGGAGGCTAGCCGGGGCACCCTGCTCCCGGCAGGAACACTGAGTACCCCCAGGTGCACCTGGGTCTGCTAAGAAACATCCAGGCCCGTAACCCTTCAGAGACCCCTGTGTGCAGGCCGAGCGTAGGGAAACGCACTGCCCTCTCCATCGCAGCAGCTTAGTTTCCTCCGCACTCGCACACGTTCGCGAACACCGTTCTGGCACGTCCCACGTGGCGCGGAGTTCTTACGCGGTGCCCTAATCGGAGCTGCCCTCAGAGGAGCCCTCGTCTTCGCGTTCCATCCAGGACCTCCTGACTGAAGTCACCGTGCTTCCTAGAGGACGGCGGCTTGGGTTCTTACTGCACTTCAAGTCCTGTTCCTTCTGCGGCACTGCAGGCAGCCGCAGGCCCAGAGGAGCAGCTACGGCGTTCCTCGGTTGAGACAGTTCGCCGGATGCGGGACTCCCTACTTCGATAAGTTAATTCAGGGAAGGAAACGCAGGATAACCGGTGTCTCTTGGGACTCGTTAGAAGCCACAGGGATGTACGCTGAGTGTTCCCATGAAAACGGGGGCCTGCTGGAACTAGACCTGCTTTTCCATTTTGAGGGCGGCATTCATGCCTGCCTTGAAGCTACCTGACATTCCCGGCTCCCGACAGGCCAGTGAGCCCTGGAAGAATGCTTCGGGGAAAATTATGAGTTTGCTCTCTCTAAACCAGGGGCTTCCGTGGCCGCGGCGGCGGTCCGCATGACAGGCTCTAGAGCGAAAGGGAACCTCGAAGTGAGAACTCGCCTCCAGGTTAGGCCCTGAGTAGCCGTGCAGAAAGGGAGGCATGCAGCTGTTTCCACAACTTCTCAGTCGCTTATGTGCTTTATTTTAAAGGAAGTACGCGTCCGGGGACTCCTAGGCCCCACAGGTGTGCATCGTTTTCCCTCCGAGGTCACTGAGTGCCTCCAGACACCTGTGGGCCGGCGGAGCAACGTCGAGGTCCATTGGTTGATCCCCTGGAGGACCTCTGTGCCTGCCGAGTGCTGGACAGCAACACACTGCGCGTTCCTTGAGGAGAGCTACATCTCCAGAGCCCTCGAACGCCCTCGGGACAACATGGCTGGTGAGTGCGAAGTACCGAGGAAGACTCTGTCATGGACCTTGTGTGAGCTGCCATGAGAGAACACTGTGCTTGGAACACTGCGAGGCCCGCCCCATACCTGAAGTCACTGTGCTTGAGGAGAAAGTCAGCATCTTAGCACGCTGTGTCGCTACCGGCACACCCAGCATGAACCCATGCCTGGAAGGAAGGCCCTGTTTCGCCGTGCAGAAGCGGAGGCATGCTGCAGCTTCCAGGAGGCAGTCGGCTCTGCTCTGCATGCCTTTAATGGCAGCACAGCTTTCTGGACACCTGGGAGGCTAGCCGGGGCACCCTGCTCCCGGCAGGAACACTGAGTACCCCCAGGTGCACCTGGGTCTGCTAAGCAACATCCAGGCCCGTAGCCCTTCAGAGCCCCCTGTGTGCAGGCCGAGCATAGGGAAACGCACTGCCCTCTCCTTCGGAGCAGCTTAGTTTCCTCCGCACTCGCACACGTTCGCGTACACCGTTCTGGCACGTCCCACGTGGCCCGGAGGACTTACGCGGTGCCCTAATCGGACCTGCCCTCAGAGGAGACCTCGTCTTCGCGTTTCATCCAGGACCTCCTGACTGAAGTCACCGTGCCTCCTAGAGGACGGCGGCTTGGGTTCTTACTGCACTTTAAGTCCTGTTCCTTCTGCGGCACTGCAGGCAGCCCCAGGCCCAGAGGAGCAGCTACGGCGTTCCTCGGTTGAGACAGTTCGCCGGATGCGGGACTCCCTACTTCGATATGTTGATTCAGGGAAGGAAACGCAGGGTAACCGGTGTCTCTTGGGACTCCTTAGAAGCCACAGGGATGTACGCTGAGTGTACCCATGAAAACGGGGGCCTGCTGGAACTAGCCCTGCTTTCCCATTTTGAGGGCGGCATTCATGCCTGCCTTGAAGCTACCTGACATTCCCGGCTCCCGACAGGCCAGTGAGCCCTGGAAGAATGCTTCGGGTAAAATTATGAGTTTGCTCTCTCTAAACCAGGGGCTTCCGTGGCCGCAGCTCGGTCCGCATGACAGGCTCTAGCGCGAAAGGGAACCTCGACGTGAAAACTCGCCTCCAGGTTAGGCCCTGAGTAGCCGTGCAGAAAGGGAGGCATGCAGCTGTTTCCACAACTTCTCAGTCGCTTATGTGCTTTATTTTAAAGGAAGTACGCGTCCGGGGACTCCTAGGCCCCACGGGTGTGCATCGTTTTCCCTCCGAGGTCACTGAGTGCCTCCAGACACCTGTGGGCCGGCGGAGCAACGTCGAGGTCCATTGGTTGATCCCCTGGAGGACCTCTGTGCCTGCCGAGTGCTTGGCAGCAACACACTGCGCGTTCCTTGAGGAGAGCTACATCTCCAGAGCCCTCGAACGTCCTCGGGACAACATGGCTGGTGAGTGCGAAGTACCCAGGAAGACTCTGTCATGGAGCTTGTGTGAGCTGCCATGAGAGAACACTGTGCTTGGAACACTGCGAGGCCCGCCCCGTACCTGAAGTCACT